>NC_082734.1:16586997-17211164 GCF_030144855.1 Hypanus sabinus
TATTAATTATCTAGATTCCATACAATAAAGGTAATCTTCATCTATATTAGTGGTCGCCAATCCGTCGATCACGATCGACTAGTCTATCTTTGAGACTTTCCCAGTTGATCCCGAAAAAAATTAAAAATAAATACACAAATACTGTTGAGAGATTGTTTCCGGGTTGCAGAGTTTTAGTTCTGTTTTTTTCTGTCCAGTGCACATGCATATAGCTCTCCGCACTACACAGTGTAATTCACTTGTCCCCAACCGCCGGGCCACGAGGAAGCGATATGAGTCAGCTACACTTTTCCTCATTCCCTGTCAGCCCACTGTTGAACTTGAACTCACGCAAAGTCATCAAGTGACTAAACACAGTGATACCTTCATGCCAGGGATCACCGGTTGCCCTCGGGCGGCCGGCGGGAAGTGCCATCGTTACTGGCCTGGAGCGCTGCCTCTGAACCTGTTTAGCACACCGAATGTTCAAGGGGAACCCGGTGCTAAAATACTCGCAGATGACCTAATTCAGACTCAGCATTTCTTAAGTATCAGAGCAGCTACCGCGCTGCGATCTACTGAAATAAACATTTGTCAGCCAATAGATCCTACAAGGGGGGCAGGCGGGCGCTCTGTTGCAATCCCTGCTCGGTCGGCCGCGCTCTCTGGACTGTGACCACTGCGGCCTTGGTACGGGGTCCTCCAGCCCTGACCTTGTCCTCTCACCCCACCCACGACCAGCCGCACCTGGCCAAGGTGTCTGGTGGCAGGCGGGCAGGCAGGAGGCTAATTAGGCAATGTCTCAAAACTGCTTCAGTACCGAGTCCAAGCACTTAGCACTTAAAAATGAACCCGCTAAGTTTTCTCAGCCGAAAAAACGTGAGCAAGCGGGACAGAAACTGATAGCTGCAAAAACTAGAATAGACTGGACATAAGGAACCTGCTTCGAGTATCGCTGTATTCCAGTCGTGTTTAACAACCAACCCCCCCCCCCCCCCCACCCTGCGCTCCCGTCAGCCAGTCTGCAAGATTATCAATATTAAACTGGTCTGCGGTGCAAAAAAAAGGTGGGTACCCCCGGTGTTTATATATTATTTCTTCTTCCGGGTTGCGGGGTTTTGTTTCCGGTCTTTTCTGTCCTGGTGCGCATGCGTGTAACTAATTGATGTGGGGTTGATCTTGCCTTTACCAAGGCCGAGATAGGGGATCTTGTGCTTAAAAAGGTTGGTGACCACTAATCTATACCACTATGACCAAAAGATTACCAATCCCTTTCTCAGAGAGTAAAAGTATATTTATTTCCAGACATTTCCTAAATATCAACCCTATCGCCCAAAAGTAAGTTGGAATCTGGGCTGCCTCATCTATTCTCCGTACAATAGTTACAACACTTTAGTTTTTAAACTCCACTCCTTTGCAATAAAGGCCAATATGCCTTCACTTAGTACACCTGTATGCTAAACTTTGTTTCATGCATGAGAGCACCTGGAATTCTTTGTACTCCATTCACTTACAATCCCTTTGCACTTAGTCATGCTTCTTACTGAAGTGTATGAACTCAAAACTCCAATTGCAAAGTTTTTGTCACTCAACACATTTAAATTTTGCTGCAGAATTCAAATATCCCAATCATAGCTTGCCTTCCATTACATCCCCCATACAAATAACCACTACGTTATTACTCTTAAGTAGCAAGTAACTTTATAGCCTATTCTACACTGCATCTTGTAATCACTACACATACATTTTGTGGAATCCAAAAAAAATACTGCCCACATGTTATCATCTGCCTCCATTAGAGAGAGAAGCACCATAGCAAACACCACTTTTACCAGAACCAGAAAATCAATTCTTAGCTAAAGACTTACTGCACCTTGTTTGAATTTTAATTAAACTAGTGACTAGTGAATTTTAATTAAACTTAGACTAGTCACGATGTAAAGAACCCATGTACCAAAAGCAGGCAACTTCGCAAAAACAACATTCAAGCTTTGGGTATAATCTTTCACTTTGCAGCTTTGCAGTATGTTTCATAATTTCTTTTTCATTTTAATCTGTTCACATCTTTCCTTCCTGAGATATTGACTTAAAACCTTCATAATATGCTATCGTCGCTGCACCAAACCAAAATAAAAATTTTGCAATATTTACATAATTCACTAATTCTCCATTGTATTCAGAAAAACAGCAATTAAAGCAAATATCTCAATATAGCAAATAAAAGATAGGTTTCAGGAATTCTATTTACTGATATTTAAAATTCAAGAAAACAATAGAACTTTATAAACAACTTTCATAGTTACAGGAGGTCCCACAGCACAATTTTATTGTTGACATGTAGTTTCTATTTTAACTAGAAGAACAGGTTCCTTTTCAGAGTACAAATATCAATAAGATATCACAGAACAAAGTCTACTTGTGATGTTCAACTATGGAATCAATATTGCCCAGGATACCAGAAGGCCTCCACATTTCTTCAACAGTAAATGGGATTTCTTTATCTTTCAGTGGAAGCAGAAGCACTACATAACACCCAACCCAAAACTTGGCACCTCCTTTAATTTTTACCAAAATAGCACACTGGATCATGCACCTTCATCTCCTGACTTGGAAGTCTGCACATTAACATTGAATCATGATGTCAAACATAAAACAGTGATTTTAACAAGTCTCCAAATATTAATGTAAACTTCTGAACATTTCAAAAGTCCATTCACCATTTCTAAATAAAATTCCATGAGTCTATACTAGATAGCTCCTTGAACTTTGCTTCTATGTACAATCTGCACAAGTTCTGTAACATCAATGAAATTGACCACTGATATTCTTATTTTGTTTAGATTTTGTTCTATTAGATTAGTTCTTATATTAATCTCTTCAACTACAGAGGATTCCTAGTAAATAGGACACATTGGGGCCAGTACACCATTGTCAAATTAAACTGCTGCCCCAATTAGCCAATGTTTTATGTAAATAACTAAAAAGGTATGAAAAAAAATCAAACTACCATTTAAGAGTAACAAGTTATGTGCTTAAATGAAATACTGAACAAATCAGAAAACTAACAAATTTACTACAGAATAGTAAAACTGTTTTAGTTCCTAATAATCATTAGAGGAATTAATCTAAAGTACGCTGCCTTGTTCTTTTGATCAACTGTAAAAAAAACAAAAAAACATCAGCATAGACAGCTAATTTAAATAATGGACTGACTTCAAACAATGCTTTCAACATTGGCATCCTCCAAAACTCCAATTTCACTGTTACATTCAAATGACTGTCAATACCCGTAACTTGAAGGAGTGAAATTGCTACATTTTCATTCTTGACCACTTCTGGGATCTCCAAGACAGAGTGCTTGAAACCACAGTGAGCAAAACGGTTCTCAATTATCTTACTGCTCTTTTCACACCAACTATCAGTGACAAATCACTGCTTTTTGAATGCAAACATTTCACTCTAAGCATGATGTATGTCTAATGCCCACACAACTTACATGCAGTTAGAAACTGCTCGGTAACAGTCTCTTGTCACAAATAAATGAAGGGAATCTCTGCTTTTTCCTCTACTTGATTTTGTTTGTTAACAGTTGTCCTAAATAAGCAGCTGCCCTGATTAACTGATAGCCCAATTAACCCGAATCCATTGTATTTTCTATTTAGAACAATGTAGCTTAAGTGGCTATAGCAAATGTAAAACTTCTGCATAGTGTATGCTAATAAGAAATGGAAGTTGGGGAAAAAAGGCCAAAATAACCACTGTGCGTGAAAGCAGTTCCTAGGGTTCTACAGAAATACTATTCTGCAGGCAGAAACAAGTTCATATTTGAAAATGCTACAGCCATATTTGAATATGACAGCATAGAAGCCAAGTGAATCAAAGGTCTTGGAGGATTGTGGTGCAATGACATGACTCACTGATTAGGTTGTTTTAAAATAGGTTTACAATGGTAGGGATTCATAGCACAAATATTTTTAAATATATTCTTAAAGCAAAATATTAGTTATTTAAAAATTATACAGCTTCTCTGAGGCGGCATAGTAGTATAGCTGTTAGCTCGACGCTATTACAGCTTCTGGCATTGAAGCTCAGAGTTTAGTTCCAATGTCATCTAAGCAAGTTTATATGTTCCTTCCTCCATGTGCTCATGGGTTTCCTCTGGGTGCTCCAGATTCATCCCACAGTCCAAAGACCTACTGGTTAGTACATTAATTGGTCATTGTAAATTCACCTGTCATTAAACTAGAGTTAAAATCAGTGGATTGTTGGACAGTGCAGCTTGAAGTGCCCATTCTATAATATATCTTTAAAAAAATCTTTCCAAACACATGTCACATCAACCACACAAGTGCCAACATTCTCCTTGATCTGTATTTGCACCTCAAGTAGGTGCTTGTGCATTATTTTACTGGACAGCTATCACAATTGGGTAAGGTCTTGATCCACTCGCAAGGAGATCCAAGATATGTGAGCATTGGGTTCAACCACATTTGCAAACTTGATGCCTGTCAGTTTCATTCCCTTATATGGTAAAACTTGTCAGTGTGCTGGTACAAACCAAAATAATACCCTTTTAAAAACCCAGCTTGTCAGAACAAGCTGCTATATCTCTTCCACTGCAACATGAAACTCCTGGAATGTTAAACATACAGCATACTATATTAACTCTCATGCCTCTGCAAGTCCCACACAAGCTGCAATATTCCATATGACTGATAAAATTCAATAATTCATCTAATAAGTTATTTGGCTTTGTCCTTTTCTTTTTCTTCTCCATATTTTATAAAATTATTCCCTCCCAATGCCAACAGAAATGCCAATCAGAAATAGAACCAAATTAATAAAATCAAGTCCCAAATTTATGAATAAAATAGAAATTCAAAAGATCATGTGAAATCAAAACAATGTTACATACTATGACAGAGGAGGAAAGTATCATTAACGCTATGAAGTAGTAACCACTATTTCTTCAAAATTTTCTCCCCCACTGGATTATAGAAATAATATTTCTGTATTAAATTTACTGGACCCTGACAATTCTTAACAATTACTTCTTTTCAACTATGAAATAAACCCAATTCTGATTCTGTTGTAGCAGTACCTACATTATTGTCCATCCCTCAAGCATTGAAAGATGGTTGTTGCCAGTCACCTTGAACAATGAAGATACCTCATAAAGTCAGGAGCCCCAGGATCTTGCCCCAGCAGCAAAGAAAAAGTAACCTTTGTTTCAAGGCAAATTGATTTGCAACTTGGGAATAATTTAAGATGGTAGGTGAAGAAACAATTACATAACCTCCTTTAACTAGGTCAATTTCTTGAGGCAGCACCAGTTCATGCACCTATTTTACTTATCACAACTTGCAGGTCTAGGAAGACGAGTCATCTGCCCTGTTTCTAATAACAATGCATCTGTGTTTGATCTTGATCCCAAATATGTCAACTGTGTCCCTAAATATGTTAATGATAATTACTTCATTTATAGTTTTGCCTGTGGGTGCCAAAAGGAGAAAGTCAAACATACACTTGTTGGAGACAGCCACATATGACAGAGATGCTCTGTACCATTTACTGACCCAAATCTGGATATTGTTCCAATCCTGCAACATTATGTAAGATTCTTTTAACTGATAAATGAAACTAGATGCAGTGCATATTACAAGCATTGTTACTTCCAATATTTCTCTAAACTCTCAATGAAACCATCCAATCAAACTTCAAAAGTTCTAAGTACATTATCAAAGTATGTATACTATATACAACCTTGAGATTATTTTCCTTACAGGCAGACACAAAACAAAGAAACCCAATAGAACCCATTAAGAACAGAAGACCATCAAACACCAAATGTGACAGAATAACAAATCCCACAAACGATAAAAGTAAACAACTAACATTCTGAACTGAAGTTCAGGAAAGTGAGTGCACAACCATGAAGTCAATCATTACTGCTGTCTATTCAGGAGCCCATTAGTTGTGGGCCACAGCCTCAGTTCAGCACAGAGGCAAGTAAACCTTGCAGACCAGCGAGCTGAACACTGGCCCATCCTGCTCCCCTGGCCCCAGACCTCAATCTGACACAGCACTTAATTCGGCCAAACCTCAGATCGTTCCTCGCTCTTGAACCTGCACCCTGCCACAATGATATGCTCTCGGGCCCGGGTTCACACTCGATTCAACACATACCCAGTCTTTCCAATCTCACTCTGCATTCCATTTTCATCTTTTCAGTTATACACTATCACATGTAATGTTATTTTTTCCTACTACTGCATTAGAAAATATCAAAGTTAACCACGTTTCTGATGTGTACACTGACCCACAGCAAATTCCCTCAAATAATGATCGTGTGCTGAATTCCCAGCTCTATCTTAATTTTGGATCAATTAAAATTTCCTTCAATGTAAGACAAATCAACTCTCAAACTCTATTCTTTTAATACCCAACTCCACTTTCTAATCTCACTCCTCTTGGTATCTATCATCTCTGATGTTAAGATAAGCTTCTGGCCAAACTATTGTAACTTCACTAAATTCTCATTTTAAATTCATGAAAGGGGGAGGAGAAAATCACCGTTACTTCCAGTCAAGCAATTTCACATCTCATTTATTTTCCAACTATCACCCACTGTGAGTCGTCATTAACATATTATTTTGATTTTAACAAGTGAATTATAACTAATGGGGGTAGACCAAATACATTACTCATAGCAAAAGCAAATCTTCTTCTTAAACCAAGTTTTATCTGTAATCAAATCATAAGACCATAAGACAAAGGAGCAGAAGTCAGCCATTCAGCCCATTGAGTCTGCTCCACCATTTTATCATGAGCTGATCCATTCTCCCATTTAATCCCACTCCCCTGCCTTCTCACCATAACATTTAATGCCCTGGCTACTCAGATTCCTATCAATCTCTGCCTTAAATACACTCAATGACTTGGCCTCCACTGCTACCTGTGGCAAAAAATTCCACAGATTCACCACCCTCTGGCTAAAAAAAATTCTTTGCATCTCTGTTCTGAATGCATCTCTGTTCAATCCTTAGGTCATGCCCTCTCGCACTAGACTCCCCGACCATGGGAAACAACTTTGCCACATCAACTCTGTCCATGCCTTTCAACATTCGAAATGTTTCTATGAGGTTCCCCCTCATTCTTCTAAACTCCAATGAGTACAGTCCAAGAGCAGTCAAACATTCCTCATATGTTAACCCTCTCATTCCCGGAATCGTTCTAGTGAATCTTCTCAAACGTCAGCACATCCTTTCTTAAATAAGGAGCCCAAAATTGCACACAGTACTCCGTGAGGTCTTATCAGTGCCTTATAGAGACTCAACATCACATCCCTGCTCCTACACTCTATTCCTCTAGAAATGAATGCCAACATTGCATTCGCTTTCTTCACCACCAACTCAACCTGGAGGTTAACCTTAAGGGTATCCTGCATGAGGACTCCCAAGTCCTGTTGCATCTCAGAACTTTGAATTCTCTCCCTATTTAAATAATAGTCTGCCTGTTTATTTCTTCTACCAAACTGCATGACCATACACTTTCCAACATTGTATTTCATTTGCCACTTCTTTGCCCATTCTCCCAATCTATCCAAGTCTCTGAGCAGACTCTTTGTTTCCTCAGCACTACTGGCCCCTCCACCTATCTTTGTATCATCAGCAAACTTAGCCACAAAGCCATCTATTCCATAATCTAAATCGTTGGTAAAAAGAAGCGGTCCCAACACAGACCCTTGCGGAACACCACTGGTAACCGGCAGCCAACCAGAATGGGATCCCTTTATTCCCACTCCGTTTCTGGCCAATCAGCCAACGCTCTATCCATGTATGTAACTTTCCTGTAATTCCATGGGCTCTTATCTTGTTTAGCAGCCTCATGTGCGGCATCTTGTCAAAGGCCTTCTGAAAATCCAAATACACAACATCCACTGCATCTCCCTTGTCTAGCCTACTTGTAATTTCCTCAAAAAATTACAATAGGTTTGTCAGGCAGGATTTTCCTTTAAGGAAACCATGCTGAGTTTGTGCCTATCTTGTCATATGCCTCCAGGTACTCTGTAACCTCATCCTTGACAATCAACTTCAACAACTTCCCAACCATTGATGTCAAGCTAACAGGTCTATAATTTCCTTTTTGCTTCCTCGCTCCCTTCGGAGTGACATTTGCAATCTTCCAGTCCTCTGGAACCATGCCAGAATCTATTAACTTTTGAAAGATCATTGCTAATGCCTCTGCAATCTCCACAGCTACTTCCCTCAGACACGAGGGTCTACTCCATCTGGTCCGGGAAATTTATCTACCCTAAGACTATTCAGCTTCCTGAGTACTTTCTCTATCGTAATTGTGACTGCGCACACTTCTCTTCCCTGACACCCTTGAGTGTCCAGTATAATGCTGATGTCTTCCTCAGGGAAGACTGATGCAAAACACTCGTTCAGTTCCTCCACCATCTCCTTATCTCCCATTACAGTTTCTCCAGCATCATTTTTTAAATCAGTCCTATATCTACTCTCACCTGTTTTTTACTCTTTATATACTTGAAAAAGCTTTTAGTATCCTCTGATATAATTTGCTAGCTTCCTTTCATAGTTTATCTTTTCCCTCTTAATGACCTTCTTAGTTTTCTTTTGTAATCTTTTAAAAACTTTCCAATCCTCTGTCTTCCTACTAATTTTTGCTTCCTTGTATGCCCTCTCCTTTGCTTTTACTTTGACTTTGATTTCTCGTCAGCCATGGTTGCATCCTTTTTCCATTTGAAAATTTCTTTTTTGGAATACATCTGTCTTGCACCTTCCTCACTTCTCACATAAACTCCACTCACTGCTGCTCAGCCGTCCTTCCCACGAGTGTCTCTTTCCAGTCAACTTTGGCCAGTTCCTCTCTCATGTCACTGTAATTTCCTTTACTCCACTGAAATACCGACATCGGATTTCAGCTTCTCTTTCTCAAATTTCAGTGAACTCAATCATGTTATGATCACTGTCTCCTAAGAGTTCCTTTACCTCAATCTCTCTAATCACCTTTGGTTCATTGCACAATACCCAATCCAGTACAGCCGATCCCCTAGTGGGCTCAACAAGAAGCTGTTCTAAAAAACCATCTCATAGACATACTACAAATTCTCTCTCATGAGATCCAGTGCCGACCCGATTTTCCCAATCCACTCGCATGTTAAAATACCCCACAATTATTATAACACTGCCCTTCTGGCAAGCCTTTTCTATTTCCTGTTGTAATTTGTAGTCCACATCACTGTAGCTGTTAGGAGGCCTGTATATAACTGCCATCAGGGTCCTTTTACCCCTGCAATTTCTTAGCTCAACCCATAAAGATTCTGCGCTTTCTGATCCTACGTCACCTCTTTCTAAAATTTAATATCATTTCTTACCAATAAAGCCATGCCACCCCCTCTGCCTACCTGCCTATCCTTCCGATACACTGTGTATCCTTGGACGTTCAGCTCCCAGAGACAAGCATCCTTTGGCCAGGTCTCAGTGATGGCCACAGTATCATATCTGCCAATCTGTAGCTGTACGACAAGATCATCCACCTTATTCCTTATGCTGCGTGCATTTAAGTATAACACCTTAACTCCAGTATTTGGTACTTTTTGCTTTGATTGCGCTGCAACTCATCCCATTGGCCGCAAATTTGCCCCATCACCTGCCTGTCCTCCCCGACATCTTTACTGCTCACTATCTTAGATTTATTTCCATTTTCCCCCTCCTCTACTCTATCATTCTGGTTCCCATCCCCCTGCCAAATTAGTTTAAACCCTCCCTAAGAGCTCTATTAAACCTTTCTGCCAGGATATTGGTCCCCTTTGGGTTGACGTATAACCCGTCCTTTTTGAACAGGTCATACTTCCCCCAGAAGAGATCCCAATGATCCAAGAATCTGAAGACCTGCCCCCTGCACCAGTCAGCCACAAATTCATCTGTCTGATCCTACTATTCTTGCCCTCATTAGCACTTGGCACAGGTAACAATCCTGAGGTTACTACCCTGGAGGTCCTGCTTCTCAGCTTCCTTCCTAACTCCCGGAAATCCTTCTTCAGGACTTCCTTCCATTTCCTATCTATGTCATTGGTACCAACGTACCAAGACAGCTGGCTGCTCGCCCTCTCCCTTCAGAATATTCTGGACCCGATCCGAGACATCCTGTACCCTGGCACTTGGGAGGCAACACACCATGCAAGTATCTCTATCAGGCTCACAGAATCTCCTGTCTGTTCCCCTAACTATAGAATCCCCTATGACTACTGCATTCCTCTTCTCCCTCCTGCACAACAGCGCCAGGCTCAGTGTGAGACACCCAGTCACTGTCCCCCCTCAACAGCATCAAAACGATATACTTGTTGCTGAGGGGGGCAGCCACAGAGGTGCTCTCCACTATCCAGGCATTTCCCTTCCCTCTCCTGACAGTCACCCAGTTTTCTGACCCCTGTAGCCTAGGGATGACTACCTCCCTGTAGCTCCTGTCTATCATCTCTTCACTTTCCCTAATAAGCAGTACTTCAGCCAAACCTATTCACCAATAGAATACACATTTAAGGTAATCATTCACATACTGTTTCCTGTTTCTGCTCACCATCTCTCATCTTGCTTCCAAATTGGTCCATAACAAAAGCAATAGACTCTACCACACCCAAAAACAGGATGAAATCATCCTAACCACCAGTTCCTAGTTGCACATATCTCAGTGATAGAAATAAGAAACAGAATATGCAGAACAAGCTGAGAAATATAGTTAAAACAGAATTGAGGTTTCACCTATAGAATTTGCAACTAAACATATCCACTAAAAAGGGCCACACTGCTCTCTATGGAAATGCTACCTGAATCACTAGCCTAGGGATGACTACCTCCCTGTAGCTCCGTCTATCACCTCTTCACCCTGATGAGCAGTACTTCAGCCAAACCTATTCACCAATAGAATACACATTTAAGGTCATTACACATATACTGTTTCCTGTTCCCACTCACCATCTCTCATCTTGCTTCCAAATTGGTCCGTAACAAAAGCAATAGACTACCACACCCAAAACAGGATGAGATCATCCTAACTACCAGTGTTTCTAGTTGCACATATCTCTGTGATAGAAATGAGAAACAGAATATGCAGAACAAGCCAAGAACTCTAGTTAAAACAGAATTGAGGTTTCACCTATAGAATTAGCAACTAAACATATCCACTAAAAACGGCCACACTGCTTTCTATGGAAATGCTACCTGAATCACTAGCTCTAGCACTTTGCAGTTATTTTAAATATTCCATTCACTTTTGTTTTAAAGTCAATTAAAATAAACAAGTTCACCACAGAATACATAATTCTACACTGAATTTTAATTATTGGGAACATCAACAGAAATATTGAAAAGTTCTACAAACAGCAAGTTATTCTCAAATTAAATAGCTACACTACTCAGAATTTCAGCCTGGAAGGCAACTGAAACCAATATACTTTTGAAGATGTTATTAATCACACAGCCCTGCTTACCTGTCATAGTTCTGCAATCTTTCAAGTATTTATGCAACTGCCTTTCAAAAATTTCTACTGAATCTGCTTCCACTAGTTCAGATATTGCATTATATTCTAATAAAGTAACGCTATTAATATCATCTTTTATCCATCATGTTAAAACCAATATGATATAGTTTAGCGATTCCTATGCCACATTGCTCTGTCAGAATCCCTAATCATCTTTCCACTTTTACTTTCGGTTCCTAATAGGAACCTCAGCAATGAGCCATGAGATAGCATTGGCACAAAAACATCAAGTTGGTTTAAGTCACTTCCCTTAGGCTTGCAACGATTCGATACAAAACATCACTTGATTTTGCAATGAACTGACCTTTTGGAAAGAAAGTAGTTTTGCCATATGACCAATTCATAACACGTGAAAGGTAAATTAATAAATCAACTTGTTATACTGTACATTTCCTTTTCACTATCCAGAAATTTCTGCTTGAAGTTTAAATGCATGGAAATTGTCTGTCAAGATAACACAATTGTTGGAAGCTGAAGGACTGGAGTACTTATTTCCTTGGGACAAGTAACCTGCAAACACCATTACTGTTATTCATGTAAGGATTAGTGTATTTGGAAGAGATACCTGATGACGTGCACTCAGGATCCATACAACCAAGCACTTAACAGCTTCAACAAGGGGAAAACATTAACCCAATAAGCAAGTTGTCTTAATAATGTAGAATGAGAAGTTAATCTTCATGGCCGACAGAGTTTGTGGCATATTAAAAAATAATTGATTGTAGATGTAATAAGTCTATCAAACATTCGCTACTTAAATACCTCAAGGCAAAGCCCTCACCTTGCAACATGCTTCTGTATGCAGTATCTGCAATGGCATAGATGTGGGGTGGCAACTCATGCCGCTTTTTTCCCTTGTACATCTCAACAATCTCCTCAGTGTAGATAGGTAGATTCTTGTAAGGATTAATGACCACACAGAAAAGACCTGAGTAAGTCTAAAAAAAAGAAAACAAAAATTATTTAAGTTTACAAAAGTAATGTAGCATTTTTATCTATATTACACCAACATGATGAAAAACATCCTTGGTCAAAAATGAATCAATGATTCCAACAACATTAATTGACAGAATAATGGAGTGACCACACCTGACAGAAAACATATGCTCAACATCATACAATTATCACTGATATGAACTTCATGAATGATTCACAAAGGCAGGATTGAAGGAAGCCACAGGTTACCACAGCTGTAAAGACAGAAAAGGATTCAAAGTTTCAAGGGTGAAAAGAGTAAAAATAAAAAAAACATTTAAACTGATTGAATTTGGTTTTGTTTTGCTATGTATACTATAAACAATGCTGCCTGAAAAATGGAATTTCAAAAAAAATCAAAAACAGGTCTTTGATCCTTAACCATTTCTCCTTCTACAGATGTTGATTGCAACTTTTGTTCTTTTATCATTAAAAATGCAGTATTTTGCATTATTAATACTGCTCAGTTTATGTACAATTGTATAGTTAAAGTAACAAATATGAACAGTGACTTGGCACCTACAAAACAGACAGAATCAGCCTTATTTTAGAGAGGTAGAATTGCTCACCACTCCTCACTGTATTCCTACAAACCGATTTGATACAACATCTTGGTCCATACAGATACAATGCCTTTGCTTAAAGATTAAATGGTCATAGGCCTAAAATGTTAACTTTGATTCTTCACTGATAATTGCTGAAAATTCCTACCATTTTCTATTTTTAAATTCCAAAGTACTGTAAAACTCCAATAATCTGATATCTGATCATTCCACAATCCTAATGACCTGGCATCTGGCTCGAACATTAGTATAGAACACGAGACTGGGTTCCACAGTGCAAGTGGGAGTGTAGTCAGAGAAAGAGGCCAGATAAGCAGGAGTCAGGAACATGTATAGATCAGCAGCCAGATGGTTTACAAAGTGCTTGTGCATTTTCTGTTCCCTTTACATCACACTTATTACATGATTAAACTTTTTTGCAACATGTAAAACAAGGGGATACAGGCAAAAGGAGCTAACACCCACTAGTCCGGAAAATCAAGTAGTCCAGGGTCAAACTCCCCAAAACTGCCAGGAATCTCAAATATTTAGCAATGCACACAAAATGCTCAAGGAACTCAGTAGGTCAGGTAAAATCTTTGGAAATTAATAAACAGTTGTTTCAGGTCAATACCCTCCTTTAGGACTGGAAGGGAAGGAGGAAGATGCCAGAATTAAAAGGCGGAAAACTGTGATAGGTGCAGCCAAGTGGATAGGAAAGATAAAGGGCTAGTGAAGAAGGAATCAGATAGTCTGATAAGAGATGCAAGTAGACCATAGGAGAAAGGGAAGGGGGTGGGAAGAACCTAGGGGAGAGGGTAAATGTTAAGAAGGTGAGAAGTAGTAAAAGGCCAGAGTGGGGAATAGAAGGGAGGTTCTATTGCCATTTCGGATCATGCACCTTTGAAGTTATCTATCAAGATTTCGGACTCTTCCATTAATACTAGATCTTGGAGACTCAACGCTACTTTGCTTCAAGATCCAGAATTTATTACCTTCATAAAACAACAAATTGACTTATTTCTTTCAACAAACTATACTGAAGAGATTGACAGAGGAATACTTTGGGACTCTTTCAAGGCTTTTATCCGTGGACAAATTATCTCATATTCTGTTGGTAAAAGAAAACAAAGATATTTAGATATAGCTTTATTGGTGGATAAAATTAAAGAAATTGATAAGATTTATTCCGTTACTCCTACCAAAGAACTTTATAAGAAGAGAGTTGAGCTTCAAATGGAACATAGCTGATTATTATCTTCTTCAATTGAGAATCAATTAATTAAGACCAGAGCTCAATTTTATATTCATAGTGATCGAACTGGTAAATTGTTAGCTAACCAATTAAAAGCTATTTCGACTAGGCGACGAATTATTAAAATTCGTAAACAAGACGGTAATCTGACTACTGATCATAAAGAAATTAATAATACTTTTCAAGATTTTTATAAATCTTTATATCAATCAGAATTTGATGGCGATCTGTCCATGATGGATAATTTTTTTAACAATTTAAATATTCCCAAACTGACAGATGAAGATCGAAGTGTGTTTGATGCTCCTATTTCTATGGCCAAAGTAGGAGAGGCTATCTCATCAATGAATTCAGGGAAAGCTCCTGGTCCTGATGGTTATATTATAGAATTTTTAAAAACTTTTTCTTCTTTGCTTTCCCCTTGGTTATGTGAAATCTTTAATGATGCATTTACTAAGAAGAGATTACCTCAGTCTTTTTATGAAGCTACTATCTCTCTAATTCTTAAAAAAGATAAAGATCCTACTTTATGTGCATCTTATCGCCCTATATCACTATTAAATGTAGACTCTAAGATTCTTACAAAAATTTTAGCTATTAGGTTAGAAAAACTATTATCACAGATTATTTCAGAAGACCAAACTGGTTTTATTAGGAATCGGTATTCCTTTTTTAATGTTAGAAAATTGATTAATATAATTTATACTTCTTCACCCACAACCTCAGAATGTGTTATCTCATTAGATGCTGAAAAAGCTTTTGATAGAGTTGAATGGACATACTTATTTAATGCCTTGAAAAATTTTAATTTTAGTTCTAATTTTATATCATGGATTAAATTAATATATTATAAACCAGTTGCTTCTGTTCTTACAAATAATTATAGATCCTCTTTTTTTCAATTATCTCGTGGTACGAGACAAGGTTGTCCCTTAAGTCCTTTATTATTTAATATCGCATTAGAACCTTTAGCCATTGCTATTCGTGAATCTCCTAACATTTTTGGTAAGTTATCACTTTATGCTGATGACTTGTTGTTATATGTTTCTGATCCTGATAGATCTATTCCCGCTATCCTTTCTTTTTCAATCTTTTTATTGAATTTCATATATAAAAGAAACATAATATAATAATAAATAGGTTATAAATGCATAAGACTTGAAATTGAATTAATAGTAGGATAACAATATCCTATTAAAATATCGACATATAAACAGTCAAGTCTATAATAACATATATGTCAGTCAAGTCTATAATAATTATATGAAAAAAATAATCATCAAAGGAAAAAGAAAAAATTATAAAAATACAGGCAAAAAATATAAAAAAAATACTAAACTAAACCAACATGGGCAATAATAACAGTTTATTTGTATATGATAGTGCCAAAAACTCCGGAACTCCATACCTGAACAAGGATAAGTAAAGAGAAGGTCTGGAAGAGGCCAAATTAATTGAACTTCAATATAATAAAAGAACTTCAATATAATATATCAATAGAAAAATGGGAAAAATTTTTACAAATGGTTAATTCTTCTTCTATATGTGCTAAACATGCTTTAATACAATTTAAAATTGTACATAGAGCTCATATGTCTAAAGATAAGCTTGCTCGATTCTATTCTCATATTAACCCTCAATGTGACAGATGTCATTCAGATGTGGCTTCATTGACCCACATGTTTTGGTCATGTCCCGCTTTACATAACTATTGGAAGGACATATTTGCTACCATTTCCTCAGTTTGGAATATCGATTTACAACCTCATTTTATTACTGCAATTTTTGGTATACCAAATGAAGATGATAATCAGTTTTCCCCTTCAATTAGACGAATGATTGCTTTTGTAACATTAATGGCCAGAAGGTCTATATTACAAAATTGGAAAGAAGCAAATCCTCCTACCACGTTCCAGTGGTTCTCTCAAACTATTTCTTTTCTGAGCTTGGAAAAAATTAGAAGCACTATTTTTGACTCATCAATTAAATTTGAAGAAACTTGGGGACCGTTCATTCGACATTTTCATATGAATTAATTTGGCCTATTCCCGCTATCCTATCTTTGTTGGTTCAATTTGGTAGTTTTTCTGGCTATAAATTAAATTTGGATAAGAGTGAAATATTTCCTTTAAATGAGCAAACTTTATTGAATGACAGGACACCATTTAAAGTTGTTACTGATAACTTTATTTATTTAGGTATAAAAATTACTAAGAAGTATAAAGATTTATTCAGATTGAATTTTTTACCTATGCTTCATCAAATTCAACAACTTACTACTAGATGGTCTCCTTCATCCTTATCATTAGTTGGTCAGATTAATGCTATTAAAATGATGATTTTACTGAAATTTTTATATTTATTTCAAGCCTTACCAACTTTTATTCCTAAATCTTTCTTCGATAACATTGATTCAAAAATTTCCTCATTTGTGTGGCAAAATAAAAATCCCAGGTTAAGTAAAAGACAGTTACAGAAATCTAAAAAAGATGGTGGTTTAGCTTTACCTAACTTTAGATTTTATTATTGGGCGAATAATATTCGAAACTTAATATATTGGAAACTAGATTTGGATTCACCATTGTGCCCACAGTGGGTAAATTTAGAATGTAATGTTGCACAAGGATATTCTTTATTCTCCATTCTTGGTTCTTCTCTTCCGGTTGATTTAGTTAAACTCAATAAACAGATATCCAATTCTATTGTCAAACACACAATACGAATTTGGTTTCAGTTTTGTAAGTTTTTTACTCTGAAAAAACTTTGTTCTTGATAGCCCTATCCTACTTAACTTCTTTTTTAAACCTTCTTTAACAGATCAAGCTTTTAGCATATGGAAAAGGAAAGGTATAATATGTTTTCGTGATCTCTTTTTTGAAGGTAGTTTGATGTCTTTTGACCAACTTTCCAACAAATTTAATTTACCTAAATCTAATTTTTTTTTTGGTATTTACAAATTAGAAATTTTTTATATAAAGTTTTACCATCCTTTCCCAATTCAACTTTGATAGACTTTTCAGACATGATTTTTACCCTGAATCCTTGTCAGAAAGGATTAGTGGCTCTTATTTATAATAGGATTATGAAGATACAACCAGAAATATCAGGTAGAATTAAACAAAAGTGGGAAAAAGAACTTCAATATAATATATCAACAGAAAAATGGGAAAAAAAATTTACAAATGGTTAATTCTTCTTCTATATGTGCTAAACATGCTTTAATACAATTTAAGGTCGTACATAGAGCTCATATGTCTAAAGATAAGCTTGCTCGATTCTATTCTCATATTAACCCTCAATGTGACAGATGTCATTCAGATGTGGCCTCATTGACCCATATGTTTTGGTCATGTCCCACTTTACATAACTATTGGAAGGACATATTTGCTACCATTTCTTCAATGTGGAATATTGATTTACAACCTCATTTTATTACTGCAATTTTTGGTATACCAAATGAGGATGGTAGTCAACTTTCCCCTTCAATTAGACGAATGATCGCCTTTGTAACATTAATGGCCAGAAGGTCTATATTACAAAAATGGAAAGAAGTAAACCCTCCTACCACATTTCAGTGGTTTTCTCAAACTACCTCTTGTCTGAGTTTAAAAAAAATTAGAAGTACTATTTTCGATTCATCAATTAAATTTGAAGAAACTTGGGGACCGTTCATTCGACACTTTCATATGAATTAATTTGGCCTCTTCCAGACCTTTTCTCCTTTTATTCTTGTTCTGGTATGGAGTTCCGGAGTTTTTGACACTATCATACTCATATAAACTGGTTAGCCCATGTTAGTTTAGGTTTTTTTTAAATATACATTTTTTCGTGCATTTTTACTTTTTTTCTTCTTTTGATGACTATTTTTATTCTTTTTCATGTTCAATTAAAATAGGTTTGATTGTTTATTATAAGTTTTTTTGGCTGATATTTAATAAGATATTGTTATCCTATTATAAATTTAACTTCAAATCTAGTGCACTTATAACCTATTTATATTATGTTATGTTTCTCTTTATATATGAAATTCAATAAAAAGATTAAAAAAATGAAGGAAGGGGGAAGGAGGAAGGGAAAAATAAATTACCAGAGGGAGAAATCCTTATTTATGCCATCAGGTTGGAGGTTACCCAGGAATATAGGGTGCTGCCTCTCCACCCTAGGGGGGCCTCATCTTGGCACAAGAGGCGGCCATAGTCCGACATGTTGGAACTGAAATTGGAATTAAAATGTTTGACCACCAGGAAGTTCCACTTTTGGTGGATGGAGTGGAGGTACTCGACAAAACTGCCCCCCAATTTATGACAGGTCTCACCAATGTAGAGGTGGACACAGTAGGCAACCCCAGCAGATTTGCAGGTGAAGTGTAGCCTCACCGATAAAGACTGTTTGGGGCCCTGAATAGAGGTGAGTGAGTTGGTGAATGGGCAGGTGTAGCACTTAAGCTGCTTGCAAGGATAAGTGCCAGGAGGGACAAATGGACAAGGGAATCACAAAAGAGCAATCCTTGTGGAAATTGGAAGGAATCCTTTGGAAATGACGGAAGTTGGGAGGATGCTGTGTTGGATGCAGAGGCTCATGGCGTGGTAGGCAAGGACTTTGTCACTGTTAATGCAGCGGGAAGAAGGAGTGAGCACGGATGTTCAGGAAATGGAGAAGATGCAGGCGAGGGCAGCATCAATAGTGGAGGAGGAGAAACCCTGTTAGCACCAATACTGCAGCTTTGTGCTCTTTGAATAGATTGGGATATAAATCATGCTGTGTTTAAGATTCTACTGCAAAGCTAGGGGAATCAGATTTGTTCCTCTACCATACAAACATACTTCAAAAGAGTATTTAATTACATTGAGCTATCTGGGGGGGGGGGGGGAGTTAAAGAATTATACAAATTCACATCTCTTCCTGCCTATTAGTGCAAATTCTTACAGCTAGTTCACTTACAACAGCTCTACCTCGTTTGACAATTAAGCTTAGAATTCCAAGTATCAACACAGGGTTAAGTGCTTCCATGACTATGTTAACTATGTAGCCCTGAAATCCAAACAAACTCAAATTCAGGTAGCTTTCGACCCAATATATTCCAAAGTGACAGTTTTATCACAAAAACAATTACCCCAAATTCCAGATTAGCTATTTTCAATGAGATTTCTGGATCACAAGTAACAGAAAAGGTAGGCGTTTGGCCCATTGTGCTTCTCCACTATTCAAAAAGATGAACTTGACTTTTTACCTCAAATAGCACTTTTCTGCATTAACCCTGTATCCCCTATCCTATATCCAAAAGGAAATCGATCTTATCTTGAATATATTCAGAGGCTGAGTTTTCATGGCCCTCCTGGGTTAGAATTTCAATTTACCAATGAGGTAAAAAGTTCAAGTTTATTGCCATTCAATGATACACATATATACAGCTAAATGAAACAAAATTCCTCAGGGGCCAAATGAAACATGCAGTACATAGATCACATTTAGCACATTAAATAATGTGCTGTTATGTGATAAAAAAGAAATTTTTTAAAATACCTTTTCTGTTCTTATGTACAAGTTGACATAAACTGCACATAGTTAATATACAACAGTATTATCATAAATAATGTACTGGGTGTTGGCAGTGTTCAGAATTCTCTCAGCTGAGGGTGGGGGAGGGGTGAAGCTGTTAACTAGCCTAATGAGTCCTTGCTCTGATAGAGCAGTTTCCAAGCTGAGATCCATGAACCCTTTGGTTAATGGCAAGGCTCCATGCCATAAAAAAAGGTTAGGAAACCCTGTTATAGATACTTGGTCTCAATCTCAAATCCTCCATTTACAGACTAGTTCTAGGAAGCCTAGTCAGGATTGTTGTGTATGTAATATTTAAATAATCTTGTAAATATGTTCACACACAAAATTCTGGTAGAACACAGCAGGCTAGGCAGCATCTATAGGGAGAAGCGCTGTTGACGTTTCGGGCCGAGACCCTTTGTCTGGACCGTCGGAAACGTCAACAGCACTTCTCCCTATAGATGCTGCCTAGCCTGCTGTGTTCTACCAGCATTTTGTGTGTTGTTGTTGTTTGAATTTCCAGCATCTGCAGATTTCCTCGTGTTTGCTTTGTAAATATGTTGTTGATTTAAGCATTGTTTGTTTAAATAATTCATTTATGGGTTATAAGTGAACTGCCTATATCACTGGAATTTAGAAGATTGAGGGGGGATCTTATTGAAACATATAAAATTCTAAAGGGATTGGACAGGCTAGATGCAGGAAGATTGTTTCCGATGTTGGGGAAGTCCAGAACGAGGGGTCACAGTTTAAGGATAAAGGGGAAGCCTTTTAGGACTGAGATGAGGAAAAACTTCTTCACACAGAGAGTGGTGAATCTGTGGAATTCTCTGCCACAGGAAACAGTTGAGGCCGGTTCATTGGCTATATTTAAGAGGAAGTTAGATATGGCCCTTTGTGGCTAAAGGGATCGGGGGTATGGAGAGAAAGCAGGTACAGGGTTCTGAATTGGATGATCAGCCATGATCATACTGAATGGCGGTGCAGGCTCAAAGGGCCGAATGGCCTACTCCTGCACCTATTTTCTACGTTTCTATATCACGACACTACCACATGATACATGCAGGTCTCACTGAAAGTAAACACATACTGCAGTTAGACTCACATTCCCAGTTTTGAGTTCTGTTGCTTTTAATTAATTTTATGTATTGGAGTTACAAAACATAACAAGGGAAAACATTAATTCTGCATCTATTTACCAAGACTATAA
Organism: Hypanus sabinus; assembly: GCF_030144855.1. Taxonomy (NCBI): domain Eukaryota; kingdom Metazoa; phylum Chordata; class Chondrichthyes; order Myliobatiformes; family Dasyatidae; genus Hypanus; species Hypanus sabinus. The sequence goes on from NC_082734.1 coordinate 16,608,063, forward strand.
TCTCCCTGAAGAATCTCCATCTTCCTCAACACCCAGTTAAAATGGTAAAATGTATTGCAATACATCTGTAAAAAAAACTGAAAGGCTCTGCACACTTGGAAATGGAATCAAGGAACAGGAGGTTCAGAGAATTCTTTATCAGTTCAATCCTCAGGCCAATATACATGCAATTTTTCAAATACAACTAGCAGATCAAGGTTAACAGCAGAAGACAAAAATGAATAAAAGGAGACCCAACCTTTACAATGAGACGTGGGGATAGTTAAGAATTAGGACAATTACACTTTGTCCACCACTACCTTCCAAATTTATACACTTAAGACTTACCAAGCACACTGATACAGAACTAAGTTTCTGAATTATCAGAAACGTTTAGGAATTATAGGGCTTCCCATCTCAGAGAAACTGGAGGTGATTTCATCTACTGGACTCACTAGATTATAATATACTAATGAGGTCAAAAAGAATAATTCAGGATATATAGTCACCAATTTTAAATCCAAAAACACAGGAATGTAAGCAGTATTTGCAATTTCCTTGGTTTCTGTTATTAGACATTGCACATTGCCAAATAACTATAAATCAAAGTTCAAAGTAAATCTACTATTAAAGTACATATATGTCACCATATACAACCCTGAGATTAATTTTCTTGCAAGCATACTCAATAATCCAAAATAGAATAATAACCATAATAGAATCAATGAAAGACTGCACCATCTTGGACAATTATCCAGTGTGCAAAAGACAACAAACTGTGCAAATACAAATAACAATAAATAAGCAATAAATATTGAGAACATGAGATGAAGAATCGTTGAATGCAAGTCCATAGGTAAGGGAACATTTGATGGGGCAAGTGAAGTTGAGTGAAGTTATCCCCTTTGGTTCAAGAGCCTGATGGTTGAGGGGCAATAACTGTTCCTGAACTTGGTGGTGAACATCCTGAGGCTCCTACATCTTCTTCCTGATGGCAACAGTGAGAAGAGAGCATGACCTGGGTGGTGGGAGGTCCCTGATGATAAATGCTCTTTTCCTGCAGCAATGCTCCATGAAGATGTGCTTTTTTTTTTATTAAGTGCAATCATGAACAATAGACAGATGAGAAATGCTGATCAAGTCAACTAGTTCCCAAAGAGAACTCTGACAGGCCAATCAGAAGGTTCACTGCTGCTCTGCGATAGAACATTAAAAAATCGTAAGCACAATTAAGAAGCACTTTTAAAAAATAGTAGAAATACTGGAGTCATGATGATCGTGATGAAGCCTGCCGGAAAGAGACATTTACACACATGCTGTCCTCCATAATTCAGAGAGATTGAAGGATAAGGTTACAAGGTGACAAAACGTGACAGGAGCACTTGGAACTAAAAACTCTCCCTACCGGGAGAAAACAACATATGATCAACGGTGGGAGGGCTTTATCCGTGATGGACTTGGCTGTATCCACTACTTTTTGTAGGACTTTTCATTCAAAGGCATTGGCATTTCTATATCAGGCTATAATGCAGCCAGTCAACATATGCTCCACATCTATAGACGTTTGCCAAAGTTTTAGATATCATGCTGAATCTGTGCAAATACCCAAGGAAGCAGAAGCTCTGCCATGCTTTCCACTTACATGCTGGGTCAGGACAGGTTCTCTGTAATGATAATACCGAGGAACTTAAAGTTGCTGACCCCTCTCCCCACCTCAAATGAGGACTGGCTCACGGACCTTTGGTTTCCTCCTCATGAACTGAATATCAGCTCCTTGATCTTGTTGACATCAAGTGAGAGATTGTTGTTGTAGTACCACTCAGCCAGATTTTCAATCTCCCTCCTATATGCTGATTCATCACCACCTTTGATTCTGCCAACACCATTGTGTCATCAGCAAACTTGAGTATGGCATTGGAGCTGTGGTTAGCCTCACAGACACAAGTAAAACCGAGTAGAGCAGGGGGCTAAGCACACAACCTTGTGTTGCACCTATGCTGATGGAGTCTGGGTAGATGTTGTTGCCAATCTGAACTGACTGGGGTCTTCAAGTGAGAAAAATCGAGGATCCAATTGCACAGGGAAGTATCAAAGCCAAGGCTTTGAAGCTTATTTATTAGTTTGAGGGGATGATGGTATTAAATGGTGAGTTATAGTCAATAGAAAGCATTTTGGTGTTTGTACCTTTGCTGTCCAGATGTTCCAAGGCTGAGTGAAGAGCTAATGAGATGGCATCTGCTGTGGATCTGTTGCACTGGTAGACAAATTGGCACAGATCCAAGTTGGTTCTCAGATAGGAGTTGATATGTTTCATCACCAACCTCTCAAAACATTTCTTCACTGTGGATGCCAGTGCTATTGGATGATAGTTATTGAGGCAGGTTACCACATTCTTCTTAGGCACTAGTACAATTGAAGCCTGATTGAAGCAGATGGGTACTCAAACTGCCAAAATGAACTGTTAAAGATATCAGTGAACACTCCAGCCAGTTGATCATATGTCTTCAGTACTCAACCCCATCTAGATCAGATGTTTACCATGGGTTCAACCTCCTGAAGGCTACTCATGTCAGCTCCAGAGACTGAAATCACAGGACCATTGGAGGCTGTAGGAGTTAGTGATGATTCCTCCACATTTTGACAGTCAAAGTGAACGTAGAAGGCATTGAGATCATCTAGAAGTGCTAAAAAGATGCTGAGTAGAGGGGTCTTATTCCTCTGATTCAGCTTGGCTTGGAGTCCCCCTCTCCTGCCTCACTCCTGGCCATGGTGATGAACCTTTGCCCTTTTAAAGGTGCCATACCTACTTGCTTGAGAGTCAAGTCTGCCAAGCCCTTCAGAATATTGTGTAATCTGTAGTTCATTAAGTCAATTTAAAAGTACATAAAAGAAAATCACATGCGGCAGTGAGAGTAATTCAAAAGAGGTATATCTGGAGGTATTGTACATAGCCCTAGAGCATCACTGTGGTTCCACTTAATACTAGCAACCTTATGTTGTCTGCTGGATCTTGACGAAAAAGTTTTACTTCCATCTCCCCACCCACTTTTCCATTTGCTCCAGTTCCATTTTAAGGAGAGTGAAACTCTAATACATCATGGTCAACATCTTCAATGGGCAATACTGGATATAAAAATTTGGTACTTTCAGATGAGAATCTATGCTTAAATAAGTATTAATTCCTAAGCAATTGGAATGAACCCAAATACCAATACAACAGAAACTCTCCTCCTCAGGTACTGAAGACTAAGAATGACTAACGCTCTGGTCTTGTGGAAATTAGTTGCTGATGCATATTCTTCCAAAGATGGAGGTAATGGCACATGGGGCAGTTAAGTGAACAGTCTGTTCCTTCTACCACTCAAGCAGGGATATTGATCCATGCTTCACAGATCATTTTCCCTCATGCTCCATTTCTACCTTTAGAATTTACAAGCTGATGTCTTGTGCGTATTGCATTTCTCACAGGGAGCTTGGACAGATCCTTGAATCTTTTCCTTCTAAATTAACCAGTAATTGTATTTTGAGCTCTGGCACAAGAAGAAGAGTCCATTTCAGGAATGCAATGTTAGGCATGGAAGTACCATGGACTTCCCTGCATAGTCAATGTTACAAGGGTCCAGAATTACTAGGGCTTCAATACAGAAGTGTATTGAAAATAACATAGCTATGAAACCACATGTGAAATTGTTATTCCAACAAGATCTTGCTACTAATAACAGTATAATAATACCTAAACAAGTATCAATGTTTACAGAAACAGGCAGAGAAAATCTGGACGAGAAAGTGAAAACACTTCAGGTGGATAAAGAAAATGTTCTGCTCATGAAATCTACCAGAAATTATAACCTGCAAGAGATTGATTATCCTGTTGAGGAGTTACATAGAATCAAACAGTTCAGAAACAGGCCCTTAGCCCACCATCCATTCACATTAGAAGCACAGAAAACCTAATACAAGCCCTTTGGCCCACAAAGCTGTTCCGAACATGTCCTTACCTTAGAAATTACCTAGGGTTACCCATAGCCCTCTATTTTTCTGAGCTCCAAGTACCTGTCCAGGAGTCTCTTTGAAGACCCAATCATATCCATCTCTACCACCGTCGCTGACAGCCCATTCCACGCATTCACCACCTTATGTGTAAAAAAAACTTACCCGTGACATCTTCTCTGTACCTACTTCCAAGCACCTTAAAACTATGCCCTCTTGTGCTAGCCATTTCAGCCCTGGGAAAAAGCCTCTGACTATCCACACGATCAATGCCTCTCATCACCTTTTACACCTCTATCAGGTCACTCTCCTCCTCCGTCACTCCAAGGAAAAATAGCCAAGTTCACTCAACCTATTCTCATAAGACATGCTTCCCAATCCATGCAACATCCTTGTAAATCTCCTCTGCACCTTTTCTATGGTCTCCACATCCTTCCTGTAGTAAGGACAACACTCCAAGCGAGGTCTGACCAAGGTCCTATATAGCTGCAACGTTACCTCTCAGCTCCTAAACTCAATCCTACAATTAATGGCCAATGCACTATACGCTTTCTTAACCGCAGAGTCAACCTGCGCAGCTGCTTTGAGCGTCCTATGGACTTGGACCCCAAGATCCCTCTGATCCTCCACATTGCCCAGAGTCCTACTATTAATACCATATTCTGTCATCATATTAGACCCAACAAAATGAACCACCTCACTCTTACCTGGGTTGAACTCCACCGGCCACTTCTCAGCCCAGTTCTGCATCCTATCAATATCCCACTGTAACCTGACAGCTCTCCACACTAACCACAACACCTCCAACCTTTGTGTCATCAGCAAATTTACTAACCCATCCCTCTGCTTCTTCATCCAGGTCATTTATAAAAATCACGAAGAGTAAGGGTCCCAGGACAGATCCCTGAGGCACTCCACTGGTGACTGACCTCCATGCAGAATATTACTCGTCTACAACTATTCTTTACCTTCTGTGGGCAAGCCAGTTCTGGATACACAAAGCAATGTCCACTTGGACATTAATCCTACACAATCCCATTTTAACCTTTCCCCTCTGTTCCCATCAACCCCCTCCCCCCCAGATTCTATCACCCACATATACACAATGTGCTATTTGGTGCCAAATTAACCAAACAACCTACAAGCCTTTTCAAACTGAGAGGAAACCAGAGCACCTAGAGGAAACCCATAAGGCCATAAGAGAAACTTGCAAAGTCACAATCGCAGACCAAAAGTCATGACTAAACCCAAGTCACTGAGGATGTAAAGCAGCTGCGCTACTGTACAGCAAATCATTTTTCCCACTATAGTGCCAAGCATTTAGAGTTCACTACCATGTAATGATGATAGCTTAGTTGACAATTTTAAAAGCAGAGATTTATGTCAGTCAGGATTTCTGAGGGATATAAAATTAAATTAGGTGGTTGGAGGGTTAATGATGAAGTACGGTTTTACTCTATGTAAGAACAAATTTAGGTGCTGAAAGGTCTGCTCCTTTGCAAACTGCAAGAATTTATATTTTTCAAACACATTCTAAATGCTCAAGATTAAATGGACAACTAAATAGGATTCATGACCAATGAAAACTGGTGAAAGAGACTACTGGCTACAGATACAAAGTTTTTAATTCATTCAGATGTAAAATAGCTTCTGCCTTCTTGTGGCAGAAAACAGACACACAGAAACTAACAGCTACGTTATCCATCTGTGGTGTGAAAGGCACTGATGCCAGCAGTTTTCTCATCAGAAAAACAAAACAAGGAACATGACCAATTTCTTTAAAATTAGGAAGACTAGATTCTTCGAAAGTGTTCATCATATTTTCATTAGATACATAGAGGAGCACTGTCTCAATTCAAGTTATAAAAATACAATGAGTTAACTACTTGAAAATGTTTTTAAACAGAATTAAATCTCAATTGGGTTCAACTGTCAGCACTTATGAAAAGTGTGGATGTGCTGCCTTACAAACAGAAACTTGAGAAGTTATGGACAGTGAATGACATCTTACATTCTATAAGAAAGTTGGTTCGCTGAAACTAATAATGTTGATCAGCATGAAGTTTCTAACGTCTTCACCAATTCGATTTTAACTTGCAGGGGGGAAAAGGATATTTTAAATGCCAAGTGATCAGAACAGGTTTGATCATATGCATATACATCCCCTTATATAAACACAACTTTGACAGTTGTTGAATCAGTAGATTTTCCCACTTTTTTTGATTACTCAAAGCACAGATTTTTGGATTTTGCCTGAATATTTTCAATTCAATCACAACAAGTAGTAAAAACAAAATATTAACAATGGTACACAAAAAGCTTACATAGATTAGTCCTGAGTAGTAACGCTCTTTCAAATTATGGAGTACAGAAGCTTCATTCAGACAAGTCAGCTCTGCCATATCTTCAACTTTGGAGAATTTGGGTGGGTTCATCTTCTGGATGTCATCCTTGTTAATTTTAACTTTCTTGCCATTCTCCACCAATTCAACGAGTGCCTCTTCACCAATCTCCTCCTTGAGACTGGCAGCCTCAAAGCCATTGCGTTCTGAGGGCACCCACACTAATTTTTTTGCTGCCCAGTCAGCTTGTGTCAATGGATTATTGACAATATTTCTGTCCACATAGAGATACCGGTCTGCATCCCGTTGAGCCATTTTGTCTTCTTATTGGAAGCCTACAAATTAAAAAAAAGATATCCAGGTGACTCAGATGTTGAAACTACACTTTGGGAAATAACCAAAATTTTACAGAAAAGAAAAGGTAAATTTTAACTGCTTATTTAAATGATGAGATGCATCTTTGTAAAAGTGTGACGTTGCACATAGAATTTACATAAGCATGAAATATAATTGAAATAGATGTGTACGCTATTCTTAGTTTGTAACTGATATACAGAAAAGTAATGCGTCATCATCATATCCTTTGTTTATTATGACAGCCAGCACAGCATTTCGGATGCTGGGCTAGTGAGTTTAAACCGCACCATTCCACCTTGCTCTCAGCCCTCCAACCCCAATATAAGCTTGCTGTGCACCTGTGTGTAACCCATAAATATAACCAAACATTGTCCAATGCACAGCAGCACTATATATAGATAATGGCCTCAGGCTCAAACTTAACCTACATAAATTTGAGGGAAAAGGAAAATTAATGCAAATGAATAGAAAGCAGAAAAATTCCCACTTAGCCGTGAATCAAATTTTAATATTCAGGACCAGAAACAAATTTAGAGCTTTATAAAATATTTACTTATCAATTCGCAATATAAATTGTTAAAATATGTAGCACAAACCTAGTGCTTTAAAATGTTAATTGAAAGGAAGATGAATTCTTGTGTCATTGTGAAATCTCTCTATTCAAGAATGCTTCGGGTAATTTCGCCTGCCAAAAATTCAGTCCTCCAAAACAATAATTGCATATATATTCTAATTTGCAACATCAGGTATTATGGACAATTTAAATGTTTCTTAAGTGGTTTCTAATTTCCAGATTCACAACTACTATCGAAGCCTCATGAAAATAAATATGGAATGGTTTTTGGCCCAAATTCACATTTAGTCAGGTTTACTGTCAGTAGATGGGAACTTGAAGAAAACTGAACAGCATGTCCGAAATTACGATTTTCATCATCATAAACAGTACCATACTAAGATCAAGTACTAGTACAAAATTAGACTGAATCATTGTTCTCAGAAGTAAACAAACTCAATGGAAAGCAAAGGCCAATTCCTTGTCAAACAACAATTATCACATCTTATAAAGCAGCTGCTCTAAAAATTACTTCTGACATTAATGCCCACCCCCAAACTTTTCAACCCATGAACTTCAGACAACCTGGAGATCAGCTTTTTTTTTCATGTCTCATTCAAAATCTAGCATCCCTGACCAAGAAACGCTTGTTACAATCTAGATTATATGCTAAAATGGTATTAAACACCTAATGAATATGAACAATTGAGCCAATTGTTAAAATCTGATACATTATTCTTAATCAGACTTATTCCATGTTCACTTCCCTTAGTTGATCAAGTGCATTATGAGAACCATGGACAAAGTAAACTGGAACAAACAACTTCCTTTAGCAGAAGGGTCGATATTTGATACTTGGATGACAAAAACATTTAGAAAAATTACAGTCCCTATAAGAAGTGTTCACTCCCCTTTGGAAATTTTCATGTTTTATTGTTTTACAACACAATCACAGTGGATTTGATTTGGCTTTTCTTTAAAAAAACATCGGTCAACAAAAGACTCATTTCAAAGTGACAACAGATCGCCACAAAGTGATCTAATTAATTATAACTACAAAACACAATAATCGATTGCACAAGTGTTTACACCCTTAAAAATGACACCTAATCATCACTGATGCAGCCAATTGGTTTTAGAAGACAATTAGTTAAATGTAGTTCATCTGTATTCAGTCAAGGTGTTTCAATTGGTTGTAGTAAAAATACCTCTATCTGGAAGGTCTAACTGCTGGTTAGTCAGTATCCTAGCAAAAACTACACCATGAAGATAAAAGAACATTCCAAGCACCTCCACAAAAAAGATATTGAAAAGCACAAGTCAAGGGATGGATACAATAACATTTCCAAATCACTGAATATCCTTTGAAGTACAGTTAAGTCAACCATCAAGAAATGGAAAGAATATGGCACAGCTGTAAACCTGCCTAGAGCAGGCAGTCCTCAAAAACTGAGTGACCGTGCAAGAAGGGAACTAGTGAGGGAGGCCACCAAGGGACCTATAACAACTCTGGAGGAACTATGAGATGGGAGAGACTACACATACAACAGTTGCCTGGGTGCTTCGCCAGTCACAGCTTTATAGGACAGTGGCAAATAGAAAGCTGCAGTTGAAAAAAAATCTCTCATGAAATCTCGGCTAGAGTTTGACAGAAGGCACGTGGGAGATTTTGAAGTCAGATAGATGGAAGAAGGTTCTATGGTCTAATGAAACTAAAATTGAGCTCTTTGGCCATCAGACTAAACACTGTTTGGCGTAAGTCAAACACCGCACATAATCAAAAACACCATCCCTATTGTGAAGCATGGTGATGGCTGCATATGCTGTGGGGATGCTTCACTACAGCAGGCCCTGGAAAGATTGTGAAGGTAGACAATAAAATGAATGCAGCAAAATACGAGGAAATGCTGGAGGAAAACCTGACGCAGTTTGTAGGACAATTGAAACTTGGGAGAAGATTTGTTTTCCAATGATCCCAAGCTACACAGGAATGGCTTAAAAACAACAAATTTAATGTCCTGGAGTGGTTAAGTCAGAGTCCAGAATTCAATCCAATTGAGAATTTGTGGCTGGACTTCAAAAGGGCTATCCTCTCACAATCCCCATGCAATTTAACAAAGGTGAAACAGTTTTGTAAAGAAAAATGGGGAAAAGTTTCAGTGTCTTGATGTGCAAAGCTGATAGAGACCTATCCACCTTTGATTGTTGTCAAAGGTGCATCTACTAAATACTGACTTAAAGCAGTGAGTAATTATGCAAGCAATCATTGTGTTAATCAATTGTAATAAATTTAGACCGATTTGTATAAACTTATTTTTATTTATTTTTATTTTGACACGAAGGAGTTGTTTCTGTCGATCACTGTCAAAAAAAAGCCAAATTAAATCTACTGATTCAATGTTGTAAAAGAATAAAACATGAGAATTTTCAAGGGGTGAATACTTTTTATAGGCATTGTTTTACATCTAACAAGAATATAAAGCAGCATATCACTGACTGGAGGAATGAGGAACATTCATCACATTTAAGGACCTGGATGATATCAGCATATCAAGAACTGTAGAATCAGAATCAGGTTTATTATTACCAGCATATGACTTGAAATTTGTTAACTTAGTAGCAGCAGTTCAATGCAATATAATATAGAAAAAATAAGTAAATCTTATACAGTATATGTATATTTAATAGATTAAAAATCATGCAAAAAACCAGAAATGCTATATATAAATAAAGTGAGGTAGTGTCCCAAGGGTTCAATGTCTATTTATGAATTAGATGACAGAGAGGAAGAAGCTGTTCCTGAATCACTGAGTGTGTGCCTTAAGGCTTCTATACCTCCTACCTGATGGTAACAGTGAGAAAAGAGCATTGTCTGGATGCTAGAGGTCCTTAATAATGGATGCTGCCTTTCTGAGACATCTTGAAGATGTCTTGAGTACTTTGCAGGTACCCAAGATAGAGCTGACTGAATTCACAACCCTCTGCAGCTTCTTTCAGTCCTGTGCAGTAGCTCTCTCCACACCCACCCCAATACCAGACAGTGATGCAGCCTGTCAGAATGCTCTCCGCAGTACATCAATAGAAGTTTTTGAGTATTTGTTGACATAGCAAATCTCTTCAAACTCCTAATGAAGTATAATCGCTGTCTTGCCTTCTTTATAACTGCATCAATATGTTAGGACCAGGTTAGATTCTCAGAGATCTTGACAGTCAAGAACTTGAAACTGCTCACTCTCTCCACTTCTGATCCCTCTATGAGGATTGGTATGTGTTCCTTTGTCTTACCCTTCCTGAAGTCCACTCTCAGTTCTTTTACCTTACTGACGTTCAGTGCCACCACTCCATTAGTTGGCATATCTCACTCCTGTACGCCCACCACCTGAGATTCTACCAACAACAGTTGTATCGTCAGCAGATTTATAGATGGTATATGAGCTATGCCTAGCCACAGTCCATGGGTATATAGAGAATAGAACAGTGGGCTAAGCACACACCCCTGAGGTAACCTACCAGACTAAACTGTAAAAATAAGTGGGAGTAAGCCAAAGATAATTTTGGTCAATGCGAACATGGGATTGATCTGTTCACTGAAATGTTTCTTTTGCTTGTATGTTCATACTACACAGCTACTGATACTTCTGTTTCAGAAAGATTCCAGCAGTAAAAAGTGATTCCACCATTTCCCAGCTAAACTCTAGAGAGCATAAGCTCAGTCTGCTTCATCTCTCTATATATATTGTGCAAAAGAACGAGAGGAGAGGGAGAGGGTGGGGGAGGGGGGAGAGGGAGAGAGACACGCGCGCGCTAGGGTGTCTAAGACTTTGCACAGTTCTGTAGTATTTTTATGTATTGTACTGCTGCAGCAAAAACAAATTTCATGACATGTGATGATGATAAACCTGATTTTGATATGGGTCTTTTGGACTGAAAATGGAAAGGGGGCAGGAAGAGAGGAATCATGGTTGGGAAAAGAAGAAGGAGGTGGCAAGCACCAGGGAGACTTTCTGGAATCATCAATAAGCCAATTGTTTAGAATTAAATAACCTTGCCTGGTGTCTTATGGCTGGATGTGCGTGCATCTGCACCATTTCCTGCTCCAGGCACTCCTCCTATCACTTGTCCCACACCCCTCTGGCACTCCACCCTCACCATTCCCAACATTCTTAGCTCCTGTCGATTTACAAACTCACTCTACGCTCCACGTTGACAAATGCAGTACTATGCAAATATCTTGGGCACCCTAGCTTTTTTTAAAAATATATATTATATATTACATACACGCACATATCATATATACATTCACAGATTTCGAAGACTTTTACACAGTACTGTAATTTTTTTAAGTTTTTGACTATTTTACTGCTGTCTTGTATGTGCTTTATGTGCCTTGTGCGGTTATGATTGTTGGTATTGTGTTTTGCACCTTGGCCCTGGAGTAAGGCTGTTTCACTTAGCTGTATTAATTGGTTGAATTGTGACAATTCAACTTTATCTCTCCTCATGCAATATACCCAGCAATGCAGGAATCAATCTAGTTAACATTAGCTGCACTCACTCTATCAAAAACATCTTTTCTCAGATAAAAATATGAAAAATCTGCACAATACTTCAAGTGCTGATTCACAAAGTTGCTCGTTGTAGCAAGTTATCTGTATTCTTATACTCATTGCCTCTTAAGTATACCATTTCCTTCCCAATTTCTTGCTGAATTTGCACATTAATTTTCGATAATTTATAAGAACATTCTAGCCCATCTGAATACCAACATTTTTAAAATATTTTAAAATGCTTCATCTTTCTGTCTACATCTTTATGTTTCATATGTTAAATCCTTGCTAACTTTACCTGCTTGTATTCCCCTGCAGTTTCTGTGCATCCTCCTCACAGACACATTACCACCTACCTAGTATCATCAGCAAACATGATTCCTTCATCTAAGTCAATGATACACATTGCCCTCAGTACTGACTCCTGGCGTATCCTATTGGTCTTCCCAATGAAAATTACCCAAATGTTTTTATCCAGTAATCATTCACCAATGCAGAGCACAAATTATTGTTTAAAGTTCACAAGACACTTTATGAACTGACTCGCACATAAGGCAATTGACTTGCCTTACCCATTCCACTAGTTGCAAGCTCAAAAATTCTAATAAATTTATCAAAAGTGATCTCCAATTCATAAAGCCATGTTGATTATGTTGATTAACATTATGTTGAACATAATGTTATTATTTTCAATCTAAACCTTTTAACAGTAATAACAGATTCTAGCACTAACTCCCTACTATAAGATATCAAGCTAACTGGTCTTATCGTCTTTCTGCCACCTTCCTTAAAATGTGGGGTTACACTTACTATCTTCCAGAATCTATGGAAATTTGAAAGATGACAACACATTATTTCCACTGCCATCTCCTTCAAAACCCCTTGGATATAGATTGTGGGGATTTATTACCTTCTAATACCACTTTTTAAATCACCTTTCAATACCAATACCATTTTTTCCCCACTGAAAGCTTATTGCCTTGAGCTCATTTGCTCCACACATGTAGTTCTCCAATATTTCCCCAAGACGTTTTCTGTACCCTCTCCAAGTAAAGCTGAAAAATATTTGGTTTCCCCACCACTTCCTCATCTGCAACAAATTATTATTTTCATATTCATTAAGGGACCCATACTAACTTTAGCTAACCTTTTATTCTAATATCACTACAGTAGATCTTCAAATTTGCTTTTATATTTCCCAAAACCTATTTTTATTTTCCATAACCTTAAAGCATTGACCTTTCCAGTTCTGTGATTTCCTAAATCTACTAGATACTAAATATTTGAACATCAGTCTTTGCTCATTTACATCATAAAGTCATACCTTCAATGCATCACAACTTGCTATAGACAATATATTCCTCCTGCCTTCAGTTTGCTTTACTTAGAATGAACTAAATCGCCTTCAATCTTTGTATAAAATCCAGTCATATTATGATCATTGTTCCCTAAAGGCCCTTTAGCTACAGATCCTCAATTAACCTTTCCATATTACACAGATCTAAAATAGCCTGGTTCTTTAGCAATTCCTCTAGATACTTATCTAGAATTCCCTCTTAATTTCACAATTTCATCCGCCATATTACAACTAATTGAACTTGCTCAGTCTACATTATTATTGTGTTAACCTCATTACACACTACTAATTTACTCACATACTGCATCACTTACTATTTTGGGGACATTTATGCAACTACCATCAACATTTTCTGTCCTTTGCTGTTTTACCCAAACAGACTGTACTCTCATCTCTTCCACTCTATTGTCTTTACCAATCAGGGCCAGCCCATCTCCTATTCCATTTTGCTTATCTGAAAATATCCAGAAATATTAAATTCTTATCCTTGGTTACTGTGCAATCCTGACTTTGGTAAAGGTTATTTTAATGTATCTACTTATACTATCAATTCATCTATATTTTACAATATGTATTCAGTTAAAGAGCTTTGAATTATGCCTTTGTGTTTGTAATCACTGTCCTTACCTGACAGTCTATCAACATCATTACCTTTATTTTCTTATAACATACATAACAGCAGGCTATTTTAATCTATTAAGTCTAATACCAGCTCATATAGCAATCTCATTCCCTTATTTTCCCATGAACATGGTTTCACCACCTCCCAGTCCCATTAATTCACCCTGGTTCTACCACTCAGCTGCATCACTTCCAGCAGCCAATTAACCTACCACTCTACGCATCTGGAAAAAACAGAAACCCAGGGAAACCTTGGTGGTGATATAGGGAGAATACACAAACCCCACAGATAGCACTGTAGATCATAATTGAACATGGATCACTAGAGCTATTAAATGAACTCCTGCACCAATTTCTAACTTTCTAAAATTTGATACTATTAAGTAGAACAATGGGAATCTAAAGAGCAAGGAAACGGAATAGCTGTTATTGCTAAATATACAGATGTTTGGTTAGAATACTTTGTGCTTATGGTCTTTAACAATAGTGTAATTACATGGGAGGAAAACTACAATAACCTAGGTAAACTAGGGTAAATAAACAAAAATAACAATAATTTGTACAAGTGGTTTTATATAGAGACAATAGGACAGGTAGTATAACATATGGGAATCAGTGGAGATCAATCAACTCCCAAGGGAACACCTACAATACGCACCTTTATTACAGGGAATTTTAGTCAGTTAATGAGCTGCACATGATAAGAGCAGAAAGGGGAAAAGATATCTAGACTCATCTAGAAAACAATTGCAGTTCCTAGGTTGGGCACCAGTTTAGATTTTATCACTAAAAAGGTGGTGACCAGGAGTCTGGCTGCATTCTAAACCTTGGGATGAATCTTAGCATTGACATCCAATGTATATACAGTAATATTCTTGCTACCAATTAGGTTAACAACCATTGACGGATAATTTGTCGGCCACAATGAAACAAATGGTCATGTAAATAACAGGGTGATGGTTAAAGAGGAATGTGGATCATGCTATATACACACTAGCCATGACAGACATGAAGTGCATCTGACCCCTCAGTTCAGCATGACCAAGTTATAACCTCAAACTTGGTGTTGGATCCAGTAGTGAAGATTACTTCAAGGATGAGAGAACAGTTGGTTAAAATAGATTGGATCTATTAAAAATTAGTTAGTCGTTTAAAAATTATTTCAATGATTAACAAATGTTCTGGAGATATTCAGCAGGTCACACAGCACACGTGAGAGAAAAGAAAAAGTCAATGTTTTGGTTCAAAATCCCACAAATGCTGCACAATCCTCCAGTGCATTATTTGCTGCTCCAGATTCCAATATTTATAGTTGTCTCCTGAACAAATACATATTCCACTGGGACATGTACTCAGTGCTCAATTTATTAGGTATCTCCAGTACCTGAAGTGGCCACTGAGTATATGTTCATGGTCTTCAGCTGCTGTAACCCATCCACTTCAAATTTAATTTGTTGTGTGTTCAGATATGCTCTTCTGCATGACGCAGTTGTAGCACATGGTTATGAATTATCACAATCCTGTCAGCTTGAACTAGTCTGGCCTTTTTCCTGACCTCTCATTAACAAAGCATTTTCACCCACAGAAACGTTGCTCAGTGTTTTGTTTGTTTTCTTGCACTGTTCCTTGTAAACTCAAAACTGTTGTGCACAAGAATCCCAGGAGATCAGCAGTTTGAAATACTTAAACCACCCCATCTGACACCAACAATCATTCCATGGTAACATGCACAACATGCTGGAGGAACTCAGCAGGTCGAGCAGCATCTGTAGAAACAGTCAACGGACGCTGCCCAACCTACTGAGTTCCTCCAGCATGTTGTGCGTGTTGCTTTGACCCCAGCATCTGCAGAGTATTTTGTGTTTAATCATTCCATGGTCAAAGTCACTTGGGATCACATTTCTTTTTCATTCTGTTAGTGAATCTCTCGATCATGTCTGCATGCTTTTATGCACTGAGCTACTGCCAAATGAATGGCTGATTTGATATTTGCATTAATGAGCAGATGTACAGGTCTACATAATAAGGTGGCTACTGAGTGTAATTCCACTAGAAAAGTGGGTGTTAATATTAAGGAAATTAACTTGAGTATTGAGAACATTTTGAAAACCTAAGCAGGGAAAAATGGAATATAGATATAAGCGATTCTGCAGATGCTGTAAATCTAGAACACACTCATAATGTTGCAGGGTTCCCAACCTTTTTTATGCCATGGACCAATACCATTAAGCAAGGTATCCATGGACCCTAGGTTGGGAACCCCTGCGCTAGAGAAACTCAGCAAGTTGAACAGTATCTATACTGTAGAATAAACAATTAACATTTTAGGATGAGACTGTTTATCAAGTGTATTTCTAACATTATCTTATCAAAGTGCCCAATTCTGATCTATTGAAATTACTGATTATTTGTGGTACTGCACTTACCAACTGAGTGGATTCTGCAACCTACTGACTTTTGCCTTGAATGAGAATCAAGTTTATTATCAGTCTTCTATGATGTGAAATCTGTTGTTTTGTGGTAGTACTTCAATGCAAAAACAAAATTGCTATACTTTACAAAATAGTGCAAAAGGAATAATAAGAGAGTGTTCATAGACTTCCATGATGGAGCTGACTAAATCTACAACTCCTTGCAGATTCTTGTGATCCTGTGCATTGGAATCTTCATTCCAGGCTGTGAGGCACCAGTCAGAATACTCCCCACTGTACATCCATAGAAATTTGCAAGACTCTTTGGTGACATACCAAATCTTCTCAAACTCTTTAAATCTGCTGACATGCCTTTTTCATAGTTGTATCAATGTGCTGGGCTTTCCCATAAGGACACCATAGTCAGTATAGATTGGTGATAACATCTCTTTGTTGACAATCAACATAGATGTATCTCAGGACAGATACTCTGAAATGAGAAACATAAAATGCTCACATTTTTCACTGCTCATTTCTCAATGAATACTGGTATATATTCTAACTTCTCCTTCCTCATAGTCCACAATCCACAAGTCCGTAATCAAATCCTTGATCTTGCTGACACTGAGTAGAAGATTTTGTTTCACACCACTTATCCAGCTGATTTATCTCACTCCTTGTTGTCATCTGAGATTGGTGACATCTGCAAGCTTATAACTGGCTTCTTAAACTGTGCTTCACCACAGTCCTGTAGATGGAGTAGACCAGTAGGTTAAGTGTACATCCTTGAGATGTGCTTGTGTTGATTGATAACATCTCTTTGTTGACAATCTGTACTGACTATGGTCTCCCTATGAGGAAGTAGAGGATTCATTCTCCAATGCATGAAGCCACTACTCATTATCAACAACTTATGGCTAAGATGGCCAACCAACCCATTATTTACCCCAAAAGATTTGTTTTACAGTGGACAAGAGACTGACAGCCAAGAAATTATGATAATGTAATGCTTGGGCTCTATAAATGTTACCAAGCTACTTATCAAAGCTTGTATCTGGTTATTATCCAGGTGCTAGTGAATTAGAAGAGTTATAACTTGTATTAGAATAAACAGCAAATGGCCACACTCCTGATTTTTAACAATGGAATGGCTTACTATGAACTAGCTAATGATTGAACCTAGCAGACTTAATCAAATGATTACAAAAACTATCCTTTCTGATGACTGCAATCATGCTGCGTGTCAGTACAATTTAGTTCTTTGGCATGTTTCCTCCAATCCCCACCCACTGGCCTCAGTCATTATAAGGACACCTCAATGTGATTATCCAATAAACATTTAAGCTTTTGGTATTTACAAATACCAGAGAATTTACCCAGTATTCTACCATTGGACTGCAATAAATCATTAAGCTGCCTCCAGTTAATCAATTCCGTGTCATAAATACTTATCAATCACTTCTTAAACTCTTTGGTAAACATATCAAATTCCATAATCTCAGGATATAAACTCCCTCCTGTAATCTGACACGAGAGAGTGCAGATGCTTGAAATTTGGATCAATACAGACAAAAATCTGTAGGTCAGGCAACATCATTCTGGGCCAAAGCCCTTCAATCCATATTAGATTAATTAGCATTCAACTTTGCACACTATCTTTACTTGTGGGAATAACCACTGCTTGCCTCTTTTTCACTCTACCTCACCTGTTTATTACTGGAAAATTATCCTATAATTATTTAGTCTTTATTTCATATTTTAAAGTAGTCTGTTTCTACCTTAGACGTTGTATTTTTAAACTCCCATTGTTATTTCTAGTTAATGCAGCCATCCATTCCTCTTCACTTTTGCTAATTACAAAACTTAATTGCCAATCCTGATCTTTATACAGCCATTTCCAGGTACTCAGTAAATCTTGTACCTCTCCAATAATCACTGTCAGGAGTTCCTCCACTATGTTTCAGATGTGCATATTGCCAAAGATATTTTATTGTTTTGACAATTTTTGATATTTTAGTTCTATTATTTCTGCTTGTAATTCATTACATTTAATCCTTCCATTGAAAGAATCTTTGGTCAACCATACCTTTGAAAGTACTTTCACTTTCATTACCTCCACCAGACTAACTACATTAAAATTTTATCAAGAGCTCCAGTTATCATTTGGACCTTGATACAGATATATGTGCACCCTTTCCTATTAAGAGTTAATCATGATCCATTTTAGTCAGAAAACGCGGATCCATCTAACATTACAAAATAACTTCGGCCAAATCTGAGACCACCGGCATCCTTCTTTGTTAAAAGGCTTTTAAGCCCCGAAACCCCTTTTGCAGATGATTCCCCCAATATGATCATGAAAATGCAACTATGTGAAATTGGATTCACACCACTTGGGCAAGCCACAAAAATGCTACTGGGAACCAATGGAAACCAGACCAACAATTCTTGCTTTTTGTGCGTACTGAAGAGAGGAATTCATTTGCTTCTTTTGTTTTTTAAATATAATTTTGATATTTCAAATATGACAATTTTGTAATACTATGAAATAATACAATGTTCATCAGTAACATTAACACAAATCTGGAGGATCAAAAATTTCAGCCAGTCTTGCACTTTTCCACAATAAAACAACACAAGCCAGTGCACATATGATATAGAATCAATGGCAGCAACAAGTCAAAACACTGGTCTACATTCCTGAGCACCCTGCCACACCTTATTCCCCCAAGAACTTGTAAGTCACATAAAGCACTGAATAAAGAGTATGTACTACATATATATTAACAGCTTACAGTAATATTGTTACTTGTCAATTTCATATGCTATTACAGATATTTCCTTCACACAAATCATAACTTCCATTCTCAGTGTGTGATGTGAAAAATCAAGAGAAACATGGATCAGGTAGGAAAGTGAACTTGAGATACAGGAGTAACAAAAAAAATGCTGGAGGAACTCGGCAGGTCAGGCAGAGTCTATGGAGGAAAATGAACAACTGATGTTTCATCAGAACTAGAAAGGAAAGGGGCTGTAGCTAGAATAAAAAGGTGGGGGAGGAGCAAAAACTAGTAGACAAGTCCAGGTGAGAGAGAAGGTAGGTGGTTCCCTTCCTTCCTCAGCCCCCTGCGTCTTTCACCTATCACCTCCTAGCTTCTCACAACATTCCCCATTTCATCACCCTCTCCAGCCCCTCCCTCCCCCTTTTTATTCTGGCTTTTGCTCCCTTCCTTTTCAATCCAGATGAACGGAATCAGTCCAGAACATTTGACTGTTCATTTCCCTCCACTGATGCTGCCTGACCTCCTAAGTTCCTTCAGTCTTCTGTGCATGTTACTCCAGATTTCCATCATCTGCAGAATCTCATGCCTGTGTCTGAGATACAGGATCAGCCACAAACTTTCTAAATGGCGTAGCAAGCTCACCTACTCCAATTCTCCACAAAAGCATCATACTGATGACAAGCAACACACACAAAATGCTGGAGGGACTCTGCAGACTAGGCAGCAGCTATGGAAAAAGTGTACAGTCGACATTTCGGGCCAAGACCCTTCATCAGGACCTTTGTGACGCTTTACATTAACAATAACATAGAGCATCACAAGATCAAAATTTGGCATACAATTAGAACTTGATACAAACTTTAAAACAAGATGGGTTGTAATTTAGTGATAGAATTCCAGAGCTAAGCCCAGGCACAAAAGGTGACGAAACATACCAACAAGGGGTTAGACACTGAGACAAAGGCATCCAGAGGGTTATATAGGTCAAAATAATGAGGAATGAAGTCACAGTGGAACTTGAAAACAAGAGCCAATATAGTTCAGCAAGGACAAGAACAGAGGTGAGAACTATGCAAATTAGAACAGATACCCAAATTTTGGATTGCTTTAATTCAATTTTTTAAATATCTGAAAGGATGAGGCAACTGACCCTTAGTGTTTCTTTATTGCACTAACAGTGCCTGAATCATAATACCAGGCATACTCTCCAATATCCTTGGTTTTTGTAAAAAAAAATGCATGCTTCACCAGACAGATGACCTGCTACCAGAAGTTTTAAGTGGTAACATTTTTAAATTCTAGGAAATTTAACTAGCCAGCTAACAGAAAGCCTTGTAAGTTATCAGCACACTTCGTTATGAATCTTACACTTCGTCGTACTGCACAATCTTCTACTTAAAACTGGGTGGGGCTATATTGCATGCAGTAAAAAAAATCTTGAGAGGGTAAGCACAGCAAACAGCTCACATGCCATTTTAACAAGTTAGAATTTTTAAAAATCTGCCTGTAGAACTCCAATGAAAAGATTTTACAATTTACACAATCTTCCCCACCAAATCACCTTGGAGGACAAACTACAAATGAACTAGTATTGAAGAACGGACTTAAAGTTACCACCCGTATTCAATAAACACGCTAGGATGCTTTCAGTATGATCTTTATAAGGCAACTCTGTCCTTTACCTAATTATATAAAATTACCCGTTGTACTTTCCTCGTCCATTCGGTTTTAGATGTTCTACTATAAATTACAACAGAAAATTCTTATTTCATGATTTTAACATCGCTCAAGGTTAAGAGACTTATATGCCATTCATTGGATTCTGAACACCTTTAAAAAGATGATGGGAAGGGCATGGAGGAGTGGGTGGGGGAGGGGCATAAGATAGCGATCAAATGGCAGAATAAGCATATTTCAATCTCTCCTTTAAAAAATCTATATTGAAACCATTGTACAAAATCAAAGACACCAAAACTATTTTAGTTCAGCTTTGTAAGTACGAAGAATATTAAATGTTTTTTATTACATTAAGTAAACGCCGACTGCCATTTGAGCTGCTCTCCACATTCCAAGAATGCAATCAAACTTGAAGACTGTAGTCTTAGAAAATCATACCAAAAGAAAGGGAATTTGGACGGATGAAATCACTTCGGTTAAAAAAAAGGGGAAAAAGAAAAGGACAGGAAGCTCGTGCAGCCGGGGAGACGGAAGCCAAGCCCATATCTGCGAACTCTAACACTGAAGGTAGTTTCCATACTACCTGTCGTTATCATCTGACTTCCACAAGTTAATAACCCAAAGATATTACTTGCTGGGTAGTTTAACACAGGAGTTCAAAATCCAAAAGAAAATAAAATCGAATAGCCGGTAGGTTTGAAAATGCAATTCTCAATACAGTGATGACTCAATAGAAGATGCCTGTCGTTCAAACTTCCGCTTTTAGAAACGTTTAAAATGAAATACAAGTCAAGAAGTTGCCTGTGGCGAGCGCGCCGGCCCAGCCGGTGTCTGCTTCTTTTCCTGGTTTCACTCCCTTTTCCGACTCACTCCTCAACTGACCAAAAACTTAACATTAATTTTTCGCCTCTTACCTCCGCGATCCACGCGATTTTCCAGTGCCCGCTCTCCCTGTGGGAATTAGGCGGTGTGAAAACAGCGAATTTTGCTTAGGAATCGTTTTTTTAAAAAAAATTTAAAAATTCAAGCCTTCCGCTACCTGGCGTCTCTCAAACCGCCTGCCTCGCGCTAGCTCGGGCTCACACACTGGAGCTCGCGCACCAGCCGTCAGCTCAGCGTCCCAGCCCCGCCCTGCTGACAACGTCCCGCACCAAGCCCAAACTCTGCCCAGTAGGAAGGCCGGACCACTTGAGTGACAGCGCTGCTGACGATTGAGGTACGGCCGCCGCGCTCGCTGGCATCCGTCAGGGTCGGCCCCCGGATAGTGACCGGTGCCGCAGTGATTTTGGCGCAGGATTTGAGCGACAGCTTGTCCAACCAATGCTGGCCGGCAGGAGAAGATTGCGCGAAATGAAGCTGTAGGCAGTTTCTGACTTGCTTCGCTCGTAACAAGGACCTTGATGCAGAAAGATCAGCTACTTACCTTTTCTATTCGGTATGAAGGAATACATAAGCATATTAGAGATGGGTACTTGAATGCCGGCATGGACATGATGGGCCGAAGGGCCTATTCCTGTGCCATATAACAATGACGTGGAAGCTTTCTGATGATGGGTTTGTTAGAAGCGTAGCAACTCAGCTATGAACAATTTCCATTCATATTGTATCTGTAATTTTTAAAAATCCAAGATGCCAACTGTAGGCACCAAACTATATAACAGAAGGTACCAGGTCAATTAATAGAGGGCGCCATGCCACATTATTGGCAGATAATAGATAGAAAGATTTAACTTATGTTTTGAAGAAAAGAACGAGGTTTGGGTAAAGCCAAAATGCAACAGCCAAAAGGAAATGATAGCAGAGTAACACACATACAAGATGGTGGAGGAACTCTACAAGTTAAGCAGCATCTATGGAGGGGAATAAAGAGTGGATGCTTCAGGCTAAGATCCTTCATCAAGATTGGAAAAGGGGGGGCAGAAGTCAAAATAAGAAGGTGGGGGTGGGAGAAGTATAACCGGGCAGGTGATAGGTGAGACCAGGTGAGGGGGAGGTGGGATGAAGTAAGAAAATAGGAGGGGATAGCTGAAAGGGGTGAAGAAGGAGGATTGTATTAGGAGAGGACAGTGGACCAATGAAGATAGGGAAGGAGGAGGGGAACCTGAATGAAGTGATGGGCAGGTGAGGAGAAGGTGTGAGTCAACTGATTATTCCCCTCCATAAATTTTGCCCAGCTTACTGAGTTCCTCCAGCATTTTCCATGTGTTGCTCAAGATTTCCACAGAATCTTTTGTATTTATAAATAAATTGGGTGATATTTTTAATATATAACACACATGCCTTCATATCAATGACAGCCAAAATCTGAACTAATTACTTTCACTACACAACTCAATCCCAAAGCAAAACATTGTACATGCTCAAATGTGAAATAAAAATTTTAAATGACAAAATATTCGCAGATAAAGAAAGAGTTAGTGTTTCAGGACAATAATCTTTAAGCATTAAGCATAACCTAAGCCTTTACGATCATTTTCCATTTTATCCCAGATCTACTCAATCCTAGCAAGCTAAATGCTGGTCCAGATATGCTTTGAATGAGGTGAGTGTTTCTGTCTCCTATTATTGTTTTCAATTTCTCAATAATCCTATTTGAAGCCAACTCTCTTAGGTATTCAATCCTTCCATTAAGAAAACAAATCTTCTCTGTTAGCTCTGTTTAGGCCTCTCATAATTTTGTACATCAATATTTAATCTTCACTTAGACATCTTTGTCCAAAATAAAACCTTTACAATCTACTCAGTTGTTCCTCACAATGACAATTCTTCAACCCAATCAAAATTCTTGTAAATTTCTTCTGCATGTTCTTTGATTCTATTCTTCCTGTAGTATGCCAACCTGAACGGAACTTATCAGTAATACAAGAAGTTCTGCAGGTGCTAGAAACCCAAAGCAATATACACAACAGGTTGGAGGAACTCAGCAAGTCAGGCAGCATTCACAGAAATGAACAAACAGTCGACCTTTTGGCCATGACCCTCCCTCAGGACTGGAAAGGAAAGGGGAAGATGCCAGAATAAAAAGGTGGGGGTGGTGAGACAAGGGGAAGGAGGATAGCTAGAAGGTGATAGGCGAAGCCAGGTGGGTGGGAAAGGTAAAGGGCTAGAGAAGAATTAATCTAATAGGAGACTGGGCCATAGGAGAAAGGGAGGGAGGAGGGGCAACATAGGGAGGTGATAGGCAGGTGAGAAGAAGTAAGAGGTCTGAGTGGGGAGTAGAAGAAGAGGAGAGGGAGGGAAGGAGAAATCAATACTCATACCATCAGGTTGGAGGCTATCCTGACGGAATATAAGGTTTTGCTCCTCCACCCTGAGAGTGGCCTCATCATGGCCTAAGAGGAGGTCATGGACCAACATGTCAGAACGGGAATGGGAATTGGAATTAAAATGCTTAGGCACTATGAAGTTCAGCTTTTGGTGGATGGTGCAGAGGTGCTCAAAGAAGTGGCCCCCTAACAACAAACTTTTCTTCAATGTCAGCAAAACAGAAGAGTTGGCAATTGGCTCAGAATTGTAGATAAAGCATTACAGCACAGAAACAGACCCTTCAGTCCATCTATTTGTGCTGAACACCTAGACCATAGCCCCTCATAGCCTACCCATCCATATATTTACCCAAACTTCTCTTAAAGGTTGCAATCAAACCCACATCCACCACTTCCACTGACAGCTCGTTCCACATTTGCATCACCCTGAGTGAAAAGATTTCCCTTAAATATTTCACATTTCATCTTTAACCTATGACCTATAATTCTATCTCATCCAACCTCAGTGGATAAAGCTTGCTTGCGTTTACCCATCTATAACCCCTCCAATTTTGTATACCTCTATCGAATCTGCTCCATTTCCTGACACTCCAGGGAATAAAATCCTAACCTATTTCCCTATAACTGAGGTCCTCAAGTCCCAGCAACATCCTTATAAATTTTCTCTATACTCTTTAAGTCTTATTGATATTTTTCCTGTAGGTAATTCTTATAAAATTGCAACATGACATCCTAACTCCTGTATTCAATGCTTTGATTAACGAAGATCAATGTGCAAAAGTTCTCTCTTTGACCTGTTCACCTATGGCCTCTTTTGAGAAATTATGATCTGTTTCTCAGATCCATTTGTTCTTCCGCACTCCTCCCTCAGTGTCTTACCATTCATTCTGTATATCCTACCCTGGTTTGACCTCCCAAAGTGCAAAACCTCTCACTTGTCTGCATTAAATTCCATCGCAATTCTTCAGCCCATTTTTTCAGGTGATCCAGAACCCACGGCAAGATTTGATAGCCTTCCCCATTGCCCACAGTGCCACCAATCTTGGTGCCATCTGCAAATTTTCTGATCCCATTTACCACATTATCATCCAAATCATTAATATAGACAACAAATAATAATGTACCCAACACCAAACCGTGCGGCATACCACTAGTCACAGGTCTCCGGTCAGAGAGGCAACCATCTACTACCACACTCTGGCTTTCCTTGCTAAGCTAGTGTTGAATCCAATTTTCTACTTCATTGTGAATGTCTACCAAATCTTCTGAACCAGCTAAAATCCATGTTGACAACAGCCACTGACTTTCCTCGTCAACTCTCTTGGTAACTTCCTCAAAATAAGATTGGTTAGACATGACCTACCATGAACAAAGCTATGGTGATGATCCTTAATCAGATCCTATTTATCCAAATACTTATATATCCTGTCCCTTAGAATAACTTCCAACAATTTACTCACTAATGACTTCAGGCACACTGGTCTATAATTTTCTGGCTATTTCTTAGAGTCTTTCTTGAACAACAAAACAACATTAGCTATCCTGCAGTGTTCCAGCACCTCACCTACAGTTAATGATATTTTAAATACCTCTGCCAAGGCCCCTGCAACTTCTATGCTACCCTCCCACAAGATCCAAGGGAAAACATTGTCAGGCCATAATTTACCCCAGGACAGCAAACACCTCCTCTTCTGTAATCTGGATACGGATGACTTCAGGAGCTGGGGTAAAGCACATGCTCCTGTCTTCATCAGTGGTTGAAAAGGATGAGAGCTTCAAATTCCTAAGAGTGAACATCGTCAGTAACATGGTCTAGCCCAACGACATTGGCACCATTGACAAGAAAGCTCACCATAACCTCTAAAGAAACTTGGCATGTCCCCGTTGACCCTTAATAATCTTTTATCAATCTAGCTGGATGCATCATGGCTTGGAATGGTAGCTGCTTTGCTCATGACCATAAGAAACTGCAGAGTGTTGCTCAGCACATCATGGAAACCAACCTCTCCTCCGTGGGCTCTGTCTGTACTTCTGACTGCCTCAGTAAAGCAGCCAGCATAATGGTAGACCACACCCATCCCAAAATTCTCTCTTCTTCCTTCTTATTGTACAGAAAATACAAAAACTTCAAAGCATGCACCACCAGGCTCAAGGACAGCTCCTACCTCAATGTTATAAGACTATTGAATGGTTCTCTAGTACAATAAAACATACTCTTGACTTCAGAATCTTCTTCGTTGTGATCTTGCCCTTTATTGCCTACCTGCACTGCACTTTCTCTGTAACTGCTACTTATTATTCTGGGTTCTGTTAGTGTTTTACCTTGTTCTCCCTCAGTGTACCGTCTAATGATCTGATCCGCATGAACAATATGCAAAACATGATTTACGTTGTACCAATTCCAATTCTATTTCAAACAATGGTACCATGTTAGAAGTTTTCTGATTCTCCAGCACAACACCAGTTTTTCTTGTTGACAGCAACAAGATTTCCAAAGCACATGTTCACATTCCAATCTCACAGCAGCGACATTATACAAGTATTGCATGCCCATACAGAGGTTCATCACGTAGTGAAGCCAGGCATTTAATTTCATATTGTGCAACTCTGCTGAGCCTAAGCTTAAAATCACGTAGCCCATAAAAATTCACAGAACATTTGAATTCTGGTCTACCAACTCTCACCTAAGCAGCTGTTACAGAGGCATACTAGCAACAACAGCATCAGTTTAAGATTGTGATTAACCAAACAGCCAATGGAACACAATAGCATTTGTTGACATTCTCTGGCATACATCTTGTGACATAATGAGTGTGAACCAATGGCATGCTATCAAACAGTGATGTAAAGTCCATTCCTTTCATTGCTTTTGAACAAGTAACTACTTACAAAGCTGTTGATAAACAGTTACTAATTAATGTTGTCACCCTGGTAAAAATGATTGGAATGTCATTTAACCAGACAATAATCATAAAATGTGAAAGGACATAGCTATTATCTATCCACAAGCACACCATTTCTAGTGCTACACAGTATATGGGTAAGAAGGGGAAATAAGTTAAGACCCAGATTCCTGATTGGTATTCAGTAATCTCCTTTTGAAAAAATTCAGCATTTAAGTCTGATCAAATTGTATCTAGCTCCACAGATTAATTCCAAAATGGCTACTTAAACATGGTGGAAACAGGTCTGCAGATTCAGTTCAAAACTGCTTAATCGGCTGCTGAATCATTAATAGCAGCAGAATGATATTTTACCACAGCCAGAGGCATCCTTTGGTCTGTAGTTATTGACAATCCACATTTAATGTAGAACATAGAAGAACATGCCAGAAAACCTATGAATGATGTGTCAACTAAAAGAAACTACCACTTTGGATTACAAATATGTTGAATAGTGAAAGCAGCCTGTACTAGGCAGTTAAGTAAGATTACATTGGTTCAAATATAGCCTCTGCAGTCCTGCTTCATGAATGATGTTGGACAAGTAAGTAGATAATGTGAAAAGATTCCATGAACAGTCGTATCATTAATAATGAAAAAATCCAGCAAAAGCGCTCAAAACATTTGGACTTAAATAATGGGGAAACTAAGGAAGTTTGCTGGTGATTTTAAAAAATGGCAGTATGGTTAAGATAAAAGCTCTTGGCTGCAACAATGGATTGATTAAATGGGCACAAAGACATCTAATGGAATTCAAGATGTAAACAATCTGATGGAGGAACATCTGTGGGGGGTGGAGGGAGTTGTTTATATTTCAGGTCTAAATTGACTTGCTGAGTTTTTGCAGCAGATTATTTGTTACTCCAGATTCCAGCATCTGCAGTCTCTCGTGTTTCAAAACAGAACTCATTCTCTGCATTAGTGTGAGTTTATTATTGGCAATAAAGTTTAAAGTACATTTATTATCAAAGTATGTATATAATATACAACCTTGAGATTCGTCTCCTAACAGGCAGCCACAAAACAAAGAAACCCAAAAGAACCCATGAAAAATCTAACAAACACCCAATGTGCAGAGAGAGAAAAAAACAAATTGTGCCAACAATAAAAACAAGCAAATTGCATTCAGAACAAAAATGAGTCCATAGACACAAAGCCCAGAGCAGGCTCACAGCCACAGCCTTAGACTCAGTGCAGCAAAGGTAATTTATGATAAATAACTATGCTGAGAATTATATAGCCTCATTGAAGAAATATAACAACCATGTACCTTCTGGGAATCTCTGGTCCATTAATGCTCAAAGTGGAGAATGAGCATTCATGGTGGAACTGAAAACTTTCAGATCATGCTTCAGAATTACACAGGTGGAAGAAAGAACAGTCCACACCACAAATTACTACCCCATATGTAGAAGAGTCTGGATTCACACATTAAACTCAGTCTCAAGACAGGAGCAAGTCATCCCAGCGAGCAGCCTAAGAGGTTCAGCGGGAATGCTGCATTCTTTAAGGAGGCTTTTAAATTGATGGCCTAACTGGGAAAAGTTTGAAACTGAAAAGGTTTTAAGTTTCAGGGAAGAGAGAGGGTTGGCAAGATCAAAGAGAGTGTCACTGTTGAGACAGAAACCAAGTAAGATCCTAGTACTAATGCAATGTCACTAATCTGAAACATTAAGTATGTTTCTTTCTCCACAGCTTCTGCCTGACTTGCTAATAATTCCAACATTCCTGTTTTTATATCAGAGTATTAGAATCATAGTAGAGCTTGTAGTAAAATTACACTCTGTAGTACTGAGTATTGAAAGAGGCACCAGAGCTGGGATTTCCTCCTGTTTTGCAGCCAATTTTTCTTTCTCCTTCAATGAGTAGGTGGTTTGATGTGGTATTTTTCGTATTATGTGTTGTTTAGGGAAGTTGGCACCATACTATAAACAAAGAGCAGGCTCCAGAGAATTGCAATTTGGAAATTAAAATCCCCTCCGGAAAACACAGATGACTAAAAACAACTAAATCATGACAACTAAAAAACAATTAAATTTTGTGGAGTTGTAATGCACCTTCTTCATCCAGAGAGAGAGTGATGAAGCATCTGTTTGTCAATGGGGAGTATCAACAGATCACTTTCATCCACAAAGAATTTTGAACCATCAGTTTCATCCTGGAGATGCTTCTAAATATGCCAGTCAGAACAGTGATCTGCTGCCTGGTCCTAGGCTTTGGAAATTCCTCCACTAACATCTGTGGAACAAGGAAACCAAAGATGACACTTCAGATTGGTCACCTTTAATAAGAAGCCTATAGCAAAATAGCCAAAAAGTATTTTCATTTTCATTCTTTCTCACTCTCCCCCTGCTACTTTCTGGCTTGCTAAGAATTTTCAGCAATTTCTGCTTTACTTAACATACTTAGCAACTGCAATATTTTGATTTTACCTTAAAACCCATTTCCATGAGTAAGCTTTTGGTGACCTCTCCTTAAACATCTTTTTTGTATGACAATGCTTCTGTGAAGTACCTTGGAATGCACATTGGATTGAATAATAAGGAAAAACACTTATTCTAGTCCTGATGAAGGGTCTCGGCCTGAAATGTCGACTGTTTATTCTTTTCCGTAGATGCTGCCTGGCCAGCTGAGTTCCTCCAGCATTTTGCGTATGTTGCTTGGATTTCCAGCATCTGCAGATTTTCTCTTGTTTGAAATTATGACTAATATTGTCTTCCCCCTTACTTATTGTGAAATACTATACCAATTTCTGTTTCTTCTGTTATACCCTAACCACTTCAGAACAGAAACACAAGCAAGTCTGTAGATGCTGGAAATCCAAAGCAACACATGCAAAATGCTGGAGGAACTCAGCAGGCTCTTTTTCAGGTCTGAAAAGGAAGGGGAAAGATGCCACAATAAAAAGATCAGAACTGACTGGAGTTGTGGTCTGTATATTCAAACCTATAACAGAGCTTAACCCTGAGCTATTTGGAGAAATGTTAGCCTGATTTGGGTGGCAGGGTGGACATTCATCTCTACCAAAGGAGGTATAAGGTGCTCCTTCCCTCTGCTAGCCTACAGGTCAGCCTTGGGCAAGATGTAGCACCTGCTTAGCACCCCCTTCCCAATCAGAGTCACGTGAAACCCTGGGAGCAGGTGGTAGATGGTTGTACAAGCGGCTGGTGCATATCATAAATCCTGGTTATGCAACCACGATCCCAGGCAGACAATCTCTAAAGAGTATTGATAATGGTTGGGGTCATCAGTCATGTAAAGACACTGCCCAGAAGAAGGCAATGATACAACCTCTTCTATAGACATAATTGCAATGAACAATTATAGTCATGGAAAAACTATGATTGCCTATGTCATGACATGAACATGAAGAAAGATTAGCCTGATATTTCAGTCAAAGGTGTTACAGACTTACATAATATCCTAAGGATAGAACCTCATAACTATAAATGCATTTCCCATCTTACTGCATACTAGACTATTACCCAGTCAGACCTGGTTTGCAAATATTATTGCACTTGTGATTAGCCTGTTGTTGTAGTATTACATATATAATGCTTCACTTGTTCATATAAAATTTATTTAAATCTTAGATAGGAGTGGTAATTCATTTATATTAAATACATTTATACTAGGCCTTATTTCTTAGCAATATTTTTGAAAAATTATCTCTGAAAAGCATCCTGACATTTATGGTGTTCTCTTTCTCTCTGGGATCCCCATGATCAAACATCATTACTCTAGAATGCATATGCCGTGAAATTTATTGACTTTGTGGCACCAGTACAATGTAATACATAATGACAAGTCAGCTTGCAGAGAAGAGGTGCAGCGGCTAATGGACTGGTGCAGAGCCAACAACCTGTCTCTGAATGTGAACAAAACAAAAGAGATGGTTGTTGACTTCAGGAGGGCACAGAGTGACCACTCTCCACTGAACACCGACGGCTCCTTGGTAGAGATCGTTAAGAGCACCAAATTTCTTGGTGTTCACCTAGCGGAGAATCTCACCTGGTCCCTCAACACCAGCTCCATAGCAAAGAAAGACCAGTAGCATCTCTACTTTCTGTGAAGGCTGAGGAAAGTCCATTTCCCACCCCCCATCCTCATCACATTCTACAGGGGTTGTATTGAGAGCATCCTGAGCAGCTGCATCACTGCCTGGTTTGGAAATTGCACCATCTCAGATTGCAAGTGGATAGTGAGGTCAGCTGAGAAGATCTTCGGGGTCTCTCTTCCCGCCATTACAGACATTTACACTATACGCTGCATCCGCAAAGCAAACAGCATCATGAAGGACCCCATGCACCCCTCATACAAACTCTTCTCCCTCCTGCCGTCTGGGAAAAGGCACTGAAGCATTCGGGCTCTTACGACCAGACTATGTAACAGTTTCTTCCCCCAAGCTGTCAGACTCCTCATTACCCAGAGCCTGGACTGACACTTTACTACCCTATCGTCTTGTTTATTATTTATTGTAATACCTGCACTATTTTGTGCACTTTATGCAGTCCTGGGTAGGTCTGTAGTCTAGTTTTTTTCTGTGTTGTTTTTTACGTAGTACAGTCTAGTTTTTGTACTGTCATGTAACACCATGGTCCTGAAAAAACATTGTCTCTTTTTTACTACATACTGTACCAGCAGTTATGGTCGAAATGACAATAAAAGTGACTTGACTTGATAATAACAGAGAAAAAAATAAAGTGTGCATGTGAGTGTAATAGTTACATTAAATAAGTAGTGCAAGAATAGAAATAAAACTGTTGTGTTCCTGGGATCAATATTCTTTCAGAAATCAGATGGCAGAGGGGAAGAAGCTATTCCTGTATTGTTGAGTGTGTGCCTTCAGGCTCCTGTACCTCCTTCCTGATGGCAGCAATGAGGAGAGGGAATGACCTGTGTCACCATTTGCCAGGATAATGATAAGATAGGAAAAACTGGTGATGAGCTCATTATGTTTACTGTAAACTCGTTGAAATCTGAAGCTGGAATCTGACAGTCTTGCTTCACATTGAGGATGGAGAGATATTTGATACCATTAAACTTTCTTCAAATTGGCCAACAACTTATTGTTTATGTTGGTACTTCTGCAGAATTCTGATACGGAACAGAGAAAGCCCCAGATTGTTTTTATAGTTGGCGTCACATTAACCAATCCTAGCTAGGCTAGTTGATGAATGGAGTGTTACATTTTTATGTAGTATCTATTGGCTGGGTGAACAAATGCCAGAGTTTTAACTCCCAAAATATTGCACTTTCATTGCTGATGGAAAAATGTATGCAAGCTAAAATTAGGAATAGATGTAAATAGAATTGACTATGTCACCCACTAGGAGCAGATTTCTGTTACTGAAACCACAGTGATTGCTGAGACAAATGGGCCTGCTGTCGAACCTGTTCTTGATCTTACTTAGGCAATCACAAAGTATTTACCAAATATTACAGCCCTGTCCAATTTTCTGTGATCCCCTAAGCGATGATACAGATTCTGCTTCTGTTTAGGTTCAGATTGTTTATTGAGCATAGTGATTGACCAACTTGAGAAAATGTGCAGATGCCAGAAATCCAAAGCAACACATAAAAAAATGCTAGAGTAACTCAGCAGGCTAGGCAGCATCTATGGAATTGAATAAACCGTCATGATGAAGGGCCTTTGTCCTAAACGGCAACTGTACTCTTTTTCATTGATGCTGCCTGGCTGCTGAGTTCCTCCATCATTTTGTGTATGATTGACCAACTTTCTGCTCTCTAGCATTGCATGTTACTGCTTGATAGCACAGTCATTGGTCGTGGCAAGAGACTCACATGACAGGGTTATTAGGCTTGTCACGGCTCAGGAATGACCATCGATGGGCAGCCTCAATTTTGTGGAGCAGTTGGCATCTGAAGAGGCTAGGGTAGGCCACAGGTAGCAGGGGAATTGCAAGGGAATGTTAGAGGAAAGCTGGGAGGGAGGGAGACTAAGGTAGTTGGATTGAAGGAGGGAGGTGATCATGAATGTGCCAAGTGAGAGAGAGTGACTGATGGGAAGTATATGTGTGTGTTGGGGGACTGAAGTCAGAGTGCATCCAATGTGATTGAGAATGTACATCCAACCAAACAGGCAAAGTGTGGATGGATACATTCTCAATGCAGGCAAATGGAATCACTTTGATAGACAAAATGGTCAGCATGAACTTGGTGGACCAACGGACCTGTTTATATGCTATACGACTCTATGACAATGACTTGGTTGCGTACACAGTCCGTGCAATGGAGAGCCTAGTTGCTTCCTGCTGTCTTGAACATCTTGGACATTCTTGCCATTGGACCAAGATCTCACTTTGTCGAGGCCACATGGTTGCTGTTCCACAAAGGCCACCCCTCACTAAACAAATTTGCATACTGATATCTTACACTCCTTAAGAATAGAGTGAAAGCAAGTCTTCCTTGATTGTAAGAGACTTTGAAAGAAGGCATTTTAGTGAGAGTCTTCAGCTTCATTGGACACAGGAGAAAAGTACAAAAATAAACTGTAGCTATAGATAGACAGAGTGTCATAAAAATAGGAAGTTAATATTTAGAACACAATGATTTTTGGCTAATTCATATTTAATTTCTAGTCACTAGATCCCAATAGAGTTTGCTATGACTGGGGGAAGGGATTTGAATGGTGTGGTTTGTAAGGGCATTGCTGTTTCAGGCTTTGGGAAGGATTCCAGACTGTTTAAAGACTCAAACTGCCTGTGTATTTCTGTACAGCGATACGATGTTTAAACATTTTCATTCCTGGTCCTGCCCCCACTCCCAGTGGATTCAAAACCACATCACAAACCAGTCCGCCCCCACAATTCCCAACACATATTTTGCTCTTAAACCGTTGGGGTGAAATGCAAAATAAAAACTGAAGCAATTTTTTCTACTTAGTATCTAAAAAGAAGCCCATTGATGATAAAACACCCTTTCACAGGGAACAGCTGAAAGTTCATTTATTGTCTATGTTACTGAAACATACAGTGTGGAAGTTAAGTGGTTGATTCACAGGCCTTTTGCGGATTTGAACATCTCAGCAGAGCATGGCAGCAAAAATCACTCAACTGACGTCAATTTCTTTAAAAAGAAATGTAAAGTTATCTATGTCTTAATCATTGTCTTATGATATCTGCCAGAGAGTGGCAACATATGAAGTTTCATTAGCTGGTTAGATCTTGCCCGAGATGTTTGCTGTAGACCAATAGCTTGGCAACATTCCTATTCAAAATTTACAAGCTCGTACTTGAAATATGTCCGTTCAGAAATGTCCTGTGGAACTATATCCAACATGAATCAGCACATTCAAGAGAGCAGGAAGAAAGGCTAAGAGACGTGCATGTTATACACAATAGTTTATTCAGTTTTCATTGCACAGACTCAAGATTCTTGCCAATATTTAGTAAGATGAGCAGCTTCTTCAGAAAGCAATTACTTTCATGCAGTACCATAAATTATTAGTCTAAATGCCAACTCTACTTTCCTGTCAGCAAAACTCTCACTAATACTAAGTGATCTTGATTGTAAGTTAGCACAATTTTGCATTGAGCTGGTAGGCTTTAAGTGCCACTGAGTGACTCAAATATGTACCTAATCATCTGCAAACTGTTTTGTGGCTTGGTTTACAGACAGCAGACAGCAGCTGTCAGATATTCAGATTACTACATTCTACTTCCATACCATTTTAAAATTATTTCTTTGTCTTTCAATTTCCTTTACATAGTAACTTCCAAGTCAAATATATCCAGTCTCTAGCTTTCCCATATCAGCTGTTCCTCAGTTAATAGAACTTCCAATTCAGAGTCGGGTTACAGGTGCAAGCCTCAATCTAGAAACTTAAAACACAACAATCTATACTACAACTTCAATCCATTGTTGAAAGAGTGCTGCACTATCAGAGAAGCTGCCTTTCAAATTAGAAGGTAGAAAGTAGGCCTTCTTTCACAGGAGGTTGTAAAAAATCCCATACTAGAAACAGTATTGTTTGGCATGATGCTTTTTTGAGTTGGATGATCTAATTTCAATAATTGTATCCACGCTACCCACAATCCTCTGGCATTAACCACCTAATTCTTCTTTGCTGAACCAATATTAATCCAGCTGACCTTTGGCTGATCACTGATCAGCTCCAAATCCCACCTTTCCACAACCCCAGGACTACACTGCCACTTTGCTTCTTTAACCCTGGCTCAGCTTCTCCAGCCTAGAATTCACTAGAATACTCGGTGTATGCAGTTGCACTCAACATCAGTAAAACCAAGGAACTGAATGTGGACTTCAGAAAGGGAAAGTCAGGAGAATACACACCAGTTCTCATCAAGGAGTCAGGAGTGGAAAGGATAAACAGTTTCAAGTTCATGAGTGTCAACATCTCTGAAGATCTATCTTGGGACCTCAATACAATTATGAAGAAGGCATGCCAGTAGCTATAACTCATTAGGAATTTGAGGGATTTGGTATGTCACAAAAGACTCTTGCAAATTGTACAATGGAGAGCATTCTGACTAGTTACATTACTGTCTGGTATGGGGGTTCCAAGGCAAAGGGTTGGAAAAGCTGCAGAGGGTTGTACACTCAGCCAGCTACTTCATGGGCACTATTGCCCCACCCTTGGAGACATTTTCAAATGGCAATATTCAAGAAGGCAGCAGCATCATGCAGGACCCTCACCAAAAAGGACATGCCAACTTATTTATTACCATCAGAGAGGAGATACAGGAGCCTAAGAAGGCACACTCAATGTTTTAGGAACAACTTCTTCCTCTCCAGAGATTTCTGAACAGTCCATGAGCCCATGAACACTACTTCACTATATTGCTCTCTCTTTGCACTTTTTTTTATATAGAAATTTGTAATTTATAGCAATGTTTATATTTTACGCTGTACTTCTGTCACAGTAAAGCAAATTTCATGATATAAGTCAGTGATAATGAAGCTGATTTTGAGCAAAGAACCATGAGCATGTAAAGATAATTCTGAATTTTCCAGAGGCATACCACTTAAACAGAGCAATCTTTATCCCATTACATACAGAGTGATTGCCTTCAGAAAAACAGAACAACTTCTAGACACCCAGGCAGTATTTGAAGAAGACTTAAGAACTCTGTGTCCAGGCCAATATCATGGGAATTAGAAGAATGCAAGTCGCTTTCCGCATTCCCCACATTACAGCAATGACCACACTTCAAAAGTAAAGTTATTCCTCAATTTATGGAAAAAATGTATTCCTGGGTAATGTTTCATTAACCAAAAATTTGCCTATTATAAAAGCTGAACAAAATTCCTGTCCCTGGAGTGTAGCATGCTATCGGTGAAAAATGGCTTCACAAGTTAAAGACGCATAATCCAAAGGATCCATGCCTTTAGAATGTTAATTCATAAAATTAAACATTCATAAATCGTAAAATTTCCCGAAAACAATTTGGGACCTTTGGAAAAAGGTGAAAAGGTACCAAATAATTGAAAGAACTTTCTTCTTGTTCAGAAGTTGCTGGATCTCTACAGGGGTAATGCATCTTTAAATTTGGAAGCAAGAGAAAGACTATCTGAACCCCTTTGTTAACTCAACTGACACTGAAACACTTCGGCAGTCAGAATCACACATCGGCAAGTTCACACTTCTCTGCTTAGTGCATCCACTAGACAATTGACACAGGATTTCTAACTGAGGCATGAATTTGTATTAGTGCCTGGCAGCTAAATTACATGAGAAACATAACTGGCTGCTGCTTTTTCTGGCTAAGGCTTTATTGCCTGTTTAGTAACTGACCGGAAATATCATGATCTGGGTAAACTTTGGGGGCCTGGTTCAGTATCAACAAAGTAGAGGTCTCATTTCATTTATTACAGTTGCAGCACAAGTCATTTGTCCCAATAG
The DNA here is from genome assembly GCF_030144855.1 of Hypanus sabinus. Lineage (NCBI taxonomy): Eukaryota > Metazoa > Chordata > Chondrichthyes > Myliobatiformes > Dasyatidae > Hypanus > Hypanus sabinus. The sequence goes on from NC_082734.1 coordinate 16,644,774, forward strand.
CTGTTGACCCCAAACTTACTTTATGAAAGCCAGTATCATAATGTTCAATTTCTCTCTCACAGTTATCAACGCAATGTCTGCTTAAATCAAATAGTTACCTTCACCTCAGTAGCCAGGATTAATGAAGGCCAATATTAACTTGTGGTGTAAAGCCAGCAACAAAAGGCATTAGCACCATCTAAATTAGAGAGGCAAAGAAAACAGCCATTTGGCCCATCAGAAACTGACAGAGTGACTTCCCTGTAGAAAAGTTAAACAATTCCTAGACACCTTTGGCGCTATTTTGAAGAGCTGAAGACTTAGTCCAGACTAATAATGTGGAAGCTAGTAGTGTGAAAATTCCTTTCCACACTTCCCACATTTCAAATGTCCATAATGACTGTCACACATGCTCTTACACTTATCCTAAACTAATCCCGTTTCACTCTTCTCACATTCCCTTTGACCTCAGCTCCAAATCTACCACCTATGCAATGGACAATTTACCATAGCCAATTATCCTACCAGCAGTGGGAGGAAACCAGAGAGCCAAGAAGAAACTCAGACAGTCACAAGGAGAAAGTGTAAGCTCTGCACAGAGAGCATCTATAGTCAGGATTGAATGAAGCTAGGGTGCTGGAGCTGTGAGGCAGAAGCGCTTTTAGGTACACCACCTCTTCATCCAAGTCATTGCTAGAGGGCCCGCAAATTTAAATTGCCAGTCCTGATTTATTGTAATGCCTGCACTGTTTTTATGCACTTTATGCAGTCCAATGTAGGTCTGTAGTCTAGTATAGCTTTCTCTGTGTTTTTTTTAATTACGTAGTTCAGTCTAGTTTTTTGTACTGTGTTATGTAAACCATTTACATGGTAAACCAGCCCTATAAAGATCATAATTGCAAAAGCACGGGTAGCTCCACCATCAAAGACATCTTCAAAAGGCAGTGTCCTGAAAAACGTTGTCTCATTTTTACTATGCACTGTACCAGCAGTTAGGGTCGAAATGACAATAAAAGTTGACTTGACTTGACTTGACTTGAATTGAATGTCATTTCTTGTTTCTCCTCTCCCACTAAAGTTAGGTCGCACTTAACGCTCAAGACAGCTTTCATTGTTGCTGGATCTTCATCTACATAGGGGCCATAAAATTTAATTCCAGATGCTAGAAGAGCATTAGATTGAGTGTGGCATGAAAAAGACCTGTTAAATTTAGTCAATGAATAGTAAGGAGGAAAAACGCAATTGTTGGAATCATGTACTGTATAATATAAAGAAAGACTGATATATAGGTACTTTATTGATCCCAAAGAAAATTACAGTGTCACAGTAACATTGCAAGTGCAGAGATACAAATATTAGAAGAGAAGTAGAAAGAATAAAAATAAGTTACCACAAACAGTCTAACAGGAAGGGGTCATCATTTCCCCAGCTATAGGGGTGACTTTCGATCAGAAGCTCAACCGACCAGCCCTATAAAGATCATAATTGCAAAAGCACGGGTAGCTCCACCATCAAAGACATCTTCAAAAGGCAGTGTCTCAAAAAGCGGCATCTATCGTGAAGGACCCCCACCTTCTAGGACAAACCATCTCCTTGTTACTGTCTTCAGAGAGGGGGAAGATAAAGGAGCTTGAAGTTGCACACTCCAAGTTTTAGGAACAGCTTCTTCCCCTCTGGCATGAGATTTCTGAACCCATGAAAACTATCTCACTATTTTGCTCTCTTTTTGCACTATTTGTCTTTATATTTCTTATTGTAATTTCCACCTTGATCCTCCCCAAAGCAAAGAGATTAAAGGGAACACCTCCCCACATAAAGTTCAATAGTCAGTGAGTTAATTATGCCAGAGGTGTCACAGGTCTAATTTGAAATTCGCACTGAGCCAGATGAACAAAAGTGTTGTACAGAAGGGTTAATTGTTCCTGGGTTCACTCTGGGTTCACAGTCCTGATCGTTGTCTGACGCTGTGTACTAGGAATGGTATGTGAATGCTTGCCCGCATGTGAACACTGGATGAGGGCAAGATAAGGTCTTGCTGATTGCTCGTATTAAGTTAGCTGAAGCTGTTATTTCTGGTTGCCATCCATGTGGCAGAGGAGGTAGTTAGCAATGCTTAACTATCCAAGAGCAGATTAGTAGCTTCAGTAGTAGATTGGTACAAGTTGGAGATGTCACAGGGCAGCACAATGATCTCTACCTTGTGACTGATGATCGCAGCCATGCTTTTGCTATCCTGTCTAAACAGCATCCAGGAGATGCAGCTTGTTTATTGGTACCCCATCACCACCGTAAACATTTATTGCCTCCAATGTGTCTGCAGTGTGCACCACCTACTAAATTCACAGCTTTTTCCATCCCCAGATCACCTCAATATCACCTACCAAACGCCGAGCCCCATCGTCAAGGACAGCTGGTGCACAGGAACACCTCCACCTGAACACCATCATGTCTTGGAAGTACGGTTTCGTTATCGGCATTGGGAGTCCCTCCTCGAACTTTTGCCCTACATGCACAATCGGAGCACATTCACCAGAAACACTGTAGCAGTTTACAAAAGAAGCACAGTATCACCTTCTCAAGGTGAGTTGGGATGGGCAACAAATGCTGGCTTTTCCAGTAATGCTTAAATCCTGAAAAATGAAAAAAATTAAAATATATACATTTTCAGGCAGGTTAAGAATGTTAAAAATCTGCCTTATTCCTGAATTATGCCAGTATTCACACACATATCTAGCCAGTATCATTGGAACTTGACTGGAAGTCCATCTGATTTAATTACCCTTTTGTCTATGGACATTGAGTGAGCTATCCTCATCCTAATGCCAAACCAGCTGAGATCTGATAGGTAATTAAATCTGAGGCCTTCTCATCTGTAATGCTCAGTAACATGTTTGCATTACCGAATGATACGTAGTTAAGTACATTTGGGTCAACAGAATGATATTCTGTGGTTGGATGCTTCCTTTTAGAACTGCTATTGACAAGATGTCAGAGGCTTGAAGGTCAGTGAAAGAGATCTTCTTCCTTAATTTCACTATTCTGTACTACACAATAATGACAGCATATTGCTCCACCAGTTCGTTGCAGACTGCTAAATCTAATGAACTTGAAATTCAAATAATGATAAGGGAAATGACTCCATTCCACCCCCACTAACTTACACATGAACAAATAATCTGTAATTTCTGTGCAAATGTCTTAGTATATATATCTTGCAGAATATCTAGTAATTTTATGTTTTACACTGCACCACTGCCGCAAAAAAATCATGGCATATGTGAGTGATGATAAACCTGATTCTCTTATGGGCTATTGTGGACTGAGAGTGGAAAGGGGGCAGGGAGAGGGGAATCATGGATGGGGAAAGGGGAGGGAGTGGGAAGCACTGGAGATGTGTTCTGTAATGATCAATAAACCAATTGTTTGGAATCAAATGACCTTGACTGTTGTCTCAGGGCTGGGTGTGTTTGCACCCCCCCCCCAGCTCCTGGCATGCCTTCTCTGCCACCTGTCCCACACCCTTCCTGTGGTGCTCCACCCTTACCATTCCCAACATCCTTTGCTCCCGCCAGATTCTCAAACTCGCTCTCCGCTCCACATTGACAAATATAGTACCAAGCAAAAGCCTGAGGCACCCCAGCTATATACAGTACTTGATATCATCTTTTAAACAGTGAGGGGATGTGGAAAATAAGTCTGGTACTTTTTCTATTAAGTACACATTTCTAATAAGTTGGTATTTCTTAATAAGATGCTTGTGCATTCAATAGGAATGAGAAACTATTTTTGCCCTTACAGTTCTATGCAAAGCATGTTCTAACCTAACTTAGAGATGCTGGATCAGACCACAGGATCTGTTGAGAGGATGTGGTTAACATAAAGCGATATTCTGCAGAAACTACTAGCAGACAGTTGTGTCACTGACCTTATTCTCTCTAAAGTACAGCCTATATTCACCATTGCAAGGCACCATCTATACTTCCCCTTTTAAGATACTTGATTCCCTCAAAGGATTGGAGGTTAAAAAATAACATTTTTCTTGTGTACCTCTCACCATCCTACATCTGAAGGTTTAGTTTCTTGCTGGGGTACAGACAGCATAAGAACCACAGGCTGTCCTAATAGTGATGTTGATTTGTCACCAAACCCAAGCATTCCCGGCCATAAAAGGAAAGGTTCAGTGCTTCCTTGAAGAATTTATTGTTCAGGTGAAAGGTTGATTTGGAGGTGTGCTGCCACTCACTTCATACCAACAGAAAAGGTTATATTTATTAGTGAGATCCCTAATTTCTGTGGCAATAGTGATGTCACCACCATAAAAGACCTTGCACCAAGTTGTGCTGGGTGTGTCATTAATGTAGATTTTGAAAAATAATGAAAATGCTGAGATATATAAATAAGCTAACAAAGAGCTCGAAAGTACAATGTCATTCAGAGAATGCCCTCAACATTCAAAACAATGTTATATTATGTGAACGGTATTTGGTGCACCTTGTTAGAGCTCCAAATGGGAATTGGGGCAAATTTGTAATCAATGACATTACATAACATGCCTCTGGACATCAGTCACGAAGTAGAGATCATTGTGGCATCTCAGACTTTTACCAAACCACTACTGAAGCTATTAATCCGGACTTGAATAGTTAAGCATTACTAATCATCTCCTCTGCCATACAGATAGCAACCAGAAATGAGAGGGCTTTGGCTAATTTAATACGATGGACATCTAGTCCTGTTCCTGCCCTCATCCAGTGTTCACATGCACATAAGCATTCACAACCCATTCCTAGATCAGACAATAATGTAGACTGTAAACCCAGAGTGGCTTTCCCTACTTCTTGAGGGGAGCAACAAAATCTGTTGTTAATCTGCCTTAGTGTTAATTGGAAATTAAATTCATGACATTCTTTCCTGGCTTGCTCAATGACCATTCAAGTTACTACTTTATATTGGGGGCTTTGCCTTCTATCTTATTTTGCTTCTTTGTCTGAAAGAACTGACTATAACTCTATGATTCTACAACAGTCAGTGGCTGACCACAGCATCTAGCCTGACTATTTCATCTTCCCCTGGGAACATATTTTTGTTGGCACATCCACCTCTCCATTTCTGTAGGACGTGACTCATAATAGAGAACACATTACAATAAAGCCTCAATAATCTGGCACCCTTCAAAACTTCGGTTTGATGAACTAACAGAATTCCGGGGCCATTGGATGATAGTTTTGTTAACACACTACATCTTAACATGGTACAATAAATTTTCCAGTGAACCCAATGAACAGGAAATATACAGTACAAGCACTGGATTCACTGCAAACCTAGCCATGATCCTGACAATCTGGTGTTGTGGACCTACTTCTAACCATATCCATATGCTTGGCCTCCAGTTCAAATCCTAGCCCCGACTTCACTCCAACCCTCTATCTCTGTCTGCGCAGCCCATTTGCACACTGGATCCCAGCTCACATCTTGCACTAATATATGAGCCATATACCAGTGCATTTGAATTGCAGACAATTGGATGCCAGATTATCTTTTATTAAAAGCAGTGTAAATAAATCAAGGCACATCTACGCAAACCATCTATTCGCCTATGTCCAGGTGAGGAAAGGTGAAGGACCAGATCTCACTGATCTGAGCATCAATGCTGGGAATGAAAGAAATTATTTGTGACAGTAATTACACAGGCTGTTCATATGTTGTTTATGTAACTATGTGGGTGGGATTGCCATAACTCAGATGAATGCAAAATTGAGTTTTTATGTGATTGTTTGCAATAAAAAACCAATAAAGATTGCATGTTACCACATAGTTTAGTGAATTCCAAAGTGCATCCAAGATGCTTCTGGCCAGAGTAATGTGTCCTTTCACCTCTTGCATTCCTTCCCTCTCAACTGCACAAATTCCTGTTTGAATAAACTGATGTAGAAAAGAAAACTGAAGTGATTTACTGCAGCTAAGATTTTTTTAATGTTCTTTGAAAATTGCAATGGAAATAATGTACTGTATAAAGGGATAGCAAAGGAAAATGTCAAATTGCTTCTTCTCTGATTTGCATGTTTGAACTTAAAAGGGCAAAGGGAAGCCTAGAAGTAATGAGGAATGGTCTGCATTAAGTTATGGGCATGTTAGAAAGACAATGAACCATTCTGTAAGCTCCACTATGGTGAACCACTAGTGGTGATGACATTGTTGGGAAAAGGGCACTTGGAATCTATTTTGAAATTACAGTATAAGAGTGACATCAGTGCATTAAATGTGAACCTTGACAGCAACATTAATATTCTATGAATGAATTTGAAGCAAGGTAGCAAGCATTTGAAATTGATAGGAATAGCAACCAACCCGAATCCAAATTTAACCCAGTAGATTTTACTGAATAGGAATGATAATTACACAAAATGCACATTTTAATTTTTCAGAAGAATCAAAAGGCCATGCATTCCAGGGCAATGAGATTATAAATGGGGTAGAAAAGCAAAGGAAGACAGGAGCACAAAATCATAAATTGTTAAAGGTACCAATGATTCTTAGGACCAGAAAATCAGACATTGTCTTTAGAAGTTATGATTAAACCAGCGTTGTGTATGTACTCTTTGATCCACAGCATCTGCAGTTGTATTTTTGTGTTATGATTAAACCACATTTGCATATCCAGCACAGCGTCCTTGTCTCTGTAGTATTAGGAAAATGGTGGGTGGCAACCTTGCCATTTCTTTTGTGTTTGTCTGCTTTACAAGGTCAAGTTGCTAGCTCAACACCCAACTCAGCACAAGTGGAACTCATGCCAGATTGGAACCCGGGACCTCTTGCTCCAAAGTCCAGCTGTGGATATCACTGCATCACCAGCATAGACAACGTTTGTGAAGATATAGAGGTATTGGAAAAGGTAAAACAAAGAATCACAAGAAAGATACTAGAACCTAAAGGCAACTATCAGGAATAGTTATTGAACAGACTGAGGCTTTCTGTTTTGAATAATAGAGGATATTAAGGTAACAAAAGGAGTTTGAAAGGTAAATACATAGCACGGATACACAACATCCATTTCTGCATATGTTTCTTTTTAGCCCATCATGATGACAGAAGCAAGGTAGTTAGATGGTCCTCCTAGTCCACTAGTGGCAGGTTTCCTTTTCTTCACTTGTGATAAACTGTAATTTTAGTTAGCCTCCAGTACAACCCTGTACCTACTTATTCATCTCTACCTCCTTTGTTAACCTTTTGCTGAACAAGATTAAGGAAAAACAGAAGACATAAAACAGTTAATGAACCAGGCGGTATCCTTAAAAAGGGGAATAGTTAATGTTTCAATCGGTTGTTGTTGTATGTCATTTCAACCCAACTTCTCATTCCCCCACTGACCACCACAGTGAGGTCAAGAGCAAATTAGAAGAATAGCATTTAATATTCTGCCTGGGTAGCCTACAGTTCATGGTATGAACAGTAAATTCTCCAATTTCAAGAAAACCACATCCCCTATTTTAATTTCCCACTTTTACCAGGCCATCCAGAGTTTCTTGCCCTTTGTTCACCTTTTTCATCCCTTCCACACTCTTTTTCATCCCCCTCCCATTACCTAGACATCACCTACCTCCAACCAGTTTCATCTGCTCTTAACTGTTCTCATTCATCAGCCTTTGTCTCAACACTCCCCAATCCCTCTCTCCTATCTGGCTTCATCTACCTACTTGCTATCTACCATCTACTATCAATCCTGATGCAACCCAAAATGCCAACTATCCCTTTACCTTCATGGATGCTGACTGACCTGCTGATTGCTTCCAGAAGTTTATATTTTCCTCCAGATTCAAACATCTGCATTCTCTTGTGTCACTTAGCAATAACGTTATAGGAACAGGGCGTATCAAGAAATCACATGTACTATATATCAAGTAAGCAGAAAGACCACATTTCAAAGCTTGATCTGGAAAATTTTAAAGGTGGGCTTCTCTGAGATCAGATAGTTAAGTGGTTAAAATTAGTGTTAAGTGCCATGGCTATATTACATTCGAATGCACACATTGTATGGAATAAGGTAGATATTGTAGCACAGTTAGAGATTGGCAGATATGAAGTTGTGGGCATCACTGAGTCATGGCTGAAAGAAGATCATAGTTGAGAGCTTAACATCCAAGGATACACATTGTATTGAAAGGACAGGTAGGCAGAGAGGACAGGGTGGTTCTGTTGGTAAAAAATGAAATCAAATCCTTAGGAAGAGGAAGATGTAGAAACCCTTTGGGTAGATTTAAGAAACTGCAAGGCTAAAAAGACCCTGATGGGAGTTATACAGACCTCTAAACAGTAGCTAGCATATGAGCTACAAATTAATACAGGAGTTAGAAAAGGCATGTAAAAAGGGCAATGTTATAATAGTCATGGAGGATTTCAATATATAGGCATATTGGGAAAAAAAGGTTGGTACTAGATTCTAAGAGAGGCCATTTGTAGTATCCCTAACAAGATGGATTTTTACAGAAGCTTGTGTTTGAGTTCACTGGGGAAAAGGTAATTCTGGATTGGGTGTTGTGTAATTTGATTAGGGAGTTTAAGGTAAAGGAACACTTAAGGGCCAGTGATCATAACATGATAGATGTCCTCACCTTAGAAATTACTTAGGGTTACCCATAGCCCTCTATTTTTCTAAGCTCCATGTACCTATCCAGGAGTCTCTTAAAAGACCCCATCGTATCTGCCTCCACCACCGTCGCCGGCAGCCCATGCCACACACTCACCACTCTCTGTGTAAAAAAACTTACCATTGACATCTCCTCTGTACCTACTTCAAAGCACCTTAAAACTGTGCCCTGTCGTGCTAGCCATTTCAGCCCTGGGAAAAAGCCTCTGACTATCCACACAATCAATGAGTAGAATAATTTCTTCAGAACTATCACTCTTGATAACCATAAACATTATTATTCTACCTCTATGTAAAACAAGGATGGCTAGGTGAGGCACAGAAGATCTGAAGTACTTGGGCACCAAGTGATATAGAGAGGAGCATGTTTGGCACAGCTTTGTGTTGTAGATTTTCTGTGTTTCTAATTCACTCTGCAGTTTGAGAGGCAGAAGCCAAAATCAGTATTACACTGGAGTAAAGAGAACTACGGAGGCATGGGAGAGGAACTGACCAAATTTGATTGGAAGGGGACACTAGAAGGGACAACGGCAGATAGAATAGTGTAGGGAAGTGTATGGCCATGCACTTTGGTAGAAGGAATAAAAGTGTAGACTACATTCTAGATGGGGAGAAAATTCAAAAATCAGAAGAATGGGGACTTGGGAGCTTTCGTGAAGGATTCCCTGGAGGTTAACTTGCAGGTTGAGTCAGTGATGAGGAAGGCAAATGCAATGCTAGCATTCTTTTCAAGAAGACTAGAACATATAAGCAAGGACGTAACACTGAGATTTTATAAGGCATTGGTCACACTGCACTTGTGAGTACTGTGAGCAGTTTTGGGCTCCTTATTTAAGAGGATGTGCTGGGACTGCAGAAGGTTAAGAGGAGGTTCACAAGTATGATTCCAGAAGTGAAAAGGTCATGAATGAGGTGCATTTGATGACTCTGGGCTTGTATTCACTGGAGTTCAGAAAAATGAGGGGAAATCTCATTGAACACTATTGAATATTGAAAGACCTAGATAGAGTGGACACGGAGAGAATGTTTCCTGGAGTGAGGGAGTCTAGGGCCTCAGAATAGGACATCCCTCTAGAACAGAGAAGAGAAGGAATTTCTTTTGCCAGAGGGTGGTAAATCTGAGGAATTCATTACCACGGATGACTGTGGAGGCCAAGTCATTGGGTATACTTAAAGCAGAGCTTGATAGGTTCTTAGAAAAGGCATCAAAGGTTATGGAGAGAAGGCAGGAGAATGGGTTTGAGAGGGATAATAAATCAGCCAAGATGGAATGGCAGAGCAGACTCGAAGGTCCAAATGGCCTAATTCTGCTCCGGTGTCTAATGGCCGTATGGCTAGGAAGTTGGGAGCTAAAATACTTTTTCTTCCAGAATCTTAAAAGACCTTTTCCTTTAATAATTTTGTGAAACAAAATCAGAAATCATTCATATTAATTTAAAGACTACTTTTTGTTTTGTAACAAGCTTATAAGTGCATTCCATTGCATAATGATAATATTCTAACAGTGAGAAATAAAACAGAAGTAAAATTTCCGCTCTCTGCTCCACGTTGATGGTTAAAAGCAGAGGGTGATAGTGGAAGGCTATTTCTTGGACTGGAGACCCGTGACTGGTGGGATGCCTCAAGGTTTGGTCCTGGGCCCATCGCTGTTTGTCACCTACATCAATGATTTGGATAATAATGTACAAGACATTTAGTAAGCTTGCAGATGACATGAAAATAGGTAGTATAGTGGACAATGAAGAAGGTTATCAAAAATTACAGGGGGATCTTGATCAGCTGAGTAAGTGGGCCAAGGAATGGCAATTGTAGTTTAATACTTGACATCAGCAAGACCAAAGAGTTGATTGTGGACTTCAGGACGAGTAAGACGAGGGAACACAAACCAATCCTCATAGAAGGATCAGAAGTGGAGAGAGTGAGCAATTTCAATTTCCTGAGTGTCAGTATCTCTGAGGACCTAACCTGATCACAACACATTGATACAGCTGCAAAGGAGGCAAGATAATGTCACAACACATCGATGCAGCTACAAAGAAAGCAAGACTGTGGCTATATTTCATTTGAAGTTTGAGGACATTTGGTTTGTCAACTAAAACACTTGAAAACATCTACAAATATACCGTGAAGAGCATTCTGACAGACTGGATCACCATCTGGTATGGGGCGGGGGAGGGTACTGCGCAAGATCTAAATAGGTTGCAGAAACTTGTAAAATTAGTCAGCTTCATCACGGTTCCAGCCTCAGCAGCATCCAAGACATCTTCAAGGAGCGGCCCCTCAGGAAGGAGGCATCCACCACCACCCAGGACATGCCCTCTTCACATTGTCACCATCAGGAAGGAGGTACAGAAGCCTGAAGGCACACACTCGGCAATTGAAGAACAGCTTCTTACCCTCTGTCATCTGATTTCTAAACGAACATTGAACCCATGAACACTACCTCACTACATTTTTATTTCTGTTACTTTGCACTGGTTATTTTAACTTAACTAATTAATAGACGTACATATACTTAATGTAACCCAGTTTTTTCTATGTTTATTTATCATGTATTTCATTGTACTGCTGCCGTAAAGTTAATAAATGTTACAATATACGCCAGTTATATTTAACCTGATTCTGATGTGGATAAAAACAAGGTGTTGCATTTTGTAAAGTCATATTGAGGTACAATACTCCACAGGCACAGCCCTGGGGAGTATTGCAGAGCAGAGGAACTTTGGAGTACAAGTACATAGTTCTCTGAAAGTGAAGGCACAGGAAGACAGAATAGTGAAGGCGGCTCTTGGCTTTCTTCGATGCCCTGTGCAGTTATACAGTACACAGCTAATGCTGCATCTGGAGTACCGTGTAAGGTGTTGGTCACCCTTCTCTACGAAAGATGTAATTAGACTGGAAAGATTGCAGAAGAGATTTACAAGGATATTACCAGAACTTGAAGGACTGAGTTATAGAGACAGATTGGCCAGGAAAGGACTTTATTCCTTGGATGCTAAGAAATTAAGAGGAGATCTTCCAGAGATGTGGAAGATCATAAGGGGCATCTATAGGGTGAATGCACAGTCTTTTTCTAGGGTTGGGGAATCAAGAAATAGAGGGCACAGGTTTAAAGTGAAAGGAGAAAGATTTAGCAGGAGCTTGAGGGGCATCTTTTTTTTAAACACCAAGGGTGGTATCTTTGTGGAATGTGCTGCCCAAGGAAGTGGTTGAGGCAGTTACAATAACAACTTTTAAGACATTTGGACGGGTATATAGATAGGAAAGGTTTAGAAAGTTATGGGTCAGATGCTGACGAATGGGACTAGCTTGAATGGGGCATCTTGGTCAGCATGAACCAGTTGGGCCAAAGGGCCTGTTTCAGAATCAGAATTAGATTTATTTTCCTATGTGGCGTGAAATTTGTTAACTTAGCAGCAGCAGTTCAATGCAATACATAATATAGGAAGAAAAACAATAATAATAATAAATCAATCAATTGCAGAATACATATTGAATAGATTAAAAATCACACAAAAAAACAGAAATAATATATATTTTAAAAGGTGAGGTAGTGTTCATGGGTTCAATGTCTATTTAGGAATCGGAAGGCAGAGGGGAAGAAGCTGTTCCTGAATCACTGAGTGTGTAGCTTCAGGCTTCTGTACCTCATTCCTGATGGTAACCCATGCTGTATAACTCTGACTTTATGAAAAGAAGATGTGGTTGAGTAGAAGGTTAGTCACTGACCAGCTGGGCTGAATGACTTACTGCTCCGCTGTAAACTTTGTGCTAAACAGCCAGCTCCCATGAAAGACACAAAATGCTGGTGGAACACAGCAGGCCAGGCAGCATCTATAGGAAGAAGCACTGTTGATGTTTCAGGCCGAGACCCTTCATCAGGACTCAGGTTAACTGCCTGGCCTGCTGCGTTCCACCAGCATTTTGTGTGTGTTGCTTAAATTTCCAGCATCTGCAGATTTCCTCATGTTAGCTCCCATGAAATCTCACTGTGTTGCTACAGATGTAACAGCAATCTCTTTCATTCCAGTCAGCATCATCTTGGTTTGATTCCACTAGTGTATTAAGGTAACTATATCTAGGGAGGATGTAAATAAAGATTTTGCAGCTGCTGGGTTTAGGAAGAAAAATCATCCCAGGTCCTTCGTTCAAGTGCTGCTAGAAAGAAGGGGCAAGTAGAAATCAGGGGAAGCACCATCGGTTAGGTTGTGTTAGTGCTTGGAGTCAACATACCTCTTAATATTCACCATCAGAATCAGAATCAGGTTTATCGTCACCAGCATGTGTCGTGAAATTTGTTAACTTAGCAGTGGCGGTTCAATGCAATACATAATATAGGAGGAAAAACAATAACAATGTTAATATAGGAAGAAAAAAGGTAAATAAAAAATCCATTACAGTAAATACATATAAAATAAATTTAAAACAGTGCTAAAACAGAAGTAATACATTTTTTAAAAAGCAAAGCAGTGTTCATGAATTTAATATCTGTTTATGAATTGTATGGCAGAGGGGAAGAAGCTGTTCCTGAGTTGCTAAGTGTCTGACTTCTGTCACCTCCTTCCTGATGGTAACAGTGAGAAGAGGGCATGCCCTCAGTGATGGCAATCCTTAATAATGGATGTCACCTTTCTGAGGTACAGCTCCTTGAAGATGTCTCGGATGCTACAGAGGCTAGTACCCATGATGGAGATGACTAATATTACGACTTTCTGCAGCTTCTTTCGGTCCTGTGCAGCAGCCCCCTCCCCCACCTCCCATACCAGACAGTGATGCAGCCCATCAGAATGCTCTCCACGGTGCATCTATAGAAGTTTTCCACAAGACCATAAGTCACAGGGGCAGAATTGGGCCATTTGGCCCATCGAGTCTGCTCCATCATTACATAGAAACATAGAAATCAACAGCATATTACAGGCCCCTTGGCCCACAATGATGGGCCAACCATGTAACCTACTCTGGAACCTGCCTAGAATCTCCTGACTGCACAGCCCTCTATTTTTCTAAGCTCCATGTACCTAAACACCCTATTGTAATCACCTCTACCACCACCACTGGCATTGCATTCCACACACCCACCACTCCCTGTGTGAAAAACTTACCTCTGACATCCCTCTACATATTTCCAAGCACCCTAAAACTATGCGCCCTCATGTTAGCCATTTCAGCCCTGGGGAAAAGCCTCTGACTATCCACACGACCAATACCTCTCATCATCTTATACACCTCGATCAGGTCACCTCTCATCCTCCATCGCTCCAAGGAGAAAGGTCAAGTTCACTCAACCTTGAAAAGGTCCAGTTCTCATCAGGCATGCTCCCCAATCCAGGCAACATCCTTGTAAATCTTCTCTGCACTCTCTCTAGTAGTGAGGTGACCAGAATTAAACACAATCATTCAATCATGGCTGATCCTTTTTTCCCCTCCTAATTGAACGTGGAGCAGAATCAATGGGAAAAATGGCCTAATTCTGCTCCTATGTCTTATGGAAAACTTCTATAGATGTACTGTGGACAGCATTCTGACAGGCTGCATCACTGTCTGGTACAGGGATGGGGGTGGGGGGGCAATGGGGAAGGCTACTGCACAGGACCGAAAGAAGCTACAGAAAGTCATAAAATTAGTTAGCTCCATCGTGGGTACTAGCCTCCATAGTATCCAAGACATCTTCAAGGAACTTTTCGAGTTTTTAGTTAATAAACCAAATCTCTTTAAACTTCTAATGAAACATAGCCGCTGTCTTGCCTTCTTTATAGCTGCATTGATATGTTGGGACCAGGTGAGATCCTCGGTGATCTGGACACCCAGGAACTTGAAATTGTTCACTTTCTCCACTTCTGATCCCTCTATGAGGATTGGTTCATGTTCTCTAGCCTTGCCCTATCACTATGAAAGTCATTACTATAAAGGTGGGTCCTAGACCCGAACCATCAACTGTTTCTTTTTCCACAGGTGCTGCCTTGTCTGCAGCGTGCTTTCTTTTGTTCAGTTTTTATCCCAGACTTTTGAATTTTCTGATTTTCATTCACTGTCAAAGTTCATCTAGAAAAGGATGACTGGCAATCGTGGAGTTTGAATAATCTCTTCAGAAGAGATTAGAAAAAAAAATGAACAGAAATGGGGGAGGAAAGGAAAACAGGATAAGAGAAAGTACAAACCAAATACAACAGTGAAAAGAAAACAAATTCCAAACTTTTCCCATCTAATGCATGAAATTCTAGGAAGTGCTTGTGAAAACACTCACCAGATTCCAGGAGTTCAGGGGCTAAATCTTAGCCTTCAGTCTCAGTAACATCAAAATTATGTGCATTTTTTTTCTCAACCTCCTGACACTTAACAACACTCAGAAACATTGTGTGAACAGCTGATTTTAGCCATGTATGCATGTTGTTCCATGAATTCTGATGACCTGGTGCTGTAGTGACCCTATGGAGTTCCAATCAACATCTCTTTGTGACTTATTGTGTGAATTTTGCTGTGAGCTGTTGGTTTTCTCCCACTGAAACTCCCTGTTTATCTTCTCTTCCCAAAGCCATTATCGCTTACAGAACCAGCAAATTTTTAAAACCTCTCCTTGTATAACGTTTAAGTTTGGTCTAACCTGCCTTCACAACATTGTTGCTCAGTAGTGAGCAAAAGTAGACATCCAAGTTCATTGACATGGGAACTACTCAATAGTCAGAGCTCCCAAGCTGAGCCTGTGTAATTTAACATAGACCCACGGATTGAATATGAAATAGTTCAGCTTGCAACAACACAATCATTGGAACCTGAAGCATGCTGTACAGAAAACTGAAGTTTGTGCTGAACTGGTATACTTCAAGTTTCACCACAAAAGAGTAATAATCAAAAGCAATATCCTGTAGGTGCTGAAAACATGAGCTAAAAATAGAAAATGCTGGAGGGGAAAAGCAGAGTTAATGTTTCAGTTAAATTGAGTTTGCACAATTCATTACAGCAAATTACATTTACACATTATCTTTAACATAGAGAAAATGCTAGGGATTTCCAGGGAGAATTGATTTGATTTGATTGAAGAGATAGTTTTTGAGAATGTTTTTAAAAGGTTAACTCAGCACACTGGGGATTTAACAAGGGATTTCCAGCACACAGAACCAAGTGGGAAGAAAACTTTGCCAGTGGGGATGGAGTAGAGGAAGGATGCTAATAAACTCAAATTTAGAGGGCTAGAGGAAACTGAAGAGGATATGGATTCTAAAGGTAAAATGAGGCAAGACCATGAAAAAACTGGTAGGCGAGGATAATAATTTAAATCAATTTTAAATTTTAAATCAATTTAGATTGGGAATGGGGAGATCATCATACGTTTTATTGAAGGAATGAGGGAATTATTGTATGATACTTGATAGACCGTTTGGAGATTAAGTTAGTTCAAATGCTAATGGGTAAGGTTCAGCAATCCAACAGAGAGCAGATGGGAAAAACTGGGCCTACTGATTATGCAAGCATGATTTAAGGTTGAGTTGTGGGTAGAAAATGCTGGTTTAGCCTGTGTGAGCTTCCATGGAGGGGATAGGGTTGATAGCAAATGTAATGCGTTCAGCCTTCTGGTGCTTCAGCTGCAGAAGGTAACATCCCATAGACGACCTTATTTGAGACAGGTAGTCTGATGATCATGAGGCCAAGTGAAGAGATAGATGGATTAGCTTTATTTGCCACATGTACGTTGAAACTTCGAAACATGCAGTGAAACGTGTCATTTGCGTCAACAACCAACACAGTCCGAGGATTGTACTGGGGCAGCCCGCAAGTGTCGCCATGCTTCCCGCCCCGACATAGGATGCTCACAATTCACTACCCCTAACCATAACTGTTAAGTCTTTGAAATATGGGAGGAAACTGGAGCACCTGGAAGAAACCCACACAGTCATGGGGAAAATGGATAAGCTACATACAGACAGCAGTGGAAATTGAATCCCAATCGGTGATCACTGGTGCTGTAAAGCATTATGCTAACTGCTATGCTACCATGACCACCACCTACAGAGAGGAAACAAAGCTGAGTCCTTATCTACAAATGACAGGAGGCCCATGTTTAGTGGAGTGCCGCAGAGATTGGTGCTGGATCTTTTGTCCCATGCCATCTGTATCAACGATCTGCATGATAATGTGGTAAACTGAATCAGCAAATATGCAGATGACACCAAGACTGGGGATGTAGTGGACAACAAGGAAGGCTATAATGGCTTACAGAAGGATCTGGATCAGCTGGAAAAATGGCAGATGGAATCTAATTCAGACAAGTGCGAGGTGTTGCACTTTGGTAGGACCAACTAAGGTAGATCTTACACGATGAACGGTAGGGCACTAAGAAGTGCAGTAGAGCAAAGGGATCATAGTTCATTGAAAGTGGCATCGTAGGTAGATAGGGCCATAAAGAAAGCTTTTGGTACATTGGCCTTCATAAATTAATGTATTGAGTACAGGAGATGGGATGTTATGTTCAAGTTGTATAGGCGTTGGTGAGGCCTAATTTGGAAAATCGTGTGCAGTGGTCACCTATATACAGGAAAGATGTAAATAAGGTTGAAAGAGTACAGAGAAAAGTTACAAGGATGTTGCCACGTCTGGAGGACCTAAGTTATAGGAATGATTGAGTAGGTTAGCACTTTATTGCTTAGAACATTGGAGGTTGAGAGATTGATAGAGGTATGCAAAATGATGATGGGTATAGACAGGGTAATTGCAAGTAGGCTTTTTTCACTGAGGCTGGATGGGGCTACGACCAGAGGTCATTGGTTAAAGGTGAAAAGTGAGAAGTTTAAGGAGAACATGAGGGGAAGCTTCTTCTCTCAGAGGGTTTTGAGAGTGTGGAAAGAGCTGCCAGCACAAGTGGTTCAAGCGAGCACAAGTGGGCCTGTTCCTGTGCTGTACTTTTCTATGACACTATGGAGAACAGAGGAGGAATGGAGCAAGAACTAAATCTTGGAATGCTCTGGCTGTGTGTTAGCAGGTTAGCAACGCTTGGATGGCTGATGTAAATTATAGATGACTAGGCCGAAGACAGCATTAGGGTCAGGAGTGGTCTTTTGCTGCAGTTAAATAATACTGACTACATAAATTTTCATATAAATTCTTGAAGAATAGCCAGAAGCTTTGTAATCAGATCCCCAGGATCTAAACAGAGTTGGAAAGGGAATCAGAGGGAAAACTATTCCCAACTCTGGAGGATAGCTAGGAAGTATTTATAAATGTCTTTGTTTTGTTCTGATTTTGCTGAATTCATCAAATATATTGAACCAAGGACTTAATCTTTCCCAGGTTGTTCTCTGTACACAATGAGCATTTAAGATATTCTATGTGAAGTGAGCATTGTTTGCATCACAAGCTGATGCACATTAATTATGTACTATTGTTTAAAGTTGTGCTAGCACAGTGAGCAAGCACCAATTCTTTTACCTCAGAATTTCTAATGAGTTTACATACAAGGAGGTGCAATTGATAGTTTCACACCTTTGAGTACACGGCAATTTTAGCTGAGAGGGAAAAAGACAGGCTTCAGGTAAAATAAAACTCCTTTGCACGGAACAATAAATCTCTAATCATGTTGATGCAAGTTCATAGGTGAGAGCAGAGTTCATATTAATCAGTCTGCCATGGTGTGCATTATCTGGAGATTATATTTATTTATGCATGTTTCAAGAGTGAGTGTGCTTACTTAGGTGAGCTGTCATTAAACTGTAGCTAAACTCCTCCCCATTAATCCAGGAACAAGATTTGCTTTTACATCATTTACTAAACGGGATTTGTCATTACCTCCCTCCACACTTCTTTCACAGCAAGGAGAGAAGGTATAATTCTGACTGGGAAGTAGGGAGGGAGAAACCTAAACACCTACATCATGATATCATGCTGTTACATGGGAGTAATAACTTAGATCGTCAGATTATCAACTATCCTTTGTATTTCTCTCTTGATATTTCATTCCATAGAACTTAACATAAATTTGCTGATCAATGATGAAGTTAGCAGCTCTTGTATCCAAGGCATGTTCAAGGAACAGTGCCTCAGAAAAGCGGGTTCCATTATCAAGGACTCCCACCACTCACGACGAGTCCTCTTCTTCTTGTTACCATCAGGTAGGAGGTACAGAAGCCTGAAGGCACAGATTCAGCGACTCAGGAACAGTTTCTGTGCCACTGCCATCCGATTTCTAAATGGACATTGATCCTATGAACACTACCTCATTACTTATTAAAAATTTCTGTTTTTGCACTATTTATCTTAATTTAACTATTTAATGTACATATATAGAGTAATTCAGTTTTTTTCTGTATTTATCATGTATTGTATTGTCCCTCTGCCACAAAGTTAACAAACTTCATAAGATATACCGGTGATATTAAACCTGATTCTGATTCTGTGACACAGGAACAAAAATTTTAGCAAACAGTCCAAAGATACTCTGGGGAGGTCATCATTTAAGCTAGATTTGACCATTGCAGATCCCATAGGAATGAGAGTAAAACTTCTCTGTATCACAAAACACTTACTGTAGATGATAAGATAATCTGCTATACATGTTAACAGCAGAAGAGAAATAACATTCACAGAGCAAACACTTACACCTCTCATCACCTCCCTTTGGTTCCCCACCTCCTTCCCTTTATTCCAGGATCCACAGTCCTCTCCTACCAGATTCCATCTTCTTTAGCCTTTTCTCTTTTCCACTTGTCACCTCCCCTGCCCACCTTTTCCCTGCTTGTATTCCTCCTACAACCCCCACCTTCTTAGTTTGTCTCTGTGCCCTTCTTTTCCAATCCTGATGAAGGGTCTTGGCCCTTTACACCAACTGCTTACTTCCTTACACAGATGCTGAGTTCCCCCAGCATTTTTTGTGTGTTGCTCATGATTCCCAGCATCTGCAGAATCTCTTGCATCTCTGAAACACATGCAATGTTACTTCACTGAACATGGAGAGGACAACTTAGATTTTAACTTACTGTTGCATTAGTTCAGTTTCACTGGGCAAAATTTATCTGTTCTTTGAAGTTCAATGTATTCAGTTAAAAGGCAGCATTTTTCTTCACACTAATTTTTTTGAGGTTCAGACAATGGTCATAAAATTAATTTTGCTTATATACAATAGAAGGCAAAAGTCTTAGGCACCTAGCTTTTTATATGGTTTCCTCCACAGAGTCCGGATCTCAACATCATCGAGGCTGTCTGCGATTATCTGGCAAGACAGCCGCAAAGTCTGCAGAAGAACCGCGACAAGTTCTCCAAGATGCTTGGAACAACTTATCAGCTGATTGTCTTATAAAACTGCACAACAGTGTACCCAAGAGATTTGATGCAGTTTTAAAGGCAACAGGAGGTCACACCAAATATTGATTTGATTTCGTTTTTTTAAACTGTTTACTGTTTTTTATAGTATTTTTTTGATATTTAGAAACTTTTCATTTCATTATTTTTGAAAGCATCTTTGCTCCACAGAATATTTTAAATGTGCCTTAGACTTTTGCACAATATTGCACTTTTTTTTGGAAGTATTTATTAATGTGCTCCATGCCCTCAGTGGATCTTGTGGCCTTTCACCAAAGATCGTTTGTGGTGGCTGCACCAAACGTCAGTGCATCTCTAAAGATGCCGTCCCATATTTTGGAATGTGGCATCCTGCAACAGTCAGTCCTGGACAGTGGAATGGACAATGGAAGACCAACAAGTTTCAGGCAAACAAGAAAATACCTTCTCGCACGATACTGGTTTTCCAGCAGGTTAATAGTTGTCAAAGTCCACATCCCTGGGAACAGCACTGTGTTGTGTCACAGTGCAAACGCAGAATGAGTTGGGTTTCTGACTCTCACTTAACGTGAAAGACCTGATGGGGAGAATCCTTCTTAGGCTTGGGCTTATTTTAAAGTTCTGCTGATGAGCCATTCTGCTAACTGACCTTGATACTCTACTTGAGGAACCATCTAATAGAATTTACCAGCATTCAGGTGCACAGTTTTTTTTGTATAAAGGACAGATGTTAAAGCACGAGTCAGTTGAAAGGGTTCAGAGCCATTCATCACAACGCCAGGGACAAATAGAGCTGTAGCACCTGCTAACCTTTGATAGCATTATGTCTAGAGTGTTTGCACAGCTTAATGGAGTCATACTCAAAGGCGACAATCAGCAGACCCATTTCTCCCTGCCTCCGGGAGATCTAAAGATTTTCATTCTCGAGAACTGGAAAAGGGCTTTGGTAACTGCTGAAGTGAATCTTCTCTCAGTCTGACGAGGTCTTCAATATCCCAGACTGATTAAAACATTGGCTTTACCTTTTGTATTGCTTTCAACTAATTTCAGTGCCTCTTTCAGCATATGGCCTTCAACCTTCGTGTGGTTCTTGGGATCAGTCTGTAGCATATAGTCTTGTGTTATAGAGCTTCTCCAGATGAGTTTTGGTGCTTATTTGAAAGTTGAACAACACAAGCACTATCTAAGTTACAGATATTCTAAAATACTTAGAAGGTGTTTCTCTTTGAACGACTTCCATGGTTTTCTTTGTTCCTTGGTTATTTGGAGAAGACGAATCTCAGAGTTGTATATTGCATACATACTTCGATAATAAAAGAACATTTGAACCTCTAAATAATTAATACTGAAGAAATTAAACCTTGATCATCAAAGCTATACTCAATTCTATAAAATCACATATCAAGAATGAACTACAAAGGAGTGTTGATACACTTGCACCCATTTAATAACAGCAATCAAAGTTAAATTATAGACTACATCTTCTGCAATCACTAGAGTACAGCACAACTAATGACTAGGTTCCCTTCCACAAACAAGACAGTACTGTTGACACAACCACATTTTTTTCTTTCACTTCAGCTATACTGTAAGATCATTTCTTATAGCATGTCACATCTCTTACAAGCCATTTTCAAGCAGCTGCAGATAATCTCAAAATTGGTTGGACATGTTGACATATAAAATGGTTTTGTTTTTGCAATGATTGGCTCTAGCTCTGGAGTCTGGCACAAATTGGTCGCAGAGGCTCATTAATCTGCAGAGCACAGTGATTCTGAACAGAAGATGCTATCTATGTATAGGGTAGCTTAGTGCCCATTGCCTCAGTTGTATGGAATTGTTATACTTCTTCCTGTTAGACTCCTTAAACCCAATTTTGGAGATCCTGCCTTTCATATGAAATATGATATTATAAGCTTTCCTAGCTAACTAGGTACTTCCAGGAGGAAAAGGAAAGATTTTATCATATCATCTAGAGTTAATAGTAGTTCAGACTCTCTCATCAGCTGTCACTCTCTGCGGTAGAGAACAGAAAGCCCTGGGCAGCTGTGTTGTGTGAGCTGTTCAAATTGTTTAGCCCAGAACTAAAGGATTTATAGATCCTTCACATGCTAGGCTGAGTGGATTTGACTGAGCTGTCCTCTTCTTCAAGGTGGCTGACCACAGCGCTTGCTTCACAAAACTTTTGGAGGAAGGAGATCAAGTATGCCTTATCCTGTCCCATGGTGTGTGCTCTGGATTAGAGAACTCCAAGGTAAAGGCTGAAATTTGATGTAATTTAGAGCTCTTCCTGAACATCCATCCCATTGACCTCAGGAAGAGCAAATTCTGTATCCTTTCCTGGATTTGGTACATTGCATTCTGGCTCTCTTGTTGCTTTCTCAACAAGTGAGGATGAAGAACTTCTGGAATTGTATGTTGATTGCTTCCCTTCAGCCCACCGGGGAGTCAAAAATGTCCACTTGTCCCTGCAACCATGACAAATGTTACACAACCCCTTCACCACCATTTAGGACACTAAACAGACCTTCCAGGAGAGGCTGCACTTTTCCTCAAGGCTGACGAGGTAATTTATTGTATCAAGTGCTCCCTTGTGACCTCCTCTAAATTG
Organism: Hypanus sabinus; assembly: GCF_030144855.1. Taxonomy (NCBI): domain Eukaryota; kingdom Metazoa; phylum Chordata; class Chondrichthyes; order Myliobatiformes; family Dasyatidae; genus Hypanus; species Hypanus sabinus. The sequence continues at coordinate 16,667,273 of NC_082734.1, forward strand.
GTGAGACCCAACACAGATTCGAAGAACTGCCTCACTGAGCACCCTTGTTCTGTCTGCTGCAACAGCCAAGATCTCCAGGTGGCCGCCCACTTCAATTCAACTTCCTATTTCCACACTGACATATTTGTCATGGTTTCCTCTACTGCTATGATGAGGCCAAATGCAGGTTGCAGGAGTAATACCTCATATTCTGTATGGATGGACTCCAACCTGATGGCATGAACATTGATTTCTTTAACTTCTGGTAATCACTCTCCTCTGTTTCTCCCACTCCCTTTTTTAATTTTTCCCCTATTGCAGAGGCTCTCTCACCCCTTCTATTCTCTTCCCTCTGGTTCCCTCTTCCTTCTCTCCTATCAGATTCCTTCTTCTTCAGCCCGTTACCTCTTCTACCTATCACCTTCCAGCTTCTTACATTGTTCCCCTCCCCTGACTACCCACCTGTCCCCCCTTCACCTGGTCACACCTATCACCAGCCCAAGAGATTATTCAGATGCTGAAAATCTAGAATAACACACACAGTAACTCAGCAGGGTAGGCAGCATCGATGGTGAGAGAGAAAAAAACAATTTATGTTTTAGGCCAAGACCCTTCATCAGGACTCATGGCGGCTTGGCCCAAAATGTCAACAGCTTATTCCTCTCCATTGGATGCTGCCGGACTTGCCTAGTTCTTCCAGTATTTTGTGTGTGTTGCTCACTGATCACCTGCCAGTTTGTACTCCTCCCATTCTCCCCGCCTTCTTATTCTGGCCTCCAGCCCTTCCCTTCCAGTCCTGATGAAGGATCTCAGCCCTGACTAGCGACTGTTTATTTTCTCCCATAGATGCTGCCTGACCTGCTGGGTTCCTCTAGCATTTTGTATGCATTGCCAAATAAAAGCTTCATGATTCTCCAAAGCGTGCTTTCTGTTTTAAATTTCTCAAGGTTTCACATAGCTCCGCTTTACTCTACAAAGTATCTTGTACCTAATCACCTGCTATTTATGGCGAGGGAGTGTCCCATCCACCTTTGCCTCATTGGCTGTGATATAGTTTGGAACGTGTATACCAGGACATTGACTGTGTTATAAAATATCAAAATAATCTTTATTTCAGATTTTGTACAGCTGCAGCCTTTTGATTACTGTAGAAATCCTAGTCTTTTTTAAAGTGGCTAATTGAAAGTTTAATCATCAATGACACACCCATACTGCCACACTACTCCTAATGACTAACAGCATAATGCCAACCCTTTCGAGCCTCCTGTCCTAAAAAGGAAAAAATGAACTTAAATGAAAGAACTGCGAAGGTGATGCTTGAGCCAATGACAGGGCAGAATTGAGGCCTCAGAACCTACGGTTCCAGCTGCAGGGGAAACAAGAATGCGAGGAATGCAGTCAGTGTGTCACAGTTTGTCTTTAGCAGTCTGGGAGAGTCCTGATAATAACTTGTGTCAGAGGTTAGTTACGTTGATCTCTGAAACGGTTGTTGTCAGAAGGAACAACGTTAGCGCAATAGGAAACCACAGTCCCTCCCACTGCAGCACCTAATACTCAGTCTTTCAACCATAAATGGAAGAAAATAGATTCACGGCCCATTGATGAGAAAAGACAAGAGAATTGAACAAGATTAAACATGGAATTTTATAAAGAACCTTGCGACTTTTTAAAATATGTAAAGGCACCAGGTCAAAAAACACTAATAAAAAACACATTGGGGGAAAACGGTATTAACTCTTTTAATGAAAAAAATGTTTTTAAGTGCCATTTTTCACTCCAGCCCAGATTTCACTCCCAACCTTGATAAAGTACCTTTACTGAGAAGATATTGTTTACATATCCAAAGACTGGGGTTGGCTATGGGTCTATGGTGGGGGGGGGGGCATTTCATCTGTGTCAACCCAACTGTGTGAGTTCCAGCCACAGAGTGAGAGATTTCTTGAGCTAATATTTTTATTACTGCTACATCTTAAATAAGATAATGCTGACAGATGATACTGGCGACCCTCGGTAGACCAGGCAGTATCCGTGGAAGGGGAAACAGTCACCTTTTTGTTCTGTCGGATCTTATTTCATGACTTTCATCCCCTTCCATTGTTCCTTTTTTTAATGCTGATTCTTTCTCACAGTGCTGATCACAGAGAAGTTGCATTTTCTTGTCTCTCTGTGTGTTTTTTTTGACACCTTTAGTGGAGGTTGCTGAACCAATTGTGTGAAAAGCTTCGGTTCCTTTTCTTTCAGATAAACTGTCCCATCTTAAGTGCTGCAGTAACTCATTAAGCACAGAACGAGGATCAGATCTTGAGTGCTTCCTAATCACACCATTTTGTATATTGCAGCGGCAGTGAGCTGAAGCATCAGTGCTTTGTTTTGGTGAAAATATTGGCCAAATCAACTGCTAGAATTCCAACTGATGCCATAGAACCTACTGAGTTCTAGCAGCCGACAATGGAGCACATTTTCAGTATTGCTTTAGAGAGTTAATTCACAATGGACTTAATTTAATTTCAAGGTCTGTAGGTTATTAAGATCATAAGACAGGGGTTTCCAACCTGGGGTCCTCGGACCCCTTGCTTCATGGCATAAAAAATGGTTGGGAACCCCTGCCGTACAACATAGGAGGAGAATGAGGCCATTCAGCCCATCGAGTCTGATCGCAGTTGATTTATTTTACCTCTCAGCTCCATTCTCCTGCCTCCTCCCCAAAACATTTGGCACCTATACTAATTAGAAACCCATCAACCTCTGTTTTAAATATACCCTAGTCTTCTGAGTTTAACTGCCACCTTGGTTTGAAAGCACAATATTTTCAGACCAGGAGGCACACCGCTTCAATTCATTTTCTGTGCAGGGTTAAGTGAGCAACAATTTTATTAAATATTGCGACACATTAAGGTTCTTATAGACAGGGGTGGTAATGGAGACAAGTTCCCACTACTTATTAAATGCTCACAATGGCGCACTGCTCAAATAGCCTCTGATAACCAAGTCCAGCTCCCGCCCTTCACGTGTGGTTTAGCTACTAAGCCCGGTGGAACCTTTTCTACTGACGGAAGAAGGGACAAAAGCAGGTTACTGGCACCTTAAAACCAGTCACTATGGGCAAATGGGACTTGTAAGCGATGGTTGGCAGCTCATCTAGGGGAAGGAAAAGTCTGAGCTCAAACTTCTGCCGCCTTGCAGCTACACCCATGAGGGGGGAAAGCTTCTGGAGTAAACCCTGAGGGAATCTGGAGTTGGGAGTCCGTAAGGCAGTCCTAAGGCGCGCTCAATGCAGACTGGCAACTCCAGTGATGCTGCCGGCGCCAAACTGCACCAGTCTCTGCTCTTCCTTTGGGTTCATCAGATGCGTGGAGAGGGGGAGCCCGCTACATGGGCATTAGCCTGCTCTCCATATCATACTGTGTATCTAGACAGTTAGGACCTAACATCCATGGTCAACCCTGACTAATGGAGGCCTCATCGTGGGGCTGAATTCTAGAGGAGAAGGCCTCCGAGTCCCCGGCTTTGCTTGTTTCGGCGGCCGGGACAAGGTCGAAGGCGCTCGGCAGAGGATGGCGCTCGGGAGGCTGTATCAGAGGGGCTGGTCGGAGGCTTGAAGTTTTCGGACGGACTCAGCATCTGCTGTGGTCGGGTGCTTCCATGGCATTGTCAGTGCCTGGAGGTTTATAGCAGGGAGAGTTCTCCCGTTTGCTGCCTGACATTGGGACGATTGGAGTCGATCGAGCCTTGAGACTTTTAAACCGTGTCCATGGTCTATGTTTATCGAATTACTGTATTGTTTTGCACTGCTGTAACAATATGCTATAATGATGTGGTTTTGTCAGTGTGAGTCTTGGTTTGTCCTTTTTTTTATTTTGTAATATCACTCCGGAGGAACAAATGTATCATTTCTTAATGCATGCATGCATTTCTAAATGACAATAAACGAGGACAGACTGTCCTCATAATCTAATCTAATCTAAACAAAAGAAGAGTGTCAAACATCCATTAAAGATAAGCAAATAGCATCGAGAATTGGAGTTCATGAAAGTGAGCTAGTTGCAGGCCACAGCCTCAATTCAGTGCAGGAATGACTAAACCTCACAGAGCAGCAAGCTGAACACCAGCCCAACGCTTGCCTCCGGACCCGACTCCCTGACCTTTTCAATCTAGCCCGGCACTTAAATTGTCCAAGTTGTGGGTGGTTCCTCGCTCTCGGTCCTGGGCCCTGCCGCATTGATATGCTCTCAGGCCCGAGCCCTGCCGCCTTGATTTGGCCCGTACCCGACCTTTCCAATTCAGCTCCGGGCTTAAATTGATCAAACCGTGCATCTTTCCTCACTCTCACACCCAGGCTCTGCCTCGACTTCCCTTGCCTTGCCTCAGGTCTGCCACATTGCATTGCCTCCCCACTCCAGCAATGGCTGAACATTGGCTCACTCCTCGCTCTCTGACTTGGACCTCGCCAGCTCAATTTGATCTAAACATGCTCCACCTTCATGATTTCAGTTCCCACTGCTAAAATGTCAGGCCGTACAAGTAATTCAAATGCTCAACTCTGACAGGGAAGTTACAGGCTACTGTTTGCGGTGATCGTTTACTGGAAAAAGTGTAAATGGTGTAGATAAAAACAAATTGCCAACTTTATTCATTGGAAAAATGCATGACTGGATGTCAGGAGATGGCAAATTAAATCATTTGTGATGGTTCCCTGATGAACAAACAGACAATATGTTCTGAAAAATAGACAGAATTGTTTAGAACTCTAGTTTCTATTACCTGCTCAGAGCAGATCATTAGGAAACATAGATAATTAGTTCCTAAAGCATTAAAGCTGTTCATGAGAGCAAACTACTCATTTAGTTTGTTCCCAGAGTCTGGTTTAACCCCTGGATTATTATTTCCAACAGTTTTGATAACCTGTGCCTGCAAATCCATCAAATTGTTTATACAAACCAACGTGATGACTTGATTCTTGTTAGGCAGAAATATGATCCACAAAACACACCTATTATGGAAGTTTGCATGTCTGACCACACCTTGAATTCACAACAGCAGTGTTCCAATACAGCCACTTTTATGCAGGAGTGTGAGGTAAGAACAAATACTGACTGCACTTCCTGTATGAGCTCACCTTCTGCAGTGAATGTGGTGAATGTTATTGTCAAATTCCCATACAATATAGCTCTCCACACCTACGCCGCTGTGCCTTCTTTCTCACCAAAGGTCACTGTGATTACTTTCAGCATTCCAGATATTTGACGCAGTGCAGAAATTCTAGCTGCATAAAAATTCAGATTCATTCCACTTTGTTCCAATGCCTCGGCCTCTCTGTAAATAAGTTACCAGATGATGGCAATAACTGGGTGGATGAAGTCAGGTACAATTTTAGACACAGCGTGAAACAGGCTCTTCCAGCCCAGTGAGCCACGCTGCTCAGAACCCACCTATTTAACACCAGCTTTATCATATGACAATTCACAATGACCAATTAACCTACTAACCAGTCTGTCTTTGGACCATGGGAGGAAATCCACACGGTCACAAGGAGAGTGTACAAGTTCCTTACAGACACGTCACAAGTGAACTTTGAACTCGGAGCGGTAATAGCGTTGCACCGACTGCTATTATTATTATTTAATTTGATCGTTGTTAGATATCAAGGAAGTTTTTCTTCAGTTTGTTGTCACAGTAAATACGCAAACACAAAAATAAACTTTTCAAAGCATTGACTAACACGAGGAAATCTGCAGATGCTGGAAATCCAAACAACACACACAAAATGCCGGAGGAACTCAGCAGGCCAGGCAGCATCTAAGGAACGTTTCAGGCCGAGACCCTTCATTATGTCTGACGAATACACATAAGATGCTGGAGGAACTCAGCAGACCAGGCAACGTCTATGGAAAAGAGTTAACAGTCAATGTTTTGGGCCGAGACCCTTCAGCAGGACTGGAAAGAAAGGATGAGAAGTCAGATTAAGAAGGTGAGGGGAGGGGAGGAAGAAGTACAAGGTGGTAGCTGATAGGTGAAAACGCAAGGGGAGAGGGGTGAAGTTGCTTCATGAAAGAGATAATGGGCTGGAGAAGAGGGAATCCAACAGGGGAGGAAGAAGACTCTCCAGTCAAGATGACGCCTGAGTCCAATGTTCCTTTAGTTGACATCTTCTGGATAGATCGTGAAACCATATATTTCACTTCTTTTATGTCTTTCACTTCATTAATTTCCAGCATCTGTAGATTTCCTCATGTTTGCCTTTCACTTAATTTATGTTTTTTGTCTTGGATATGATTATGGAACTGCTGGAGCCTGAGATTTGCATTTGCAGATCGTTTGGAGTCTGCAGTGTCTGAGAGGATTCTGGGAAGCAGAGGTGGCAAGCATAGGCAGGCTGTGGGACAGGGTGCCAGCCAACATTCAACTCCATTTCACCAATTAAAGCTCCCATTGTTCTCTGATTGAAATGGCAAGGGAAATTGAAACATCAAGATGAATGCGGAAGCTTAGAGATTGTTTCAGCACTCTGCAGTCTCTGAGAGGATTCCAGGAGATAGAGGCAGCATGCACGGACCTTATGGCGGGTAGGCTGCGGAACGGAATGCAAGCCAATGTTTGACACCATTTTGCTGATTAAAGCTTCCATTGTTCATCGATTGAAGTGACGAGGGAGATCGAAACATTGAAGCAAGTGCAGAGGGTGAATGCCAGCTGCCTGTCTTTTGATTGCTCTGCTTCGGAGAGGGAAAGGCCTACCGCTGTGCCCAGAGAGGGTTGTTCAGGTTTTCTGCGTTTTGGATGTGGACTTGGACTATAGGCTTTTTTTTCAATCTTATCTTTTTTATATAATGTGATTTTTGCCAAATCTTCTTGTTTTTTTTTCCTGAGGGGGGGGATTTGGGGGTCAATGTGCCTGTTTTGTTTTTGTTTGTTTTTTGCGCGGGGGGGGGGATTTGGAGGACTGATTGTGCTGCTTTTCTTTTCTTTCTTAGTTTCATGGCTACCTGGAGAAGAAGAATTTCAAATTGCGTCCTTTGATAATACATGAACCTTTGAAGACCATGGGAGAAAGGGAAGGGGAAGGAGCACCGGAGGGAGGTGATGGGCAGGTAAGGAGGTGAGGTGAGTGAAGTCAAAAGGAATGGGAAATGGTGAGGGGGGGGGGGGTTGCAAAGTTCGAGAAGCATTACCTGATTAGCTTTCTGTTATAATTACAATACATATTAAACACGTCATTTTGAATAATGAGATCTCTGCATATTTTCTTCTGACACCTAGCAGCTCACAGGATAACCGATGGTCAACACCATTACTAAAAACAACACTTTAGTTCCGTTCACCCAACATATACCACAACCAATATCAATGCAGCCACTCTAAGCAGAAATGGAAGGTCAAGTTTATTGTCATTTAACTACATACATGTATATAACATACATAACCATATAATTTATATAGAAACAAGATTTCTCCAAACCAGGGTGTAAAGCACAGTAGTACACATAACTCACATAACACGTGATAACTTGTGAAGGTAAGGATAATGTCTACAGATGAATCGCACATAAATAACAAACTAAAGTGCATTAATATTAAATATCGTAAGGCACAGAACAAATTAACCAGTGTCAGGGAGCTCGGAAGCCTAGTGACCTGAGGGAAGAAACTGTTTCCCATCCTGACCGTTCTTGTTTTTATGCATCATAGTCTCCTGCCTGATGGTACTGTTACATACCCCATAACTGGGTCACTTACCAGCAAAGATAGAGAGGTCCGTTGAAGTCTGATGGTACTATTTTTAACAGTAATTATTGATAAAAATACACAAAAGTAATATCAATGCAAACCTACAGATAATATATGTTGTCAATACTAAATCTAAAAGCGCGGGTATAATAATAATCAATAAGGAATAGCTCTATCGTTGTCTAGGGGATAATGTATTGTCCGATGGAAATATAGAAGTCACTTTAGTTCATTCAAGCTGCAGCTTTTTGGTTGGAGAGAAAGACGGGTTAAAATTTGCCCATTCCTTTTATGATGTCAATCCTTCGAGAGTCGTTGGGAGTTGATTTCCCCGTCGTTAGCTAAAAACCGTTCTTCCATGGTAAAGGCCCACTGATTCCGGGGCAAGTGGAAATGGACACACGTTGCCTTCCCACCGGCTTTCGCTATTATGGGATCGCTAGCGTTTCTTCTGGTGCGTCTGAGGGGCTGTTCCCACAGACCATCTTTTATCCTGACTCACAGGGTCTCAGATATCAATCAGGTTGGGATGATGCAATCCCTCCACCAACCCCCCCCCCCTCGGTTCATTGCCTGGGGGCTTCGATGCATCATACAGGATTCAATACACAATACACAATTCAATACACAATAGCTGGTATCAATGGTTCTGCCTTTCAGAGGCCAGGACACATTCCAAACTCTTTGTGGATTCTGCGTGTCCTTCTCTCATTTCCTGGGTCTCCTGAACTGACTCAATAGTGATCTTGTGATTCTCAAAAAGGAGGGGGCTACCCTGCACCCTTCGGCCCCTCAGAGCTGTGGCACATTCATAACAGTAGAAAGTCAGAGAGGTTGATGGATGGATGGGTGGGATCCTTAATAATACTAAGGGCCCTGCATATGCAGTGCTTCCGATAAATGCTCCCTGTGATCCTCTCAGCCTTTCTCATATTGACTTTTCCTTCCCTCGTCCAGAGATGCTGAACTTGTCAAAATAAGCTCTCCTTGCAGACTAGAACTTCCCAGCAGCTTGTTTGTATACTTCCTCATCTCAGTGAGTCACTATGGAGCCTCACTGAAACCTCTAAACATTCCATATAGCATCTCAGCAACAAATAATCTCCATCTTTTAATATTTCACCACATAGCGGCATTCCCATCAGGCTTCCAGAAGGATTTCCAAATACCAAGGAATAAATGGTGTATAAAAATCATTATATACAAATCCAAAGGACCAATCACCATTTGCCTAAATACTTTTTTAAAACCCCTCCTCATAATAGAAAACTGCATGGGATTAATCCAAAAGGTTGGGTTGTCCTAAACTTATTGTCTCTGAGGCAGTGTTACTAATGCTGTCTGCAGACAATTATCCCATGTAATAGACCTTGAGTCACAACAAAAACTTCAGCTGTTTTTCAGGCACTTTCCCTTGAGGCATGGGGAGAAGAATGCACTAAAGGACAGCCACAATCAGACAATAATACTTGGAATGGTTCATTAAGGGATTAAACTCACAGAGAGCGCAGGCCATCTAGCAGTGGAAGCAGGGGGAGAATGAAGAGATAAAGGACTCCTTTTTTAACAAGGAAACTGAACAAAAGACTTTGAACTATTGTATTGAGTTATGAGTAACTGATAATGCGTAAATGCAAGGGAATAAGGAGCCAGCAGTAATCATAATACAATAATATTCCAGACAATGATTAAAAAACCTATCTGGAGAAGACGAATCTCAGAGTTGTTTATGGATACGTACTTTGATAATAACTGAACCTTTAAACCTTTGAATAAGCTACAAGACCAAACAGATAGATTGTGAAAAATACCTAACTGTGATATGATAAGATGAAGTGGAAAAAATATTAATTGAGAGCTAAAACATTGGTAAGATAGGTGAGCAAGAGTTAGAAGATAGACTCTGGCCCCTTTATTAGGTACCTCCTGTATGTTCATGGACTTCTGCTGCTGTAGCCCATCCACTTCAGGGTTTGGCGCGACCAGATGTGCACACCACTGTTGTACTGTGTGATTATTTCAGTTTTCTGTGTTTGCCTTCCTGTTAGCTTTAACTAGTCTGACCGTTCTCCTCTGACTTCTCTCAATAACAAGGTGTTTTTGCCCACAGAAGTGTCACTCACTGGATGTTTTTGGTTTTTTGCACCATTCTCTGTAAACTCTAGAGACAGTTGTATGCGAGAATCCCAGGAGATTTGCGGTTTCTGAGAAACTTAACCCACCCTGTCTGGCACCAACAATCATTCCATGGTCAAAGTCATTTAAATCACATTCTTCTTCATTCTGATGTTTGGTCTAAAGTTCTTGACTATGTCTGCATGTTTTTATGCACTGTGTTGCTGCCACATAATTGGCTGATTAGATATTTGCATTAATGAGCAGGTGTACAGGTCTACAGGATAACGTGGCCACTGAATGTATATTCTATTAAAACCAAGATCAACCTAAATAACTAACAGGATAGATATAAAGAGAAAAAATACAAAGCTAACACTAAAGTAAGAGGTCAAAGGGACAAAAATGATATAGAAATACAGTGGATTTGATTAATTGGGACACTGAGTATATTTTGGCTCAATTAAATGGCTGCTCCAATTAGTCGAAGTTTCATGAAAATAGTTTTAAAAAGACTAACTACTATTTACCTGAGTAACAAATTATGTGTTTAAATGAAATACAGAACAAGTTAGAATACTACCATTTTTACTACAGAACTGTAAAATTGTGCAGGTGAAAGTTGCAGTTTTATAGTACTGTAGTTAAAAAAAGGTAGTGTTCTAATTTGTTCTGCACTTCAGTTAATATAATTTGTTCCTCGGTTAAATGGGAGTTTGTTCACCTGCACAGCTGGGGGCTGCAATTTGAGCTTTGAAGTCAAGACAGGAGTTAGGCAAGGTTTAACGGGGTGATTGACTGAGTTATGAGGCAAAAAAAAAGACAAGCAGAGAGGCATTTGGTGGACTCTATTCTCTATTTAGAGGATCTTGACCTTGGAGATGACCTTGCATTACTATCACATACACGCCAGCACACGCAAGAGAAAACTCAGCAGCTGTGTACCTTCGCTGGACAGGTTGGACTCAGAGTAAGCCAGGGAAAGTCTGAGACCATGACCCTCAATGTGGAGTCTCCTTCTCCCATTGACTTACCCAGCACCGGCAGATTCACCTACCTGGGAAACATCATTCGGCAGGATGGGACCAGGGACGACATCCAGTGCAGACTCAGCAAAGCTAGAAATGACTTCAAATCAACGAGTAACATCTGCGGATTAACCAAGTACAGCGTCCATACCAGAGCTGTGTTCTGTCCAAACTCTTGTATAGGTCAGAATGTTGGCGTGTGACAGGGAGTGACCTTGCAGAGCTGTCGTTATTCCACACCATGAGCCTCTGGAAGACCCTCTGTATCTTCTGGCCAAGAAAGATCTCCAACCGTGCCCTGCTCCTTCATGAGGAAATGTTGGAGATAGATTGTGCAGATGTTGAGAAGAGAGGCCAACTCCATCATCAAGAGAGCACTTCATTGGACCGTTGAAGGACGGAGGGAACGCGGGAGGCCAAAGACAACTTGGCACTGTATTGTACAAGTAGAAATGAGGACCCTGACCAAAACCTAGGTCACATTAGAGAAGATGGCTAAGGATAGACAGAGATGGAGGACCTTCATTGGTGCCCTAAACTATAAAACTGTGTATTAATTTTTAATAGTGATTGATGGAAGAATTAGTACAGTGTACGCTGCCATGTTCTCTTGATTGACTGTAAATGAACAAAATCACTGGAGACACCTAGTGCAGAAAATGGACTGTCTTCATTGCCTTTCTGCATGAGGTAGCGTCAAAAACACTGCTTGTTAATTTGCTGTCAGTCGGCCTAAATGAATGACATATCATAAGCATAAGCTATTCACTTTAAGCTAGGTGTAATGTCCAACAGCCCACATGTGCACATGACTGATGTTAGTTAAAAACTGTTGCATCCCCCAAATCTTCATTTTCACATTTTCATTGTAACATTCAAGATGATTGTTGATACTTTCAAATTCTTTGCAGTTCCTAATTTGCTGAAGTAGTGAAATTGTTTCATTTTCATTCCCGGCTGATCCTCACATCTCCAAGTCTGAATGCTTGAAACCACAGTGAACAGAACAGGCAGGAATTGTCTTACATGAGGAACTCTGCAGATGCTGGAAATTCAAACAACACACACAAAATGCTGGTGGAACACAGCGGGCCAGGCAGCATCTATAGAAAGAAGCACTGTCGATGTTTCGGGCCGAGACCCTTCATCAGGACTAACTGAAAGGAGAGATACTAAGACAAAATAAGAATTGTCTTACTGTTGATTTCTTGCCAACTATCAGTGACAGAAATCACTGCTTTTTCAACACAAACACAGCTGACACTATTGAAAAACTGTTTGATGTAGTGTCTAACAGACATGCAAGTGCACATGACTGACGTCAGTTAAAAACCGTCCGGCAGCAGTCTCCTGCCCCAATAAAGCAGCATGGTATCCCAAATAAATGAAGAAAATCCTGGCTATTTTCTTAATAAGTTTTTACCTTTATGGGTCGTCCCAGATAAGTGGCTGCCCCAATGAAGCAATGGCCCAATTATCCAAAATTCACTGAATTAGAATAATGATTTATAGAGGCAAAAAGAACTATAAAAATTATCAACATATAGTAAAATAAATAATGAAAAATGGTTTAACTACATAATGCCTCATAGGCCTGATTTTATTCTCACAAATCAATGAACCTGTTGTAAAAATAAAGATCACTCCCTACTTGTACATAGTTCTTTCCTTTTGCTTGTTTTTTCTTTCTACTCTTTTCTATAAGTGTATACCTCAGATAAATACTTTGTGGAGATTTGTGATATATATGATTATATGATGTATATGTACAATGTCTGAAATACATCCTATGGAAATGTTTGTTTGATGAACAATAAAAAAATAAATTACAAAAAAAAGAAAAATGAAAATTCAGACAAGGGATGCATAAAGTCAACTCCCTGGCTATGACATTGAAATATCTTACAAAGATTACTTCAAAAAACTGCAGAGGTGCCACCAAAGCTGTTTCCATTAAATCCTCCAAATCCATTGGCAAGATAAACAATGTCACCATTTTCTTTCATGTCAAGTTCCTAAAGCTGAGGTTCTATGCACTTTCAACCAGCAATAACAAGAGATTTCCTGAAAAAAAAGTATTATTCTCACTAACTTGAGTAGAATATAAAAACAAGGGGGTAATTTTGAGGTTTTAAAAGGCACTGGTGAGGCCTCACTTGGAGTATTGTGAGCAATTAATCTAAGAAAGAATGTGGTGACGTTGGAGTGGGTTCAAAGGGAGGTTCATGAAAATGATTCCTGGAACAAAAACCTTTATCATATGAGGGGTATATGATGGCTCTGGACCTGCATTAGCAGGAATTCAGAAGAATGAGGAGGAATTTCATTGAAACCTATCGAATAAAGTGAATGTGGAGAGGATGTATTTCTGTGGTGCAGGAGCCTAGGACCAGAGGACACAGCCTCAGAATAGAGGGGTGCCCATTTAGAACAGAGATGAGGAGGAATTTCTTTAGCCAAAGAGTGCTGAATCTGTGGAATTCATTGCCACAGGCAGGTGTGGAGGCCAAGGCATTGGGTATATTTAAGGCAGAGGTTGATAAGATTCTTGATTAATCAGGGCATGAAGGGTTACGGGGAGAAAGCAGGAGACTGGGACCGAGAGGGAAATGGATCAGCCATGACAAAATGGTGGAACAGACTTGACGGGCCAAATGGTCTAAACTGTGGCCACCAAAAATGGAAAAGGAGCATCCAGGAAGACAAACAGTACCTCAAGTCTCATTGTAAGAGCACAAGAAGAATATAGATGAAGCTTACAGATCAAGCAATGCATCCTCTGCTCTGTCAAACACTATTTGTTCTACATGTAGGAGAGACTACAGACCCCAACCAGGACTCATCACCGAACGTACAGATTTCGAGTGGAAGGTAGTCAGTTTTTATGCCAAAGAAGCAGAGAAAGAAAGGGATAGACCAAAAGTAGAGGTATTAAATGAGGAAGGGGTTGGGGGGATGGGAGGTGAGGCTAGTTTTGCCAAAATAAGACAGGATTTGTTGAAAGTAGATCAGGAGCATCTATTTGAAGTAAGTATACATCTGCACAGTGGGAATCATTCAAAGGAAAAACAGGAAGATTTCAGGGCCAACATACTATTGTAAGGCTGAAAGCCAGAGCTAACAAGTCCAGGGAATCCTGTATGTTTTTTGAGGGTTGGTTAAAGGGAAAAAAGAAGCATACAGCATTTACAGTAGTAAAGACAAGGGAGGTCCCTCTAAAGTATAATAAACGTAGGATGATGCCTAAAAAGGAAAAAAAAAGACAAAGAGAAGGTCATAAGGTATCAGCAGCAGGCAGGATGAAGATTAATATGAAGGCATTTTATATGTACATGTAGGGCTCTCAGTACCAGTAACTGTGGTGTTAACTGTTCAGGCTAACAAAATGGCTTCTCTGTATTGTTATAATGAAATGGTTTCTCTGTAATGTTACTTAATGCTGTAATGGGTTTCTGTAGCTGGAATGTTTGGGTTATAATTGCAGATAAGTGGGGGGGGAACTAACAAATGGAGAATTGTTATGCTATCTTGTATGTGTGAGCTGAGCGGGAGTTCGCGGTCTTTTTCGGGAGGCGAGTGAGGAGGACAGACACGTGAGGAGCGGACAGAGGCTCCAGGGTGGCAGATACTGCATGTCGGTGGTTCGGACGGTGGCCAAAGGCTCGGAAGGTCGTGAGCTCCAATGTATTAAAATATTATGTGCACAAACTGTTAAACTTACTGATTTGGTGCCTTTAGATGATCTATTTTTACTAACCCATCACTAAGAAATAACTACAGTCGGCCCTCCTTATGCGCGGATTCAACCAATCGCGGATCGAGAAAACCCGGAAGTTCTCTCTCCAGCACTCATTGTTTGAGCATGTACAGACTATTTTTTTCTTGCCATTATTTCCTAAACAATACAGTGTAACAACTATTTACATAGTATTTACATTGTATTAGGTACTATAAGTAATCTAGAAATGACTTAAATGTACAGGCAGTCCCCGGGTTATGAATGAGTTCCGTTCCTGAGTCCGTCTTTAAGTCGGATTTGAGGTCGGAACAGGTACATCCGGTATTATTTAGCATCAGTTAGTCGAGTGTTTTTTCTTAGTATATAGTACATATTTTACCTTTCTATGCATATAAAACACTTAAGAAACAAACGTATTTCAATAATTAAACCACTGCGTTGCTTAGTAATGATTGTAGCTTTCATCGGGGCAGGGCCTTTCAAATGCTCCGTTAAAATTGTTCTGATCGTTGACCAACTGTAGCCTAATGCTTTTCCAATGACCGATGGCATTTCACCTCTTTCCGATCGCTTTATTACTTCCACCTTATTTTCAATCGCGATCGTGATTATTTTCGTGAACAGAAACTCCGCGGATTCAGAGCTACACTGGGTCCTAATGTCCACCACTCTGAACATGTTAAATAAAGTCCGGGGTTCCGTCTTTATGTAGTCCGGGGCTACATAAAGACCGCCACACTGATTCAGGTTAAATAAGGGACTTGAGCATCGGTGATTTTTGGTATCAGTGGGGGTCTCGGAACCAATCTCCGCGGATAAGTAGGGCTGACTGTATAAAGCTGTAATTATTTACTTGCCTTTGTTGTATTGTCTGATATTTGTGTTGTGAGCGTGTACTGGGGGGACGGGGACATTACACTGTATTTACACCAAAGTATTGTACTGTTGGTGGGGCGACGGCGGTTCACCCTAGGCGAAGGGGGGTAAATTGGGAGCACCGACGTTACATACATTAAAGGAAAGAGTAAGGGGCAACTGGGACAATTGTATGTGGAGCTAGAAGATACAGGTGAGATCCTAAATGTATATTTAATCAGTAGTCACAAAGGAAACAGACTTTGTAGTTGAAGAGCTCAGTAAAAGGGAAAAGGGAAAATTTCCATAAATCAAGAGAAGATACTCGATGCATTTGTGGGCTTGAAGGTGAACTAATCACCATGGCCAAATGAAATTTATCTCAAGCAACTATGGATTGTAAGGAAAAGGACTGCTGTGGTGCTGGCTGAGATCTTTAAATCTTTGTTTCCACAAATGAGGAACCACATGGCTGGAGGACAGCAAATGTAGTCCCACTTTTCAAGAAGGACAGCAGTGAAAAGCCTGGGACCTCTGAGCCTAATGTCAATAGTAGGAAAGTTATTGATATAAATTGAGGAACAAGATTAATGATCACATGGGGAGGCAGAGACTGATCAGAAACACCCAGCATGACTTTGTCAAGGGCAGGACTTGTTTGACCAATCTGACTTCAGTTTTTCAAGGAGGTAACAAAGTGTGTTGATGAAGTCAGTGCTGTACATGTGGTTTAGATGGAGTTCAGGAAGACTTTGACAATTTACCAAATGGGAAATAGAAGATTATGGACCATGGGATCCAGAACAAGTTGGCAAACTGGATCCAAAATTCTCTTTGCAATAGGAGACATCCTCCAAAAAGACCACAACCTTGTCATCTTTTGGAGGCTTGCGTGTCTCAATGACCCAGAAAGCAAATTTGAGTCAGGGCTTTATGCTTTGGTTCTTGGTAGAATCACCATGGGGAATCAAAGGGTAGAGGCCTAAGTATAGTCCACCAGTCTTCTCGGTTTGGAGGTTAAGGTCCAGGCTAACAAATATGACTGGTAAAATAAAACTATTACAAAAAGTTATTAAAAATCCTTCTACACCTGAGTGTGACAGTATTCCTGAGTCTTCATCCAGGACTTGCATGGCTGACAGGAGTGAAAATTGAGAGGAAGCTATAGACATGATGAAGGAGCCCTGAATACCACCAGAGATGGAGGGCCTTCATTGCCGAATTGAACACTAGCGTTGTAAACAGGCAGTAAGTAATAGAAAAGAGTGTGGTTTTGTGCTTGAATGACTGTGGCTTTTGGTGTTCCACAGGGATCAGTGATGGGACCCTCACTGTTAGTAATATATGTGAATGATTTTGATATGAATAGAGGAAGCATGGATAGTAACAATGCTCCTCTAGTTTTTTTACACAGCTGCGCAGACCAGTCATTGGAATGACCAAGAATTTTTAAATAGGGCCTGAAAACTGCGCAGCTCTTTATGTTAACATTATATAAAATAAATTTTCAGTGGTTTTCCTGTAGAAAGAAATTTGTGGAGCTATTTAGTGCAGGGAGAAATTAGACCTTTTCCCACAATTTACTAAATCCACATGCTTCAAAAGGAAGAACAAGGCCTAAAAACGACAATGTCAACGCGGTCGGACCTGCAAGCAATGTCCCACGTGACCACGGCCGCCTCCCGCCCACTTCCGACTGCGGTCTCCTTTACAAAGATGGCGACCAGACAGAAAGCTTTTGTATAATCTAATTTCAGGGGAATCTGTGATCTTCCACTGCCCGCATGAGACGAAACAAGTTTTTTTTAAAAAAAAGCTTGCTCCGTCTTCCGCAGAAAGAAAGGCAAAAGAGCGTGCAGCGACACACCGCGAAGGCGACTGGGAATCCGTTTCCAGGAAGTGACGGAGGGGGACTAGACCAGCAGCGCCTGTGGCAGCGTGTACGAGGTGAGTTGGGGATTGGGGAGAAGGGCTACAAGCAGGGATCAAAGGGAGAGCGGCTGCTAGTCGAAAAGAATGGGGTGATTATCAGGGATTCATTGTGATGCTTGTTATATTTACATTTTTCAGAGGGCTCTCGACAAGGTTCCACACAGGACGATGGTCAACAAGGTTAGGGAACTGAGTTGGGAGTTATACACAGACATAGATTGAGAGTCGGTTATTGATTAGGAACGTATGGGAATAAAGGGTTGGCAGTTTGTGTACTAATAGGATTTTACAGACTAGTTATCCCTTTAGAAAGTTGATCATTCAGCCTGTTTGTCTATATTCTCAACAGAGTGATCTTATCTGTCTCATTCTCCCATACTTATTTTGCCTTGCATGTCTATCAATACACGTCTGATTTTTTGCCTCTTAATATGGGATAACTTGCAGTACTGGGTTAATTGATTACACATCTTTGAGATGGCAGAAGGAATTGATTCAGGGATTGATTTTTGGGTCTCAAATATTTGCAGTCCATGTCAATGATTAGGCTAAATTGGAATTGGTTTATTTTTAATTTTCCTTTTAAACTCTGTTGTGGAATTGTTAGGAAAGCAGGCTTTTAGAAATAGACAAGCTGAATAAAACTAGGATATCCTTGCCAAAGTAAGACCACAGTGAAGATTCAGTAGACTGGTTTTGTGGATAGCTGTCACGCGTTCTGAGGAGTCATTAGACTGGACACACATCACTCAGATTTTGTAGAACAAGAGGACATCTCACTGAAACTTAAAAAATTTGCAGATCCAACAGATTAGATGCAGTAAAGATGTTTCTCCCAGCAGAGAAGAATGAAACTAGCGGTTGCAATTTCAGAATACAGTGTAGACCATTTAGGGTGGGAATGAAGGGACATTTCTTCATTCAGAGTATGAATCTTTGGAATTCTCTGCAGGGCTTTGAAGGGTCCATCTTTTAATTTTTTTAAAAAAGGACTGAAAACGGTCTGTATTTCTTAAGAATAAAAATGTCTTCTTATAGCTTTTGTTCTCTCCCCTCCCCCTTCTTGTCCAGCCCTAATGAAGGCTCTTGGCCCGAAATTTCAACTATTTATATCTCTCTATAGATGCTGCTGATCTGCTGAGTTTCTCCAGCTTTTTGTTCGTGTTGCTCAAAATAAAAGGATGCTTTTTCAATTCATCAAGCCTGTGTCCTCAGTGGATGACTGGCCTTCTCCAATGTTATTAGGAATAATTCATTGCTTTATTTTGTTCATGTTTATTTTGTTATTTTGTTCTATAGCACTTTACAGTGATCACTGGAGGTTGGTATCAAATCTGGGTTGGTGCATTTATGAGACAGCAGTATTATCTGCAGTGCCACTGTGATGGGCAATGCAATTATCTACAGATCAAGAATATTAATTACCAAATAATTAAGCTTAATTACTGATTTTACAGTCAACTGGTACTGCACTAAATTTAACCCAGGTAGACAAGTGAATATGAAAATCAAGGTTCTTCTTTATCGAGTTTGGTGACCTTAAATGGATTTTTCCTGAAGTTATAATTTAGATTGACTGAATTACATTGCTCCATTCATTTAGTCTTTTCCATCCAGCAAAAGACAGAGCTGCAAATGCAACTTTTTCCATTTGTGCTCACTTACTGCATGTTACACCTCCGGCATTTAGAGCAGCCTTGAAGGCCCATCTCTTGTGTACAGGGCTTCCTTCATTGTCAGTAGCTTCCTCTCGATTTTCAGTACCGGCAGTCATGCAAGTCCTGGATGGAGACTCAGGAATACCGTCACACTCAGATGTGGAAGGATTCTTCATTGCTGTTTCTGTAACAATTTTGATTTACTAGTCAGGGTTATTAGAGCTGAACCCCTGAACCTGGAGGACATGTGGACCACTCGTAGTCCAGCCTTTATCCTTTGACCTGTTTGGCATGGGTGATGCTACCAAGAGGCAAAGCATAAAGCCCTGATTCCAGCCAGCATTGTCCTCCAGGTCATTGAGAGAAGGCGAGCCTCCAAACCCTATGACAATGTTGTGGTCCTCTTGGATGTTCTTCCATTTGTACACTTCCTTTAATCTAGTAAAAAAACCCCAAGGCTTTCCACAGGACCACCGGACAAAAATCTGGATATTATATCACTGAAAGTGATCAAAAGATTGATAAAAATAGAAAATTTAAAGAACATTGGCGGGGGGAGGTTAAAGCTTTGGTAGCTGAAGGAGTAGCACAACTGGTGGAGACATTACACGTGCAGAGGATCAAGGGAGCACAGATAATTTCAAAACAATGAAGACAGGATGCAGCAAAACCCTGAATGGATTTCAAAATGTGTGAGAATTTTAAAAATAGAGGTATTTTGAAGCTGAAGCCATTCTAGTTCACATAAACACAGGACTGATAGGTTAACGTACCTTAGTGTGAATTATGACATAGGAAGCAGCATTTTGGATGACCTTGGTGAATGGGATGAAGAAGTTAGTCATGAGTGTTGGAATGAATGTGGAAGAGGTAACAAAGGTGAGAGCTAGAAACATAGAAAACCTACAGCACGGTACAGGCCCTTTGGCCCACAAAGTTGTGCCGAACATGTCCCTACCTTAGAAATTACTAGGCTTACCTATAGCCCTCTATGTTACTAAGCTCTACCTACCTATCTAAAAGCCTCTTAAAAGACCCTATCGTATCCGCCTCCACCACTGTTGCCGGCAGCCCATTCCATGCACTCACCACTCTCTGAGTAAAAAACTTACCCCTACATCTCCTCTGTACCTACTCCCCAGCCCCTTAAACCTGTGTCCTCTTGTGGCAACCATTTCAGCCCTGGGAAAAAGCCTCTGACTATCCACATGATCAATGCCTCTCATCATCTTGTACACCTCTATCAGGTCACCTCTCATCCTTCTTCGCTCCAAGGAGAAAAGGCTGAGTTCACTCAACCTATTCTCATAAGGCATGCTCCCCAATCCAGGCAATATCCTTGTAAATCTCCTCGGCATCCTTTCTATGGTTTCCACATCCTTCCTGTAGTGAGGCGACCATAACTGAGCACAGTACTCCAAGTGGGGTCTGACCAGGGTCCTATATAGCTGCAACGTTACCTCTTAGCTCCTAAATTCAATTCCACTATTGATGAAGGCCCATACACCATATGCTTTCTTAACCACAGATCCCTCTGATCCTCCACACTGCCAAGAGTCTTACCATTAATATTATATTTTGCCATCATATTTGACCTACCAAAATGAACCACTTCATACTTATCTGGGTTGAACTCCATCTGCCACTTCTCAGTCCAGTTTTGCATCCTGCCAGTGTCCTGCTGTAACCTCTGACAGCCCTCCATACTATCCACAACACCTACAACCTTTGTGTCATCAGCAAACTTACTAAACCATCCCTCCACTTCCTCATCCAGGTCATTTATAAAAATCATGAAGAAGAAGGATCCCAGAACAGATCCCTGAGGCACCCCACTGGTGACTGACCTTCATGCAGAATATGACCCATCTACAACCACTCTTTGCCTTCTGTGGGCAAGCCAGTTCTGGATCTACAAAGCAATGTCCCCTTGGATCCCATGCCTCTTTACTTTCTCAGAAAGCCTTCCATGGGGTACCTTATCAAATGCCTTGCTGAAATCCATATACATTACATCTACTGCTCTTCCTTCATCACTGTGTTTAGTCACATCCTCAAAAAATTCAGTCTAGCTTGTAAGGCACTACCTGCCCTTGACAAAGTCATGCTGATCATATTATACCTCTCCAAATGTTCATAAATCCTGCCTCTCAGGATCTTCTCCATCAACTTACCAACCACTGAGGTAAGACTCACTGGTCTGTAATTTCCTGGGCTATCTCTACACCCTTTCTTGAGTAAAGGAACAATATCTGCAACCCTCCAATATTCCGGAACCTCTCCCGTCCCCATTGATGATGCAAAGATAATCGCTAGAGGCTCAGCAATCTCCTCCCTTGCCTCCCACAGTAGCCTGGTGTACATTTCATCCGGTCCCGGTGACTTATCCAACTTGATACTTTCCAGAAGCTCCAGCACATCCTCTTTCTTAATATCTACATGCTCAAGCTTTTCAGTCTGCTGCAAGTCATCATTACAATCACTAAGATCCTTTTCCATAGTGAATACTGAAGTAAAGTATTCATTTAGTACCTGCGCTACTTCCTCCGGTTCCATACACACTTTCCCACTGTCAAACTTGATAGGTCCTATTCTTTCACATCTTATCCTGTTGCTTTTCACATACTTGTAGAATGCCTTCGTGTTTTCCTTATTTCTGCCCGCCATGGCCCCTCCTGGCTCTCCTAATTTCCTCCTTAAGCTCCTTCCTAGTAGCCTTATAATCTTCTAGATCTCTAACATTACCTAGTTCTCTGAACCTTTTGTAAGCTTTTCTTCTTGTCTAGGTTAATTCCAGCCTTTGTACACCACAGTTCCTGTACCCTACCATAACTTCCCTGTCTCATTGAAACAGAACTCTACACAAATATCCCCTGAATACTTGCCGCATTTCTTCCATACTTTTCCCAGAGAACATCTGTTTCCAATTTCCTGCCTGATAGCCTCATAATTCCCCTTACTCCAATAAAACACTTTTCTAACTTGTCTGTTCCTCTCTCTCCAATGCTATTGTAAAGGAGATAGAATTATGATCACTATCTCCAAAATGATCTGACACCTGACCAGGCTCATTTCCCAATACTGAATCAAGTATAGCCTCTCCTCTTGTAGGTTTATCTACATACAGTGTCAAGAAACCTTCCTGAACACACCTAACAAACTCCAACCCATCTAAACCCCTTGCTCTAGGAATATGCCAATCAATATTTGGGAAATTAAAATCTCCCATTACGACAACTCTGTTGTTATTACAGCTTTCCAGGATCTGTTTCCCTATCTGTTCCTCGATATCTACTATTAGGCGGTCTATAAAAAAACACCCAGTAAAGTTATTGACCCCTTCCTGTTCCTAACCTCCACCCACAGAGATTCCGTAGACAATCCCTCCATGGCGTCCACCTTTTCTGCAGCCGTGACACTATCTCTGATCAACACCTCTTTTGCCTCCCTCCCTGTCCTTTCTGAAACATCTAAAACCCAGCACTTGAAGTAGCCAATCCTATCCCTGAGCCATCCAAGTCTCTGTAATGGCCACCACATCATTATCTCCAAGTACTGATCCACGCTCGAAGCTCATCAGCTTTGTTCACAACATTCCTTGTATTAAAGTAGACACATCTCAAGCCTTCGGTCTAAGTGCATTCCTTCTCTATCACCTGCCTATCCTCCCTCTCGCACTGTCTACAAGCTTTCCCTTTGTGAGCTAACCTCCTCTTCCCCAGTCTCTTCAGTTCAGTTCCCACCCCCAACAATTCTCCCCTGTAGCCTTAGCAAACCTCCCTGCCAGGATATTGGTCCCCCTGGGATTCAAGTGCAACTGGTCCTTTTTGTACAGGTCACACCTGCCCCAAAAGAGGTCCCAATGATCCAGAAATCTGAATCCCTGCCCCAATCCCTCAGCCACGCGTTTATCCTCCACCTCATCCTATTCTTATTCTCACTGTCGCGTGGCACAGGCAGTAGTCCTGAGATTACTGCCTTTGCGGTCCTGCTTCTCAACTTCCTTCCTAACTCCCTGTAGTCTTTTTTTTCAGGACCTCTTCCCTTTTCCTATCTACATCATTGAATCCAATATGTACCATGACCTCTGGCTGTTCTCCCTCCCACCGCAGGATATCCTGGACGTGACCCAAAACATCCCGGACCCTAGCGCCTGAGAGGCAAACTAGGAGAAGGTTTTGGAGTTGAATGGTGTGAGTCAGGTAGAAATAGCTGGCATGGATATGATGTCCAAAACTCTTCAATAAAGTATTTGACTGTGAATGCAGAGTCCTGAGTCAAAGTCCGATTTGTCAAGGGTAAGGATGGATGGAGTTGGTTGCCAGGGAATGAAACTTGTGGTGGGGTCTGAAGGTTTGTGCTGGAACTTCTTGATTATTTCATCGTGTATATTTGATAAGCTTTTTGGTAATTTGGAGGCACTGGTGGGGCTGAGAAATGAGGTAAACTGGATGAGATGGGTATACATGTGGAAATTGATGGCATATTATCAAAGGGGATATCAGTACGTGAGAAATCACTGGAAGTGGGGACGTGAAGCTGGTACATGGGTGCAGGAGAAGAAACCATTTCTTGTGAGTTTTTTTACGGGATTAGTAATTGGGGATCCACAGCTTTCAGGCCTTAGCATCAGAAATGGTGGAGTAGGGGCAGAAATAAAAAGGAATCCCAGAAGTATTCAGTAAATCAAACTTTAGAGAGTTGATGTTTCAGACCCAAATCCCAAGGACTAGATGTTTCAATCCTAATAGATATTCCCCAAATGGGGCTGTCTCAATTTCTACTCTTTATTTCTGATTTCCATTTTTT
This sequence comes from Hypanus sabinus, assembly GCF_030144855.1. Taxonomy (NCBI): domain Eukaryota; kingdom Metazoa; phylum Chordata; class Chondrichthyes; order Myliobatiformes; family Dasyatidae; genus Hypanus; species Hypanus sabinus. The sequence continues at coordinate 16,691,113 of NC_082734.1, forward strand.
GTGGAGAGGGGGAGAAAATTGGACAATAAATTTCCACTGAGAGGTGTACTGTGTGTTGATCTAATTGTATTTCAGTCTTTGTATATTCAGATGCTATTGTCATGATCTGTGAAAGTGCATTTTATTGTCCAGGTTAAATGGGCCTCATCCTTCCACAGATTAGTTTTCACTCCTTACTTGCCTCCTATCAAGACAACATTTGTGCAGATATTGGTGGTAGAAGTGATCTGAATTACTCTTGTCAAAATATTTACTTCCTAAACCTTTTAGAAGGCATTTGCTTCTGGATGTTATATTCTCTTGCATATACTTGACATTTTATTTGAAGAAGTTATTTTTTTTGTCAGGGGAGCAGTTTCACAAATGACCACAGAAATAAGCTCAAACACGAGGAAATCTGCAGATGCTGGAAATTCAAACAACAACAGACACAAAATGCTAGTAGAACGCAGCATCTTGTGTGTGTGGTTGATAGAAATAAGCTGTTGGACATTTCATTTGTTTGCCCTCTATTTGTTTACAGTTATGTCTGGTGATTTCCTAGTTGTCATCTGGTCATGGGATGCTGATGTCAGGCTTTTACAACTGACTGTTCTTCCAACAGGGAGTGTAGCTAAGTGAGCACAGAACTGATCTATGGATCTTCCTTATTTTTATGAACTTAAGTTTTTTCTGCTTAAAGGCTTAATAAATTTATTTTTATCTGTACGCTGCACAACCTAGCATAATAATCGTGATTAATTGTGCTATTTCAATGGTGGATAAAGTCCAAGCAGCTGAATAATTCCCTGTTCCTGTTATAGGTGAGGTGACTTGCATTTTGTTTACTGAAGGATGATATTTTAATATAATTCCCATTTGCACATCATAACTCTAATGGTCTTCATTTGCAGATGGCATATAGAATTTTGTTGAGAAGGTTCGCATCAATGACCCTGAGGGAGGCTCCTCGGTCACTGCAGTCTCAATCCTCAGCATACTTCTCAGCTTTGAATTCCCTTTGCTGGCATGGCATCAAGCCTTCCTTTCATCACCTAGCCAGTGTAACTATTGCCAGAAGATTTTGTGCATCTCCTACCAATGAAGTTTCCTTCAACATACAGAACCAAGCAGATTTCACTGAACGAGTTATCAAGAGTACAAAACCAGTCTTGGTGGATTTCCATGCAAGGTGAGTTTATGTTTTTCGTTTCGGACCTTGTTGAGTTTTCCACTGACCTATTCCAGCTCACCTCGGATATGCACATGCATCAGGATTGGTGCACGGTTGTGTTTTCTATATTCAAGAATGATTACGTCATTTCCAATACACAAGTGTAAAGGAGGATGAAATACTCTGGATCCGATGCAGCACAAAAAAAATCACAAAAGATAAAGGACACAATAATAATAATAAAAAAACTATATATATATAATGTATATGTATATATACATGTGTTGGCGCGTGGCCTAGTGGGCAAGGCATCAGACTAGTAACCTGAAGCATGTTTGTGTCCTTGAGCAAGGCACTTAACAACACATTGCTCTGCGACGTCACTGGTGCCAAGCTGCATGGGTTCTAGTGCCCTTCCCTTGGACAACATCGGTGGCGTGGAGAGGGGAAGGCCTGCAGCTTGGGCAACTGCCGGTCTCCCATATAACCCTGCCCAGGCCTGCATCCTGGAAACTCCAGGTGCGGATCCATGGTCTCCCGAGACCGACGGATGCCACCATATATGTATATGTATATATAGTTTATTGACGTAAATGGAATGTATGATGATTAATTCCATATCGTTGAAAGACGGTGTTTATTTCGATACAGAGCATGTATCAATCCTGAGGCTTCTTGGGTACTTACTGGAAAAAAACTTGCGGAAATAAAAGCCACTAAAATGTCAGAGTAAACAACTAATGAATAACTTGTGTATTGACTTTTGCCAGGAATGTTCTTTTCCCTTTTTGTATTGTTTAGTTTTCCAGCGGTTTTGAGCTACAACACATGTTGCAATTACTCAGAGATACCAGGAAAAGATCTTTATTTTCTCTTTAAAATAACTGATACCAGATGAACTGTTTGCAGGGGTGAATTCTCTGGATGCTTGGCCATTTGTTAAATATTTGGGAGGAGTAACACATGGGCCAAGTTTCCCATTTCCATTGAATGAGTAAGAAAAAAATGGATAAGCAGAATTCTGGAGTTGGCCAAAGTTGGAATCGCTCCTTGGTGTCATTTTCATAGATCTTTCTAAACCCTGTTAGAGATCTTGACATTGTTTCTCAAGTGTAGTACCCTGACCTGGATATGTTATTTGTGTCAAGGCCCAACGAATGACCCAAAAAAATCACATCCAGCATTATTTCTGATGTTGTAGGAGGTTACAACTCATCCAGGTCTGTACATGCATCCGTTTCAGCACAGGAAAAAGAAGCCTTTTGGGCCAATCCATGCTTGGATTTGGGCATCAAACAGTCCCATTTTCCACTCCTCACTAAGTTTTCTTTTCTTTTATTACTTTGTGAGCTCAGCTCCTGAATGCATTCTCGTGGTTGAGATAGATGAGTAGGATATATAGAACTCACTTTTGATCCCAGAAATATAGCTGAGAACCTGAAACTGCATCTCCCCTCAGATGCACACAGCAGATCTCGTAGTACTTCTTGAAGAGTGGGAAAGTATTTCTGACATTATATTGCTTTCTGCCCCATTTTGGCTGCCATATCTTCTGCATTGCAACTAAGCTACACAAAGTATCTGGTTAAGAATTCCAGCCTTTCAATTTCCCATGCAGTCACATTGTTAGGCAAGTACATTCTTGTGAGTTGCATGCATTTTTCTCCTGTGGTCAGATGGTTATACAACTCATTGTACAACATGTCTGAACTCATTTGGGCTGTTGTGGTGTGCAGAAAAATAAAGCTGGCTGCCTAAGCTAGAGTCAGATCCCTGATCTTTGATTAAAGGGATACCACATCCCCCTGCAGCATTGGTCCCACATTGAAGGTGAAATTAGGGAGTACAAAGCAGGTTTAATAGGGAAGAAACACAGGGCTAGGAGAAGAGTTGTTTTACAAAGCTAATTATTTCTCTAATTTGCCATTAACTATAATTAACCTCATTAGAATAGCTTCCTACACAGTGCCATAACTTTTTTTTTATCTTGCTCTCCAAGCGCAATATTTTGATCTGATGGAGCATGTTTTGGCTCTTCTGTTAACAGATTAACTCCACATGCATGTCCAGTTGAAGTCAAATTAACTGTTGACAATGGATGAAGCCAGATCTAGCTTTTGTACACACAGATACAGGTCGACGTTCTATATTCCGGCACCATTGGGACCAGAGGAGTGCCAGATTAGTGAAAATGCTGAATTAGAGAAGGATCACATTAAGCAATAGCTAACTGCCTCATCATATCTTTAAAATATTAGAAAATCAGTACAAGTTAGATAATAATGAAACAGAAATATTAAATGAGTAGCAGGTGAAATTTTAATAAAGTAATATACTGTACAGGCACAGATAAAATAAAGGGTACAGGTAAATATACAGCAATTAACTTATACAGAACAGTTGAGCACTTCCGCTTCTAAAGTGGGATGTTTAATATACCTTCAGGCAAAGTTACATGTCTGCAGGTGTGGGGTTGTCATCAACATCGCCATCTTGAAAAATGAGTGAAGCATCACGAACTGGTGCTGTAACTGGTACAACAGTTTCTTCAAAAACTGTTGATGGTGGCAGCACCTCTGGGTGAGCAGAAGTTGGAGAAAGGAGGTCTTCTATTTCACGCGACCAGGGACTCAGCGCTGGGCTCTTCCCTCTTCACTTGCAGTTACTGAGGGAATCCTCGTTAGTTTCTTTTCCTCTGCTTAGTAATATGCTTAAATTCAGCGGGTCGCCACGTCTGATCTGAGGTCTTAGGCAGAAGAGAATGGAGCGCCGGATGGGTGATGCTGGAGGGCAGTGCGCGACTACCGACACGCAGGCGGGTGCTGGGCAGCCGCACCTCACGCAAATGATATTAATAAATGCAGGAAAACAAGCAGGAATCACCTGTCTGTGCTTACAAGAGCGCGCCAACACATGAACAGATCTAGTGCAACCAAAACAATGCGCAGCAGATTGGTACGGTGTCCCGGGAAATTTGAAATTACAGTTGCGCAGAAAATTTGATATTGGTGTCAGATTATCGAAGGAACCGGATTACAGGTAGTCAGATTAGTGAAGGTCGACCTGTACCACACTGGGCTCTTGCTTTCGTTTGACTGAATCATAACATCAAACAAGAGTGCCTACACATCATATAGATATTAAAAGTTTGAGCCTGGACTTTACTGACTGCAGAACTTGTTTTGACTCATCTCCACATCTGCATCCTTCCTTAGTCCTGCTATTGACCTTCTTTCTTATATCTAAGAAAGAATAATTAGACTGCAGTTTTCCTGGAGAATCTTTTCCTCAGTTTATTGACCAGAGCAAGTCCAAACAAATTAGGACAATTCAGTGTGCTGTGCCTTTGGATTAGATACTGGGGCAAACGAGTGTTTATAGCTGAGCCCTGCTTCTTGCTGATAACCACCATGAAGAAAACAGAATGCAACTATGACATAGCATCTTGGTCTCATGATGAATGTGTAATGATACGAAAGGGACACAATTGCTTTGAATGTACTGGTATTCAAACTGAGCTATGAAAGGAGAACTTACATTTGTAAAGCACCTATCAAACTTTAGGATACTCAAATTGACATGGCCAGTGAAATGTTCTTTGAAGCATTCTCACTTGTAATGTTAGAAAGGTGTTGGTGTAGACATGGGAATTTCCAAGAAACAGTAATGATTGTGGATTGGGGTTCCCAACCTATTGGACCTCTACCATTAACAGAGGGATCAGTGGACCCCAGATTGGGAACCCCTGTTGTAAAGGAATGATGATGGCCCTTGTGCCAAGGAGAAAAGTTATGTTCTTTTATTGTAGAACATAGGGTTGTTTATGTACATTTGCAAGTGTAGGCAGTATATCTGTTTAAAAATTCCCCCAAAAGAAGGCATAGCCAGGTCTGCTAGGCTCTGTCATTTCTTAACTAATCCAATTATAATTTCTCCAGTCTAGATTGAGTTCATATCTCTGGAGAGAACATACCCACAGCTTTCCAAAATTGGAAAGGAGAGTGCAGTCACTCAAGCCAAGCCTGACAGCACATAGCACAATCAATTAAAAGAACACCAAGATCTTTATAATAGGTCTGCTGGCAGGAATGTCGAAAACTGTGTCCTGGAAATGACGCTTAACATGTTCTTACAGAAAGAGTGAATGTTCTGCACCCTTATGCTATTCAGATTGAATAACCAGCTGCACTGGGGAAATCAGCAATTTTTTGTGTTGTATTATAAATTGTTTTGTTTGAATAAGCAGAGGAAGGTTTGTTTCCTTGACAAGTTTAATTTGTGAAAATAGAGTGTTTTGTATAGTTAGATCAGATTTCAATGGTTCCTATCAATTTTTGTTTCTCCTTAACCAATGCTGTTCCATATCTTTATATATAAAGAGGGACTTTTAAATATGCTGTGAGGGAAAAACAACAAAGAAAGAAGTGTTTCTGTGCCTCTTGCCTATGCTATTTATTGAGTACATCTGTGAAATAAATTAAAGCTCTACCAGTGGTAACCATCCTGGGAGCAGGCTTTTTTACATCTAGTATTGGATTCATGGGACGGGACTAATGGGACGGGATTCATTAATAATCTCATACTAAAGGATCCCCTAGGAAAGAGAATGGTAGAATTTCAGATTCAGTTAAATGTGGAAAAACACACTGAAATGAGTGTCTAAACGTAAATTTAAGTACAATTCCATTGGTATGAGGACAGATTTGGCTAAAGTTAACTGCAGAAGTAGATAGAGATCCGCATCCAAAACATTTCTGAAGGTATTTCACAAAACTCAATCAAGGTGTATTCCATTGAGAAGAACTACTCAATAAGGATTTGACTTCCATGACTAATTAGTGAAGTTGGGATGATTGGTGTCAAATTGAAAAGTGCATAATGTGCAAGATTAGTGGCAGAGTAAATGATTAGGACAGTTTTAGAAATCATTAAAGTAACTAAAAATAAACAGGAAGATGGTAAAATATTGAGAAGGTAAAATAAGAATGAGGTCTTCACAGGCATATGACATCCAACGTACAATCTGTAAATATAAGTGAGTGAGTGGAACACCAGCAGGATGGATTTTTTACTACCTGCTTTGGGGCTGCAGGCTTCTTCTGTTGTGTGGAAACTCTCTTCATGGCCACATTTCTGATTTATGAACTGTTCAGATTTACAGACAGTTCACAGGAACTGAACCCTGTCATAACCTGGAGAGGACTATAATAGGGTTTCTGCAGATACATGAAAAGGTAGAGAAAATGTTGGTCCCTTAAGGGACAAGACTGAGGAATTGCAATGGGAATTGAGAAATGGCAGAGATTCTAAATAAATTATTTTGGATTATTGTTCATAGAAGCAGATATTTATCATTATCATTATTTGCCGTGTTGTATGACATGGGCTATCATGGTCTATCTATGACCACGATTATTCCTGATAAATTTTTCCACAGAAATGGTTTGCCATTGCCTTCTGGGCCGAGTCTTTATAAGATGGATGACACCAGCTATTAACAATATTTTTCAGAGATCCTCCACCTGGCATCAGTAGTCATGTAACCAGGACTTGTACATCAGCTGCTCATATGACCATCCACCACCTGCTGCCATGGCTTCACGTAGATAATCAAGGGCTTATGAAGGGAAGAACTGAATAAAATTATCTGTTGGGAGAAAAAAATGCCAGGTAAAATGGACCTGACAAGTTACCTTGGACCTGATGATCTGCATATTAGGGTTTCCAATGAGCTGAATTTGAAGGTTGTAATCTACCAACGTTCTCTGAATTCTAGTGAAATCCCAGAAGATTTAAAAGCTGCAAACATAATGCTGTCCTTTCAAGAAAGTGGGAAATGATAAGCCAGGTTGTTTAAAATGTCACAGAGGTTTTTCAGATATTGCAGCCTCTGATAATTTTGACAGCTGGTAGACTAAGAAGTGTGATTTAAGCAGGCAGGGATTGCTGTGGACAAGTTCACTGCACAAAGAGCTGGCTTCATGACATTGGTTTGGATGGGGATAAAGTGAGCAAAGGTGCCACTTGGAGCAAGCCAAGTAGAAACATTGATGGATGACAAGCAGTGAGTTAGCCAAGCATTTGCTGTCTGTAAATTGATTGAATTAGTATTAAGAAATGAACGTCTGAGCACCTTGAACATTTGTAGCTCATCAGAGAGCATGGGAACATTTGTAAAGTGTGGGTCAGATTTATAATTGTAGTATTAATGGGCAGTTACTTTAATTAGAGGGATATGATTAAGGCATCCCACAGCAATTTGCATTGGGCCACAACCAAAGTAAATTTATTACTTATTTATTATTCAAAGTAAATTTATTATCAAAAAAAATATATATATACATGTCACCACTTACAACCCTGACATTCATTTTCCTGCAGGCAAACTCAACAAATCTATAGAATAGTAACAGGATCAATGAAAGATCAACTAGAGTGGAGAAGGTAGAAAACTATGCAAATATAAATAACAAGAACATGAAATAACAAGATAAAGTGTTCTTAAAGTGAGATCATTGGTTGTGGAAACACCTCCATGGATGGGCAGTTGAGTGTAGTTATCCCCTTTTGTTCAAGAGCCTGATGGTTGAGGGGTAATAATTGTTCCTGAACATTGGTGGTGCGAGTCCTGAGGCTCTTGTATCTTCTACTTGATGGCAACAGCGAGAAAAGAGCATGGCCTGGGTGGTGAGGATCTCTGATGATGGATGCTGCTTTCCTACGACAGGGTTTCATGTAGATATAACCATATTGATTACTTACAAATAACTATATGGCAAGACAGAGCCACATTTAATTTTGATAACTCAAGGACGGGTGACATTTCAGTGTGGATGGAAGCATAACATTATAAACATTAAGAAATAAAATGGTGTTAAATGGCTTTTAGTGTAGACAATGATGAATATGAATACTACCTCCTGAGAGCACTAGTCTAAAGAAGCTAAATGCTCAATATACATCCTTAAAATGCCTTAACCTGTTTCAAAGCAATAATCAAAGTGAGTAGTCTAGAAATACAGTGACAAAGTAGGTACAGGGGAATTGAACTAGGGTCAGCTGTGACCATATTGAATAGTGCAAAAGGTTTAAATGCCTCTACCCCTTGTTGATTTCTGTGATCTTTCCATTTGTACTTTAATTTAGAGATGCATCACAGTAACAGGCCCTTCTGCCTCAACAATCCCATGATTCCCAATTACCTTTGTGACCAATTAACGGACTAACTGATCTGTACATCCTTGGACTGTGGGAAGAAACCAGAGCACCCAGAAGAAACCTATTGGTGGGAATTGAATGCATGTTGCTTGCACTGTGATAGCATTATGCTAACCACTACGGTACCATGCTGCCCCTATTTATTTACCACTAGGTATTGTGTTTACCTTTTATGCATAATATAAATTTTCTGCTAAGTATTTTTATTTCATGCAAGTTGACCGCATACTCATTTGTGGTAAGAAGATTTGAGGTCTACAGTGTTAAACATTGCTTAGTGGTTGCAATCTTAGATGTGGGCTTTGAACTAAGTAATTTTCCAGGCTTGAACATAAAGTCCAGGATTAGATGTTAAATAATTGACCCATTAATGTCTTGGTTGAAAGTGATGGGTCTGATAACGTTATTTGGAAGTGTGGTTAACTCTCAATCAACCCTATGTGTAGCAATAAGCAGCAAATTTGAAGTTCAATCTGGTAAGTATTTAGTATGAACATACCTAAAGAGTAAACAATGCCAGGATGTTTGACAGGATGAGTTTTTTTAATGCCCACCAATTTTTATATAATTTTCCAAGCTTGTTTCAGATTTCTTGCAAGCAGAACTAAAAGGTTTGCGCTTACCTGCTTCTCCATATATAGCTCAGCAGTTAGACTCATTCATCCATTGAACACAGCAATGTTGCATTAACTTCACTTGAGTTGTGACTGCTGCAGAGCAGAAGGTCCAGTTCTTAAGAGGAGACTCCAGCATTCTCATCTTAAAAGATACTTAGTTCATTTTGAAGAAGAGCAGGGAGCTCTCTCTAGTGTCCTGGCCAAAATTTATCCCTCAATGAATATTATAAAACCTGATTATTGTGATTCAGTTGTTCGAGCAAAGTTGAGGTACATTAATTATTTGCTGGATTTCCTGCCGTTCTGATGGAATCTGGAGCAAAAAGAGACTACTGGAGGAAGTCAGCAGGCTGTGCAACATCTGCGAGGGTGAAAGGAATTGTGGACATTTGAGGTTGAGACCCTGTATCAGTCCTAAATTGGGGTCTCAACCTGAAGCATTGACAATTTTTTCCCTGTACAGTTTCTGCTTGACCTCCTGAGTTCCTCCAACAGTATGTTTCTACCCCGCCCCCAACATAATGCAGGATTGTCTGTGCTTCGGAACTAAATTAACTCAGCTTCGCTTTGTGGGATGTTTGATAGCATGAAAAATACTATATAAAAAGTTAATTTCCTTTTTTAACTTTCACGGTTTATCTTTATGTTGAACATATTTGTCATTAATGGTAACATCACAGTGCATGGACTTGTTCTAGTGTACTGTGGTGACACCAATAATGACATATATGTTCATAAATTTTGTGCAGATAAGTATGATCCCAGTTCAAAGTAATACCCAAAAAGCAGAAAAATACACGGCACCATTGTAATTTTTGAATTGTTACGAACTAATTTTGTTCTGAAGATGCACAGTTTTGAGGTGATATTTCTAATTATAAAAGTGTGCTTTGTGGCATGATCTTTTGAATAGTGCTGTCCGAAAAGTTGCAAGTTTCATCTTTGGTTTGCTGATCTGAGCTGATATTGCAACAACATTGTTGAAATTGCCTTTAAAATGGGAAGTAGAAAAAAGGTGGCCATTGAGCACTCTGAATAACTTGTTGTTGGAAATATGTGAGTTTTTTAGGGTGTGAGAGATTTTGTAATGTTTTGGTTTGAGTTGAAATAGATAAATAGTATTTCAAAACCATTTCTTCAGCTTTACATCCTTTACAAAATTTAAACGTTTGTGGTTAGAATACACAACTATCTGTCCAGCTGATCCACAAGGATCTGTGAATGATGTCCTTCTGTTATACAAACAGAAGACCATTCAGCAGCTTGAACCTGTTCTGCCGTTTTCATTAGAACAAGGTTCATTGGATCATAGTTAAAGGATGAAGTCCTGAAGAGAAAATATAGGAAGCTAAGTTAGAAAGCTGAAAAACAGGACCTCAAGAGTAGTAATCTCTGGATTGTTGCATAATTGAGGGTAAGAATAGGATGATTTGGCAGACGAATGAATGTGTGGCTGAGGAATTGGTGCAAAGGACTGGGTTTCTGATTTCCGGATCATTGGAATCTTTTCTGAGGAAGATATGACCTGTTTTTTTTTAAAAAAAAGGTTGAGTTACTCCTGAATTTGAGGGGGACTGATATCCTTGCAGAGAGATTTGCTAGAGCTGTTGGAGAGGGTTTGGCAGGGTATGGGAATGTGAGTGTTAGGTCAGAGGATGGGGCATTTGGTGTACAGGTAGATGCAGTGTGTGGGGAGTCTGTGAGGAAGGATAAGCAGTTGATAGGGTAAAATTGCAGCCAGTGGTGGCCAGCAAGGAGCCGAAGAATGGACTTGGGAGAGCTAGAAGGGGACATGAGAAGGTCTTGGTGACTAAAAGAGGCTGATATCCTTGAACATCTTGATGTCAAGAAAGAGGATGTGCTACAGCTTTTGAAAAACATTGGATAGATAAGTCCATAGCTAGATGGGCTATGCCCCAGGATAGGAAGCATGGGAGCAATAAAAAACAAGCATTCCACAAGCTATGATAGGCTCTTTCAGAAAGTCAGGATGGCATCCAGGGAAAATTGGTTGTGTGGATACGGAATTGGCTTGCCCATAGAAGGCAGAGGGTGGTAGTAGAAGGAGACTATTCTGCCTGGAAGTCTGTGACCAGTGGTGTTCTGCAGGAATCTCTTGATGAATTTTTTTTATAAATGACTTAGATGAGGAAGTGGAAGGGTGGGTTTGTAAGTTTTCAGAAGACACAAAGGTTGGTGGAGTTGAAGATAATGTGGAGGGTTATTGTAGGTTGCAACAACAGGGTGTAGAGCTGGGTTGAGAAGTGGGAGATGGAGTTCAACTGGGAAAACTGACATAATTAATTTTGGAAGGGCACACTTGAAGGTAGAATACAGGGTTAATGGTGGAGATTTTAGCTGTGTGGGGGAACAGAGGGATCTTGGGGTCCACGTCCGCAAGATCCCTCAAAGTTGCTGCGCAAGTTAAGAAAGTTGTTAATAAGGCTTGTTATGTTTTGGCCTTAATCAGTGGATTGAGTTTGAGAGCCGGAAGGTAATGTTGCTGCTCTGTAAAGCCCTGATTAGACAACACTTGGAATATTGTGTTCAGTTCTGGTCACCTATAACTTTATAGGAAGGATGTGGAAGCTTTAGGGAGGATGCAGAGGAGATTACTAGAATGCTGCCTAGACTAGAGGACAAGTTTTATGAAGATGGGTTGAGTGAGCTGGGTTTTTTCCCTTTGGAGTGAAGGAGAATGAGAGATGACTTGATAGAGGTGTACAAGATGATAAGAGGTGTAGATTGAGTTGATAGCCAGAGACAGTTTCTCGGGTAGAGATGGCAAATACGAGGGGGCATAATTTTTAAAGTGATTCGAGGGAAGTATAGGAGGGATGTCAGAGGTAAGTTCTGCCAGGGTGGTGTTTAAGAAACTCTTAGATAGGCACGGATGACAGAAAACTGGAGGTTTATGTAGGAGGGAAGGTTTTATGTGGGCTGAAGATCTTGTACTATGCTGTTATGTTCTATTTTCTAAGGGTGATCTGCATTTCAGTGCTTTAGTTCAGTAACTCTCATACCCTTGGCTAACAGGCTTTTAGCGCTATGTTTGAAAATTGCAATTGCTAGTGAATTTGGGCCACTGCATTTTGAAGGAATTCCAGATTTCATTTACTGCCGGGAAGTACTTATGGCCAAGCTCTAATATTATAATGCCTCCTTGTTCTACAATCCCTGGCTAGAAAAAAAAGTTTCTCTGCACTTACCTTATCAAAAATAGTAAGTATGTCAAGTGGATCATATAATTTTTTTGCAAGTAAGTGAATATGGGTCTATAGAAGAGAAATGAATTGGCTCAAAAGATCCTCATGGCAGGAAAAAGAGGGAGATGTGATCTCTGACACAGTTGCTGAGAATGTTTGAAAGGAAGGCAGAGGAAGTCTGTGAATTAACACCGACATCTATGACATCACCATTTTGGAATTAGCCACTACTGAACTGCTCAACTCCCAATCTTAAATCATTATTGACATTGGGATTATCATCCATGATGCATTTTGTCAGCTGAAATTTACAGTGTTTACATCCAAAAAATCTGTTGAAGAATAGTGAACTAAAATGGTTATTTTACCCTTTCAACTTTTCTGAAAAATTTTAACTCCACTTTCTTCCTGTATGTTTCTATTCTAATTGTAAATAAATTAACTTTATTTGTTACACGGTATTTGGCAATCTGATGCCAAGCCATAGTAGTTCCTGACATGTAGGAGATGTTCCTGTATTGTTTCACTACCATTCAGTGATGTTGTGATCACCTAAACGGTCATGACGAGGATGTTTTTGGATCTAGTAGTCTAAAAGTTAACTGAGTTAGTTGATTTAGTTTTTAAGACCCCTTTTCCTGTTGTTTGATGGATTGGGATCAGGAAAAAGACAATAATTGTGCACCACGGTAGCGTGGTGCTTAGCAAAATACTTTACAGTCGAGGCAACCTGAGTTCAATTCCTGCCGCTGCCTGTAATGAGTTTGTACATTCTCCCGTGACAACGTGGATTTCCTCTGGGTGCTCCGATTTCTTCCCACAGTCCAAAGATGACCGGTTAGTAGGTTAATTGATCATTGTAAATTGTCCTGCGATCAGGCTAGGATTAAATTGGGGGTTGCTGGGTGGTGTGGCTTGAAGGTTGGGAAGGGTCTATTCCACGCCGCATGTCAGTAAATAAATATGGTTTAAGCTCTTTGGATGGCATTTTGTTAAAATGCTCTTAGCTTGTATGGTGTTCAGTTTCACCGGTGGGTAGACTGTAGCTAATCAAGGACACGATGGTTGTCCAGAGGATACAGGCTCAGCTCATTGCATGGTTAGTGCAGCCTCTGCTGAGTTAACAAAATCGCATTTGAGGGATTAGAGTTAGCCTGTCTTATGGTCTTATTATAACCTGCTTCTGACATCTGAGTGGCTGATGGGATAAAGGAGACGAATGGTCCAGAGGACACCACCTTCAGGTTTTTTTTCTATTTGGTTAAGGGTATCATTGAGAACTATAATGTCTCCCATGATCAATTAGCTCTTAGCTGCTTATTTGATTGGACACTTACAGTAAACACAGAACATAGACATTTACAGCACATCACAGGCCTTTCGGCCAACAATATTGTGCCAACCATGTAATTTACTCTAGAAACTGCCTAGAATTTCCCTACAGCATAGCTCTCTATTTGTCTAAGCTCCATGTACCTATCTAAGAGACTCTTGAAAGGCCCTAATGTATCTGCTTCCACCGCCACCACTGGCACTCTCTCTATAGTACCCACATATTTCTGTGTTCTGTGGGGACTGACCAAGGTCTTATTTAGCTATAACATTACCTCATGGCTCTTGAATGCAATCCCACGGTTGATGAATGCTAACACACCTTACACCATCTTAACAACACTGTCAACACTATGGACACGGACCCCCAAGATCTCTCAGATCCTTCACACTGCCAAGAGTCTTACCATTAATATTTATTCTGTCTTCAAATTTGACCTGCCGAAATGAACCACATAACACTTATCTGGGTTGAAGTCCATCTGCCACTTCTTAGCCCAGTTCTGGATCCTATTGATGCCCTGATGTAACCTCTGACAACTCTCCAGACAATCCACAACACCCTCAACCTTTGTATCATCAGCAAACTTACTAACCCACCCTTCTACTTCTTCATCCAGGTCATTTATAAAAATCACAAAGAGGAGGAGTCTCAGAAAAGATCCTGTGGAACACCACTGGTCACCGACATCCTTGCAGAATACAAACCATCAACAACCACCCTTGTCCTTTATGGGCAAGCCTGTTCAGGCTCCACAAAGCAAGGTCTCCTTGGATCCCGTGCCTCCCTATTTTCTGAAGGAACCTTGCATGGAGAACCTTATCAAATGCCTTACTGAAATCCAAATACTGTAGATCCACTGCTCTACCTCCATCAGTGTATTTTGTTACTTCCTCAAATAATTCAATCAGGCTTCTAAGGCACAACCTGCCCTTGACAAAGCCATGCTGACTATCCCTAATCAGATTATGTTTCTCCAAATGCTCATAAATCCTGCCTCTCAGGATCTTCTCCAACAACTTGCCCACCACTGAAGTCAGACTCACTGGTCTATAATTTTCTGGGTTATCTCTACTCCCTTTCTTGAACAAGGGAACAACATTTGCCACCCTGCAGTTCTCGGGTACTTCTCCCGTCCCTATTGATGACGCAAAGATCATCGCAAGAGGCTCAGCAATCTCCTCCCTCACTTCCCACGGTAGCTTGGGGTACATCTCATCCAGTCCCAGTGACTAATTTAACTTAATGCTTTTCAAAAGCTCCAGCACATCCTCTTTCTTAGTGTCTATATGCTTAGTACGCTGTAAGTCATCGCCATAATTGCAAAGGTCTTTTTCCCTGGTAAATACTGAAGCAAAGTATTAATTAAGTACATCTGCTACCTCCTCCAACTCCATGCACACGTTTTCACTATCGTACCTGGTTGGTCCTGTTCTCACAGGGCTCATCCTCTTGCTCTTCACATACTTGTAAAATGCCTTGCGGTTTTCCTTAATCCTGCTCACCAAGGCCTTCACTCTATAGTATGGCTTTTTGGATTCAGTGGCCAAACTTTGGAACTATTACTATAAAGGCATCAATATTGGCACACAAAAAGAAATCAATCGCATGTATTGCTAAATGTTGTGTGAGAAATGGAGGAAGGAGTAAGAAACCTTGTAACTTGTAGTTCTGGTCAGTTCCTCTGGAAGTGTGATGTTATTTCTACACTTTGTGAATTTGTACAAAACAGAAATGGGCCATTCAGCTCCTCATATCTGTGTTTGCTTTTTGTCCCACTCGTGCTTCTTTTCCTCACAGCACTATATAATTTTTTTCTGTATTTATCCATTTAATTCTTGAAAGTTTTGATTGAATTTGCTTTTCACTATCTTTTTACTGCAGTTGTCAGTCTCAGTATCAGCTTTGCTGCACAACATGTTAATCTTGATGTATGCATGATGGTACCAGAAATGAAATATAAAAGATGTCGGAATTGGAGAGGTGATATCTGGAATTCCACTCTCCAGTTCTGATGTTAATTGTTCAATCCCACAAGCTGACTGTTCTACCTGTTACAAACTTACCCCAGAAATCAGTGCTTCCTTCATTTCAGCAAAAATACTGAAAGTGCAGAATGTGGTTGGTCTGTGATGAAGCTATTTGCTGTAGTTCAATGAAAGGTGGGTCACTGGTACTAAAAATAGAAAATCAAGTTGTTCTTAAGGAGTAACTAGGTGTAACAGCAAAGATCAAGAATAGACTAAAGTTCACTGACATCACTTCATTGTTACATGGCAGTTGCCAAGTGAAACACAACCTAGGGTGTATAAAACATAAAGTATAGATATGATCTAAAACCGATAAACCAAAGGTGAGGCCGCAATGTTTGGAATGTTATAGAATCATAGAGCACTGCAGCAGTGAAACAGGCCCATTGGCCCATCTAATCCGTGCCAGACTGTTATTCTGCCTAGTCCCATTGATCTGCACCTAGACCCTATCCCTCCATTTCTGACTTGTCCAAGCTTCTCTTAAGTGTTCAAATTGAACGGACGTCCACTGGTAACTCATTGCACACTCTCACCACCTTTGAGTGAATAAGTTCTCCCTCATATTCCTCTTGATCATGATTGACTCCACTTCTCGTCCATTAAAGCGTCGATGAAGATTGAGGCAAGTGCAGAAGACGAGTGCGTGTTCAGTGCCACCTCCCATCCTCTTGCTCATTGCTGCCGGAGGGAGATGTCTGATTGTGGTGGTCTCTCACTGCTTCTGAGGGAAGATCCCTGCGTTTGATTGGTCTCTTCTCCCCCACCGACGCTGTCGGTGGATGATGCCAAAGTTCTGGGTCTGTGGGTTGTGGATTGGATTGTAGTTCAATTGGAGTCTTTAAATTTTGTATAAATCTTATATTCCTTGTTTTTGCTTGTTCTTTCTTGTTGTTTGCGCAATTTCACTCATGGGGTTGATGCTCTTGTTCCTGTTTACACAACTTGTGTTTTCTATTGGGTGTGGGGAGGTGGGGTTGGTTGATGTTTTTTCTTTACAAGGGTTCCAAGTTCTTCTTTGTTCTGTGGTTATGGAGAAGATGAATCTCAGGGTTGTGGACTGCATACGTACTTTGAATAGGAAGAATGACCTTTTGCTTGAGATACTCTGCAGTTCTTTGAAATCCTGTTAGTGGCCTCGTGAGAGAAATGCTGCTGACATATGTCACCGTTATTCTTGTTAATACATTCACCTCCATTTGATTTCTTTCTGCTCTGCAGTTGGTGCGGCCCTTGTCGTATGCTGGGTCCAAGGCTTGAGAAAGCGGTGGCACAACAGAAAGGGAAAGTTGTAATGGCCAAAGTAGACATAGATGATCACACAGACCTCGCCCTTGAGTACAAGGTATGGGCATACAATTTAATTACTGCTGGGTGGAGGGGCTTGTTTATAAAATGCATCTTTTTCTACACCTTGATTTAACATTTGGTTGCTATCCTGAACTTTTAAATACAAGAACCAACATATTTATAGGACTTGATCTTCCCCTTGGAACCCAGCAATTTTTTGATTCTTAGGTTAAATTCTGTGCGTATTTGCCTCCCATGAGAGTAAATAAGAACAAAACAGCATAGTACAGGCCATTCAGCCCACAATGTTGTGCCGACCCTTAAACCCTGCCTCCCATATAACCCTCCGCCTTAAATTCCTCCATATATCTGTCTAGTAGTCTCTTAAATTTCACTAGTGAATCTGCCTCCACCATGACTCAGGCAGTGCATTCCATGCACCAACCACTCTCTGAGTAAAAAACCTTCCTCTAATATCCCCCTTGAACTTCCCTCCCCTTACCTTAAAGCCATGTCCTCTTGTACTGAGCAGTGGTGCTCTGGGGAAGAGGTGCAGTAAATACTACACATTCCTGTTCCCTCTCCTTGGCAAAACATTTATCCAACTCCTGATGCTTGCTGCTCCATCTCCGTTTAGATGGCATCTGTATCTGGCTTTGATCAATATCTCTGGCGTGATTACTGATTATCAAGCTGAAATTGGAGGAGTACAGAGGTCTTGGCGATTGGAGGAGCTAAGATATGGGAGCATATAAGATCACAGAAGTGTGAGTTTTGGATGAGATCGGGTTCACACAGCTCACCAGAACAACTTTTGGTGCTATTAAAACATCCGTCTGTCTGGTATGATTGGAAAACAGGATCTTCACTTTTGGTTATCTCTGTGATCAGAAATTGGAAAGTTCTGTTCTTTTGTTGAAGGCAGGTAATATTTAAGAGTGGTGATCAAGGTAAAAGGGTTAAATTTTGAGCTCGTCACCAGGTACAAAGTTCAGTTGATCTCAGGGGCTGGGCCTTCTATTGGCCCAGTTTTTACTGTGATATATCTGATGTACTTTGATTATGGAAGTGCCTAGTTGCTGGTCTCTGTACACATCTGAATTCCATTCTGCATTCATGTTTTGTACTTTATTGAACCAGAGATGGAAACTAGTCATGCATATTGCATCTAGATATGTTGAGATAGGCCAGGAATCCCTGTGCATTCTTGTGTAAATTGGACTCGGCTAACTTAAATCTGCATCTGCCTGAATGCAGATTTGCCCCTAATCAAAACTCACTGATTCTTTCAGTAGCAGCTAAACAGACCTTTTTAATATAGCCTGTTCACCTTTATCTCTGACATTCCTGAATGGAATGCTTGGTAAATTTGGAAGGGCAGAAAACTGGCTTTTGACCTGAGCTGAATTCCTAAGTGTTGAGGTAAACAGCAGACTTGATCAAATGATTCTGATTTGCTTTCCCCCATTCTGCTGACTTCAGCAACCTTGACTGGACCTCCTAAAGCAGAGGGAAGGTTTAAAATAAATTGTAATTCTTCTAAGGTTCATCCTGGGTCCTCAAGCACTCTGGACAAATGAATGGAAACGTACAGCACAGAAGGCCTGTTGTACCTATGGTAACTCTTTGAAAGAACCTTCCATAATCCAAACGAAGGTTCTCAACCCAAATATCAATTGTCCGTTTTCCTCTGGGCATCCTGCCTGACTTGTTTTGTTCTTCCAGCTGTTTGTTTTTATTACTCCAGATTCCAGCATCTGCATTCTTGTGTCTCCATTTTCGTAATCCTGCTTTTCTTTGACCTACAGTATATCCCTGCAAGTAGTTAGTCATATTTCTAATTCCTTTTGAAAAGTTAATGTTTAATCTGTTTTCAGGCTGTGTAATTCAAAGCAAAGCTATTTTTCTGAATATATAAAAAGTAATAAAAATACCAAATTTGCAGTGAATTAAGGGGGTTAACAGAAACCCTTGAGATTTGTGTGGTGCTGCATTTCCTGAATCGAGTTAGAGCTGCCAGTTGCTGGCAACTTGTTCTTCCCTTTTCAACCTGTAAGCCAACCTCAAAATCTATTATAAGGATAAATATAATGTTTAAACCATGGACAATTAAAGGTTACAAAAAAAAAGCTGCTAGAGGAACTCCGTGGTTCAGGGAAATCTCTGTATAGGGAAATGGAAGGTCACTGTTTCAGGTGAAGACCCTTCAACTGGTCTGAAAGATAGAGTGGAGATGATCAGTATCAAGAAGTGAGGGGAAGGTGGATCAGTGTGAGGATACCGATCTAATGAGGGTCGGAGAGGGAATGGTGAAAAAGGAATCTGCTAGGAAAGGGAAGTGATTTGATCATTTGATTCCTTTTCTCCCCCCCAACACCGTACGTCTGGAGGAGTCTGGCCATGCAAGTGTAGGTTGCTTCTGAGAGCTCCAGCGCTCGTATCTTCTGCTACATGGGCATATAGCAACGTGTCAGACTGGCTGTTGCAGAACTAGAAATGGAAAATGTATAACTCTTTAGTTAAAGAGCTGCACCACTGTTGTAATTTTACTGTAATGAAAGTAAAATCGTGGAAGCTGAAAATCTGAAAACTCTCAGCAAATCAGCCAGCATCTGTGAAATGAGGAAAATAATTAACGTTTCAGATCAAATGATGCTGCCTGACCCACGAGTGTTGCTAGCATTTTCTGTTCTAATTTTAGTGCAGGTTTGACACAAGTTGGTGACATTTTTCATATAAACTCAAAAGTGTTTGATTGCTGCCTGCTTCGAAGGCGTCGGTAAACCGCTTCTGCAGATGAATGAGATATAAAGACTGATATTTGAGTGAGATGATAACAGCAGGAGATGGACTATTAATCTAATTTAGTGGGTGTACACGATCCCATGGGGTTGTTGGTTTGAACAGGGAGTGATTTATACATTGCTCCAACATAGCTCCTCTATTTAACATCATCAACACCAATTGAATCATTTATTGAATCACTATATCTGGGAACTGACTCTGTACATAATTTCTACCATGTTTGGTTGAACTGATGATTAGAAATAAAAGTAATTCAGTGCTGAAAATAGGAAGTAGAAGAGTAGACTGTTCAGCTCTTAAGATTTACATTTAGTAAGATCAGAACTGATCTATATCACTCTGTATTCTCACTTTTACCTTCAATAGCATTGGATTCAATCACAAATTTAAAATTAGCAACTGAACTAACGTCAGTGTCATTTGGTGCAGGAGGGTTTTCAGTTGTACTTGATCTATACTGAAAATGTAATGGTAGACAATAAAACTGGATCTGTTTTTTATCAGAAGCAACACAGGAAGAACTCAGCAGGTCAGGTAGCATTGCTGGGAAAGAATAAACAATCGATGTGTTGGGCTGAGATCCTTCTTCAGGGCTGCTTTTAATCATCTTGAGTACCGAGCTAGTGAAATCCCTGTTAGTACAAAAGGGGAAACTAGAAGAAGCTGAGATTGTTCCCCTCAGGGGAGAGAAGAAACCTTAAGATATGTTTAGAATCGTGAAGGGTTTTGATAAGTAATGAGATGAAGATCTGAC
Organism: Hypanus sabinus; assembly: GCF_030144855.1. NCBI lineage: Eukaryota > Metazoa > Chordata > Chondrichthyes > Myliobatiformes > Dasyatidae > Hypanus > Hypanus sabinus. Next base: position 16,711,519 of record NC_082734.1, read on the forward strand.
ATTTTTGGCAGAAAAGGATTAGTGGTTTTATGCTGAAAGGAAGGTGGATTCTGTTTTAGAAGAAATTTTCAAAGAGGAATGTGTTAGATTAGGAAGGGGACAAACCTGTAGGTGTCAAGGGAGTGGGCATAATTATTTGTGGTGGTGCATACTGCACAAACATCATTTCCTACTGAGTTGAAACTGAGTGTTATTAAGAACAGACTCTAATCAAGGAGTTACACCAAAAATGATTTTGGGACTTGTTTTCACTTCCAGAGTTTTGGTTGCACAAATAAAAACGTAATATTGTTTCTTTTCCCCAATATTTTGCAGGTGGCCGCAGTCCCGACTGTAATCGCTATTAAGGATGGCAACGTTGTGGACCAATTCACAGGCGTTAAATGTGAAGATGACCTGGAAGTGTTTATCAAAAAGCTGATTTGACTGAGCCGTAAAGGTCTGAGTTGGCCACGTGATCCTCCATTTCTCAACTAAGTGTTTATTTTTAGTGAAGTCCTAAATGCTGCTGATGGCTGGGAGAAATTCCTGTAGCTGTCTCCTGTCACATTCTAAAGCATTTATTCAGTGTCACACATGATACACAGTCTGGCTCCAATTACCTTGTAGCAGCCTCTGGCTTGAAGAGCCTTAACTTAGTAGTGTCATTGTTTTTCTTCCCTTGCTCCACCCACCATGCCCTACTTGCTGGAACTATGAGTTCTTTCCACTCCATTTTCCCATCGTAACTTGCGTAGGATCACTGGCAGCAACTGAAACCAAACCACGTATTGAAAAATATCATGTCAGCAAAACAAAATGCAAAGTTGTTAGAAAGATTGGAATCAGACTTCTAAAAAAAAATTCATGAAATGATTCAGGTTCTCCTCTCTAATGAAGGGTTTGTATCTTAAGAATCAGTGATCAGGTTACTTCAGAAACTGTGCTGTTAGCTCTGTCTCTTTTGGTTTTCAAAAGGGTTTCTGCCACAACTGTTTCTTCGCTTAATAATCCATTTTAATCTATTTTGATTACTCTGAGAGTAGTGAGCTGCTGGGTACTGCTGGGAAAAAGACTTTCCTGGGTATTGAACACATAAGCAAGAAGAAGTGAAATATGACAAATTTACAAATAAAGGCAGTATATCATAAATTTGACAGCCCAGAGAAGTTGTTCCGCTAGGCTAGAGCCTTGCTGTAATACATTCACCATCAACTCTCTTCTGTTTTATCTCTAACCACCAAAAGGAATATGTCCTCACACAAATGCAGTACTGTTGAGGAAGTGAAACCTGGCAGAGGAAGGAGGTTTCCTGCACCCTTTAAAAGTTCTGGCGAGTTACCCAAGATGTGACATTCTGCATAATTCACAGCTGAGAAAACTGCATGACAGCAGCTGTGTTCAGTCCAACTCTGTGTGTCAGTGGACAGAGCCACCTGGCTGCAGTTTGTATTGTAAATCCTGGAGCCCATAAACATGAAGCACAGCTGGGTCTAAGACTGGCCTCCAGAAGTAAACTGTCTTGATTTCAGTCACTGCATAAGAGCTCATTGATCTTGGTTTGGCAGCAGCTGGAGCTGCCTTCAAAAACCTGGACTAGGGAGAGGATACAAGAGATATTCTGTCATGCAAAGTATCAATGCCCGCAGTCTGTCTTGTCTGTAATGACTGTTGGATAAACTGAGGGCATCTCTAGTCGGTATGAGGTGGGAAAGGAAGAAAAATAATTGATAGAGAAAAGGAAAGCTGCAGCATGGATGACAAGGCTATGTAAAGCTTTGTTACTGTGTCCTCTGTGTGTTTGAGCTTCCTGTGGCGTGCCCCTTTATTTCACTGTTCAGCAGGCAGAAAGGTAGTGTGAAAAAGGGCTTTGCATTAGAGATGGCTTTTGAAGAACACAAAACAGGGGCCTCTGTATTGCTAAAATCAAACTCACGACTGGACATGAGACGAAGTAAAAATAATCCTGGATTGTTCGGTACAGTAAGGTGACTGTTGTTGCTGGTGGAATCTACTGATTTATTAACTGCAGTAGAAGTGTAGGTTAAACAAAGTGGGTGAAACAAAAGATTGGTACTTAACTCAAACACATTGTCTCCCAAATCTTACTCTAAAAACAAAATTTCACCCTCATGATTTGCATATCTTGTCCTTGCTTTGAATTGCACATCAGCACTGAGTGAGTGCATTTGGTAAGAACCTGTTAATTCTGGGAAACAGCCTAGTGACTTAATTTGTTTTGCCTACTTGCTTTGGGTTGTGCCTTCTGTCTTGTATGTAATGGAGCAGTTAGTATACTTCTTGCCTTGCTGTACTCCTTGTAATGAAACACAGTGACTCCTTGCAAATAAAAATTTGCCTTTATTGAGGATTTAGGAATCCTGTCTCAACCTGGATGTTTTGGAAGGCTGATGGCTGTGCAGGTCCAAAGTCAAAGAGAGATGAAGGCGGTACATTGGTGCAGCAATTAATCCTGTAGCCTCACTGCTCCACGGACGCAGAATTGACTGGATCTGAATGTTGCTGCTGGTATTCGTAGAACAATGTTAAATGTAGATGAAAATCAGGCTTTCATTTTGAAAGTATTTGGAGCTTATTATGGACTGTCCATGGGTAACAAGTTCCATTTAAACATTAAAATTGTCCTAAAGATAGTTTTGTCCTTAAGTCAGAAAATCACTTGATTATGTTAACCGCACTTCCATAGAATAGTAATGAATAACATCAAAAGCATAAGACTCCTTGTCCAGATCAACATAGAAGAAAGAACAATATGGTGTGAGAATAGAAACTTGTTCTGCCATTCATAGAAATTAATATATGTATGTACATTGGACTTTTTAATACATCATGTGAGCTTGTTCATATTTAGGATTGTCCGTAAGTCAGGCGTTCGTCACCCAAGGATGACCTGTAATGGTGCTATGGTTATGCATTAATATAATTTGGTTCCTTTGTCAAAAGGAACTGTCCAGCTTATCTTTCATAAGAGTGAAAGGATCCTTGGATTTAATCACCAGTAGAAACTAAATTATGTTCATGTCCAATTAAGCAGTGATGCTCCCTGTAAAACTTGCCTCTGCTCCTTCTCCAGATCAACGGAGACGAAAAAGGGGGAGGTGGAAATCATCCATGTCTACAGTCCTGTTGTTGGATCACCACATAGCCCAAAGGATCTCTGGCAATCACTGAGTAAGAGCAGCAGTTGAATTGCAGAGGGAAGTGAGCAGCTTTGTGTGGCAAGTGACAATATTTTAACCCGACAAACTCTTAGAACTATAAGAACAGATTCCCAAAACTCTGTGCTTAATGTCAGTGGGATGAATATCGCTGGATTCTAAGCAACTGCATGTAGTAAGGAATTTAACAGAAAGTAAATTGCCGTGAGTACTCGGGAGGTCATGCAGTATCTGTAGAAAGTAAACTGTAAACTTTCTTAAGAATTATTTACCTGAAAGGATACCTGTGTTTCTCTCTCCATGGATGCTGTCTGACCTACTGCTTATCCCCTGCCTTTTTTTAAATTACATATTGGGTCCTTACCAACATCACCAGTATTGCTTCCTTCCAGCTTCTGAAATACATTTGCCTACTGCAGAAACAAAGTTTAGCCCACAGAATATCACCGTGGTTCACCGGCACCATCTTGAAACTCCAGCTTTTATCACCAACTGGAAAATTTCTTTTGGCACATCACTTGGATGAAGCAGAACTGAAGCTGAGGGCTAAATAATTAGCAATGTTTAACTTATCATTCATAAACTGATCACTTTGTAACTGAATTCTGGTATTCTTTTACAGTCTTAAATTTTGCCATCAATGTAACAAATTTATATCAAATAAATCCAGCAAATTACAGATTTTAATGATCTTTTCCCCCAAATTTTTGCTTTTACACACCCACACTCACCATCTGTATCTCTTTGAGTATGGGGTTTTCGCAGGACTGGAACTTTGCTCATTTGAGCCTGGGTCTTGCAAGCTTGTTGGCAAGGATCCTATCTCCCAATGTCTTTATGGAAATATTCAGAAGTTGCATGAAACTAGATCAAAACTTGCATTTTTGAAACAGCAACTGAACATTGAGGCTGATGAGATATTGGGACCTAAAGATCCAAGAAGGAAGATGTGAGGAGCATCTCAGTGGAAATGAAATTCTGGTAATTTTATTGTATTAGCTTCAGTAATCCTGATGACTTGGTCCTTGAGGATGAAATATAACAATGTACTGTAGGCAATCTCTCCTTGGCAAGACGAATCAGGATAATAATCAGTTTATCCTTGATTCCTATTAGCCGAAAATAAATAGGTTCATTTCATTTATTATTAAAGTATACATCTCTGAAATTCTTCTTCTCCAGATAGCCACAAAACTAAGAAAGAAAAGAACCCCTAAATCGCAAATCACAAACCCCTAAAAAAACAAAAATGGAACAGGCACATTGAATGTAAGACTAGGGGGAGAAAAGTCAATAGGCCGAGTCCATATCGAAAACATAGAAAACCTGTGTAATGTCTGTGGGCACAGCAGCAGGCTTTTCCCTCTCCGTAGCAGAGCAATCTTGCCAGCGATTTAAAAAGGCATTCTCCACTCTCCATAGCAGAGTGATCTTGCCAGTGATAAATAGTTACCAAACACTATCAGAAGTACTGTACTTTTCAAGTGGAATCATAGAATGATGCAGCATGGAAAAAGGCTGTTTGGCCCATGGTGACCACTATTTACCCTTCCATATTCTTCCCATCTCCTAGCACTTAGTCCTTAGCCTTTTATACCCAAGTGATTAGAGCTCATTTAGACACTTAAATGCTTTCAGTGATGCAGCTTTAGCCACTCTCACCAGCAGTATATCCCCAACTACTTATCACTTTTTGACCAAAGAAAGTCCTCTTTTGTATCTCATTTGACTTTCTTCCTCTCAGTCAAAATCCTACAGTCTCTAATTTTATCTACATTTGAAATGAGGAATTTTCTACAATATTCCCTATCTAGAACCCTTAATTTTACATACCTCAATCTTGCTGTCTCCTAATAGTGTAAGAGCCTCTTGTATTTCACCTGAGATGGTAGTTGGTGTAAATAACAACAAACTGCAAAGGCAGAAAGAAAGAGAAAAGGTAAGAGATAATAATAAGTAAATAAGCAATAAATATTGAGAACATGAGATGAAGAATCCTTGAAAGTGAGTCCATAGGTTGTGGGAACAGTTAAGTGAAGTTATCCCCTCTGGTTCAAGATCCTGATGGTTGAGGGGTAATAACTCTTCCTGAACCTGGCGTGTGACTCCAGAAGCTCCTGTACCTCCTTCCTGATGGCAGCTGTGAGAAGAGAGCATAGCCTGGGTGGTGGTGGTCGTTGATAGATGCTGCTTTTCTGTGACAGCGCTCTGTGCAGACGTGCTCAGCGGAGGGGTGGGTGGGTTTACCTGTGATGGACAGGGCCATATCCACTACTTTCTGTAGGCCTTTCCATTCAAGGCATTGGTGTTTCCATACCAGGCTATGATGCAGCCAGTCAATATACTCTCCATCATATATCTGTAGAAGTTCTTCAAACTTTTAGTTGACATGTTAAATCTTCGCAAATTTCTAAGTAGGGGCACTGCCATGCTTTCTTCATAATGGCACGTACGTGCTGGACTCAGAATAGATCCTGTAAATTGAGGAATTTAAATTTGCTGAACCTTTCCACCTCTGATCCCCCGATGAGGACTGGCTCCTGGACCTCCGGTTTCCTCCTCCTGAAGTCATAATCAGCTTCTTGGTCTTGCTGACATTGAGTGAGAAGTTATTGTGAGACCACTCAGCCAGATTTTCAATCTCCCTTCTATATGTTGATTCATCACCACCAATGACAGTGGTGTCAGCAAATTTAAATTTGCCATTTGGAGCTGTGCTTAGCCACACAGTCATAAAAGTCAAATGAGTAGAGCCAGGGGGCTAAGCATATAACTTTATGGTGCACCTCTGCTGAGGGATGTTGTGGAGGAGATGTCAATCTGAACTGACTGGGGTTTGCAATGAGGAAACCGGATTCAGTTGCACAAGGAGGTATTGAGGCCAAGGTCTTAAAGCTTATTGTGTAGCTTTGAACGGATGATAGTATTGCGTGTCGAGCTATAGTCAGTGAAAAGCATACTGATGTACGCGTCTTTGCTGTCCAGATGTTCTAGGGTTGAGTGAAAAGCCCTTGCGTCTTGCATCTGCTGTTGACCTGTTGTGCCGGTAGGCAAATTGGAATAGATGCAAGTCACTTCTCAGGCATGAGTTTCATGTTTCATCACCAACCACTCCCTGAAGCACTTCATTACAGTGGATGTAAGTCCTGTTGGATGGTGGTCATTGAGGCAGGTTACCATGTTCTTCTTGGGTATCAATATAATTTAAGCCTGCTTGAAACACCAATATAATTTAAGCCTGCAGAATCCCGAAGTGAAAGGTTAAAGGTGACAGTGAATAATCCAGCCAGTTAATGAGCACAGGTCTTGGGTACTCAGCCAAGTACACCCTCTGGACTGGATGCTTGCTGTGAGTTGACCCTCCTGAAGGATGCTGTCACGTCAGCTCAGGGACTGCAATCACAGGGCCATGAGGGGCTGTTCATGAAGATTCCTCAATGTTTTAATGATCAAAGTGAGCATAAAAAGCATTGAGCTTGTCTGGGAGCAAAGGCTTGTTGTCACTTAAGTCGTTAGGTTTCAATTTGTAGGAGGTGATAGCATTCAAGTCTTGCTACAGCTGTCGAGCATCCTCAGTGATTCACGTTTACTGCTGAATTTCCACTTTGCTCTTGAACCTCTTGTATTTTACTTGGTCGCCAGACCTGAATGCCACTGATCTGGCCCTCAGCAGATTGTGGATCTTGTGGCTTCTGGATGGGGAAGACTCTGAATGATTTTGTGGGGAAACACTCATCTATGACTGTTTTTTAGAAAGTCATGGTGTGTTCATTCAGATAACCTGATGAGTCCTTGAACACGGCCCGTCCACTGACATAAGCAATGCCATAGCCACTTCTCTCCCTTGGTGAATGCAAACACAAAGTACTCATTTAGTCATTGGGGCACCTATTGTATAATGCCGTCAGAGTGACTGCACCTTTCTTATTTCTAAGCTCTTCTCAGTGGATGAGCCCTCCAGTGTGTCATCCTGAGTGCAGCTGTGGTTTCCCTATTAGTAATGCAACTCTCCACCTCTTTTACCCCCATTACATCAAAATCATCGAAGCCTGAGAACATTAAGCTACCACTCCTATCTCCCCCGCAACCGAGCATTTGTAATGGCCGCAACATCATGGTTCCATGTACTGATACAGAATCTTAAGTTCACCGGCTTTACCCAAATTACTTGAATAGAAATAAACATTCTTCAACCCATCAGTCCCACCATGTCATTAACCTGTCCCTGCCTGTCCTTCCTTTCAAGCTCAATGGTCGTAACATTAACCCTTAACGCTTGCTGACGTACTGCTCAGATTCCCATCCCATCCCGCAGCCTCTCTAGGTGGCTTCAAACTTAAATCACCTCGAGTTTTATCAGGGCTCATTGATGTCACATTCAAGTAGTGGTTAGCACAATGCTCTGCAGTGCAGGCGACCTAGGTTCATTTCCCACCATTGACCTGTAGGAGTCTGTACGTTCACTCTCTGACTGCACGAGTTCCCTCCCACATACCGAATAGTAGGTTAATTGGTCTTTGTTAATTTCCTGTGATAAGACTGGGATTAAATTGGGGGATTACTGAGCTCGAAGGGTCAGAAGGGCCTATTCCATGCAGTATCAATAAAATAAATAAATGCATCAAGTTTTGCCTTAATGGCAAGAACAGTCATGTCAGGAATTCAGCTGTCTGGTTCATGTTTGGAGAAAGGTTGCAATGAAGAGCGAATCTAAATAGTTTTGGTGTAATCGGAACCAGGCATCGATGAGCGGATGAATAATTTCCATTTGATGGTACTTGATGACGCCTCCCATCACCTGCTGACGAATGAGAGTGAATGGACTAGGTCGTAAACAGCCAAGTTAAATTTATTGTGAGCAGGATGCACCTGAGCAATTTTCCACTTTGGTGGGTGGCTGCTTCTCTTGCTGGAACAGTGTGTCTAGAGATTCAGCTTATTTTGGAAGCGCAGTACAGCTGGGATGATGACTGAACACACTGCCCTCTGCTGCTCCTTGATGTCTTGTGGGGTTAACGGAATGGACTGAAAATGTGTGTGTGTGTGAGAGAGAGAGAGGGTGGCAATTGCAGGAAGAAACCAAAACGGATCATCTATTTACCACTTGTGGTCAAACATATCTGAAAACCCTTCAGCTATGCCTTTTGTGTACAAAAGCTGGGCTCCTCCATTGCTGCAGTTGGAAAAGTTCTCTAGCAGTTTACAGCAGCCAAGTAATCTACCAGCCTGGATTCCGGAGTGTGGGAGGCAACCAGAGCACCCGAAAGAAATCAGTGTGGCCACAGGGAGAACATGCAAACTTCCACAAAGGTCGAGCCCAAGGTTGCTGGACTCTACCAGTGCTGCACTGTGCTGGCAGCTTCCTTAGGTGCTGATCTGATCACTTGAATTTAGTTGGAGGGGTGATTTTAACACATTATTTGGAAGAGTAGAACAACCATTAACAGGGTTTCCCTTCCTCTGCCACTGACACAGCCCTCACCCGCACCTCCTCCTTTTCCCAAACATCCGTGTCACCCCATCTTCCCACTGCCTCAACAGTCTCTTGCCCTTACCTACGACTCCATGAACCTCTGCATCCAACACATCATCCTCTGCCATCTCCAAAGGGCTCCTACCAAGCGTATATTTACCTCCCCCGCCCCATTTTCTGCAGGGATCGCTCGCTGCAAGATTCCCGTGTCCATTCATTCCTCCTGACAATTATTCCTGAAAGTGGACAACCTGCCCATTCACCTCCATTCAGAGGCCCCAAGCAGTCCTTCCAGGTGAGGCAACACTTCACCTGTGACTCTGCTGAGATCATTTACTGTGTCTGGTGCTCCCAGTGTGGCCTCTTCTGCACCAGTGAGGCTCCTCGTAAACTGCTTCATCAAGCACCTCTGCTCCATCCACCAAAAACAGAACGTCCTGCCGGTTCAGCATTTTAATTTTGATTCCTGTTCTCCTTCCTCTTGTGCCACAATGAGGCCACCCTTGGGATGGAGGAGCAACACCTTATATTCCGTGCGGGTAGCCTCCTACCTGATGGCGTGAATATTGATTTCTCCTTCTGGTAAAAACAATACCCTCTCTGCTCCCCCTTCTAATATCCCCACTCAGGCTTCTTACCTCTTCTCACTTGCCTATCACCTCCCTTAGCACCCCTCCTCCTTCCCTTTCTCCTATGGTCCACTCTCCTATCTTCACCTAGCTTCACCTATCATCCTCTAGCTATCCTCCTTCCCCCCCCCCCCAATTTCTTATTCTAGTATCTTCCCCCTAGTAGAAGAATCTCAGCCTGAAACATCAACAATTTGTTCATTTCCATAGATGCTGCCTGACCTGCTGAGATCTTGCAGCATTTTATGTGTGTTGTTTTGGAGATGAATGAAGAATTATTTCCTCTCGGGGTGAAGTGATAACCCTGTGCTTTTTGGAATTATAAAACTAAGGTAGGAACATGAAAAGTCAGCCATGATCCAAATAAATTTTGGAACAAAGCCAAGCAGCTTTTTCTTTCTAATGGGGCATTGCTACTGAGCAAGATGGCAGTGTAAGCTGGATTTATGTGGGAAAATTCCCATTCACTGCCTAATTATTGAGTCAGACTGTGTCCGGGAGTACTGACTGCCTCTGAAATCAGTCCTCACATCTGCCACAGCTGAATAATCTGCCGTCAGGTTTGCTCACACTCCAAGCAGGGCTGAGCAGTTCCAGTTGATTAAACGCACTGACGCGTTTTAATATATGTTGGCATCTGGCCAGTGCAATGACCTTCCAACCTGTGACCTCCATAAACGAGGAAAAAGTGACTCCTCTGCCAACCGGAATGTCAAAATAACATCTTCACATTCACAATTAACACATTTATCATGCTGCTTTCCCCCGCCGAATCACATCACCGAATCGATAACAGGAACACTGCTTCCAGACAAAGGAGGCCTTAAAACTGCTTCAGGCTGGCAAGATTGGAAGTTCAGACATGTAAGGCTGCTGAAGAGGTTGGATGCAAAGCAGCTCCCTCCTGCTCAAGAGAGCAAATGCTCATGGGTTTGCCAGGAACACCTTAATCAGACGCACAGCTCAGGGCTGAAGAAACTTGGCCTGAGTCTGATCTGAAAGACCACAAACAGCAGGATGATTTTCCAATACTGTGTAGGCAGCCTCAGCTATTCAGCTGCAGTCCCTGTTCCTGCCCGTGATTATAGCCTGTGTAGTGCAATCGGCATCAACGCAAACCCTACCTGTTGCGGTCTACTCAATCACGTTTATTATCTCTGATGTAAGTTATGGAATTTGTTGCTTTGCAGCAGCAGTACCAAGCAAAACAAAAAAAAAAATTACTACATTACAAGAATAAATAGTGCAAAGGAGGAATAATGAGGTAGTGTTTATGGGTTCATGGATTGTTCAGAAATTTGAGAAAACTCTTCCTAAATTGTTGAGCCTGGGTCTTCAGGCTCCTGTACCTCCTCACTGATGCTGGTAATGCAAAGAGGCCATGTTCTGGATGGTCCAGGTCCTTAATGATGGCTTTCGCCTATTTGAAACACTGACTTTTGAACAAGGGTTCCTAGCCTTTTTTATGCCATGGACCCCCCACCTGTAACCGAGGGGTTTGTAGACTCCAGGTTTGGAATCCCTCCTTTTGAATTGATGGTAGGGAGGATTGTGCTTCTGATGGAGCTCTCTGAGTCTTCAACCTTCTGCAGTGTCTTACGATCTTGTGCATTGGAGCCTCCATACCAGACTATCTATGATGCAACCAGTCGGAATGCTCTCTGTAGAGATTTGCAAGTTCTTGGTGACGTACCAAATCACCTCAAGCTCCTTGTGAAGTAGAACCACTGGTGTGCTTTGTTCATGATTGCATCGTTATGTTGAGCCCAAGCTAAATACTCTGAGATGTTGATGCCCAGAGACTTCAAGCTGCTCACCCTTTCCACCACTGACCTGTCACTGAGGACTGGTACATTCTCCCAACTTCCCCTTCCTGAGCTCCACAATCTTCTCCCTGGTCTTGCTGATGATGAATGCAAGGTTGCTAGTGCAACACCATTCAACCAGCTGATCTCCCTTGCTCCTGTACACCTTCTCATTGCCATCTGGGATTCTGCCAATAACCGAGGTGTCACCAGCAACTTTATAGGTGCCAAGTCACTGAAGCTGTGCTGAGTGTAGACGGATTAGAGCAGACATCCTTGAGCTGTGTCAGCTGTAATGAGCAACCTAGCAGTCCCTGTTTTTTTTTAAATCCCAGTTCAGTGTGCAGTCCTCAGCTTCCAAGAGTAGCTGATCTTTTTTCAGCTTCTTAGCTTAAGAGTGACATCAGTCAGAAGCACAGACATGGGCTGAGCCGAGCCCTTTCCTTCACAGTGGGCCAACACACTCAACATCTTTAACTAATTCAGCTGTGGTATTGAGACTGACTATATATACTGATAAAGTGATATCCGTATGTGTGAGCTGCAAAGCAAGTACCATTCAGTCCATGTGGCAGCAGATCGAATTGATTGAATGAATGAGTGAATGAGAAGGGGCTTCACGTCGACCAGTATTCCCTTGTGTGTTTGTGCACCGTACTCTTTGGCATTCTTCCCCCCCGACACCTCCTTTCATCCAGTCCACCGTTCACTCCTCACCTCCATTGCCCGATCTACAGCAAAACCTCTGCTCGGAGCCTGCAGGGTCAGGACCTCCAGGCTGGATATTCTACAGAGCGGGCACCATAACATGTCAGTACTGAATGGGATAGTCACCTGTGTTCCCAGTGACCTCGATGGCATTTCACATTGACCCTTGCGGTGATGAGTTTAGAACCTACAGCTGAGGACGGTCGTACAAAGACAGAGAATTTCCATTTTACGTCCTCCTGCCCCTTGACATCGATTCATAACTGAATAAGCCCTTTGGGCTCTGACACACCCCCACGGGGGCTGAGACTGGCTGGGATCCTGTTCCACCATCGGCATTCCAGCATTTTGGTTCCACCTTGTGCAGTTAGGTTGGTTCTTTAATCACGTTCAAGCCCAACACCTCCTTACTTGCCACACCCACATGTCAGCAAGAGACCAGTAGTGGGAAACTCATAAACTAGTTGCTTTGTCGAGCACCTCTGCAGCATCCGCCACAAGTGGGACTTCCTGGGGGGGGGGGGGGGCAAAAATTTTAATTTCCATTCCCATCCCCATCCCGACGTGCCAGTCCATGGCCTCCTTTTGTGCCAAGATGAGGCCACTCTCAGGGTGGAGGAGCAACACCTTGATTCATCCTGGGTAGCTTCCAACCTGATGGCATGAGTATCAATTTCTCCTTCCAGTAAACAATTCCACCCCTCCCTCCTCTATTCCCCACTCTGACCTTTAACTTCTTCTCACCTGCCTATTACTTCTCCCTGCATCCCCTCCTCATTCCCTTTCTCCTATCAGATTCTTTCCTCTCCAGCCCTTTGCCTTTCCCACCCACCTGGCTTCACCTATCACTTTCCAGCTAGCCTCTTACCCCTCTCCCCCACCTTTTTATTCTGGCATCTTCCCCCCTTCTCAGTCCTGAAGAAGGGTCTCAGCCCAAAACATTGACTCTTTTCCACAGATGCTGCCCAGCCTGCTGAGCTCCTCCAGCATTTTGTGCGTGTGTTGCTTTGGATTCCCTGCATCTGCAGAGTCACTTGTGCTTAAGAAAGTCTCTCCTTGAACTCTGAAACACTTTTGCGGTGGCTGACAGCAGTATGCTTCATGTGGGTCATTGACTGACAGACAAAGTTCAAAGTCACCATGCACCACCTGAGATTCACTTCCTTGCTATCACCGCAAATACAAATTTGCATTAGAATAAATGAAAATCTGCTCACAGCAAAGACGGGAAAATTATCAATGTGCAAGGGGCATCAAGATTTGCAGATACACAAAGAAAAATAAATAAATAGTAAATATTGAGAACAAGTCGTGGAGTCCATAGGTTGTTGAGGTTCAGTGTCAGGGTGAGTGAAGTTTGGTTCAGCAGCCTGATAGTTGAGGGGTAATAACTGTTCCTGAACTTGATGGTGTGAGTCTGAGGCTCCTGCATCTCCCTCCCGCTGGCAGCTGGCAAAAAGGAGCATGGGCTGGATGGTGAGGGTTCTTTCATGATGGATTTCCTGCGACAACACTCCTTGTCGATGTGCTCAGTGGTGGGGAGGGCTTTACCTGTGATGGGCTGGGCCGTATCCACTACTTTTTGTAGCACTTTCCATTCAAGGACAGTGGTGTCCCCATACCAGACTGTGATGCAGCCAGTCATTATATGCTCCACCACACATCTGTAGAAGTTTGTCAGAGCTTTAGATGACAAGCCAAATATACGGAAACTTCTAAGAAAGTTAAGAGGCAGGAAAGTGGTGACCCAGATTGCAGCTAGCAGTTTTGATTAGTTTTCAGAGAATCATAGACGGATGCAGGACAGAAACTGGCTCTTCAGCCCATTGTGTCTCTGGCATCCATTTCCATTAAAATAGTGTTAATCCCACTTCTTAATTCTCACCACATTTTTATCAACTTCCTCCGCTGTCCCAGATCAGGGGTTCCCAATCTTTAATACCAGGGACCAAGGGGTCTGTGGACCCCAAGATGTGAACCCCTGCCCCAAATTTACCACATACCTACCCTCTAAGAACAATTTAGGGTGGCCAATTTACACAGCTCTGGGATGCCGGAGGAAATGAGCATGCAGGGGAAACATACGCGGTCACAGAAAGAGCAATAAACTCCACACAGACAGTGCCAGCAAGTCTGGTGCTGAGAGGCAGGAGTTCTGATAACTGCCTCATTATCCTGGAGAATAGGCCCTGCAGACAGCCATGGAGACCCCTGTATCACTGACTACATTGAAACGGGCCAGGTTTGTTGGCCCAACTTCTGTCACTGCTGTGCAAGATACAGGCGGAGGAATGCTGACTACCAGAACTGTAACCACATTAAGTAATGGGATTGCTATGTGCACTTACTCCTCTGTTCTAACTTTCTCTACTCCTTGTGATACCGAGTCCTGCTGACGCAGATCTATACTTTTACAGGCACTCTGCCACCCGGAGATGGGTCCAGCAGCTCGGACTGAACCCCCCCCCCTAACTCAATCCACTCCCCTCACCGCAAAAAAAACAAAAAACACAACGCCACGCCAGATGCAAGCAGCTTGGTAGAGTAACAGCCATCAACACAGTGTTGTAATGACATGGTGAGCAGCAAACTTTGATCTGAATCCAGCTTAATTGTAGTTGTGTCAGGGTGTGTCAATATTAGCCTGGCTGGCTAACAGCCCATCCCTGCTTGCTTTAGTACACAGAGTGTGGCACAGGAGCCCCACCTATATACACCAGAGAGGTTTCTTGTCCCGAAGAACATGAGTGACCCAATTCTGTTTCCATGGTACCTGCAGCTTCCTCTGGGCTTGCCCTGACAAGGTCAGAATTCTGAAAATTGCTTTTGTTTTGTGGTGGGATTTGAACACCCAGCCCTGAAGTTTTGACAGCAGTATCTAGAAGAGGCCCGATGAAGGATCTCAGCCTGAAACGTCAACTGTTTATTCATCTCAATAGGTGCTGCCTGACCTGCTGAGCTTCTCCAGCATTCTTTCCTGCATCTGCAGAATCTCCTCTGTTTAGTTTCCTAGTCTGTTTTTTGTGCTTCATCAGATCAGGAGTAACTATTATTTTGTTTTCCTTCACACTTGTGTACAGGAAATTATTCCAAACAATCTTGAATCTTTCCATTCCTGACATTCACTGCTGCAGCTCCAGTAACTTAAGCTGCGTTGGTGCAGAGGCTCTGGAATGTTTTTCCAAATCCTCTTAAAATTTTCCCCCTTTGAACCCCCATTAAAAGCCATCTGACCTTACATTTGATCTTTCAGCAGGACTTGGTATCAGATTATGCTTCTTTTTAATTTCAAAAGCATGCTTTAGATTATATGCAGTAAACACAAGCAATACGTCTTTCTCGACATTCACTGTAGTAACAGCGCATGATGCTTCCTCATTAAACTCTGCATCCATGTCTGAGAGACAGGGTACCCAAGGCTCAGCTCCTCAATGCTAATGACAACAGGACCCTAGACTGTGATCCTTCCCCCTGGAGCCTTTGTGGTGATAAGACCAAGCTTCAGTGCGTCCCACAGCACCTAGTCCTACATCTTTGATCGTGCTCCCGTGAAGAATTTTGGAATACATATTATTTTTAATTTGCATTTCTGTGGCTGCTTTTATAACCCTTGGCTAAATCCAAAACTATTTACAGCCCATTAGAAATGTGATAGGGAATAATTTATAGTTTAAAGGAGTGGGAAAAACGCAAACTGTTGTGAATCACAAATCCATTCTTGTTTAAGATCGTAATGACCAACGCCTTTTAAAAATAATTCTCATCTGCCCTGGTTCTGTTGTGAAATTCCTTGAACAAAACTCCTTGAATCATCTGTCAGAATCAGTTGCCCCTTATTTGCTCTGCCCAACCCCCTGGTGCGAAACTTAAAGCCACAGAGAACAAGGAGGCGGTGTACAGCTTCAATCAGTAAATGGGCCAATTGTTTTGAGATATCTGCAGTTCATAGTTTAACTTCCCTGATCTACACCTACCTTGAAGCCTTGGTTCAAATTACATTGGAATGAGTGTAATAAAACCAGCTGCTGCTCTCTGACCCTGCAAAACAGCTGGGCCAGACCCTGGGTGACTCTTGTCCTAAATTAACTGACCATTTAAAAAAGCCTTCAGGAATGCAACAAAGTTTGGAATTTACAGCTGCCCTCTGTCTGCACTTCGGCCTCCGGTTGCTAAGCAGCAAGAGCAAGATTGCCGCAATTCAGAATGAGAGTCATTAGTCTGTGGCCTTGAAATTAACCCCTTTAAGTATTTAATATTAAGCATTTAAGCTGGCGTTTTGAAAAAAAGAAAAGTTTAAGTGTTGCTTGACAAGGAAAGCTGAGCTAAGGGTGAGCGGCAGCCTTGTGATTTTCACATAGGTTGGGTCACTTGAAAGGTTTGAAGACGTTAAGTGGATCATTGCAGTTCAAAGAACTGGCAGGCACATATTTTAGAATCAATGTATGGTGTAGACACAATGTTTTCCAGTCAATATTGTTCATTTTCTGCTTTTCAATGGAAGCCTGTGCCTAAGGGGCAATGGGTTTATCACACCGCCTGCCCAGGAGGAGGCACTTTTGTGGTTGTTGACTTATCGTGACGATCCACCACTGTCCCTCTGAACTGATCAGTGAATTCCAGTTAACTGGGACACATCCGGACCCGTAGATTTTGGCCCAATTAAGCGGCTGCTCCAATTAGCTAAAGTTTTATGGAAATAGTTTTTTAAAAAAAGTATGTAAAGATTACCTTTTAATTGAGTAACAAGTTGTGTATTTAAATGAAATACAGAACAAATAAGAACATTACCAATACTACTACAGTACTATGAAACTGCATTGGTTTCTAATAGTTATCAACAGAGGATATGCTACTGTGTTTTGATTGACTGTGAACGTACCAGTGCCTTCATATAATGCTATCGACAATTGCATCTTCCAAATCTTCATTTTCATTGTAACATTCATGTTGTTTGTTGATACCTTCAAATCCTTTGTGGTTCCTGACTTGTTGAATTAGTGAAATTGCTTCATCTTCACTACCCTCAGTTTCTGGCATCTCCAAGCCTGAATGCTTGAAACCACAGTGATTAAAACTGTTCCGGATTGTCTTACTGCTTATTTCTCACCAACTATCAGTAACAAAAATCACTTTTTTAAAAATACAAACATACACAACTGATACTATTTAAAAACTGTTTGCTCTAAGCACGGTGCAGAGTCTAACTAGTGTAAGCACTAGTGTAGTGTCAAAACAAAAGAGATGGTTGTTGACTTCAGGAGGGCCTGGTTCGGAAATTGCACCATCTCGGATCGCAAGACCCTGCAGCGGATAGTGAGGTCAACTGAGAAGATCATCGGGGTCTCTCTTCCCGCCATCACGGACATTTACACTACACGCTGCATCCGCAAAGGAAACAACATTATGAAGGACCCCATGCACCCCTCATACAATCTCTTCTCCCTCCTGCCATCTGGGAAAAGGCTCCGAAGCATTCAGGCTCTCAGGGCCAGACTATGTAACGGTTTTTCCCCCCAAGCTATCAGACTCCTCAATACCCAAAGCCTGGACTGACACCTTCCCTATTGTCCTGTTTATTACTTATTGTATTGCCTGCACTGTTTTTGTGCACTTTATGCAGTCCAGTGTAGGTCTGTAGTCTAGTGTAGCTTTCTCTGTTTTTTTTTACGTAGTTCAGTCTAGTTTTTGTACTGTGTCATGTAACACCATGGTCCTGAAAAAAGTTGTCTCATTTTTACTAAGCACTGTACCAGCAGTTATGGTTGAAATAACAAAAAAAGTGAATTGACTTGAACTGTCACACATGTGCAACATCTCCTGTCCCAATTAAGGGGCAGTGTCCCAAATACACCAAGGGAATCCCAGCTGCGTTATCAATTAGTTTTTGTTCTTTAAGAGTTGTCCCGATGGCCCAACTAATTGGATTCCATTGGTTCAGCGCTATACCCTGCCCTCTGTTTGTGAATCTTTCTGAATCCTGTCAGTATTGAAACAGATAAAGATTGAAACATATAAGGTTATTAAGGGATTGGACACACTAGAGGCAGGAAACGTGTTCCTGATGTTGGGGGAGTCTAGAATCAGAGGCCACAATTTAAGAATAAGGGGTAGGACATTTAGAATAGAGTTCAGGAAAAACATTTTCACCCAGAGAGTTGTAGATCTATGGAATGCTCTGCCTCAGAAGGCAGTGGAGGCCAATTCTCTGGATACTGTCAAGAGAGAGTTAGATAGAGCTCTTAAAGATAATGGAGTCAAGGGATTTGGGGAGAAGGCAGGAACGGGGTAGCTTGAAGGGCTGAATGGCCTACTCCTGCACCTATTGTCTGAAGGGTATTAAGGCATATGTAAGGTACAGGGGGTATGACAAGTTGTTTGCAGCATTGAGAGATTCTCAACTGAGTGGACAGAATAACGAGTGCAGTCATTTAAAACTGAGGAGTGAGGAATTTTGCAGAGGATAATGAATCCCTGATATTCACTAACCCAGAGAGCTGTAGAGGTTGTGTCACTGGAGGAACTTAATGAGGGAGTGGATACATTTTTGAAAGACTGGAGAACCATTGGTTATTTAGAACTGGGATAGAAGTTGAGACCTGGGGCTGATCAGCCATGATCAAACTGAATGACAGGACAGGTTTGAGGGGCCAAGTGGCCTCCTTCTGATCTTTTTGCCTTGTGTGACCTCCATTCTTGCTCATTGTTTGACATCCAGCATGGGAACAGAGCTTTCGGTGCACTGGGTCCACGCCAATCATCAACAACCAATTTCCACTATTCCCATCAACTTTTAAGATTCAGGATTCTTTATCAAACGCTCATTGAAACATAGAACGAATTGTGTCATTTGTGTTAATAACCTACACACCTGAGGGTGTAATGAGTGGGGGGCAGCCCACAAGTGTCACCTCACACTCTGCCAACTTCCCCCTATATTCTACCACCCACCGACACACTAAAGGTAACTTGCAGCAGCCAGTTAACTGAGCAATTCACACAGCTTTGGGAAGTGAGGGTACGCTGGCCACTCCGAGGAAATCCACATGGTCACAGAGAGAGCGCTGGAACTCCACACAGGCAGCAGCACCCAAGGTCAGGACTGACCCCGTGTCTCGAGCTGGGACGCAGCAGTTTCATTAATTGTGACACCCGGCCGTTCATGAGCATTCATATAACAATTACAGCACGGAAACAGGCCATCTCGGCCCTTATGGTCCATGCTGAACGCTTACTCTCACCCAGTCCCACCGACCTGCACTCAGCCCATAACCCCCCATTCCTTTCCTGTCCGTATACCTAACCAATTTTTTTTTTAAATGACAGTATCGAACCTGCCTCTACCACTTCTACTGGAAGCTCATTCCACACAGCTACACTCTCTGAGTAAACAAGTTCCCCCTCATGTTACCCCTAAACTTTTGCCCCTTAATTCTCAACTCATGTCCTCTTGTTTTAATCTCTCCTGTTCTCAATGGAAAAACCTATCCACATCAATTCTATCTAACCATCTCATAATTTTAAATACCTCTATCAAGTCCCCTCTCAATCTTCTACGCTCCAAAGAATAAAGACCTAACTTGTTCAACCTTTCTCTGTAACTTAGGTGCTGAAACCCAGGTAACATTCGAGTAAATCTTCTCTCTACTTCCTCTATTTTGTTGACATCCTTCCCATAATTCGGTGACCAAAACTGTACACAATACTCCAAATTCGGCCTTACCAATGCCTTGTACAATTTCAACATTACATCCCAACTCCTATACTCAATGCTCTGATTTTTGAAGGCCACCATACCAAAAGCTTTCTTCACCACCCTATCCACATGAGATTCCACCTTCAGGGAACTATGCACCATTATTCCTAGATCATTCTGTTCTGCTGCATTCTTCAATGCCCTACCATTTCTGTCAGAAATTTGACTGAAAAAGCAACTGTTGAAATAATCCAGCAGGAGGTGGTGGTGACGGGCTGTGAACACAAGCGATTACAAAAGGCACACAATCACATAATCATGAAAATCAGAGCTTTATTCACATCACATCAAGGCAAGGTTGAAAGGAGGGCAGGGCAGGCAACTCAACACTTTCAGGTGTGACAGGGAGGAAAGGATGGGGATGTGAAAGACCAAGGGGTGCTAGTGAGGGAGAATATCCGGGAAGGCTCAGAGGTTGGTCCATTGTTGTGCTGATGAGGGAAGAAAAACATCCTGGAAGACTCTTCAAATAAATGGAGCTGAGGAACAAAAAGTGAGATTCATTTCAGTCCCGATGAAGGGTCTCGGCCCAAAATGTCGACTATTTATTCCTTTTCATAAACGCTGCCTGGCATGCGGAGCTCCTCCAGCATTTTGTATGCGTTACTCTGGATTTCTAGCATCTGCAGAATCTCTTGGGTTTGGTGATATAAATTTGATGGAATTTTACTACAGGCTTCTTAACAATGATTAAGAGATGAAGGACTAGATACGTAAACAAATTACAGAGAGGTGCAAGAATAATAGCATTTTATTAGGGATTTAAACTTTCCCTGTATTAACGGGATTGGTATGGTGTGAAAGGTTCAAAGGAAGAGGTTTTGAGGCAGTTGAAGGGGCTGTTATGAATATAGTTATCGGATAAGCTACTTACAAGTAGGTCTATGTCTGATATTGAGGTGAACTGTAGGGAGAACATCCAGGGAATCTTGGATTTCAAAGAATATCAAGCACTGGATAAAAAAGGGGGGAAAGCAGGCAACAAATGTGGAGAATTGACACAGGTGACCTTTTGTAAGTGTAGAAGTGTAGGGGGTAATATTGAAAGAAAGTGGGGAGGGGACAGAAGGGGCCCAAGTTACCATTAGTTGACTAGATCAGGGAAAAACAAAAGCATTTTATTTTGGGGGTAGAGGGTTATGGAAATCAGTGCACAGAGCCAGGTTATGAGAGCAAGCTCTTAAACGAATATACTTCAATGTGGGGAAGGCCATTATACTTGGAGAATTCAAGGAGGGGAAAGGTAAAATTTTAAAACATGTTAGCATAAAAAGGTATTAGATACCTTAGACCTAAAAGTGGATAAATTACAGGCTGCTCTGGGAGGCAATTCCCCACAACCTTGTCATGTTTGGAGGCTGGCGTGCCTCAATGATCCAGAGGGCCTGTAGTCGGCTAGCGGTGCTGAACTGAACTAAATCAAATACTCCTGGACTCCTGGTTTGATGTTGATATTCTAAGTGTTCTTCACTCGCATTTTGCCGTTTGCACGATAGTTTTTCCCTCGCGCATTGGGTGCTTGATGATTTTTCTGAGCAGGTTCCATGGTGTTTCTCTGTCTTGTGGGTGGCCTGCAGGAAGATGAACCTCAGAGCTCCATTCTGAATCACAAGCAAGAGAAAATCTGCAGATGCTGGAAATCCAAAGCAACACACACAAAGTGCTGGAGGAACTCAGCAGGCCAGGCAGCATCTATGGAAAAGAATACAGTCCACATTTCGGGCCGAGATTCTTCAACAGGACTGTATTCTGTATACAGACTTCGATAATAAATGTACTTTGCATCTTTGAATATCCATGATGGTGGGGAGGGTTGTGCCCATGTTGGATCTGGGTGAGTCTACAACCCTCTACAGTACTTTGTGATCCTGTGTCTCTGGAGGCTTCACAGTGATGCAACCGGACAGAACGCTCTCCAGCTTACATCTATAGAAATCTGTAAGACTTTCTGGTGAGGTACCAAATCTCTTTAGGCTCCTAATGAAGGCTGCTGGACATGTGGGCTGAAGAACCTGTTTCAGACTCTGTGTGTGACTCTTATGATTCTATAAATTCAAAATAAACATGAGATGCAAGAATTTTAAACCAAAAAAACTTAAGCTATTCAAAATGAACGATCATTTATTAACTCAATAATACATGTGTACAATGTCCTGTGTATGTTACTCAAAATGGGTTTTTTGGTTTGTTAAGAGTAGGAATGCTTCTTTGATAAGTGTTTCTCTCGCAGTTTTTTTGCTTTATACTTGTTGATATGGTAATTGTATTCATTTGTTAACCAATGGGGAATGTTATTTTGTCTTGTGAGGCTGGGAACTTGGGGGAGGGGTTTTTCACGGGCTTTTGGGAGAGATCTGGGAGGAAGACGTCGAGGAAGGTGGACGTGTGCTGCACTGCTCGGAAGATCCCCGGGCGTGTTCCTAGGTGCGAAGACGTGGAGGTCGGAGGCAAGTGACGAGGGGTCGAATGGTTCGATGGTTGAGCTCCAACGATGTGCACTAAACTGACTGAACTTTGATAAGATGGCGCCTTTTTGTTTTTTTCCCTTGTATATATATTGTATTGCCTAATACTCTTTTAATTTTAGTAAACTCTTGGAAGTGTATTTCATAACGGTATTTGTTGTGGGTTTGATACTGTGGGCGGGCGCGAGGCATAAACTCGATTCTCACAGCACCTGCGTGTACGGGAGGTGGGATTGGTGTGTGGCTGGATCTCCTTTTCCCCTAGACATATACCAGCCTGTTGGGTAAGTGTTACACATGCATATCTGTAGACATATGAGAAAACACAATTACATGTCAAGCAATCAGCCCATGATTGAGATATAGGACTCTTTTCTTTACTCTCATTCCCATTAATGTCCCAAACATGAGGAGATCTGCAGATGCTGGAATTTCAAGCAACACACACAAAATACTGGCGGAACCTTGTCTCTTGCAAAAATGCCACCCCCTTCTTGCAATTCCTCCGTCTCCGCCGCATCTGCTCTCAGAATGAGGCTTTTCATTCGACAAAGGAGATGTCTTCCTTTTTTAAACAAAGGGGCTTCCCTTCCTCCACCATCAACACTGCTCTCAGCCCATCCACCCGCCACCCCACTTGGGATAGGGTTCCCCTTGTCCTCACCTACCACCCCACCAGCCTCCGGGTCCAGCATATAATTCTCCGTAACTTCTGCCACCTCCAACGGGATCCCACTACCAAGCACATCTTTCCCTCACCCCTTTTTTGCTCTCTGCAGGGATCGCTCCCGAAACAACTCCCTTGTCCATTGTCCCCCCATCCCTTCCCACCGATTTCCCTCCTGACACTTATCCTTGTAAGCAGAACAAGTGCTACACCTGCCCTTACACTTCCTCCCTCACCACCATTCAGGGCCCCAGACAGTCCTTCCAGGTGAGGCGACACTTCATCTGTGAGTCGGCTGATGTGATATACTGCGTCCGGTGCTCCCAGTGCAGCCTTTTATATATTGGTGAGACCCAACACAGACTGGGAGACCATTTTGCTGAACACCTATGCTCTGTCCGCCAGAGAAAGCAGGATCTCCAGTGGCCACACATTTTAATTCCACATCCCATTCCCATTCTGATATGTCTATCCATGGCCTCCTCTACTGTCAAGATGAAGCCACACTCAGGTTGGAGGAACAACACCTTACATTGTCTGGGTAGCCTCCAACCTGATGGCACAAACACTGATTTCTCTAATTTCTGTTAATGCCCCTCCTCCCCTTTTTACCCCATCCCTTATTAATTCCCCCTCCTCTCTCTCTGCCCATCTCTCTTTGCCTGTTCTCCATTCCCCTCTGGTGCTCCCCCCCCCTTTCTTTCTCCCTAGGCCTCCCGTCCCATGATCCTTTCCCTTCTCCAGCTCTGTGTCCCTTTTGCCAATCACCTTTCCAGCTCTCAGTTTCATCCCACCCCTCCTGTCTTCATTTTGGATTTTCCACTCCCCCTCCTACTTTCAAATCACTTACTACCTCTTCTTTCAGTTATTCCTGACGGAGGGTCTCGGCCCGAAACATTAACTGTACCGCTTCCTATAGATGCTGCCTGGCCTGCTGCGTTCCACCAGCATTTTGTGTGTGTTACAGTAATGTCCCATGTTGGGTTTCGTTTCCACACACCCACCCTCTTTGCCACCATGCCTGAGATACCACTCCTCTCTTTGGTCAGCCTACAGGCTGTTGAACTACAGGGCAGCACTCGACACAGGTATACATTTCATGTCTGAAGAATTATTCAAAAGAGGGAAAACAGAAATCGATCCTGCATTTAGCCTTCTCAGTTACGTGGAGATGCATGAGGCAATAGGCTACTGTGGACCGCAAACCTGAACCATCAGCCCCCTCTCCCTGAGGGAGCTGCTCGACCCGCTGGGAGTTTCCAGCTTTCTGATTCTCTCACACTTACACCAAGCACACGCACACAGAATGCTGGAGCAGGCCAGGCAGCCTCTGTGGAAAAGAGTAAACAGTCGACGGTCCACCCTTCCTCAGGGCTGGAAAAGGAAGGAGTCAGATTAAGGTGGGGAAGGGAGGAAGAAGCACAAGGTGCCAGGAGATAGGTGAAGTTGGAGGGGGGAGAAGATTGAAGTAAAGAGCTGGGAAGTTGAGCGGTGGATGAGATTCAGGGCTGGAGAAGGGGGGGGGGGGATCTGATTGGAGAGGACACTATACAATGGAAGAAATGGAAGGCGGAGGAGCACCAGAGGGAGGTGATGAGCGTGTAAGAAGAGAAGCTGTGAGAGGGGAACAAGTTTTTTTTACTTCAAAAGCTAGGCTACTGCAGCAGGGGAAAGGGGAAATTTCCCTATGATATCCAGAACTCCCATTAAGGGTATGATAGGATGGTCAACAATCAAGAGCAAGCCACCAGGCAGGTCACCTAGCACGATTTAGGCCCACATTGACAATCAACACTTACACTAGTTTAACCTTGTATGCATTCTTTCATTTCCCAGATTCACCCACACCAGGGGAATTTCACAGAGGCCAACTAACCTACCAACTTGCATATCTTTGGGATGTCGGGGGTGGGGGGAAGAGAAGCCACGGTGGCAGGGACAATGGAGGCATCACATCCAAACCCGAATGCAGCCCTTGCTTGCTGCAAGCACTTGGCAGCAGGAGTCTGTGGTGGGGACTTGTGCCAGATGGTCCACTCTGCCCCCCTCGAATTCTGAAACTTTCTCACTGTTGTGACTGACAGCAACAGGCTTCACGTGGGCCATTGACATGTAGTCAGGACACTGGTGACCCCCCCATGTGACCAGTGGTTGATATTAATGATCATAGACTGACTTCTATGACATAGAAGTAGGCCCTTCAAATCTATGCCAACCATCTATATTACTAATATGCTAATTCTACATCAATCCCAGTTTTTATTCTCATCACATCTAATTACCCTCAGATTCTACCAGCACACTAAGGACAATTTAGAGTGACCAGTCTGCACGTCTTTAGGACGTGGGAGGTACTGAAGCAACAGAGGAAACTCACAGACTGGAGTTCAGGGATCAGGACTGAAGCCAGGCCTCTGGTGTCGTCAGGCAGCAGCTCTACTCACTGTGCAACTGAGCATGTTTTCTCACAGGAGGTTTTGATCTGCATTGTGCTGCCTGGAGGAGTTATCAAAGACAGCAACTTCCAAATGAGAGTTAAAATTATTTTTTATGGAAATATTTAGAGGGCTCTGGGGAAAACATTTACTGCAGAGTTGTTCTGAGTGGGTAAAACCTTGCAGGATTCTGAACATCGATACTAAATCACTCTTAGCTTTGTCTGCTCCAAGGCCAGCTGTATGCCATGAAGCCACAGGGATGACCAGCAGTCGGAGACAGGCTGGTGCACCCCTCCATTGCTACAGTCACTACCTTGGGTCCGTGCCAAGACTTAGCCTTTGAGATTAACGTGCATTGTTGCAGCATGATTTATCTTCTGCTTTAACTCTCAGCAGATCAGAAAGTTAAGAGTGTTTGTTCTCTTATCTCACAGAGCCCCAAAAGGCCACACTCCGCCATGACAGTGTAAACAATCACACTCTGAAGGTGAAGGCACTCCCCACCAGCCACGGGGGCCCAGCTTGCAGCGGCTGGAGTTGGCTGATTCAAGTTGGGTTACTGGAAAACATTAACCAAAGTTGTTGTGTACTCTCTTAGTATAAACTCTCAGCAACAGAGACTTGGGTTGAATCCTGATCTCTGGAGCTGTCTGCATGGAGATTACACACTCTCCCTACAAGTTTTCTCCAGGTACTGTACTCCAGTTTCCTCCTACATCCCAAAGACATGCAGATCGGTCACTCTAAAAATTGTCCTTAATGTGTAGGTGATAGTGCAATCTGGGGTTAACTGGATGAGAATAAGAAGTGGGATTCACGTGGTATTAGTGTCAATACATGGTTGATGATTGGAATGGACTTGAAGGGCTGAAAGGCCTGTTCCTGAACTGTATCTCTCCGAATTGATGGTAATTAATCCAAACCACTGGCCACACTGTGGGTCACTGCTAGTCAGTGACCCATGTGAAGCTTGCTGTCAGTCACAACTGTGAGAACGTTTCAGATTTCAAGGGAGAAACCATCTGGCACACATCCAGAACACCGACTCCCACTGGCAAGGGCATGCGGTAAGTAAGGGCTGCACCAGCTTGGAAGCGATGCCCAAAAGAAGACAAATCTTAAGGTTGTGTATAGTGACATAATTGTACTTTGAAAGTTTTGAACATTGAACTCCATTGTCCCTGTGACCATATAGTTTCCCTCCTCCACCCCCCACCCCCAACATCTCAGAAGTGTGTGGATTTTACAGTTGGCTACTGTGAAATGCTCCTGGTGTGAAGGTGACTGGTCGAATCTCCAAAGGGAGTTAATGATTGAAAATGCGACTGAAGTAAGATTAGTGTAAAATTGTGGTTAATGGTTAGGTTAGTGCTCCTGGGCTTGGGGGAAATGATAGAAGGGATGGAATATTGGTGTGGGCTTGTTTCCGCTCACCATGTAGTGATCCTGCTGATAGTGCAGTTTGGCAGGGTGAGGTGTTTCTGCCTGGGGCCGTCACCCTTGTTCTGTGTAGGTAAAAACCAATGTTCTCTCACAGGTGCGTGGATTTACGCGCGCACACATCGCTTGCCACTAGGGCACAAAGGAATTTAAACTGCGCACAAAAGGTTGTCAACCCTCTGCCTTGTAAAGTAGATTTCAAGGCCGTACACAATCACAGTTTCTTTTCCAGTTTCTGATGCAGATAGTGTTGACAAGGTGATGATTTGTCTGCAGATTTTAGAACTGGCTTACTTATACTGTTTCTATTCAAAAAATTATTGATTCACTACGTCAAATTCCAAAGAAGCAAATGATATGAAGTTCAAAAGAACTGCTAGTTCATTTAGAGCAGAATGGCTTAACGAAACTGTAAAAGCTTGGTGAAAAAATCCTTCACAGGTACATCGGTTTTGTGAGAGTGTAGATGAACGAGAGTGAAAACAATCAAACCTTGAGGAGATCAAAGTTCTTATTGACAGTTACTTTATTTCTTTTAAACAAACTGGAATTGATAGTTTATCCTTGGATTAGCTTCAGGTTTACATTCAGAAATCCACTCAGAAATTCAGTGCGCACATGTTGTCACTGGGCAAAGAATTGCACAGCGCAATATTTTTGTGTACTGTTGTCATTAGAGGGAACACTGGTAAAAGCGCATGGGTGAGCGGTGAGCATCTGGTTCACCTTGGCTGGAAATGAAAGCAACAGGGTGGGGCAGGGGACTCGAGTGGAAAACATTTTAGACAGGAGAATGGAGTAGACGTATCCTGTAAGGGACACTGCGCTAGTGAAGAACACCGTGTGGCTGGGGTGTCATCAGTTCCCTGATGTTTACCCAGTGACACAGCACTGAGATTGTCCAGCACTGTGTCAGCATGCAGTTCATCCTCTTTTTGTCACAGGATTCAACCTGTGATCACATTTACACCGTCTGCAGGCAGTGGGGAGAAAACGGGAGAACTTCCTTTGGTGGAATCCAACTAGACTTCATACTCTGAGGATCATATTGATTTAATGGAGTGTGTAAGATGGTAATGAACAAATGGAACAAAAGAAACTGTCTGACCTGACTGCGAATGACTTGAGGGCAACAGATCATACGCAGAGCCTGGAACATTGTGAGCCACAGGAAACGCAAGCAGACAAGGAAAACAGGGAAACAGATCCAAACGTGTTGAAAACCACGAGGCTGGCAGGGTCTGAGAATGTAAGGAAGGTACTGTACTGTAAGGCCTGTACTGGGAAAGGTGCCCAGTGGCTGACCGATTGCAGCCCAGGGTGAGGAAATAAAACCTCCCTCCGCCCCTCCCAGGATGAGAACACCTTTTTGTAGGTTGGGTTGGGTTGACAGAAATTACAGATCAGGGAGGGCCTCTGAATGAATCTCTCACAAGTCTCTGTGATTTACACAGTTGCTGACTTTGCACGCAATACAAGGAGCATTCTGCCCAGTTTTTACTTGGGGCAGAGTTTCTGATTCTCTCACCTTTGGGGATTAGCTATTTCAGACACTTGGGCTTTTGATTCATCCAAACTGCGACATTTTTCCACTGCCTGTATAGCGACTCTTTGGTTTTTTTTTGGGCCCAAGACACATTTATTCAGTCGCCTTAGCTGTCCTCGTACCTTTTCCTCCGACTGACGTGACTTCCTGAGGCCTTTTACAGCCCCTTCCATTTGCCAAGTCTCTGCTGATTCATATCCTGCCAGTTAGTAGATTACTCGGCAAGCGGCTCAGAATTTACCCACGTCCATTAATGACAGTAGCTCAGAGGCATCCTCTGCAGGAACCTCATGGCATTACAGTTCTTGGGCTTTGGATGAGAAGGGTGGCAGGTCCAGGTCTGTCTGACTGCTTCCTTTGCTCTGGATGTTGTTGACAAGCACCAGTCCCAGCTGAACTCAGCCATGGTTTCAGCAAGCCTGTTGTACAAGGCCTCCAGCCATAAGTAAAAACAAGCCCTAACTCAGAAACAAGAAAGGACTTGCATTCATTTGTGCCTTCTAAAACCACGAGGTACAGTCCCTGACGGAATGCAGAAAATACCGAACAGGCATGCCCACACAGAACTGCGAGAATGCATAAGTTCCTTTAGTGACTTCAGGTTAAAGCCAAATCGTCACTATACACCAACTAGCCACGCTAACCGATCAGCCATATGTCATGCAAATCCTATTTTTAAAAAACTTTCAATACCAGGAGTGACTCGGACACAAAAGTCTATCATGCAAACAAAAATCTATCAAACCTGCAATAAAAAAACTTCTTTAAAAAAATGTTTCAAGGAAGCCCTAGTAAGTAGCAAGTCCAATAATGTAAAAACAGTCTCTCTGTTAAAATGGATAAATATTTTTGGTTTGATAATTCATGTATAAATGTTACTTTACATTGCACAAAATCTAAGCAAGTCTGGCAAGTTGTCCAGGGAGAGGTATAGGAGCTGCGTTGGGCTCTGCTCATGCTGCCAGACCTGCTGACTAATTCCAGCATTAGCTGCTTTTGCTTTGAAGTTCCCTTATTTGCAGCATAATGCTTTACTGTATAAAAGTTTGCGCTGCGAGGTACTGGAGAAACCGTGAGTGCGCTTGGGCCTCACCTGGCTGAGGTACACTGGTGGTCAGGCCACTATATCGCAACTCCTCTAATCAGTCTGTTGCTCAGGTAGTCACTGTGGCCAACTCTTGCTCGTTGGACAAGCTCTGGTGTGAGTGTTCCTCGACAGAGGCGGTGTCGTGAGAAGGATAATCCATTTCCTCAACCCTGTAAGTGTGCTGCACGTTCTTGGTGCCCAGTAACCCTTGCATGTTTAAGTAACCATGCTGACAGCTGGGTGGCAGATGCTGGCTGGTCAAGGCAAACTTGAAGCAGGATTCTGCAGGGAGAATGGAAACCCATTGGAATGAAATGTTACCATACATTCTTGTCCAAAAACTATCCGTTCTTCAAATAAGAGACTTCCCCAGGGTTACCAAAGGGTTCTTTACGACCTCAAGATGCTCCATTTACAATGAATTGAGTACTTCTGAAGTGTAGCAAACATTAAGAATTACAAGCTCTCAAAAATTATGTAATTAATGGCATGGTAATCAGTTTTAATGATGTTGAATAATCAATAAATATTGGTCAGGACGTAGAGAGATCTGTTGTTCAAAATTGTGTCCAAAGCTTCTTTGATTTTAAATATCTCAACTCAAGGAAGTACCTCTACTCTCTTAGGACTGCACATAAAGAGTCAACTCTTTACCTGACACAGGGGGAACAGCTCCCCTCCAGGTCATTGCTGACGGCGAACAAAGATTCCACAGCTTAGCCACACAGTTTATCCTGAACCTGTGTGGAATTGGCAAACCTCAGAACAGCTCGACTGCTAGAGTGGAGGAAACTGGAAAACTGAACCAGTGCTCGGTTGTACCAGATTCTGCCGATCAAGTGCACACTAAACTATCTGCTCTACCATTAGCTGCACGGGCCTGTCGCAATGAACCTTCTTCCCCCGTTCCTTTATATCACAATGGGTATGGACCAAATGTGAGGTGGACAGGAAGAGCGTCAGCAAAGATGTGACTGACAGGATGGCCTCCTCCAGGAGTGTAGGCTTCTCTACTGTCAGCAGATTCTGCCAGGGAGTCTCTCTGCAGCTTTCACCAGACGCATTGTCAACTTCCTCAATCCACAGAAACATTTAACCCTCAACCCCGTCTCTGAAGATGTTGCCAACTGCAAGTCGATGGAATAAAGTCATAAAAGCTGTGAACTCTGCGGGTCACTACCCAATCTGATCTAGGCCCAAAGCCCATGAGCCATAGAAACAGAATAAGGACATTCAACTCATTGAGGCTGTTCCACCATTTGATAATGGCTGATTGACCTTCTCTCTCAACCCCATTCTCCTGTCTTCTCCTTGTAACCTTTGACACTCTTCCTAGTCAAGAACTAATCGACCACTCCTTTAAATATACCCAACGACGACCTCCACAGTGGCAATAAATTCCACACTCTATGACTAAAGAAATTCTTCCTCATCTCTGTTGTAAAGGAGCGTCCTCATGTTGTGAGGTTGTGTCCTCCAGTCCTAGACCCCACCAATGCAGGGGGTTCCACAGACTGCTTGCTTAATGGCAATTGGTCCATGGCATAAAAATGGTCAGGAACCCCTGCACTTTTGGAAACTAATCAGGGTAGCAATAGTGTGCACGAGCTTGTGGAACGAGCTTCTAGTAGAAGTGGTGCAGGCAGGTTCGATATTGTCATTTAAAAAAAAAATTGGATAGTTATAAGGACAGGAAAGGAATGGAGGGCTAAGGGCTGAGTGCAGGTTGGTGGGTCTAGGTGAGAATAGGCGTTCGGCATGGACTAGAAGGGCCGAGATGGCCTGTTTCCATGCTCTAATTGTTATATGGTTATGTGGGCAGGGGAATAAATTGTACAGCATTATGGTTCTGATGCAGGTAATCTGGCCTGGTAAATGAGAACCAGCTGAGACACTGGCATCTGAGACCGTGTCCAAGGCACAGCGAATAAAGATGTGACTGTGAACCAAGTGGCCAAAGTCAAGATCACTGGTACAGCATGGAACTCCATGAAGCAATGTGACCCATCCACCCCAAAACCACCCCCCCCCCCAACCTCACAAGCTCTGCTACAGGGCATTGTCCTGCCAACTTACCTCAGCTCTGTCGACCAGACAATGAACTCGGTAGTCTAGCCCATTGACTACCCTGCAGCCCGTGACGCAGCCAGGTGGGAAGTGGGGTAATGGCTTCTGCAGCCCAGGTTCCACGCCGATAGCTCACCTGAGAAGGCGCAGAAAGGTAGCAGAGGTAGAGGACAGCTGGAGTCAATGACACAGAGACTCCTGGCTGTGATGGCGTATCATCCCATCCTGTGTTTCCTTATTGCTACAGATTCCGAGAGTGCATGCATTCACAGAAACAGGAACCGACCCCAGCCTGGGGCAAACACCTGGAGTTAAAGGCATTTATTTGTAAGGAAATGCCTTTGTTCCAAAAGGATGTCACACCTGCAAAGAAGTTTCTGAGGTCAGTGCCCAGGCAGGTCTCCAGGAAGCGTCGCAGGGGCAGAATGTGAGCTTTGGCAGCCGTCCAGTCCGTCAGGAAGTCTTCTACAATGTGATGGATGTGGCTCGGCCGTGGCAGCGGCCAGAACTTCGGCCTTTGTGTCATCTCTGTCTCTGGAAGTGAACAAAAAACAGACAAGCTGCATCTACTCTGCCCGTTTAGAATCTGCTCCCACTGTCAGCCATGTTCCTGGGCTACTGCATGGCCGTAAACCATACTGGGGGCTCTCTCAGCACAGACTGGCAGCATTCCCCACACGTGGGCAGACTGCATATCCCACATGAGGCTCTATACCTGGGACACCCACCTCAATGCACCCAGAATTCCTTATACACCGTAAACAATTTGTACATGAATGCACAAGACACGGTTGATATGCTTGCTGATAATGCTAAACTAGGGGGCATCGTAGCCAGTTAAGAAGGCTATCAAAAAATCATAGGGAGATCTTGATCAACTGGCTGGGCAAGTGGGTCAAAGATCAGCAAATAACTAACAGTCCGGTTAAGTACAAGCAATTGGGAAGTCAAACCAGGATAGGAGTTATAGAGAATGGCAGGGCCCTGGCAGTGTTGTGTAACAGAGGGATTAAGGCATTCAGTACACAGTTTGCTGAAAATGGAGATGAAGAAAGCTTTTCACACACTGGCCTTCATCAGTCAGTGCACTGAGTATAGGCATTGGCATGTTATGCTGCGGACATTTGGAGTAGTGTGTTTAGTTTCGGCCACCCTGTTCTTTCAACACTAAATTGGAAAGATACAGGAGTAAAGGAGACTTACAAGGACACTGTCAGGGCTCAAGAGCCGAGTTGTTAGGGAGAGGTTGAGCAGACTAGGACTTTATTCCTTGGAATGTAGGAGACTGAGGTGTGCAGAATCATGAGGGACATAGGGTGAAGGCACACAGATTTTTACCAGGAAAAGGGAATCAAAACCTAGAGGACAGGGGTTTATGGTAAGAAGGGGAAAATTTTAAAGGGACCTGAGGAGAAAATTGTTCATACAGCGTGTAGTGCGTATGTGGAATTAGTTACCAGAGGAAGGTAGCAGGGGTGGGTACAATAACGGACGTTTAAAAAACATTTGGATAAATGTACGGATAGCAATGGTTTAAAGGGATATGGGCCAAAAGGAGGAAAATGGGACTCACTTTGTGGGCACCTTAGTTAGTATGGATGTGTTGGACTAAAGGGTCTGGTTCTGTGCTATATGACCTGTCCAGGGTAAACATGTTGGCCAGTTTCAATGCCATGAAGGACAAGACATGATCTAGCTGACCTCTTGAAACCTCTCAAAGATCCATGAAGTCATACTGCACAGATCAGGCACTTGGGACCCATCATATTTATGTCAAACATCAAGAACTAATCTCACTGACCAGCACGTGCCCCACATTCTGCTGTCTTTACAATTTGAGTGCTTGTCCAGATGCTTAAACATTTTAAGGGTCGCTGCTTCCAAAGTGTTCCAGATTCAAACCACCCTTTGGATGAAAAACTTCTTTCCCTTTGGTCTGAGGCATCCCAGTGCTATTGGAAAAAAAAATTCAAACTACCTGCTCTATCTTTGTTCTTATAAATTTGTACGCCTCTACCAATTCCTTCCTCAGCCTCCTTTGCTCCTAGGAAAACAAATCTCTTCAAGTAGCTGAAGCATTCAATCCTAGGCAATATCCTGGAGCTCCAGTCAATCACACACTGTGATGTCTAGAAGCACAGCTGTAGTTCTCTTGTTAAAGTTGACACACCTATTGTATCAACACGAGAGCCAGGAAACAGGAATTTGAATGGCATTCAGGGTCTTTGAAGAAACAAATGGGAGAGGAAAGAATGAAATACTGACCTGTTGGGAGGCGTTTGTAGAAGTAGATGACAGGGTGGAGGAAGTTCGAGAGCCACGCATCCTTTGGCTCTCCCACTGAACGGCTAGGATGGAAAACATCGGCCTCTGGTTTGGAGAAGTTGCTCCCATATTCCAAATTAATAACGAACAATCCGTTTTCAGCACGCTTCCCAGTGTTTTCCCAAAGGTACGGAAGTATTCCAATCGGATACTCTTCCAAATATTCAAACTTGGTGGCATTCCTAAATATACCAAAGCAGGAGTAATGTTAACAGCCAGTGAACACAGGAACTCCCCCTCGAGACTGGATATATATTAGGATTTTCACTTCTTTCATGCAGGCACTGGTCATATCGAGCAACTGTGCACAGAGCCCCTTGAACTTACCCCAGTGACCCCTCCCATCCATACAGCGTGACTGGAGTTACACCTCAATCCAGCCTCATCTTCAATAATCCCCACCAACACACAACTTCCAGTTGCTGTGCACTGATAATAATTGGGAGATCTATGACCTTTGCCAGAAAACTTTTTAAAAAAATGCTTTCAAACCCACTTCCTTCTTACAAGCATGTTCCCCACCCCACCAGCTCTCGACCCGATTCTATTTTAAACATCATTCAGGGTGGGTAAGCCAAGCATGTCGACGGATACACTGCAACCTGGTGTCACTGTTCCTTTCTGATCCTTTTGGGAAACATGGTATTCTCTAGAAAGGGCTGTGACTGTAAACCATGGCCTGTGCCATGTTATTATGGGGCAAGATAACAAGTCTTAGAATGGGTTTGAAGAAGCACATGCCACAATGAGAGCACAAGTCGGAAATTTCTACAAATGTTAATCACTGGCTGTGCTCAAGAGGTTGCAAATCCATCCTGCACTCTTTTCTGTGGGGACTCTCTCTGCTAACCAGAATAGCCCAGATTAGATCTGTGGGGTATTAACCCAGATAACACTGAACAACATAAACACATTTGAACAAAATAGGCGAGTTCTTCATGAGTCGTGTAGTAGCAGCTCCAAGAAAGAAAGTGACTTTGGTACTTTCTTTCCCCAAACAGGGCGGATTTGCCAGTCTCAACCAGTCAACGGTCCTGCCTTCACTAATGTGGGTTAAGAAGGGGAGAACAAGTTACACCCCCATTGCTGAGGATCACTAATGCTCAGAACAGTATCAGGACAAGACTGTGTCTCCTGGCATGCAATATCTGAGTTCACTCATTAAATGGTGCGTGGCCACCGAGCCAACAACAGCATTAGAATTGTATGCTGAGGAAACTATATAGGACATTATGTCAAAATAAAATTAACGGCAGCTTCTCTGTAGTTATTCTGCATTATGCCTCCGGATAAGCGGACAAGCGCAGAGCTCTGAAGGTTACTCTTTAATCCAATCAATCGATCACGTTGGTTTGCAATTGACTGGTTTTCCTTCAGCTAATTTCATGCTACGTTTCCAGGGTTACCAGCCTCAAGGCAGCTGCAAAGAGAAGAGACTAGGTTCACTCAAAACTTGGCTTAAGCAGATCTTCCCGAAGATCAGTCTTTGCAAACCCATTGTTTCTGGGACACAATCAACTACTGTACATTAACACTTGATGCAGACTCAAAAGGTTCAAGGGTTCATTATTATCTAAGTATGCAACTATGTACAACTCTGAGATCCATCTTCACCAGACAGCCACGAAATTAAGAAAACCATGGATGTTGTTCACAGAGAAACATCAAACCCACTCCTCCCCACATAAAAAAATGGCAACATGATCATCAACCCCCTCCCCCACACAAAATGCAACAGGAATACTGACCCCCCAAATCTCCCCTCTGCAAAAAAATCTAACAAAACAGAACAAGAACATCAACCCCAAACCCCCTCCCCCCCACACTGCTATACTGCTGAATCTCATTACATTAAAGGTCCTGGGGCAATAATTATACGGTGTCCTATTTAAATATTCAGAGCTGCAGCACAACATCCTCAGGGTCTAAGTATGCTTACATTGAGTGAGTGAGCCTCAATCTGGAAGACAATCTCTGCAGACACAAAGGTCCATGAATGACAGGGAAGGGACCTCTAGACTCTGTGGGGAAGGAGCACAATCTAGGTTCCTTCTGGCATCTCACATGGAAAGGCTGAGTCAGGTGGGGAACTTCTCAAATGTTGAAATGGTGGATCAATCAAGGGGGCCACATGAGTGGCAACACTACTAATTATATTTTAAAATTGTTAACATTACTGAATGCAAAGACCATTAACATATTTGCACTGATCTTTTTTTTAAATACACTGTATATTATGAATAAGTTTTATTTTTGATTAAAAAGGTAGTCTCTGGCAGAACCAGGCAATACAGGAAAGAACTGGATCCTACAGACAAAAAAAAATGCTTGGTTTAAGGAGCTGTGTTCTACAGAGTCAGGCCCTGCTGAAGTCGGGATTCCATCCCGAAGTTTTAATCAGCAACTTGTGCTGCAAAAATTTATGAGGTAGACAGAATACTGTGATTTGGGGTTAGATTTGTCTATAAGAAGAAACACAACTGCATTGTGTCATCACCCATACATACGCATATAAAATTATGTAAGGGATAGATAGGTTAGAAGCAGTAAAGTTGTTTACACTTGTAGGTGAAACTAGAACTAGGGATATAGTCTCAATATTCAAGGGAGAACATTTAGGATGGAGATGAGAAGGAACTGAGAAGGAAGAGCGGTGAATCTGTGCAATTCTCCGCCCAATGAAGCAGTGGAGGCTACCTCAGTAAATATATTTAAGTCAAAGTTGGATAGATTTTTGCATAGTGGGGGAATTAAGGGTTATGGAGGAAAGGCAGGGAGATGGAGATGAGTCCATGGCCAGAGGTTCAATGGGCCAGATGGCCTTCTCCCGTTTCTTATGTTATTACATTCTTATATACACTAGATGATGTGATCTTAACTGTAGAGATGGGAGCTTTTATTCAACAACGAGGATGAGAGATCATGAATAATGAACCCTTCTAATTAGTGACATTTACTCACTTTTGCAGCAGCACAATGTCAGCAAGGACACTGAACATTTGATAAGTACCAGAGGCCTCATTGATGCGCCTGATGATTGCATTAGTCAGCTGGGAGATGGGCTGGACAGTGGATGGCCAATGGACCGCATGGTATTGATGCTCCATCAGACGGTGGACTGCACGAGCTGGTGGAAACAACCAAAAAACACAAGTTTTTACAAGTATAACCCACAAGTGGCAGCCAAGCTTCAAGTGCGATCAGGCATGTTCAAAATATTTTTTTAAATGTTGAAGAAAATGATATTGACAACTATGGCAAATCTGACTGATTTGGTGAGGGCACCCACTCAAACTCAATCACGGTTCACACTGCGTGTGCCAGAGTATTTGATGCCATAATGTCAAAACTGGTAATTGTTGACCAACTTTCACAAGTTATAGAGTCATAGAGGCACAGAAAAGTACAGCACAGAACCAGACCTTTCTGCCCAACTAGTCCATGCCAACTACCTACTACCGTTGACCTGCACCGGACAATAGCCCTCCATCCATGTACTATCCAAACTCCTCTTGAACCCTGAAATTGAGCTCGCATGCACCACTTGTGCTGGCAGCTCATTCCACACACTCATGACCCTCAGAGTGAAGTTTCCCCTCATATTCCCTTTAAACTTTTCACCTCTCACCCTAACCCATGACTTCTGGTTGTAGTCCCACCCAATGTCAGTGGAAAAAGCCTGTTTGAATTTACCCTATCTATACCCCTCATAATTTTGTATACTTTTATCAAATCTTCTCTCAATCTTCCACATTCCAAGGAATAAAATCCTAATCTATTCAATCTTTCCTATAACTCAGATTCTTCAGACTCAGCAACATCCTTGAAAATTTTGTCTGCACTTTTTTGACCTTACTTGCATCTTTCCTACAGTCAGGAGACCAAAACTGCACACAATATTCCTAATGTCTTATACAACTTCAACATAACATCCCACCTCCTATACTCAATGCATTGATTTATGAAAGCCAATGTGCCAAAAGCTTTTTCTATGACCCTGTCTACCTGTGACACCATTTTCAATGAATTATGGACCTGTATTCCCAGATCCCTTTGTTCTACCTCACTCCTCAGTAAGACCTACCTTCGCTGGTCCTACCAAAGAGCAATACTTCGCACTCACCTGCATTAAATTCCATCTGCCATTTTTCAGCCCATTTTCCCAGCTAGTATTGATTGCTGCAAACCATGATAGCTTTCCTTGCCATCTGCTATACCCCCAATCTTGGTGTCATCCGCAAATTTGCTGATCCAGTTCCAGTTCTTCTTCCAAAGAAACCGAAGGAGCTGCACAGCAGGTCATACCCTCTAACTAAAGCAGAATTATACAGCAGTTGCAAATTGCTTTGCTGGCCATTAACAGAACCAGCCTCCCCAACCCCTTCCCAAGCCCAATCTGTTATCCTCGGGAGAAAACTGGTACAAAATTACTTCATGGTCTCCTCGGCCTAGGAAGGTAACTAATTGCTTGAGCAGCCTGACATGAATTGAAAGACCTTGGAGAATTCCGGTTCTCAGCACTCAAATCCAATGCAGCGTAACCAAAGGTCAAAGAATAGTTACATCATCCGGGACAGCTTATACACATGACTCTTACTTTAAAGGGTATATATATTCAGCCCAAGGTCTTGTCTCTGCTGGACAGGGAAGTACTCTTTGTTTCATGTTTCTCACTGATCTGATGTAACGTCAGACCTTGGCCAAGATGTCAAAAAGCTATTAGCGGAGAAGATAAATTGTTCTCATCTTTCCTGCCCGTTTCAGACCAGTAGGCCACTTGATTGTTATGAGTCACTTTTCCGCTTCATTTGCTCAATGCTACAGGTCATCTCCTTATAAAGTGAAGCCGAGTCCACCTGATGGGGAATTGCTTGTTCAAGATTGTTTAAAGTCATTTCCTGTATACAAGTGTACAGGAGAATGAGACTGTTACTCTGACCTTGATGCAGCACACAAAAGATAAAGAACAATGAGTATAAATACATAAGATCGTGTACGTACATAGATTGATTGTACGTACATAAAGTGAAGTTACGCTGTATATAAGGCGACTGACAGAAAATAATAAAAGTAGTGGTGGAGTTAGTGGGCAGAGGAATTGATCAGCCTTACTGCTGGGGAAAGTAACTGCTTTTGAGTCTGGTGGTTGTGGCGTGGATGCTACGTAGCTTCCTCCCTGATGGGAGTGGGGCAAACAGTTCATGAGCAGGTTGGGTGGGGTCCTTCATGAAGTTACTGGCCCTCTTCCAGCACATTTCTGCACATACGCCCTTGACTTTAGGTGGGCTGGTGCCGGTGATGCGCTGGGCAGTTTTAGCTACCCGTTGCAGTCTTCCCATCTGCTGCAGTACAGCTTCTGTACCAAGCAGTATTGCAGCTTGTCAGGATGCTCTCTACTGTACACTCGTAGAATGAACTAACTATGGATGTGCAAAGTCCAGCTCTTCTCAGACTCCGCAGAAAGTAGAGGCATTGGTGAGCTTTCCTGACTATGTAGGGTGTGTTCTGGGACCTCGAGGGGTTGTGTGTGATCTGCACTCCCAAGAGATTGAAACTGCTTGCAGTTTCCGCTGTAAAGGGAGGTGTGAACGGTACGAGTTCTGCTGAAGTGGAAAACATCTCATTTGTCTTGTTGACACTAAGGAAGAGGTTATTTGGCTGGCAGCAGACGTCTTCCACCTCCCCTCTGGCGACCATCTAATTGTTGGTGATGAGCCCCACCACTGTCATGTCATCAGCAAACTTGACGCTGTGAGTGCTCGGGTGTTTGGCCCTGCAGTCACATGTGGGCACAATGTACAACAATGGGCTCAGCCACAGCCCTGGGGGGTGGGGAGGAGCAGTTGTGCATCCTGACTATCTGAGGTGTATTTGCTAGGAAGTCCAACACCCACTTGCAGAGACTGAGGAACAGGAGTTCGTTCAGTATGGTTTATGGGACAATAGTTTTGAATGCTGAACTGAAATCCAGAAGCAACATTCTGACGTATTGCAAGTACCCTTGTTTCCTAGGTGTGTCAGGGCCAGGTGCATAGAGTGGTTCTGTTGGTAAAACATATTGGTATCAAATGTATCAGGAATGGAATTTGTGATGCGTGTCATTATCAGCCATTCAAAGCACCTTGTGATGATAAACAACAGCTGTTGTTCAGTTCTGAAGTTGGAGAGTTCTTTGGTACAGGGATGACAGTGGCTGATTTGAAGCATGTGGGGTCAGCAGCTTGGATGAGTGAAGTGCTGAGGATGTCTGTGAAGGCATCAGTGAGCACTCAGCCGGGATGTTGTCTGGCCCAGCCATCTTATGGGGTGAACTCTCTGCAGAGTCCTTCTCACATCTGCTGCTGTTACACAGTGCCTGCCCATCTAGCTTCATGGCTGGCACTGTGTTACATGCCTCGATGTGTGCATAGAAGTTGCTTAGAGCATCAGGGAGGAGGGTGCCACTGGTACAGTCAACACTGTTTTTCCTTTGTTTAATGCCCCTCATTCAAAGGATCCAAAGTACATTCATTATCAGGGATTGTTATCGGACAATGTCCCAGAATGCTTTGTGCATAGGTGCCCTTTGTCCTACTGATGCCTAACATGAGGTATCTTCTCACTGCTTTGGGAGCCATTCCATCGCCGGACTTGAGGCGTCTCAGTCTTTCAGTAGGGTGTACATCTGAGTTCAGCCAGTACTTGTGGTTGGGCCGAGAGATGATCATTCGTGAGGTACCAATATTGTCTACATTTACAGATGAAGCATAGTCCTTGCGATCTGAAACGTCTCCATTTGTGGGAGCCTCCTTTAACACTTGCTAGTTGGTCTGTTCAAAACGGTCCAGGGGTATAAAGATTGGTTCTTTAGGACATGCAGTGATGGTCCTCTTGATTGGCTTCTCCAAATTCAGCAGTGGTCAGTATGCTGAATTAACATTGTGGAGATGTGGTCAGAGAGGCCAAGATGAGGGTGTGGAATGGCTTTATAAGTACTGCATCTGTTTGTATAAACATGGCCGAGTCTGCTTGCTCCCCTAGTGGCCATGGTGATGTGTTGGTGGAATTTGGGTAAAATGCCCTGCAGGTTAACATGATTGGAGTCTCCTGCTATTATGCAGAGACTGTCCGGATGTTTGTTTTGTAGAGAGCCGATGATACTGTAAAGCTCTCCCTGTGCGACATTGGCAATCACACTCAGGGGAACAGAGACAATAGCAATGAACGTCCCTGAGCAGTTATGTGGCTGGAATTTAACTGTTGGATACTCGATTTCCCCAGAACAGTGACTGCTAAGTACAGATGAATTAGAGCACCGACCTTTGTAAATGTCCACACAGATTTCCACTTCCTTTTGATTTGCCCGACAGGGACTCCCTCTGAGGAGAACAGAGTCATCACATCCAGTTGAAACAATGAGCCTTATTTAACTATGTTTCAGTGAAAACCAGGATGCAGCAGTTTCTCATCTCTTTCTGTGTGTTTATTCTCAGTGATCCCATTTTATTATCTAGTGAGTGGACGCTGGCCAGGAAAAGTGGTGGTACCGATGGTCTGGTTGGGTCAGCCTAGCTAGCCCCCCAGTTCTCTTGCCATGTTTCTGCCTCCCTACTACTTCTTTGGCTGAGCTGTTGCACATAAGTCATTCAAAATCATAACAGTAGCTTACCAAACATGGAAGAGCACTGAGTGAACAGGACACGATGCAAGTTAGGATGAACTTGCATCATGTTAGGACTAGCAAGCTTCAGAGGAGCTGAATATACCAAGTGTGCAAGGAGGCAGACCGGCCCGGACCGCATCAGGTTCATCTCATGTTCAACAGGACAGTTTCTGAAGAAACAACAGCTGTAACAACTGCAGGAGGAACTGCAGCTTTAATACACTTCAGCAGAAGAGTTAACCCACAGGTTCAGTGCTATTCAAGAGAAAACCCTCCAGCCAACCTGGAAAAATCTCACAGCCAGAACAGATTAAGCTTTTTTGAATGTGGTGGGTGTTACAACACATCACAAACAAAGATGGTTTAGATCAAGAAGGACTTAAGTTAGTGAGTTATGTCTCCACATACCATTGACCTTCCTTAGAAAAATATCTTGGACTTGGCACCAAGCTTTACTACAGTTAGGAGATCACTGAACGAACACCAGTCTTACGGACAGGCTCAGTAGAACCTTTAATATTAAACAGATTTGCAAAAGGACCCATGGAACTTATGGATAGTCTACCCTAAATCTTGTTATCACTCATGTTTAAAATGGGAAACTGCAGATGCTGTAAATCCGATATGCTAGAAATGCTCAGCATTAACCTCAAACATTAACTCTGTTTCTCTGTTGCCTGACCGGTTGGGTATTTCCGTTCCTTAAACATAAGAGATTCTGCAGATGCTAGAAATCTCGAGCAACACATACAAAACGCTGGCAGAACTGGCAAGTCAGGCAGCATCTATGGAGGGAAATGAACAGTTGATGTTTGGGCTGCTCTGGGACTGAAAAGGAAGGGGACAGAAGCCAGAATAAGGTGGGAGGGGGAGGGGGAGGTGTACAAGCTGGCAGGTGATAGGTGAGAGCAGGGGAGGGGGAATATTGGTGGGTGGGGGTGTAGAGATAATGTAAGGAGTTAGGAGCAGATGGATGGAAGAGCTAATGGCTGAAGAAGGGATCTTATAGGAATGCACAGCGGACCATGAAAGGAGGGGAGCCAGAGGGAAGTGAAGGACAGGTGAGGGTAACCAGAGTGGGGATTGGAAATTAGAGGTAAGAGGGAAGCAATTGCTGGAAGTTAGAGAAATTGATATTCATGTCACCAGGTTGGAGGCTACCCAGAAGGAATATGAGATGTATTTGCCTTCCTCACCATTGACTCAACCTGCAAGTTAACCTTGAGGGAATCTTGCATGAGGACTCCAAAGTTCCTTTGCACCTCTGTTTTGAATTTTCTCCCCATTTAGAAAATAGTCCACACCTTTTCCCCCTCTACCAAAGTGCATGACCATACACTTCCCTGCACTATACTCCATCAGCCTCTTCTTTGCCCATTCTCCCAATCTAAGACCTTCTGCAGACTCCCTGCTTCCTCAACACTACCTGCCTCTCCACTTATCTTTGTACCTGCAAACTTGGCCACAAAGCTATCAACTCAGTCATCCAAATCGTTAGCGTGAAAAGAAGCGGTCTCAACACCAGTCCCTGTGGAACACCACTAGGCGCCGGCAGCCAATCAGAATAGGCCCCTTTAATCTGGAGGAACTCAGCTGGCCAGGCAGCAGCGACGGAAAAGAGTAAACAGTCAACTTTTCGGGCCGAGATCCTACATCAGTCCTGGCTTGTCTGCCAAGCTCGGCGAACCATCAAGCACCTCTACCCGAGTCTCCAATATTCACCACCACCCCAAACATACGGAGTTACCTAAACTAGGAAATTAATAAATTCAACAGGGAATTCTGTGAGAGAATTTGTAACTCATTGCCACACCATAGCTGAACAAAGAGTGCACCAGCATGTTTCTGGGCTGAGGGGGGAGAGGCGGATGGTTAGACAAGCAGGAGGGGGGGGAAAGGAATAGAGTGATGTACTAAATGGGTGTGGTGATGAGAAATGGAAGCACAGATACACACTCGTAAGGTGGAATTTCTGTATCTATGCTGCAAGCTTAATGTACTCTTTCAGTTCAGAAACTGCAATTGAGGGTGGCGAGGTGGAGGTACGTCCCTACCAAAGGAGGTGTAAGGCACTCCTTCTCTCTGCTAGTCTGCAGGTCACCCCCGGGCAAGGTGTAGCACCTGCTTAGCCCCTGTCCGGGATCACGTGAAGCTATGGGAGCAGGTGATGGATGGTCGTATGAGTAGCGGGTGCACATCACAAGCCCTGGTTACGTGACCACTGACAATCTCTGAATGGCTGGGGTCATCGGTCATGGAAACACACTGCTAAGAAGAAGGCAATAGCAAAACCACTTCTGTAGAGAAATCTGCCAAGAACAATCATGGTCAAAGACCACGACTGCCTATGTCATTCGACATGGCACATAACGAACAAACCGCGTTTGGTTCTGATACGTACCTGTATAGCGAAACCCATGGATGAAGCCGCCAGCTGCTTTCCTAAAATCAATGGAATGACTGGCTGCCCCTGTAACAAACATTCCTGGAAGATTTACTGCTTCATAAGAGGCTTTGATCAGTGGATACTTATTCATGCGACCTTGACCCCTCTGAGGCTTCGTAAAACTGTTGGGAAGACAACAGCATTGGGAAAACAAAATGAATGCTTCAGCAATTTAGGGCGGTGAAGTAAATAAAGCTACTGCCTCACATTGCCACAAACAAATTTATTTCTACCTCGGGTGCTATCTGTATGGAGTCCATGGTACTCCATTTCCCTCCCACATCCCAAACATATGCAGATTAGTAGATTAATTGGCCCAAGACTACAAGTGGTGGAATCTGGGGGGAGTTGACAAAAATGCGGGGAGAATAAAAAAAATTAACACATGACTGATGGTTTGCATAGACTTGGTGGGACAAAGGGTCCTTGTCTATGCTGTACCTCTCTGTGGCTTAATGAATTTTAGGTCCCTTCTGTCTTCATAGTAGTCAAGCTAGGTACCCCTCGATCACTGTCACTGAGACCTTTAATTCTACATTCATTCTGTCAACACAAGTAAAGAAAAAGACTTGGGGAAAAAGGTTAAAATGAATTAAGTACACAGGAATTGGATAAGTATGGTTATGGATGTTTAAGATACAAACACCTATGATGGAAGTTACATAGGGTTACACACATTATTTTGGACAAGAAAGAAATGGACGAGAAGAGATACATGGAATTTATTATTCAACCACTATTATTACTATTTTTTTGAACAACTATTATTATTTAGTTTAATAGTGTGGAATTACAATTGCACATAAATATCTATTTAAGTGTCTAATTATTTTTCTTTTAATATCATCTCAGTGTGTACTTGTGAATGTATAAATATATATAGATTTATACATATACAAAAAATGGAAAAGGTTTTATATGTAAAAAAGTTTGTGTAATACTTGTGAATACCTTATCCAAATAAAAATAAAATTAAAAAAGAATTCCACATTCCTTCTCACTCTGACCTCTTGCACTATACCAAAACAGCTCAGTGTAAGTTCAAGGACTGTCACTTCATCCTCTAACTCATCACTTTACAACTGTCAACAGTTAACAATAAATTTCAGACAAG
The DNA here is from genome assembly GCF_030144855.1 of Hypanus sabinus. NCBI lineage: Eukaryota > Metazoa > Chordata > Chondrichthyes > Myliobatiformes > Dasyatidae > Hypanus > Hypanus sabinus. Next base: position 16,756,282 of record NC_082734.1, read on the forward strand.
TAGTCTTTCCAGTTTGTCATCTACTTCTAACTCAAAATTATCTCTTTCTGTAGACATTGCCTGACTGATAGGGCATTTCTTGCATTCTCTTTTATTTCAGATTTACAGCAACTTCAGTGTTTAAACAGTACTGTATTGTCAATATGGAGCAGAGAACAAGTCTGTAACACAAACTAGCCGGAGCAAAGGATACGAGGGCGGAGCACTATGGGGGATACAAGTGTGGGAAAGGAGATGCGGAATTTCATGAATGGAATAGTGCACCAGAGCACTGCATAAATAATAATCGTAATAGCGAGAGGGAATCTTCTGTAGTTGTTACTTGGCACCAGTGAATGGTTCTCCAACTATTCACTTACTTGTTGAAAATGGAGAAGTCGAACTTCCAACCCATGCAGCGGATAACACGATCGTAAGGTTGACGCACCGCTAGGTTATCTGCCCATTCTTCAGACAGTAAGCGTGACACACTGCTGTCATAGGGTATATCTTGCGAGGTGCTTTTCTGGTCAAAGTGACGCCTTTGCCGTAAGTGGAACTTTCCCTTTTTGTCTCGGATTATCATAATGTTTTCCAGGTCTCCCTCCAGCAAACCATCCAGTGACTTCAGTTGATAGGTGTCCAACAGAGCATTGTTCACTGCCCTGAAAAACACAAGAATTGTAAAGGTTCAAAGGTACATTTAATGTCAGAGAAATGTATACAATATACATCCTGAAATGCTTTCTCTTTGCAACCATCTACAAAACAGAGGAGTGCCTCAAAGAATGAATGACCGTTGAAAGTTAGAACCCAAAGGTCCCCACCCCCCAAGCTCCCTTCCCTCCCGTGCGTAAGAGGCAGCGAGCAACAATTCCCCTTTTCCCCACCGGCAAAAATAAAGTGCACCCGCTACCAGCACTCAAGCATGAGCAAAGACACAGGCTTGCAGTTACCCCAAAGACTACATTGTTCACCTGATAATTTGACATGCTGCAGGCTCTCTCTCTCCTAATAAGGAAGAAAGAGGTGGCTCCATTCTAAATAGCTGTTAGGTAGTGAAAGTATTAGGGTTCTTTCACCTAGCACCACTTAACAGACAACTAACCAACACAATTTTACATGCATCAGCCTGAGGAACTCAAATGGACAGACAGTGATATTTCGTACAGTCCGGTCTCTACCCTACTAGAGAGGGTGCAGAGCAGATTCACTGGGAGATTGCATGGGATGGAAATTCTTCAGAGAAGAGATTAGGCTAAATGTTAAGCATTTGTTCTCCATAGATCAGAGGAAATTGACAAGAGCATTGATAGAAGTACATAAGATTATGAGAGGCCTGAATAGGGTAGATACTTTTCCCCCTGGCAGGGGTCTTTCAGACCATAGGGTATAAGTTTAAGTTTAGAGGGGAACACTCTGCCCAAGGCAGGCACTCTCACAACATTTAAGCATTTTCACAGGTACTTGAATCACCAAGGCATGGAAGGCCATGGACTAGAGCTGGTAAATGGAATCAGTACAGAAAGGTACTTGGTGGTTGGGATGGACATTAGAGGTAGAAGGACTGTTTCTATGATTCTATGGAAAAGCAGTACCCTGCGAGCGAGGCCAGGTCAGTTCTATCTGTGCAATAGAAGCTGGCTTGCTCCTCTGCTCTTCCAATTTTGATCAGGGTGTTAGAACCTGTGTCAAAGGTTACCCAACCTGGGGAAAGTGCCTCAGAGCTGAACAAACATTATGTCACTGAGGTCAAACTATCTTTAAATCCATATATAATACGAACAGGCTGTTTCACTGTACGTTGCCTTGTGGCTAGACCCAGCAAGTGATACAGTTCAGTCTGCTCTGAATGTCTTGGAGTTCAGCAAACCTTCTCACTCCCCAAATCATGTTTAACCACAGCAGCAATTTGTATCCCAAAGCCAGTATTGATCGGCAATGCAAGCCCTACTTCCAGAAATATGTCGACTGCAGTTCAAACCGTACTTACAGAACTACCTTCCAAAAATGTCACCGAACATTCTTGACAGAAGTATTCAAACGTTATTAACATAATATTAAATATAATATTAGTTATATTATAATATTAAAATTAAAACATTAAAACACTTAAACATCAGTAAACACATAAAATAACTAACTGTAATTTCAAGAAAAAAGCAGATGCTGTAAGTCTAAAATAAAATCAAAAAATGTTTCAAATGTTCAAGCTGGCCAAGCCACATCTATGGGAAGAGAGACAGAGTTAACATTTACAATGCGACCTCCTCTACGTCAAAGAAACCGAATGTCGACTGGATGAGTGTCTTGTGGAGCACCAGCAGTCAGTCTACAGAAGCATCTCTGAGCTTCCCGTCACTTTAATACTCCAGTACCATTTCAATGAGGCCCAATGCAAACCTCATCCATCTATAGATTTATTGAGTACACCCACAAGAAAATGAATCTCAGGGTTGTATATGGTAAATTTCAGGGTTATATATGCACTTTGATAATAAATTAGCATTGAACTTTGAAAACATTGCAGCCTTCTGGACTCGATATTGAATTCCACTTTCACAGATAACTTGATTTCTCCATCTGTAGCAGTCATTTGATAGTTTTTTTTAAAACCCAACCCTCCCTTTTTTCTTTGGGAGTGGAAGAGATTTCCAGTCTGACCTATAGCAATGTCTATGTTCTACATTCCATAGCACTTACATCCTTTTGTCTATGTTCTCAGTCTCTATCAGCTCCCACTCACTCATAGAGTTCTACAGCATAAAAAGAGGCCTCTCAGCCCATCTAGTCAATGGCAACCTGTTTTTACGCCAAGTCCTATTCACCTGCACCCATAGTTCTCCATCCATGTGGCTATCCAAATTTCTTCTAAATTTTGCAACTGGACCTGCATCCCACCACTTCCACTGGCCGTTCCTTCTGAGTGAAGAAGTTCTCCCTCAGGTTCCCCTTCAATATTTCACTTTTCACTCTAAACCTAGTCTAGTCTCACCCAACCTCAGGATGAAAAAATCTGCATGTCACCCTAGCTATACCCCTCGCTGACCGGATAATCTCGTTATTCTACTATGGCAATCCATTGTTTACCTTATCAGACATATCCCTTCCCCACCCTCTCCACTTCTGACTAAGGTTCTATTCTCTCCTTCCCATTTTAAACAATGAGATCATCTTTGCATGCAAGACAACAATGAAAGTCTTTTAAATTAATTAAGAAAAGTCTGATTTTCTTGAAACTTACTTCCCTCACTCAAAGCTGTTTACTCCCCACTGAAACTGTCTAACTGGCATAAATTCAGCAGGCATATTTTCCATGGCAGCTGCCGGGCAATCACAGGGTAATACTGTTCCAGCACAAGAATCCGAGGAATGTGAGTTGGAGCTCAGTCAGATAGATGGGTAACAAGCCCTCGGGAGGTTTGAGGCTTCCACTTTTTTTAAAGATGGCTCTCAAATGAGATTCCAATGTCATCTGGCCTTCACCTCTTAGGCTACGTCCACACTACGCCAGATAAATCTGTAACCCAAGCTTTTTCTCTTCGTTTTTACCCTCTGTCCACACTAAAACGGCGCTTTCGTCCCCCGAAACCAGAGCTTTTCAGAAACGCTTTCCGGGGGGTGGGGGGTATTTCTGAAAATGCTGCTCGGGCAGATCCGTGTGGACGGGGTAACCGGAGACTTCTGAAAATGCTGTCAGATGGCAGCGTGCTATTTCATTGTTTTCTTGAAGGCAACCTAACAATTTCAGAACAGACGGCAAAGAGACTGAAGCCAGAAGAGTTAGAAATGTACTCACCAAATACTTTGACCCATAACTTACTGAATAAATAAGTATACTCACTTTGCTCTGCTTTTCTGTCCTTGCTCGTATGAAGGTGGTTTACCTATTTATGCAAGTACTTCTCTGACAAAGGATGTGTAACAGCCTAATGTAACATTGTATGGAAATACAAGATAACACTGATGCAGACATGTTTTACATATTTAACAAGGTGCTTTATTAATGCAACAGTTAGTCAGTTTTTCAATGTTCGTCATCAGCCAGGTCAATCGGTCCGTGATCTCCCTGTCGGTTGCCGCCGTACGCTCCAGTATTTGTTTTTTTTTTACTTATAAGTTCTCCTGCGTGAAAGCCAACAGCTGTCCGTTGTTCTAAGTTTTTCTAGTCTGTAACTACACAAACGCGCACTTTTACGGCGAGATTCGACACCAAACATGTCGCTTGTTTTCGGTAGATGTGTCCTGCGCATGCCCAGTAGGAGGAGATTCGCCGAAATCTCCGTTTCAATGTGGATAGAGATATTTTCAAAAACGCATTGTGTGGACGCCTATCGTTTTTACGCAAAACCGGCATTTTCAAAATTATCCAGTCTAGTGTGGTTGTAGCCTTAGATCATATGTGCACACTGTGTTCCAGAGGCAGTTATACCCCTTAGATTAATTACAAGTTTGATCAGGGACATGATGATTTAACTGCATAAGAGACAAGCAGAAGGATTCAGAGAGTAGTCCTGGAGGCATCTTAGTCCGTTCTTTTATTCAAGATATACAAGGTTCTTGCTCCCTGCTTGGATGAGGAATGCAGAGAAGTCCATGTCCAAGGCAGACGTGGCTCTTGAAGTGGGAGGAAGGAGGAAGACAAAACACATGTAGTAGTTATAATGGATAGCATCGGTAAGTTAACAGGCACTGTTCTTGGCAGCAGAGTACTGGTACCAGAGTTAGAAAGATCACTCCTGAATCGGAGAGGAACTTGAAGTGGGAAAAGGAAAAGCTTCAGTCGTCCTGGTCCACATAGGGACCAACAATATAGGTAGAACTAGAAAGGTGGTTCTATTAAAGGATTAGGAGTAGCTGGGAAAAAATTAAAACCTGGGATAGGAGAAATGAGCTCTGCTTCATGGGGCAGATGATACCAGTATTGAGGAAAGACAGCGCTGTTCTCTTGGGACGGGCTTTTGATAGTAATGGCGAATCACATAAACAGGCTTGTAAAAAGGCTTTAAAATATCTAGGAGGGTTAGGTTCAAGTGATGGAACGTTTAATGAATTAGAAAGAAATATAGAGCAGTAGCACAGGAAATCGAGGGGGAGAATGAAAAGTATGCAGGAAGGGTCACAAAGTGTCGTGTGCAACTTAATCTGGAGTTAACAAGATCTGTAAAACTTCTAGTGTTTATTTGGTTTGACCCTTTATTTGATTACGTATATAAGTAGCAACATTTCCTCTATTTTTTTCGGCTGCACAGACCAATCATTGCTCTGAGCAGGAAACCTTTATGCAGCCTGGAAACTGTGCAGCGCTTCACATTTTTTTTGTAGTAAGAATACAATGAATATTTAGAATGGAAATTGAAAAATCACATGCTTCTGATTTTATCTATTAATTGAAGGGTACAATGAAATACAGAACAACAAAGAAAATCTTTCATGTTTTGTTTACAGTTCCTTTATTACAAATCCACTGTCCGGATTAAGGGATGATAGTGTAGTGGTTAGCACAAACGTTTTGCAGTACCAGCAACCTGGGTTCATCACTGTCTCTATGGAGTTTGTACGTTTTCCCCAGACTACGTGGGTTTCCTCCAGGTGCTCTGGTTTCCTCCCGCAGTCCAAAATCTGTGGTTGGTGGGTTAATTAGTCATTGTAAATTTTCCTGTGATTAGGCTGGTTAAATCACTGGTTGCTGGGTGATGCGGTTTGAGGGGCTGGAAAGGCCTATTCTGTGCTGTAACTCAACAAATAAAATTAATTTTGTATCCAGATGAAAGATATGATCTTAACCCTCATTAGATCATCCAAATGTTCCACTTCTAGTGCAATAATTTGAAATCATAAGACTGAATCCACGTTAACAAGCTTGAAATGTTCCAACAATGTCAACCAGAATGGATAGTTTTTCAAATTCTTTGTTTCTAAGCACATAGTTCAATATATCAGTGAACGTAATCATTGAACCAGTATTAGATTTCTCAGAAACGACAAATTTGAAGTCACAGCATTGCTGCAACATTTTTGGAGCAATGCTTTTGGCACAGTTCATAATGGTAACTGAGTACTTTCTGTCAGTCGTACAACAATTCTCTTTTCCAAATTCCAAATTAGTTGCATTTGCAATAGCAACAGAGTCAAAAGCTTGACATCCTCTTAACGCATTGCCAGGAAATCTATTATCCAAGTTATTACACACACATTGAACGAATCGAATAACAGGTGCAGTACTGGTGCCAGAACTTATAGATGCATTCAGATCTTTCTCACTTTGTCAAGCTAATGCTGTAAATGGTGTTGCCAAGATACCGTGCCTAAAACTTGTTAATTTTTTGCTCTTGCTTTAATTGTATTCACACCACCTTTCTGAAGAAATTTACAAAGAGATGCCAGATCTTCTAAAACATCATTAAAGACAATTAATGCTACTTGATATTATGAATTGATCAAAATCTTCAGGCAGTGGTTGCTGATAGGATCATTACATTCATTAACTTGCTCTTTGCAATAATGGATCAAAACTTCACCATTCCCATTAAAACCGTGATGGCAAAATATCTTGACAGCCATCTTATTTTGTTTCGTGGTTGAAATGTCACAACATCAAAGTCTGTGACATTAGTTAATTCCAGCTGCACAGCAACAAAGACTATGTCGCGGGAGCACTTTGGTTACTGCTCAACCATGCACCACGCAGCTGAGAGGGAATAGTGATAACTAGATAGGACTGATGGTACAGTGGACTTGAATTCAGCACAAGGCCGACGATCCTGAGTTCAAACCCAGCCGGGCTCTAACCTGGGCAACAGCAGTATCTGTGAGGAAGAAAAGCCTAGCAATTCACTTCCATATTTTGCCATGAAAACCCTACGGACCCTATGGTCCATGAGGTCACGGAGAGTCGGACTCGACTTAATGACTGAACAAAACAGACAAATGATGGCATATATATATTAATGTACAAAATGCTGGAGGAACTCAGCAAGTCAGGCAGCATCTACAGAAGGCAATAAACAATCCATGTTTTGAACCATCAGGGCTGGAAAGGAAGGATCAGAAGACACAACAAGAAGGTGAGAGGGATAGGGAAGGAGTTCAGCTGGCAGGTGATAGGTGAGACCAGGTGTGACAGGTGAAATAGGCGAGACACCATGTTTCTAAGCTCTGTATCTCCTTCCTGTACTCTGACTCTTTGTTATTTGAGAATTGACGGACTATGGTGGTGTAACCTACAAATTTGTGGATGGAATTAGAGCAGAATCTGACATGCAGTATTGCGTGTATAAGGAGTAAAGGTTTGTGGCACCGTCTTATAAAGCACGATTATTGAGGATAACATGGCAGAGGTGTTGTTGCCTGTTCTTACTGATTGTAATGTCAGTGAGGAAGTCAAGGATCTCGCTGCAAAGGGAAAAAGGGAAGTGTTCAGTCCCAGGTCTCCAGAGCTGAGTGCAGGGCCAAGGAGATGGCATCTGTCAGGGAGGGTGGCAAATTGAAATGCACTAAGGTTGAGGAAAGATTAGCTTTACTTGTCAAATGTTATCAAAACCTGAAATCATACAGTGAAATCAGAATCAGCTTCATTATCACCGGCATATGTCTCGAAATTTGTTAACTTAGCAGCAGCAGTACAATGCAATACGTGATAATATCGAAAGAGAAAAAAAAAGAAAATAAACTAACAAATTAATAAATAAGTGGAATACATCATTTGCATCAAATCAAAGCATTAAGGATGTGCTGGGGGAGCCTGAAGCATCGTCATATTCCAGCACCACATAGCGTGCCCACAGTTTACTAACCCTAGCCCTGACCATACATCTTTGGAACAAGGGAGGAAAACTGGATCATCTGGAGGGTCCATGTAGAAACAGAGAGAACATATATGTTGGTAGTATTATGGTAACACACCCTTGAAATTGGCCTGGATGAAGTCACCAGCTATAACAGAGAGGACTTCAGGGTATTCCATTTCAATGCTCTTGACCAAGGATTATAGTTCATTAATTGCAGGCTTCACGCCTGCCTGGGATGGGACGTAGGCTATGTCAGGATAGCTAAAGTAACCTCCTGTGAGATGTATGAAAGATGGCATGTCACTGTCAGATATTCCAAGTCAGGTGAACAGGAACTCACCAGGATTATCACAGCTGACAGTCAAATGCCTTTCATCCTCTGTCCATCTTGGGTGTAGGATACAGTTGACATGCAATTACAAAAATACCCTCCTAAGACTGAGGCATCGCACAGCATAAGGGTCAAATTAAAAACACAACACTATAATAGGCCATTTGGCTACCTCAATACTTGCACCTATACCTTCCTGATCAACTACTCTCTGACATAGTGAATGCTGCATTGGAACTGCTCCCTGAATTCCCAGTGTGATTTATTAGTAATTGTCATTTACACAATAGATGCTGCAGATGCGGGAAATCTTGAGCAACACAGACAAAACACCGGAAGAACTCAGCAAGTCAGGCAGCGTCTACAAAGGGGGATAAGTAATCAACATTTTGTGCCAAGACCCTACCTCAAGTCTGAAAAGGAAAGGGGCAGAAGCCAGAAAGAGGGTAGAGGGTTCGGTAGGGAAGGTAGCAGGTGATAGGTGAAACCAGGTGAGGAGAAAGGTGGGTGGAGTTGAAGCCGTGCCCCACTCTCCCCACCAGCCATAATGGAATGGCAGAGCAGACCCAACAGGCCAGGTGGCCTAGTTCTACTATCCAGAACATCTACTGTGTATCCTCCTCAGATTTTGCCACTTGACCTGCTGAGTCCCTCCAGCACTTCGTGTGTGACCTAAACATAAAGCTTACTTTCCACAAATAGTTTCTTATTCTTGCTTTCTCCCCTTTCACAATCTTAAAGCTCGTCCAGCAGAAATTATGCTATCGAAGAGCATCTCCCACCTCCACTCTCAGCTCTTGTTTTCAATGACCTGGGACCTTAAACACAGTAAAACATTTCAATGCACGTCACAAGAATTGTATGCACACAACCCAACACTGAACCACTTCAAGAAATATTAGGACAAGTGGCCAAAGTTCTGAGTTTTAATACAGTAAATACACTACAAAAGAAATTTAGTGAAGAGATCCCAAGTCTTGGGAATGAAGCAGCAGAAGGCCTTCTTATCAACGTTGCAGGGAATGCATAAGTTGCCAAAACTGGAAAGCAGAGAGTAATTATATGTGTAAATATTACACGTATAATAACATTCATACAATTTGTTATTTTACTGAAGTTCTAGCTGCAATCAAATGAACTATTCTTCATGGTAATGATGAGAACATAAAGCTTTGAAATTCTGAAAGCGTGTGCAGGAGGAATAAGTCAGATCATTCCCCACCAAGCAAGGCCCTGAATGAAGTGTCCTATTTGACTCACCGGAGATCTCCAACATAATGAGTAGCCCAGGCGAGCCGTATTCGGGACCGACTCAACGCGTGGATAAAGTTAGTTACTCCAGCAATGTTGTCGGCCGTCTCAAATGCCGAATTGCCCCGACCTAGGATGAGGACCGATTGCCCAACAAAGTCAGCCGGGTCCACGGAAACACTCTCGTAGCCCTCAATGTATTCAGAGCCTGGAAAATTGGGCACATGGGGCACCCCTAATCCAGTTGCTACCAACAGGACGCTGGAGGGAGAAGGGGAAACAAGAAAGATAACAGCATGGCATTAGTAACAGTAGAAGACACGCGAGTGTACCCGCCAGTTCCCAGAATTTGACAGAACACTTTAACATGTCTCGTAGCTCTTGTCTGCCTGGAGGAAAGCTCCTGATGCTGTCAGGTCAATGGTCCCTTTAATGCCAAAGACCAGCACATCGGTGACCTGCGGCAAGCAGCAGAAGTTCAGTGCAACATAAACGTTGTGAGGTCTCTTTGTGTAAACAAAGAGATTTTAAAATGATGTCTCGTTGGGGTAAGGAGTAATACCTCATGCAACTTCGAAGCAGATATTATTTCTCAGCTGATTACTGATCCTTCTCTAAGATTTCCGAATCCCTCGTGCAACTTTGCTTAGTTTAAATCCCCTACCCTTTTTTGTAATTAACTTTTTTATTGAAGTTCATCATCAAACATTTCCGTAAGACGTATTTCAGACATTGTACACATATATCATATATATCACAAATCTCCACAAAGTATTTATCTGGGGTATACACTTATAGAAGAGTGGAAAGAAAAAACAAGCAAAAGGAAAGAACTATGTACAAGTAGGGAGTGATCTTTTTTTTAACAACAGATTCATTGATTTGTGAGAATAAAATCAGGCCTATGAGGCATTATGTAGTTAAACCATTTTCCCCAGTATGAATCAAATTGTTCCAACTTATGATTAACAGATGCTGTTATCTTCTCCATTTTGTAAATGTCTATTGTAATTTCCATCCATGCATTTAAGGTTGGGCTCTCCTGTGATAACCATTTCCTAGTAAGAGTTTTTTTAGCAGCCACCAACAGTATATTCATTAAATATTTATCTCTTTTCAACCATTCTTGAGGTATATATCCAAAATATATGGTCTTACACTCCAAGGGTATTTCACATTTAAAGATGTCTTGTAGGGCATTGTGTATCCCCCTCCAATAGTTTATGATAACAGGGCAGTCCCAAAAAATATGATAATGATTTACATTTTGATTTCCACAATTTCTCCAGCAAACGGGGAGGTTACTATCATAATAAAATATCTTATCAAGTTTTTCCATCCAAACTCCCTCCATTTCTGTGAACTGGTACACTTCCTTTGATATCTCCATATTGTTGTCCATTCTTCCTCAGATATAATTATCCCTCCTTCCTTCTCCCATTTTGTTTTAATGTATGAAGTCGAATGTGTTTTAAGATTTTAACCCCTTATACATGCTTGAAATGACTCTACTACCATTATCTGAATTATATGCTTTTCTAAATAGCTCTATCAAGCATGTACTTGCCTTGGTTACATTTTTAAGAGTCTTATTAACATATTGTCGCATCTGTAAATACAGATAAAAATCTTGTTTTTCTGATAAGTGTTTCTCCTTAAGCATTTCAAAACTGAACAGTGTTCCTTCTTTCATTATGTTGCAAAGAACTGTTATTCCTTTAGCTGTCCAGTCCTTAAATCTAGCATCCAATTTATTTGTAAACCCCCTTTCCTAAACTCCAGATCCAAGCTCCTCTCTTCTATCCTCACTGTTATGGAATTAAGTCTCACCCACCCCTATTACCAAAGCAACCACAAGTGGGACCCTAAAACGTGCAGTCTTCTGTCAACTTACTGGCAGTGGATCACTGGTAAAGCTTTTATTTGCAACAGAAAGCCATAAGATGGGAAGATAACCAAACTGACTCTCCAGTACAATACTAATCGACAGCTGTACAACTGGAGTGGTGCTTTTCGAACAAGACTTGACTCACTCCAATCGTGCAACGCTCTCTGCTCTCTCAGGTGAATTAAAGATCAAATCTGACTATTTTATAAGATGACTAGTTAAGTCCTCTTTGATGTCCTGGTTAATACTTATGTTCTTTAACTTACAAGGAAAACTGTTGCTTTTGCAATAACAGGAAAGGAATCTGTAGAAAACAGAGGATGATATTGGATAGATGTTTTTCGGACTAATACGATATGCAGTTTCCCAGATCTCATTTGTAAGGTTCATTAGTCTTTTCAACCTTTATAAACAACTGGGACGTGGTTCTTCAGAAGCAGAATCAGGCACATGTCGTGTTGTGAAAATAGTTAACCTTGTGGCAGCAGCACAATGCAATGCATGATAAATTGAGAAGAAGTAATGCAAAAACAGAAACAAATTTTAAAACAGTAATAAGGTAGTGTTCATGCATTTAATATCTATATAGAAATCGGTTGGCAGAGATGAAGCTGTTCCTGAATCACTGAGTGTGTACCTTCAAGCTCCTGTCCCTCCTTCCCGATGGTAATAATGAGAAGAGGGCATGTCTGGGTGGTCGGAGTCCTTAATGATGGACGGCATCTTTCTGAAGCACTGCTCCTTGATGATGCTCGTACCCATGATGGAGCCGACTAAATTTACAACTCTCTGCAACTTACTTTGATCCTGTGCAGTACCCCACAGCTCCATCCCACACCAGACGGTGATGTAGCCATTCAGAATGCTCTCCACAGTACATATGTAGAAGGTTTCGAGTGTTTTAGGTGACAAACCAAAACTCCTCAAACTCCTGATGAAATACAGCCGCTGTCTTGCCTCCTTTATAGCTGCATCGATATGTTGTGACCAGGTTAGATCCTCAGAGATTTTTTACGCCCACTTCTCCATTTCTGATCCCTCTATAAAGGATTGGTTTGTGTTCCCTCGTCTTATCCTTACTGAAGTCCACTATCAGCTCTTACTAACGTTAAAGGTTGTTACTATGACACCAACTAACTGGTATATATTGTTATCATTATAAACTTCGCAAATGATACAGAAACTAACAGAGCAAGACAGCAATGAGGATGAGGTTTGAGATGGAAACTGGGTTCAAGTTTCACCAATGTTCAGAAGAGAAGTGTGAAGTAATTCACCTTGGGGAAGAAAACATTCGGTAACGTCCATGTGTGACAATGGAATGATTTTTGAAGTGGGGAGACAAACCTTGGCATCTACATCCCCAGAGGAGACAAACCACATGGATACATCGGTTTATCAAGCATAAGGATTATTTGGGTTTATAAACAGAAGAACAGAAATAAAGACAAAGAAATCTTATTAGAATTTTATCACTCTTTGATGGAATATTCCAGACAATTCTGGATACTGCATCTCTGGCAGATGATGGCCTTAGTAAAGGCAGATGAGAGGCATTGATCGTGAGGATAGCCAGAGGATTTTTCCCAGGGCTGAAAAGGCTAATACGAGGGGGCATAGTTTTAAGCTGCTTGGAAGTAGGTACAGAGGAGATGTCAGGGGTAAGTTTTTCACAGAGAGTGGTGAGTGCATGGAATGGGCTGCCAGCAACAGTGGTGGAGGCGGATACAATAGGGTCTTTTAAGAGACTCCTAGATAGGTACATGGAGCTTAGAATAATAGTGGGCTATGTGGTAGGGTAAATCTAAGCAGTTTCTAGAGTAGGTTACACTGTCAGCACAACCTTCTGCACCAAAGGGCCTGTAGGTTTCTATGTTCAACACAGAGGGTCTATTAGAACAGAAGTGGTAGAATAACAATTCCATATGGAGATAGGATCCGTGATCTCATTGCCTGGTGCTTCCCTCATTCTACCACACTATGAATCCAGGACACAAACAAGTGAGGAGAACAGAGCACAAGCCTGGAGTAGCAGAGGAGTACATATAATGAGATGCCAGCCAGCTGAAGCTCAACACTGGACTGCTTTTTTTCGATGAACAGGAAAACAAAACACAGCAAAGCCAAGCAATCAAAATCCAACTGAACAGATGGAAGCTCCACACTCCTGTTGTGTTTAGCTGTGAATAGTCATGGGCATTTAAACGGCCAGAGAGGATAAAAGCACCAAGAACGGCAGTGACCAAGTCCAGCGTACAACTGCTAAGGAAATGGCTGAAGCATTTGCAATGTGTTCAGCTGGAAGTGCTGAACTTGCCTTCATCTTAAGAATCCTTCCATCACAAGTGCCAGTCTTCAGTCAATTCAATTTATTACATGTGATGTCAACAAAAAGCTGAGAGAACGAGACAGAGGAAAGGCTTTGGGACCAAATAACATCACAGCCAAAGACACAAGTTCTAAAGTCAGCTGTACTGTTAATCTGTTCCAACATAGTTAAAACATCAGACGTGGAAAGAAATTGTCTAATTGTCCTGTTCACATAAAGAACAATAATCAATCAGCAGGTTGATGAAAAGTACCACCATTTGTGATATCAAACTGCATCTACTCATTAATAATTTGCTCAACGGTGATCCGTTTGGGTTTTGAAAGGACAAACCAGCTCCAACCTTCATCACAGTCTTGACCCAAACATCATTCCAGGAGTGAGGCAAGAGTAACTGCCCGTGACACCAAGGTGACATTTGACCTCTACAGCAGCAAGAAGCCCAAACAAAACTGAAAATCAGCTGGCAACAAGGAGAAAACACTCCAGTGGAGTCATGCCTCACATAAACAATGCTGACTGTAGTTCTTGGAGACCAATCATTCTAACCTCAAGACATCACTGCAGAAGTTCCTCAGGATAATGTCCTAGACTTCAGGTGCTTCATCAATTACCTTCTTTCCAATATAAGTGCAAAAGTGGAGATATTTGCTAATGTTTCTACAATGTTCCATCCCATTTGTTACTTATCAACAAATGAACAGTTCATGCTTGTACACATTAAACCCAAGCCAATATTCAGACTTGACTAATAAGTGACAAGTTACATTTGGACAAAAGAAGCGCCAGACAACTACTGTCTCCAAAGGGAGCAAAACTAACTGCCTACCCCTGACATTCAATGACATTAACAAATAAATGACATGGCTACAAGAGCAAGCAGAACCTGAGTATCCCTGCATACTCAGGTTCTCATCTCTGCAACCCCAACGCCTTTCCACTGTCCCTCAGGTACGTCCGAAGCGCGATGGAATATCATCCAAATGTTTGAATGACTGTACCACCAACAACTCTCAAGAAGCACAACACTATCCAGGCAGAGGCCACAGATTTGACACTCTAATGCTCCAAGCATTTATTCTCAAGACCTTGAGCAAAGTGGCTGCACCATCTACTAAATGCATTATTTACTCGTTTAGCTTATTCCAACAGCACCTTCCAAAACCTGGTCTCAAGCACCAAGGATGGAGGCAAGAGGTAGAAGGGAACATCAACTTAATCAGGTTCCTCTCCAAACTGCGCTCCATCCTGACTTTAATATTTCCATTCTTTCATCACTTGCTTATCAATCCTGAACTCACTCTCTAACCTCACTATGGAGCACCTTCAGTGGGATGCAGCAGTTCAAGGTAACGTGTCACCACCGCCTTCTGAAGAGCAATTAAGAGCAGGCAATTTGTCTGTAACATTCAGTTCCTAAGAAATTAAAAAGACATTACCAGAGATGCATGACTTGAGAATGAATTGAAAATACTTGGATTATTCTCACCGGAACAAAGAAAGGTTAAACAATGTGATGAGCAGATTTCAGATGATGAAGTTGGTTATTAAAAAGAAAAAAAATGAAAAAAATATTTCATCTACTGTATGGGTCAGTAACCAGAGGTCAAGGATTTGAAATCATTGGCAAAAGATTAAATGGGGCAAAATTCCAATCAAAGTTTTGGAACTTGTTACGCTCTCCTTGAAATAATTTTAGAAGAGAATTGGACAGGTATTTGAAGATAAAGAACAAGAGTTTAGGATGAATACTTTGGTTTAGGAACTCAGTAAAACTGCTCTTAGAGTCTGACAAGGCAAACAGTCCAAATGGTCTCCTTAAAAACACAAAATGCTGGCAGAACTCAGCAGGCCAGACAGCATCTATGGGAGGAGGTAATGACGACGTTTCGGGCCGAAACCCTTCATCAGGAGTGAAGTAACATGGGATGGTCGAGGGGGAATAAGAAGTTGGGGGAGGGATGAAATAGAGAGCTGGGAAGTGATAGGCTGGAGGGAAATGGGCTAGGGGGAAGGTGGAGAATTATGGGAAATAAAAGAGAAAGAAAGGTAGGATCTGGGGGGAGATTGTAGTGAGGGGGGAAAAAAGAGAACCAGACTAAATTTATAGATAGGGATGGGGTGGGGGGGGGCAGGGGTATCAACTGAGGTCTGTGAGTTGAATGTTCATGCCGGCAGGCAGGAGGCTACCTAGGCGGGAGATAAGGTATTGCTCCATCGACCTGCGTGTGGCCTCATCTTGACGGTAAAGGAGGCCATGGGCAGACATATTGGAGTGGGAGTGGTCTGTGGAATTGAAGTTGTGTTTTTATTTATTTCCAGCATCTGCAGATTCACTCAAATGGTCTCCTTGTTTCTTTAAAGTCTATTTACTCAGAAAGTAAGCAGCACACTAAGAAAATTACAACAAAAAGAACTGCTGGGTTATTTCCAACAGTTTGCTTTCTTTAAATCTCATTACAAGAACCTCTCTACAAAAAAATCCATGAAGATAATAGATCGCTTAATAAAAACTACAGAAATCCCCACTGAGTAGATTATACTGTTGTAAGAGAAATGGACTGATATCTCCATTGAGACTAATTGGAGAAATACCCAAACATTCTGGTAGGAAATAGCAAAGTTTTTACATGCACCCTTGACCAAGGATAAGCAAAACCACCCGTTATCCTCAGCATAACATGAAACCGACCAAGGTTACAATGCTCTACCATACCTGCACCTGTAATGATGGTTATTCTGATCTGTCAGAAAGAAATAATGCCCATTCCAGGCCTGGGGATCGCTTTCCGCTTCAATCCACTTTATGTCTGTGTTGTACTGAACTTTCAGTTTCAACGTTTTAGTGAAGTCATTTAAGTATTGGAGCATGGTGTCAGCATGAGGGAAGAAATCTTTGGAGTAGTGCTTGAAGAGGAGATTGTCATCATGACTGAGCAGTGAGTTCCAGTCATGGCGGAGGTTAAACTCTCTGTTCTGTTTGCCAGTGTAACGCTTGTTGATGCTGATGAGCTTCCGATGGCGAGGATAATGTATAAAAAAGCTCCCAGAGATGTTACTACGTTCAAAGATCAGATATCGCCTTTGGGACTGATGGAGAAAGTAACCAATCTGCAAGCCACCAGGACCTGCCCCTATCACACAGTAATCAAGGTGGAGGTAGTTTGATGGTACAGCTCCACTCCAAGAGGAAAAGGCAATGAATGCCACAAGTGTGCCAAGCATACATCTTATCCATGATGCTGACATGCTGCTCCCACTCCATCAACGTCCAACTGGAAATGAAAGAGAAAGACATTCACCTTGAGACTTAATGTCAGGCACTGGTCAGGGGCACTTCCAACTAAGTCACAATCACGTGAGTTCAAGTCCACATTTTCATCACAAGTCTGGTTCACCCGATTATTACAACATGAGCAGACACTTAAACAGGCAAGCCACTGTGGGCTGAAAGGGCTGTTTTCATTAGTAATCACTGACACACAACTGTTGAGAAATAGTCCATGTGGGAGACCTGGTGGAGGTTTATGGGGTGATGAGAGGCATAGGTAGACAGTTGGTATTTTTTTCCCCAGGACTGAAGTATCTGATACTGGAGGATATACTTTTCAGGTGAGACCAGTGAGTTTGGGGAGATGCGTGGTGCAGTTTTTCATACACAGTCACTAGGAATCCGTTGCCAGCGGTAATGGCAGAAGCAATTGCGATAGAGGTGTTCAGACAGCTTTTAGATAGCACACAAAATGTGGAGAGAATGGAGGCATACGGAAATTGTGTAGGTAGAAGGGATTAATTTAGTAAGCTTTTTAGTTAATTCAGCACATCATCACTGGCCTGAAGGCCTGTTCTTGTGCTGTACTGTTCTATGCTCCAACGCCGATTGCAGCCCCTCAATGTGCAATGGTGGAAGAGGCCTCAACTGAAGCCCATCCCCACAGAGTCCCTTGCTGTGACTGCAACCAGCTTCAACACAACCCTCAGCACGTGGCCCTCCACCACAAAGCAGTTTACAGCCTCAGCCTGGACAACACCAGTGAGTTTCGGGAAGTCCAGGGTGCAACTTTCACTGCTGATAACTTCCCAGCAGCAGCTGACAGCTGAGCACCCCTCTGCCTCCAAACAGCTTGTATCTTCCCCCTCCTCTTCCCATTCTATCTGCTCGTCACCCACCCTCTCCCACTTTTCCCTCCCTCCACTGTTCCCATCGGCCATCCCACCTCCCTTGACTCCTGCTCCATCTTCCTCATTATCAGCATCCTTCATCTGCAGCCCTTTGTTGCCCTCACCGAGCACCTCACAGCCTCTGCCCTATTTCCACTTTTCCCTTCTCATCCACATCCACCTATCATTTGCCAGCTCCTGCTCCACCCCCTCCTCTTACTTCACCATACTGGCTATTTTCCAGTCCATATGAAGGGTCTCTGCCCCAAACACTGACTGAATATCTCCCGCAGTCTGACTCAGTCTGTCCACTAGTTTGTTTTGCAAAATCGTATTAGAAATCAAGCTAGGTAATTATTCAAGCTTTGGTTATTTGAGACTGCTGGCCTGTAGTTCATCGGAAGCCTCTGATTCTCAAAGCTTGTCCCCCAACACTGGAGATCTCCTCAATTCACATCCATCTGCTTTAGGCTCACTCATAAAGAATGGTCACTCTGGAATAACCAACCACACCGCTACGATGAACAAGAGAACGTCTGCAGATGCTGGAAATCCGAGCGACGCACACAAAATGCCTGAGGAACTTAGCAGGTCAGGCGGCATCTGTGGAAAAGAGCACAGTCGACATTTCGGGCCGAGACCCTTCATCAGGACTAAAGAAATAAAGATGAGGAGTCAGAGTTAGGAGGAGGGGTGGAAGGGGAGGAAGAAACACAAGGTGAGAGGGGAGGGGAAGAGGGCGGGAGGAGGGGGGAGGGGAGAGGGAGGGGAAGGTGGATGGGGGGAAAATGTCGACACTTGCAGTTCCCTCCAGCAGTGCACTGCTTAGTGATTGATTGGTAAGTATTATTTTGTTTCTTTTACTAGCTTATTAATAATTTTTCTTTCTTTTTGTGTTTTTTCAAGTTACTCTATAATAGAGTAATTTATTATATCCTTGAATAAGTGTACAGTGTCTCCTTTGCGGATGCCTCTTGTTGCTGAAAGAACAAAGGAAATTTATCAAAATATTTTCATGGCAGACCCTGGAGCTTGAGCTTGAAAGCCTGATTACTGGTATTTAATACATATGTTTGTCTCTATAGAGTTTATCGAACATTGAAGATTCTTCACAATCAACCTTCTTCCACCGACTGAATGGATTCTCCCCAAAGCCCAGTATGGACAGAAAGCAGCCACTTGGTCCATGGTCAGCCAAGAACGGTCTTTTGAACAATACCACTTCCCAACTTCTAGCCCATAACCTTGTAGTCGCTGACTCTGAAGGTGCTTTTCCAGGGTCATCTAAAATATTGTTCTGCCTCCACTATTCTTTCAGGTAGTAAAACCGAGACTCCAAAATATTCCTTGAGTGAAATAAATCTTTTCTCAACTCCCCTCCAACATCTTAACCAATTGACAAATGTGTGTTCACAGTTACTAGCCTTTTAATAGATCCTTTGGGTTTATCTTGTCTAGGCTTCCCATAAAAGACGTCAATGAAAATCAGCCATGATTTCCTCTGTTCCTAAGTAAAACATACCATGGTAGCTCTCCCTGTGTAACTACAGTTCTCCAACCCTAGCTTCACTGCAATAAATCTTCTCTGCACCCTGCCTAACTTCATAACACACAGGAGATAGTTTCATGGCCAAAACTATAGACATTAGTGGAGCTAATGATGAGGGTTGTCCTCAACCTCTCCTTCCAGTGACCAACCAGCTGCTCCTCAAAGCAAGGTGTGGAACCCAGTTAAGCATAATGGACGTGCTCTTCACCACATGACAACTCCAGTAAATAAAACAGGAGCAGCGTCTGACACTACACATGGCCTTGCTCGACCTCACTAAACCCTTTCACCTCATGAATCAGTAGGGACTTTCCTCAAATTCGGCTTCCTGCAAAAGTTTGTCTCCTCCTTACTCTTGCTTCATGGTGCCCCACATGGATGTGTCGTTGCTTTGACACTTTTTCAGTCTTTCTCACCACAGTGCCACAGTACACCTCCAAGAAGCTGCCCACTGGAAACGGAGCTGTTCTTCGCAACTAGTGGGAAACTGTTAAAACCACATTTTACTTCACTTCAGGATAAAGGTCACACAAATCTCAATAGTCTAGCTGCAGTATGCAGATGACGTGCTTTTGTGCAGCAAGGCCCAAACATTGTCCGCTCATTGACCGAAGTGTGCGAGGGTGGACTTTACAGTCAACATCCACAAGATCTTTGCCGTACAGTGCTGCTCTATAAAGACAATAAAGAATCGTGGTGGCGTTCTGGGATCCTTTCCAACATCTCCAGATGAAGGCGGACGTTCACTATCAATTTCCACTCACCAGGACAGCCTACATCTGAAAAGGGTGTGTGCAGGTCAAGGTCTCAAATGGGCTCAAAACTCAAGGCAGCAGTGACCCTTGCCATCCAATAAACCTTCTGAGGGCTGGACAACCTACAGCAGGCACAACGTATAACTAAAACACCACCAGTGTAAAATTCTCCAAATACACATAAGGATGGTCAACCAGTATCAGTGTCCTCTTCCAAACCAGCGTCATAGTCTCCATTACACTAACTGTGCTCAGTGGGGCAGACCACATTGTTGACAGCAGACTCACGTAAAAGACATTCCATGCCAATATTTCAGGGTACGTCAGATTTCTGAATAGTCTGAGAATCCATGAACACTGCCTCACTAATTTGCTCTCTTTTTGCACATTATTTTTATTTTGTATTTCTTATTGTAACTTATAGTAATATTTTATGAATTTCACTGCCACAAAGAAACAAATTTCATGAGCTATGTCAGTGATAATAAAATTAATCCTGATTCTGAATGGGCTTTTTCTGTGCTGCCTCACTTCCCTGTTGTTACCCTCTCCAACTTGGAGAGGGGGCAGTTCAGAACCCGCACACCATTACCCACCACTCCCACAGTACCCCCACCCCACTGGGTTGGCCATGCAGCATCATAATGCAACCTCATGTGACCAAAACAGGACTGACAGAAAAAAAGAATTGGAAATAAAAACAGGGACAGCTTGAAAAAGGCATATAAATTTAGGTAAAATATTCATTTTAATAGAATTGATTTGACCAATCAATGATAAAGAGAAAGGCGACCAATTAGAAAGTGTCTTTTTCACATAATTCATTAAGGTTAGAAATCTTTCTCGGAATAGATCTTTATAATAATTCTCAGTGATTGTTACACCCAAATATGTAAATTGTTTTCTTACAAAGGAAGGTTAATATCGGTTGGTATCAAATTATTTAAAGGAAACAATTCACTTACGTAAATTCAATTTATATCCAGAAAAAAAGAAAGAAATGTGGCCGTGGTTTGTGGGGGTGCTGCTCTCGGACATGCTTGCAGTTACACTGCCCCTGTTGATGCTGTCCAAGACTTACTGACAGATCAACCAGTCGGGTAGAATGGGTTAATGGAAAGGGAGTTAGTTGATGGGGAATGTACTGAGAATCATTTGGAACGGGAACCCACGACCCCAATGTCGGGGGACGATCTGGCGTGGACGTTTACAGCAGGCATGATCGAACGGGATGAGGACTGTGGGGAATCGGGAAAAGGACAAAGCAGGGCGCGGGGGAAATGTGACGGGGTGTCGGTGTCTGGCGAAGACGGCCCCCGGGGTCACCACTCGGTCTCCTAACTCCCAGGTGCAAAGTCACGGCGCTGCGCCGTTCCTCTCGGGTGTTAGGGGGCAAAGGCATTTCAAACGACCCGCGTCTCCCGCCGCCCCGGACCGACCTGCTGCCATCGGACCGACCCCCGTCGCGGCTCCAGCCTCCGCGCCGTCCCCGGTTGCGTCAGACGTCACTTCCGTCGCCGGCCGGCGTGAGGGGGTGTGACGGGGTTGGGGCGAGAAGGGGTGGGCGCTGAGTGGGGGGGGGAATCCGAACGGACATTGCCTTAGCGCTCCCTCTACAGGCTGGAGGGAGAACAGCAGGGAGCGCGGCAGCGCAGAGCAAACCCATTTAGCATCAGAATCAATTATATCGTCTATTTTAACTTCATGTCCACAGGACTTGTTTCCAGAATGCATCAGGCTTGTTTAGATGTTCCTTTGGAAACTTCTGACGCTGAATTTTGGCCGCAATGAGTAAAGGGTGCAGAATTTCATGAAAAGAACACCTCTCCAACTGTTAAGCACCGGGGTGGATCGATAATGCTTTGGGCTTGTGTTGCAGCCAGTGGCACGGGGAACATTTCGCTGGTAGAGGGAAGAATGAATTCAATTAAATACCAGCAAATATCACACCGTCTGTAAAAAAAAGCTGAAGATGAAAAGAGGATGGCTTCTACAACAGGATAATGATCCCAAACACACCTCAAAATCCACAATGGACTACCTCAAGAGGCGCAAGCTGAAGGTTTTGCCATGGCCCTCACAGTCCCCCGACCTAAACATCATCAAAAATCTGTGGATAGACCTCAAAGGAGCAGTGCATGTAAGATGGCCCAATAATCTCACAGAACTTTTGCAAGGAAGAATGGGTGAAAATCCCCCAAACAAGAATTGAAAGACTCTTAGCTGGCTTCAGAAAGTGTTTACAAGCTGTGATACTTGCCAAAGGGGGTGTTACTAAGTACTGACCATGCAAGGTGCCCAAACGTTTGCTGCGGGCCCTTTTCCTTTTTTATTATTTTGAAACTGTAAAAGAGGGAAATAAAAAAGTAATCTTGCTTAAAATATTAAAGAAATGTGTCATCTTTAACTTCATGTCTTTCAGAAATCAAATCATCTTTTACTTGCTTAGCTATTCACAGTAACAGGAATTTTGACCAGGGATGCCCAAACGTTTGCATGTCATTGTAAGTACTTTGATAATAAAATTTACCTTGACAAAGAGCAAAATAGTGAGGTAGTGTACGTGGGTTCACGGACTGTTCAGAAATCTGACGGCAGAGTGTAAGAAGCTATTCCTAAAACTTTGAGTGTGGGTCGTCAGGCTTCTGAACCTCCTCCTGGGTGGTGGTAATGAGAAGGGGGCATGTCCTAGATGACGAGGGTCCTTAATAATGGAGGCTGTCTTCTTGAGGCAGCGCCTATTGAAGATGTCCTCGACAGTGGGGAGGCGAGCGCCCGTGGTAGAACTGGTTAAGTTTACAACGGTCTGCAGCTTTTCTCAATCCAGTGTGATCCGGTTACCCATCAGCACAAGAGCCAGAATCAAAGTACTTACAAACCTGGAGTGACATTAGTTTCCCATGTGCAACTTCCCACATCTGCAGTTCGCTTCATTATACTGAATTTGAGAATGAAGTACTTGTGGAATTAGCACTGGAATGAAACCAGGGTTTAAGGATGATCCAGTTGTGTGTGTTCGTATATCCGCGCACGTGTAATGCTACTGTGACATTGTAAATTACCTCGATATCAATAAAGTATCTATCTATCTATAATTCTCTGAAGTTCCTCTCCTCCTCACCTATCACCCCACCAGCCTCCCGTCCAGCACATAATTGTTCGGACCAGACCCAACCAGTTCCTCTCCACCACCACTCACCTCCGTCTACTGGAACTTGTCCTCACTCTCAATAATTTCTCCTTTGGCTCCTCCCACTTCCCTCAAACAATAGGTGTAGCCACGGGCACTCACAAGGGTTACAGCTCGGCCTGCCATTTTGTTGGCTACGTTGGACAGTCTACGTTCCAAGCCTACACTGGTGTCTGTCCCCCAGTCTTCCTACACTACATTAACAAATGTATTGGTGTTGCTTCCTGCACCCGTACCCAGCTCGTTGACTTCTTCATCGACTTTGCCTCCTAACTTCCACCCTGCCCTCAAATTTACCGGGTCCATTTCCGACACCTCCCGCCCCTTTCTCAATCTCACTGCCTCTGTCTCTGGTGTCTGTCATAAGGAGGAATTTCTTTAGCCAGAGTGGGGTATATCTGTGGAATTCATTGCCACAGACAGTTGTGGAGGCCTAGTCACTGCGTCAGTCATAGAAAAGTACAGCACAGAGACAGGCCCTTTGGCCCCTCTAGTCCATACTGAGCTATTTAAACTGTCTACTCCCATCGACCTGCTCTCGGAGCATAGCCCTCCGTACCCCTGCCATCCACGTACCTCTCCAAACTCCTCTTAAACGTTGAAATCAAGCTCGCATGCACCACTTACTCATTCCACACTCTCACGCCCTTTGGAGCAAAGGAGTTCTCCCTTGTTCCCCTTAAAGATTTTACCTTTTACGTTTAACGCATGGCCTCTAGTTGTAGTCCCACCCAACCCCCAAGGCAAAAAAATGTATAGTTAAAGTCCTTGATTAGCAAGGGCATCAAAGGCTAGAGGGAAAAGGCAGGAGAATGGGGTTGAGGGGGAAAGTAAAGGAGCTGTGATGGAATGGCAGAGCAGTCTTGATGGGCTGAATGGCCTAATTCTGCTCCTTTGTCGTATGTATTAAAATGAGATAGGGAGTTCTGACACAATGAACGAGAACACAGCCAACACTATTGGGAAACTGATGAAAAAGCTTCAATGGTAATTCGAAACCTTTACAAGCCACGGCTTAACCCTCCGTGTGCCGTGTCAACCTCTGGTTCCACACATTGTTTCTGCGATCTGCAGCGAGTTCTGACTGGCTCCCTGCAGAGAGAGATAAGAAGATCAAGGTGTGACTTTCAAACAGAAATTCTTGGAAGGAAAATTTTTGCAGGTTATGGAGTGAAGAGCAGGAGAGTGAGACAGCTATTTTAAAGAGTTGAAGGGTTGAATGGCCTTCTGTTTTAAAGTTCTTTGAGATCCCATTATCCTAGGAAAAGACCTACTATTATACAAGTTAGGGGCTTGGATAATAAGTCATGATAGGGTAAATTATGATGTCAAGAGTCCATTTTATTGTCCAAGGGAAACATTACAATAGTCTTATAACAGTGCTGCCCTTAAATCCGGTGGTATGTGCTTTCAGATTTAAGTATGTATATGTTTATTTATTTGTCTATTTATCTATCAATTTATTTATTTGAATTAATGATTGATTGAGATACGGTGCAGAATAGACCCTTCAAGCCAAGCTGCCCAGCAATCCCCCAATTTCACCCTGGGACAATTTACAATGACCAATTAACCGACCATCCAGAATGTCTTTGGACCGTGGGAGGAAACTCCAGGTGCTCCTCACATGCAGCAGTGGGAATTGAACCCGAGCCACCGGTACTGTGAAGCGTGGTGCAAACCGCTACCCTACTGTGCCCCCCCCCCAATGGGAGAAAGTAGATAAAACTGAGCTTGGACTAACGATTTGAATCTGTTTTCTTTGGCTGAGCATGCAGCTTGCTGAATTGAATTGAATGATCTTCATTGTCATTATACACAGGTACAATGAGACTCCGTTTGGTTTCCTCTCAGGCAATCAAACAAAGCGGCAGATAAAAACAAGACAGTAATATAGAAAAACAGTATTAAATAGATAAGTAGCAGAAAATAAGTTGCAGCAGCACCAGAATATCACAGTAATGCACAAAGTGCCGTTAGTGCAAGTATTTGAGAGCGTGCCAACCACGGGTCGATTTCTCAGGTCACCTCAGTCTGATCTGCCCTACGTTGTCTGCCAAGAACGTATGGGCTTGCAGTGGGAAGGCTGTGTTGATTGTTTTGTTTGTACCAGCTGAGAGTCCCAACACATTGGGCCAAATACACGGTGTAAGGCAGAGCTGAAGAAAATAGCAGAGACCCTGACGATTGGAAGGTCAAGCTCGCGCTGCGTTCTCGATGGAGGTCACTGCTCGGCTTCATCGGTGTAGGGAAGACCACATCAACTGGAAGAAATGCATGTGAATTAATGCTTCCATTGCCCGTCACTTTAATTCTCCATCCTACTCCCACTCCAATCCATGGGTGCATTAACCCTTTGCAACCGGGATTTAGGCTGAACCAGTCCCACTGGCCTCAGACCGTAAGCCAACTGAATGAAAATATTCCTCCTCTAGAGATTGCATAAAAAGTGGAGATTGCCGTAAGGAGGGAAGTTGCAGTTAGGTGGCCTTTCATGGGAGATGAAGCAGAAGTGAAATGTGGCTTGTAGGAGATGCTGTGGTCAAGGAAGCAGTCTATGCACAGCAAGGCCCTGCACATGGCAGTCAGCTGATGAAGCAATGATTGAAGAACAAATCTATGTGAGAAGTGGGCACAAGGGATTTTGCAGATGCTAGAAATCTTGAGTGACGCACACAAACTGCCGGAGGAACTCAGCTGGTCAGGCAGGCATCCATGGAGGGGTATAAACAGTTGACCTTTAGGGTCAGGGTCCTCCATCAGGACTGAGAAGGAAGAAAGAAGAAGGTGGAGGGAGGGGAAGGAGTACAAGCTTGCAGGTGATAGGTGAGAGGCACTTTGCCCCTCAGCTGGTCTCATCTATCACCGACCAGTTTGTACTCCTTCCCCTACCCCCATCTTCTTATTCTGTCTTTTGCCCGCTTCCCTTTTAGTCCTGATGAAGGGCATTGGGCCAAAACATCGACTGTTTATTCCCCTCCACAGATCTGCCTCACTTGTTGAGCTATTTCAGCATTGCTCAGCCTTCCTATTAGCAAGGAAATAAATCCCCCATCCGCTGGATGCTTTCGGATTTGACATTCCCGGTGAAATCTGGGTAGGGTTGGCCTCCACTTATTTAAAAACTAAGTCCAGGTCATGGGCACTACCGAGCCAAACCTGCTGTGTTGTGTTTCAATAAGCCCCACTTGTGGACTGCCGTATTTGGTGGAGTTTTTGCTGTGATTCATTGCCGAGGAATGGGTTCTCAGACCCTGTAGCAGACAGGGGTAAAGGCAAGAAGATCCTTTTCTGTTTTGTTTTTCTGGTTATTTGTTTTTGATTTTCTGTTTTTAGTTATTTAAAACTTTTAAACTGATTTGCTATTTTATCTTTTAAAAAATTATAAGGATTTAAAATCTTAAGTTTCATTTTGAATTACTTTTTATGTATTTTATATTATACTTTAATTATATATTATACATTATTATGTTTAGTTGTATTATAATATTTGCTATATTATAAATTATATATATTATATTGTTATATTTTAGTTTTATTATAATATTCGCTACATTATATATATTACATATTATTATATTTTAATTATATTATATATTTTATATATATACTTACAGCTCTGTGGGGTCGAACGCTCCAATTCATTTTTCTATAACATATTGTAATGGTTGGCCTGGAGTTTTGTAGTGGGAGGGTGGGGAGGATACTAACTTTATATGATTTTATTTTGGGTGCTTTTTCTTTATTGTTATGAATTATATATTAGACACGTTTGTTTTCAACTATTAATCTGCATTTTGTTGATTTTTTTTGTAGTTGTATTGTAGAAACTCATAAAAAATTAATTTAAAAATTAAAAAAAAGAGAATTACTTTTTTTTTTAGATTGACAGCTTTCAAAGGTGTCGGGGGACTTTTGAATGGTGCAGCCAAGGTCTCACATCTGCAGTCAGATAGGCCATGTGCACTTTCATCAGTTCGGGTCCCGTTTGCTGTCCTGCTGGCAGTCAGATGCTGAGACTAACGTACCTGCATTCCCAGCCTCTGGCCACTGGGTGCCGCTGTGGAACGCTTTTAAAACTCTGCCCTCAGCCTGGGCATTATGACTACCTGCAAAACCACACTGCTGGAGAAACTCAGCAGGTCTGGCAGCATCAGTGGAGCCGAGGGGAATGTCGGCTACCCCCTCTGGGATCTTTTGCTCCACATACCAGCATCTGCATCCTCCTGCGTCTCCGGAAGTGCTGTGTATCTGAAAAAATAATTTTAAAATAATTATTAAAAAAAATAATCATTAATTGGCTGTGAATGTTACCAATCCCGTCCCCCAAATGACTGAGGGCTGACTTCTTGAAGCCGCTTTAGGAGGGCGGTTGCTCCTTGTAGGACAAGAGAGACAAACAGGCCAAACTGGGTGAGGAAAATGGATTTTAAACTTGAGGACTCAAAGGAACCGGCTGTACTTTTTTGCCGCAATCGTGCAGCTTTAAGCTCTCCTTTGCTGAAACTAGTCCTACTTCTCTAAGTTTGGATAGCTGATTTGTTCTTGGGAGATTAACAACTGAAAACCTACCGTAACCTACTGTTGAAAACATTGTTAAAAACTGTTGACAGTGTTGTTAAGAAGGCGTGTGGTGTGTTGGCATTCACCAAATGTGGCATTGCGTTCAAGAGCCATGAGGTAATGTTACAGCTATATAAGACCTTAGTTAGCCCCCATTTGGAGTACAGAGTTCAGTTCTGGTCACCTCACTACAGGAAGGATGCGGATACTACAGAGAGTGTGCAGAGGAGATTGACAAGGATGTTGCCTGCATTGGAGGATGCACCTTATGAGAATAGGCTGAGAGAACTTGGTCTTTTCTCCTTGGAGCAACAGGGAATGAGAGGCGACCTGATAGAGGTGTATAAGATGATGGGGGGCATTGATCGTGTGGGTGGTCAGAAGCTTTTTCCCAGAGCTGAAGTGGCTAACAGGAGTTTGAAGGTGCTTGGAAATAGGCACTGAGGGGATGTCAGGGGTAAGTTTTTTACACAGCGAGTGGTGGAATGCACTGCGGGCAGTGGTGATGGAGGCGGATACAATAGGGTCTTTTAAGAGCTTCTTGGATAGGTACACAGAGCTTGGAAAAATAGAGGGCAAATTCTAGGCAGTTTCTAGAGTAAAAGTTACATGGTCAGCACAACATTGTGGGCCGAAGGGTCTGTAATGTGCTATAGATTAAAAAAAAGAAGAGAACAGAATGAACCAATCTATCATTCCTCCCAAAAAAAAACTACTAAAGTTCCAAGAATTGAATCCCGAGGCCACCGACCATCTATCTTGATGGGCAGTCATTAAAGACACCTGTCCACACTCTGCTTGTTTCCTCAGAGAAATATCCATACCGGGCCTCATGTGTATGAAATCGTAGTTCGGACAAGGACAGCAGGAAGTCTTCCACTCAGTCACATGGGAGCCAGCTCATCACAGAACACGGTCTTCCTTCCCCCTAAAAAAGGGACATGTGAAACAACTATTTTAATCGAAATAGCGGATTTAACTTGTTTCCCCAAAAGCCCCAGTGAGAGCTGAGCTCAGCTTTCCACATTATCTTTCATGTCACTGGATTAACCGGCTGAGAAACACAAACCTCCCCGAAGAAGAAGGCAGAACTGAAAAACGTGATGCTTATCAGAACCTGCATCTCCACAGCACCTTAGATGTAGAAAATCTGATTTCAGCTTTCCCCCTGCTTGGCGTGTGAAAAGCCCGAGCATATGATTTAGCGCCAGCGAGCCCGGTGGGATGACTTTGCCAGCTACTGCAAGCTACAGGCACCTTCTAGCTGCATTTCAAACTCTGGGTTACAAACACTTCACAGGAACGAAACCCTACTGTAACCTGTGAAGACCCTGAAGTTGGAGTGAACTTGCACTTACAGTAGACCCTTCCATTATGACAGGTTTCGTACCAGCAAATGTTGTGTGGACGATGACCTCACTGTTCCACAAGCAGATGATCAGTGATGTGGTTGTACAGCTGACATCCCTGGGCTGTGGTTGCATGGGGAATGAATTATCCCCCATAGTGCCACTGATATTTGCTGAACAATGCATAATCTGCCTGATAGGTCTGGTTGGGGTTTCAACTACTTCATGGTCACAGCAAAACGGAAAGAGACAGGTAAATGTGATGTGAGCAAAATGGCCTGCTGTGACTGTCAGACACTGATTGTCCCACATCAACCTAACATCCTACTCACTCTAACCCCACTAGAATAATGCCCCATTCACTCTAACCCCATCAACCTAATGTCCCATTCACTTCAGCCCTGCCAGAATAATGGCCCACTTGCTTTAATCCCCAGCACCTAACAAGCTGTTCCCCCTTCTACAAGATGAATCAAGCTGGGAAATCTTGAACTGGGATCCACCAAACAGCCTGCCTGGCACCGTTCTCTGCAGAGTCCTGCGACTGAGGGAAGTACAGTTCCCATACCAGGCAGTGATGCAGCCAGTCAGGTGTGTAAAGGTCACTCAGAGTTGCCAGGATTCACACCCAGGCATCTTTAGAACTGGAGTAGAAGTGTCATCCCAGGGGACTGTCTGAGAATTGGAGTCTCTCCTGCCTGCCCTACACCCACACCACCCATCGTTAGTGAGCTGTCCCAGTCAATAGGCCACTACATGTGCGCCATGCCAGCTGGAGCTCTCAGCCATTGGTTTCATTTTCCACGCATCCTGTCTTCTTATCAGTTCCGTTTCCTTTGAGGTCATTTATTAAAACAAACAGGTGCATTTGCTCAAGATATAAAGATTTGTTTAAACCTGAGGAAACGTGTCTAATTATGAAATTACTTACTGCCCATTATGCCACTGGTGTTTCGGGCAGCAATGAAGATCCTCTGGTTCAGAGTTCCTCCATTATGTCAGTATCTTCCTCTACTGTCAGTCACACAAGTCCCTGGTGGAGACTCAGGAATACCGTCACACTCAGATGTAGAAGGGTTCGTCATTGCTCTTTTGCAAGTCAGGGTTGTTAACCTCCCCGCCCCCCCCCCCCCCCCCCACCGAACTGGAGGAGCGGTGGACCACTTTTAGTCTGGCCTTTACCCTTTGAACTGTTTGGCATGGATGACCCTACCAAGAGCCAAGGCAACATGGCTCTCTGGGTCATTGAGGCACACAAGCCTTTAAATCTAACGACAAGTGATGCAACGAGACCTGGGTGTCATTGTACACCAGTCATTGAAGGTGGGCATGCAGGTACAGCAGGCGGTGAAAAACACAAATGGTATGTTGGCATTCATAGCAAAAGGATTTGAGTACAGGAGCAGGGAGGTTCTACTGCAGTTGTACAAGGCCTTGGTGAGACCGCACCTAGAATATTGTGTGCAGTTTTGGTCCCCTAATCTGAGGAAAGACATTCTTGCCATACAGGGAGTACAGAGAAGGTTCACCAGATTGATTCCTGGGATGGCAGGACTTTCATATGAAGAAAGACTGGATCGAATAGGCTTATATAAACTGGAATTTAGAAGATTGAGTGGGGATCTTATTGAAACGTATAAAATTCTAAAGGGATTGGACAGGCTAGATGCAGGAAGATTGTTTCCAATGTTGGGGAAGTCCAGAATGAGGGGTCACAGTTTAAGGAAAAAGGAGAAGCCTTTTAGGACCGAGATGAGGAAAAGCTTCTTCACACAGAGAGTGGTGAATCTGTGGAATTCTCTGCCACAGGAAACAGTTGAGGCCGGTTCATTGGTTATATTTAAGAGGAAGTTAGATATGGCCCTTGTGGCTAAAGGGATCAGGGGGTATGGAGAGAAAGCAGGTACAGGGTTCTGAGTTGGATGATCAGCCATGATCATACTGAATGGCGGTGCAGGCTCATAGGGCTGAATGGCCTATTCCTGCACCTATTTTCTATGTTTCTATGTAAGTTTGTGATCCTCTTGGAGGGATTATGAAATTGAAAATTAATAATTTGAAGGATCAAAAAGGCAACAGAACTCACATAGTTCACTGTACCATAATGGGAGCAGCGGCGCTTTGGTAAATAAACCCTTGCTTCTGTTTGTAGTTCAAAGCTCAGCAGGGCAGTGCTCTCACAGAGCGAGTTTGTTAAACGTGGAACGTGTCCGGTGTGCCTCGGGCTGGAATCCTTTGTCAGCTTGGTGGGGAGAGCCAGAGGCGAGTCAGCGATAAAACTGAAGTATTACTCAGCTCTTCCCAACTTTTTCTTCAGTAGTCACAGGACAACAGGGGACTGTGGGCACCACGCCAGAGTCAGGCGTGTGCATGAGGTACGAAGCTCTGAGTCACTTTGAAAGGACAACAGCCTGGCAGTTCTCCAAAAATGGTCTCAGCATGAGATGAAGAGAAAGAGGAACTCAGTAAGCTTAACCATGACTCAAGTAGGGTAGAGGATATACCAGAAGGTCCTAGAAGGCTAATTTTCCACATATAAAGCAAAAGTCACAGTGCTATCCCCCAGCAGGACTCATTTATCATTAACCTATTAAGAACCTAGCAGCTGTAAGCTAGTCTACTGGCAGAGACAGGAAATATGACTCTGTAGAGCACTGAACAGGCTTTACAAAGTACTTTAGAAATGAAAGCAAAGGGACACAAGCCCTCTTGTACGACAGAAATGAACTCCCAATCACTCGAATTTCTTCGCCGTGACCTCATATACCTTACTGCAGGGGGTGTCAAACTCATTTTAGGTCACGGGCCGGATTGGGCAAAATGCAGCTTCATGTGGGCCGGATCAGTCGGGCGCGTGCGAACGCAGCTTTCATTGCCTCCATTTTTTCAGCCTGTTCTCATGTGTCTCAGTCTCTGCTATAACTACAAAGTGTTTCACTTCACAAATTCCGTTTCTTATGAAGAAGACTGCTGAGCAAGCATTATTTTTATGATTGGTATTAACTTACAATCATAGGCTTCATATCGCCGGGCCATTAATAATTAAAATAATAGATCTATCTAAAATGATCTTGTGGGCCGGATAGAATTGTACGCCGGGCCGGATATGGCCCGTGGGCCTTGAGTTTGACATCACTGCCTTACTGTCTACTTTCACAGCACCTTTTCTGTAATTGTAACGCTAGATTCTTCAGGGACACATACAGAATGCTGGAAGAACTCAGCAGGTCAGCAGCTTCTGTGGAAAGGAATAAAGTGTCGGCCTTTCGGTCCGAGTCCCTTCATCGGGGCTGGAAAGGAAAGGGGGTAGAACCGAGAATTAGGTGGTAGGGGGAAGGGGAAGGTTCAGGGTGAAAGGTGATAGGTGAAGCCAGACAAGGGGGTGGGTTGGGGAGGGGGAGCAAAGCGAGAAGCTGGAAAGTGATAGGTGGAAAAGGTAAATGGCTGAAGACGAAAGGAATCTGATAGGAGAGGAGAAAGGGAAGGAGGAGGGTCACTAGAGGGAGGGGTTAGGCAGGTGAGAAGAAGAAGAGTAAGGGGGGAGCTAGAATGGTGTCCTTACTTGAGGAAGGATATACTGGCTTTGGAGGCGGTGCAGAGGAGGTTCACCAGGTTGATTCCAGAGATGAGGGTTAGACCATGGAGTTTCCTGGGACTGTACTCACTGGAATTCAGGAGGGTGAGAAGAGATATTATGGAAATGTATACAATTCTGAAAGGGATAGATATGGTAGAGGCAGGAAAGTTGTTTCCACTGGTAGGTGAGACTAGAATTAGGCGGCATAGCCTCAAGATTTGGGGGAGTAAATTTAGGACAGAGATGAAGAGGAAACTGCATTTCCCAGAGAGTGGTGAATCTGTGGAATTCTTTGCCCAATGAAGCAGCGGAGGCTACCTCAGTAAATATATTTAAGACAAGCTTGGATAGATTTTTGCATAGTAGGAGTTATGGGGAAAAGGCAGGTAGGTGGAGATGAGCCCATGGCCGGATCAGCCATGATCTTATTGAATGGCGGAGCAGGATCGACGGGCCAGATGGCCAACTCCTGCTCCTGTTTCTTATCTTCTTTTGTGCTGTCTTTTAGTTAGAGTGATCTGTCTGGATGGAATTCAAAACAAAACTTTTAACTATATCTTGGTACACCTGCCAATAAATAAACCAATTAAAAGAGAGGGAGGAGGTTCAAAACTGCAACATCAATTCACCATGGCTGATTTTGTACCTCCGCATCACTTTCCTGCCCTTTCCCCTTAACCCTCTATTCCCTTAACCTCCTGAAACCTATCTCAGTTATGAATCGCTGAGCCTCCGCAGCCCAACAGGGTGGAGAATTCCCCAAAAATTCACTGCTCTCTGATTTCTACACATTTTCAACTAGAGGAGAGATCTCCACCCTCAGTGCTTTGGACCTTTGGAATGACGGAGGGAGAGGAAAATGAAGAAGATGGGGTGAACGCCAGCTCTTCATCGTCAGCGCTTCACTCATCCAGGCTGCTGTCCCCACGTGCTTCAAACCAGCCGCCATCATCCCGGTACCAAAGCAGTCTACACCTTCGGAACTAAGTGACCACCGCCCGGAGGCAAGCTTGCCAGTCTTCGTGAAGTGCTGTGATTGGCTGGAAAGTGGTAAAGTTGATCAGTACCTCCGCCCACTAACCCACCCCAACACACCCCTCACCACCATCACTTTATCACCTCCTGACAGAGTCACCTTATATATAAAAGCTCCTGTGTCTAGTGTCACTTTATGGGCATATAATCAATCTACCTATACAGGCTGTCTTTTGAATTTATGTTTATTGTGTATTTTATTATTGCATTTTTTAAATCTCATTATGTTCTTTTTTGGTGCTGCTTTGGAGTTAGAGTGAGAATTATTTTGTTCTCCTTTACACTTCTGGAAATGACATGAAACAATCTTGCAAGGTTCGAGCAGAGTCAAGCTGGCAGGCCAGTGCCAGTGCCAGTGCCAGTGCCATGCCAGTGCCACCACTTTATGGAACAGGACGACGGCTCTGCAGGACAGAGCACGGGGAGAATGGGTTGCTGACCGCTCCTGGCGTGCACAAGAGTCCAGGCTGGTGTTGCACATGACTGGCTCCCCTCCCTGACATTGCCGCCCCCATTATCACCGCAGAGGTCTTGTTGAGAATGGGCCAGAGAGTGTGGGGTTTGTCTACGACATGAGGAAGATGGGTAACTCGGGTGGTGCAACATAAGGGTCCATAATCGGGTGCAGAGAGTGCCAGTGATTTTGGGGAGCTACTTGGGGAGATGAATTTTGCAAGGGTGTCAACAGTAAATGAGTTGGTGTTAAGTAGGTGGTACACAACAAGGTTGAAAACTATTCTGGAAGGATTATTGCAACACAGGATATTTATCAGCTGGTTTTGGACTTGGTGCCGTTTCAGAATTAGCAACAGGATGATGACGAGATGATCTATTTTGAGTGACATAACAAAAGATTTCGATGTTGACTGTGCTGAGAGTTTAGTCTCTGCAGGGACGTCTATGCGCCACAAGACCAGCACTGGATCGACACCGTCAGAAACTCTACTCCAACACACCTTGTACAGTGATAAGACAGACGGTGTCGTGTCCCCACCATACAGTCCCTCTGGGCTTCCAAATCTGACGCTAAGTGGTGCACAGGAGTGTAACAGACTTAGCGGATAAGGAAGCTGCCCCGCAGTGACAACTGACCAGTCTGGCGATGCCATCCGTTGACCAACACTCTGGTTCCTCCGCGTGCCACCAAGGTGGCTGTACCGTTGACCCTTTCGGATTCATCTGCCACAGACACCCTGCTGCCGGCGTCCTCGTTGGGTGCAGTCTTTGCCCGAAGTGGCATAACCTACAAAGTAGCAAAGGCATGCTTACCTCCTTGACTTAGCCAGCCATGATCCTGCTACCAGATCTAGTCTAGTAGTACACCAGTGGAACATCACCTTCACGGCTAGGTTAGACCTCCCAGTGAACGAATCTCCGCCGTACTTCCCTGATCGGCCAGTGTCACTCCTACGCCACCCTAGGTAATTTCTAAAGTAAATACCTGTTCGGCACAGCATTGTGGGCTGAAGGGCCTGTACGATGCTGTAGGTTTTCTATGTTTCTATCATCTTCCAACACCATTCCTTTTCCAGGACCGTGTCAGAAGCTAAGCCAGCTCATGATCCTGCGCAGCCGCCAAAACTGACCAGTAGCAACTGAGGTCACCCACACGGAAGGGATGAGAACCGTGAATCTGATTCCCACTGGAAGTCATGGGCAGCGAGGGGATCGGCAGAACCTCTGGTAGGACAGGCGTAAATCATGGATGCTGACCGCAAGGTTCTGGTGGACCGAGGAAGAGCCTGCACTCCAGAAGATCCGGGAACTGTCTAAAGACAGAGAAAGTACTTGGTAGAGAGATCAAAGGCCATAATAAGGTCCACTCACCTCTCCTATCAGATTCCTCCCTCTCCAGCCCTTTACCTTTCCCACCCACCTGGCTTCACCTGTCACCTTCCAGCCACCCTCCTTCCCCTCTCCAGCTTTTTATTCTGGTGTCTTCCCCCTTCATTTCCAGTCCTTACGATGGGTGTCGGCCCGAAACGTCGACGGTTTATTCACTTCCATAAATGCTGCCTGGCCTGCTGAGTTCCTCCGGCACATTGTGCGGGTTGCCCTAGTAATCGGTTTATTATTATCGCGTGCATTAAGCTTTGCTTTGCACACCTTCCATACAGACCGTTTCATCGCGTCTTTGAGATAGTGCAAGGGGGCAAGTAGTAACAGGGTGCAAATGACCCGCTGAGGTTCTCCAGCACTTTGTGCGTGTCGCAAATTACAGTGCCACAGCTACAGAAAAAGTGCATGGCGGGCCGATAACAAAGCGCGAGGCCACGTTGAGGTAAATAGTGAGGTCAAGAGTCATTTTGTTGTATGAGGCCCATTCAATGGTCTTATAATTGTGGGATAGGAGCTGTCTTGGAGCCCAGTAGTGTGAGCTTTTAGACTTCTGTATCTTCTGCCCGGAGGGGTGGGGAGAAATAAGAGGTGCAGGACGGCA
Organism: Hypanus sabinus; assembly: GCF_030144855.1. NCBI lineage: Eukaryota > Metazoa > Chordata > Chondrichthyes > Myliobatiformes > Dasyatidae > Hypanus > Hypanus sabinus. Next base: position 16,792,469 of record NC_082734.1, read on the forward strand.
GGGGTCTTTAGTTATTGGCAGTGAGACGTGAAGACAGAAAGGAGGCTTTTTTATTTGTGGTGTCCACAACTCTCTACAGTTTCTTGTGATCTTGGGCAGAGCAATTGCACCGGGCAGGAAGTGGGGAGGCAGACCACTGGCCAGGAGGAGGAAGAGCAATCTACTTCTGTAGAAAAATCTGCCAAGAGCAATCATGATCATGGAAAGACCACTGATCGCCCGCATCACGGCACATAATGAACGATCGACCAATAAAAATTGTGAGGGTGGAGGGGGACATGCCGAATTTTCTCAGCCTCCTGAGGAAGAAGAGGCGCCAGTGTGCTCTCTTGGCCGTGACATCCATATGGTTGGGTCGGGACAAGCTGTTGGTGACGTTGACACCGGGGAACGTGAAGCGCTTGGAACTCGACCCCGGTGCACTAAGAACTTTAGGACGGTACAATGCCGTGGTGAGCAGCGCTGCTCCGGTAACCTGGGTTCAATCCTGACCTTGGGCACTGTCTATGTGGAGTCTGATCGCTCTCCCTACGATCACATGGTTTTGCCCTGCGCGCTCCGAGTTACTCTCACTTTCCCAAACAACATGTAGGTTGGCAGCTTTATTGGACCGAAAGGCAGGTGAGTGGGAAAATCTAGGGGGAGGTTGATCTAGAGTAGAGGCTCCGAAGCATTCGGGCTCTCACGACCAGACTATGTAACAGTTTCTTCCCCCAGGCTATCAGACTCCTCAATACCCAGAGCCTGGACTGACACCTTACTGCCCTATTGTCTTGTTCATTATTTATTGTAATGCCGGCACTGTTTTTGTGCACTTTATGCAGTCCTGTGTAGGTCTGTAGTCTAGTGTAGATTTCTCTATGTTGTTTTTTACGTGGTTCAGTCTAGTTTTTATACTGTGTCATGAAACACCATGGCCCTGAAAAATGTTGTCTCATTTTACTAAGTACTGTACCAGCAGTTATGGTCGAAATGACAATAAAAATGACTTGACTTGACTTGATCAGCCGTTGGCAGCTGATCTCGGAGAAGGTAAACTCTGATCTCAAACCTCCACTGCTTGCGACTCTACCCGCTCACAGCGAAGGATTCGGGAGTAAACCCCGAGGGAAAATCCGGAGCTGGAGTGCCTAAGGCAGTCCGACGTTGGGTTCAAGTTGACCGTCAGCTCCTGCTGGTGCCAGACTGTATGGGTCTCGGCTGTTCGCTTGGGTTCATCAGCTGTGTGGGGAGGGGGAGCCTGCTACAAGGGCAACAGCTTGCTCTCTGTACCGTACAGCCCTGGCTTGCGTATCACGTAGGACGCAACATTCATGGTCAACCTCAACGAAAGGGGGGCCTCCAAAAAAGTACCTACCTCAACCACATCCTCTGGCAGCTTATTCCAGGAACACACTACCCTCTGTGTAAAGAAATTACCTCTCAGGTCTTTCTTTCTCTGTGCCCTCTAGTTTTGGACTCCCCAACTCTGGAGAAAAGGCCTTGACTGTCAACCTGATCCTGTAAATCTTTTTAACTGCTATGAGTTCCCCTCTTTATCTTCTACACTGAATAAAGATACAACATGGCACCTCTCCCTATAACTCAGTCTCTCCGGTCCAGGCAGCATCCGTGTAAATCTTTTATACGACTGCAACTTTAAACCCTGCTCCTAAACTTGATACCCCGACTGAAGAAGGCCAGAATGCTAAATGCCTTCTTCACCGCCCTGTCTGCATATGTGGCCACTTTCAGGGAACTGTGCGTGTACTCCCAGCTCCCCCTGTTCCACAACACTTATCAGAGCCCTGCCACTCACTGTATAAGCCACCCCCTGTCTTTGACCAATCACATAGCATTACCTCATACGTAAGTTGAAATACATTTGCCATTACTTTGCACATCTCCTTAACTAACCAACATCCAATGATTCCGGCATAGACTAGGCCGTATCCACTACGTTTTGTAGGCTTTCTATTCAAGGGCATTGGTGTTGCATCATGCCTGGTATGGGGTCACCAAAGCCCGCGAATGGAAGAGCCTACAAAACGTAGTGGATACGGCCCAGTCCTTCACGGGTATATCCCCTCTCCAACTTTGAGCGCATCTGCAAAGAACACTGTCGCAGGAAAGCAGCGTCCATCGTCAAGGGCCTCCACCATCCAGGTCATCTTCTTTCCTTGCTGCTGCCATCAGGAAGGAGGTACAGGAGCCTCAGGACCCACACCGCCAGGTTCAGGAGCATTTATTACCCCTCAGCCATCAGACTCTTGAACCACAGGGGATAACTTCACTTTCCCCATCACTGAACTGTTCCATATCCTGTTGGGTGCAGTTTCTTATACTTACTGTGTATGCTTGCAAGAAAATGAACCTCTGGGTCATATCAGGTGTCATATATTACTTTGAGAATAAATTTACTTTGTACTTTTAATTCATTGTAACCTGCTTCACTGTCAGTAAGTTCCCCTGATTTAGTATCCATCAGCAAACTGCGCCTCGTGCCTTGGGCATTCTCATCCAATCCCATGAATAACAGAGGTCCCAATCCTGACCCCTGGGGCGCCCCAGTTGTCACAGGTTTTCAGTTGACCATCAGCCACCATCCTCTGTTTCCTATCATTCAGCCTATTCTGAATCCCATGAGACCTAACCTCCAGATCAACCTGCCATGTTGGACCTTGTCGAAGGCTACAGTAAAGTCCATGTAAGACAACATCCACTGCTCTTCTTTTATCTATTCCCTTAGATACAGCTTCAAAAAACTCCAAACAGTGTCATACATGACCTCCTGGTCATTAAGAGGGACACGCACAACACGCTGGAGGAACTCAGCAGGTCGGGCAGCATCTGTAGAAACGAACAGTCAACGTTTCAGGCCAAGACCCTTCGTCAGGACTGAAGAGGGAAGGGGCAGGAAGGAGAAGGCTGGTGGGTGCCAGGTGAAAAACCAGTAAGGGGAAAGATCAAGGGGTGAGGGAGAGGAAGCAGGGAGGGGATAGGCAGGAAAGGTGAAGAAGGAATGTAAGGGGAAAGCACTGTGTGTAGAAGAAGGCGACGGAACCATAAGGGAGGTGATAGGCAGCTGGAGGAGGAGGCAGAGTGAAACCGGGATGGGCGAAGGGAGGGGGAGGGTATTACCGGGAGTTGGAGAATTCGATGTTCATACCAAGGAGCTGGAGACTACCCAGATGGTATATGAGGTCAAAACACAAAAATACAACTGCAGATGCTGTGGATCAAAGAATACGTACACAATGCTGGAAGAACTCAGCAGGTCAGGCAGCATCTTTGAGAAAAGAGTAGCCAATGTTTCGGGCCGAGACCCTTCATCAGGAATGGGGGTGGGGGGGTGTAGCTCCTCTGACCTGAGTTTGGCCTCATCATGGCAGTAGAGGAGGCCATGTATGGACATATCCGAATGGGAATGTGAAGCAGAGTTGAAGTGGGTGGCAACCGGGAGATCCTGTCTGTTGTGGCAGACGGAGCGGAGGTGCTTGATGAAGTGGTCCCCCAATCTGTATCGGGTCTCGCCGATGTAGAGGAGGCCGCACCGGGAGCACCGGATGCAATAGATGACCCCAACAGACTCACAAGTGAAGTGTTGCCTCACCTGGAAGTCACTAAGAGGATCTGGTCTTTCCCTAGGCACCCAATTTACTGTTCAAGTAACTGAACCGCCTCTTGGGATTATCTTTAACACTGCCTGCCTGGATACCCCTTTTCTTTCCCCCCTCTTGATTTCCCTCAAGCCTCGTCTTTTATACAGTACTTGTTGAAGGATTCATTCGCACCCTGTGCTCGACGTGATGAATGTTTCCTTCTTGTTCCTTGCTAGAGTTTCCACATCTCTCATCAGCCGGGGTTTCATGTACTTGGTATAGTTTCCCTTTATTCAGGAATATACTGTCCAGAACTCTTGATAGGACCCTTTTAAAAGCCTCACATTTGCCAGCTGTTCCACTGTCTTTAAAGTCTTCTCCCCTGCCTCCAACAATGCTGATATTTAGCAACTCCGTCGTTAGGAAACTCAGAATAAGAATCAGGTTTAATAACACCTACATTTGTCATGAAATTAGTTAACTCAGCACCAGTACAATGCAATGCATGATAATATAGAAAAAACTGAATTACAGTAAAATATACTTCAACTTAATAAGTAGTGCAAAGACAGAAATAAAAAAGTAGTGATTAGTGTTCATGGGTTCAATGTCCATTTAGAAATGGGATGGCAGAGGGGAAGAAGTTGTTCATGAATTGTTGAGTGTGAGCCTTCAGGCTCCTGTACCTCCTCCCTGATGGTAGCAATGAGAAAAGGGCATGTCCTAGGTTGGTGGGGGTCCTTAATGATGGACGCCGCCTTTTTGAGGCCTCGCTCTTTGAAGATGTCCTGGATCCTACGGAGACTAGTGGTCCATCATGGGCAAGTCAAAGCTGAGCATGACTCTGTGTTTTCCCGGCACTAAAATCTCTGATACAATGGACAAACTCCCTTGCCGGCTAACTGACTACCCCGCTGTGAAGAGGATCGTTGTCTGCATTGGTTCAGCAATGATCGGAGCTGCTGAAACGCGACTCTAGCAGTCTCTCTGAATGTCCAAAGATCCGTGGTAAAGGTATGTTTTAAATCTCCGGACCAGTCCCCCACGGAGTTGCAGCCCTGGGCGGTTCCCCGGGCCCCTCGGTCTGCGCGATTGGCTTCAGAGGCGATGTAGAGTGCTGAACCTTGGCTTTGTTGACTATTTTATTTACCTTGGGAACACGCCACATTTTCCAAACCTGATGCTCTTCACCCAGACAGTCTGGGCTCGTGGATGCTGTCGACAGATATATTCCCCTGCACTCTAGCATTACTGACTATTTACCATCCCCAATGACTTCCTCCATTCTGTAAACGTTACCCATCCTATTCAGACCACTGTCACTGGAAGGGTGTTCCAGATTGAGCTATCCTATTAAAGGTGTTAGCAGAGGTAAACTCCTAGTCTTAAATTTAAATGTACCTCTCTGTTGTACCTCTCCGAGCTACCTCTTCTAAATGTGCGATCCCTTTCAAATAAGGCTTTTATCTTAAGTCATTTTATTACCCTTGCAGACCTTGATGCAGCCAGTTATCTGAACTGTATTCCCCCTCCCATGGCCTACAAAATGAGGTGGCAGGCTTGCCACCATGTTCACAAAGCATTTTAGGTGCAACCTACTGTCTGCCAACAATTTACTTCAAGTTTTGAGGTACACTTGTTTAAAATTTGTAGTCCTTTGCATTATAATTTGGAGTATTGTGTACAGTTACAGTTCTGGTCACCGAATAATAGGAAAGATGTCAGCAAAATAGAGAGAGTACAGAGGAGATTTACTAGACTGTTACCTGGGTTTCAGCACCTAAGTTACAGGGAAAGATTGCACAAGTTAAGTCTTTATTCTTTGGAGTGTAGAAGGTTGAGGGGGGACTTGATGGAGGTATTTAAAATTATGAGGGGGATAGATAGAGTTAACGTGGATAGGCTTTTTCCATTGAGAGTAGGGGAGATTCAAACAAGAGGACATCAGTTGAGAGTTAGGGGGCAAAAGTTTAGCGGTAACATGAGGGGGAACTTCTTTACTCAGGGAGTGGTAGCTGTGTAGAATGAGCTTTCAGTAGAAGTGGTAGAGGCAGGTTCGATATTGTCAGTTTAAAAAAAATTGGATAAGTATATGGACAGGAAAGGAATGGAGGGTTATGGGCTGAGAGCAGGTCGGTGGGACTAGGTGAGAATAGGCGTTCGGCACGGACTAGAAGGGCCGAGATGGCCTGCTTCCATGCTGTAATTGTTATATGTAATTTATCACCCTTCTAAATCCAACGCCAGCTTTCTTTTGGAATTCTTATCCTCTATTTTATTGAACTACGACAGGATTTTCATTGCTGACGATTTCAATATTTGTATGAATGATTTCTCAACTGTGAACTCTGTGGCAGCTAGTTCGTGAGCTTTCTAGATAGCCTAGATCTTACCCAGCATGTCACTGAGCCCACCCTTTGACTTGAAAATGCACTTGACTTAGTCACGACAACTTATGCCTGACAGCACTAACCCAATTCATTTTTGTGTACAGTACTTTCTGATGCCCTCCTGCTTGTAACCAAGACCACAAAAGGTGCTGTTTTATGCAACTTAAATTCTCTGAGCTGGCTAGGCTATCTGACCCATGTGACTTCAACTACTTGGTAAATGAAATAGTTGATTCTTTCAACAATGACTTGAAAAGTATATTAAACACAGTGGCCTCACTTAGAAACAAAAGAATCACTTAGTAATAAAGTTAAACAATCCTATCTGTGAATTCTTGAGATCATGAAGAGTGGTTGAGAGAAAATGGAGAAAAACTGGACGAGTAGTATATTTTCAAAGAAAAGCCACTTTCCTTTAACATTGCAACATGCTTTGAAAGAAAACTCTTTTTCCCAAGAGTATTACAGGAAATAGAGGTGATCTAAGAATCTTGTTACTGTTGAAACCTGCCCCAACCTATTATGTTCTCAGTCAAGAATCTGCCACAAAATGTGAGGAATTAGCAATATTTTCTATATCAAGAAAATTGCTTCCATTAGGGAGAGAATAGCTACAGATTCTGGTAACCTCTGCAGCCAACCTCATAAGAAGATGGCAAGCAGGTCAAGTATTTCTGATTAAGTACTCTATAACATTGAAATACTGTAAAGAGTAAACACTGTCCCTACCACACTTCTTAAGAACTCTTTCAAAAATGTTTTCAATTCTGTTGTCCCTAGAAACTGGGGTTTTTCCAGCAGCCTTCAAAGCTGCAGCAGTCAAACCTTGATAGCGAGGGACCAGCTAGTCAAATCTTCCTCTCCTGAGCAAGATTCTCGAGAAAGTTACCTTCAACTAGCTCAACAACATTCTGAATGAGAAAGAAAGTTCTGGAGAAGTTTCAGTCAGGTCTTAGAGCAAACCACAGCATAGAGACAACCCTTACTAAAACTGTCAGTGTCATCGGGCTCAGCACTGGTACCAACTGGTACTCAATTCTAATCCTTCTAGATCTAAGTGCTGACTTCGACATGATTGGCCACAACAATCTTCCAGACTGCGTTGAGAACTGGATTGGCGTCTCTGGTAGTGCCTATAATTGGTTTCGCTCAGATATCTTAGAGACAAATTTTTTTATCCGTCTTGGTGGACTAACCTATTGGGAGATATGATGTACTGTCTAGTGTGCTCAGAGAAGCTGTTTGGTCCCCTACTCTTACCCTGATACATGTTACCTTTAGAGAGCATAAACTTGATTCGCAGTCGTTCAGATGACACACAATTGTATATCTCAATTGTGCCTGATGATGATACCATCCTATCTCCTCTGACTTCTGAAATGGCTGCAATAAACAAATGCATGAGTAATATTGTCCTAAAACTAAATGAAGATAAAGCTTAAATAATTTTGGTTGGCCCTAAAGCCAAAAGAGATAAACTTCTTGATAAACTTAGGAATTTGGCTCCACTTGTAAAATTCAGAAGTGATTATCCTGGGTGTTATCCTTGATTCAGATTTGAATTTTAAATGCCACATATAAAGATAGTGACCAGAACAAATTTCTACACTTAAGTGTCGCAAAGGTATATCAGTTTCTATCACATAATAAACGGGCAGACTATTACTTAAATGGGGAGAGAATTCTAAGTTCTGAGATGCAATGGGACTTGGGAGTCCTCGTGCAGGATACCCTCAAGGTTAACCTCCAGGCTGATTCGGTAGTGAAGAAGGTGAATGCAATATTGGCATTCATTTCTAGAGGAATAGAATATAAGAGCAGGGATGTGATGTTGAGGCTCTATAAGGCAATGGTAAGACCTCACTTGGAATACTGTGTGCAGTTTTGGGCTCCTTATTTAAGGAAGGATGTGCTGACATTGGACAGGGTTCAGAGAAGATTCACTAGAATGATTCCAGGAATGAGAGGGTTAACATATGAGGAACGTTTGACTGCTCTTGGACTGTACTCCTTGGAGTTTAGAAGAACAAGGGGGGACCTCATAGAAACATTTTGAATGTTGAAAGGCATGGACAGAGTGGATGTGGCAAAGTTGTTTCCCATGGTGGGGGAGTCTAGTGCGAGAGGGCATGACTTAAGGATTGCAGGGTGCCCATTCAGAACAGAGATGCGAAGAAATCTTTTTAGCCAGAGGGTGGTGAATGTGTGGAATTTGTTGCCACGGGCGGCAGTGGAGGCCGGGTCATTGGGTGTATTTAAGGTAGAGATTTATCTGAGTAGCCAGGGCATCAAAGGTTATGGTGAGAAGGCGGGGGAGTGGGACTAAAGGGGAGAATGGATCAGCTCATGATGAGATGGCGGAGCAGACTTGATGGGCCGAATGGCTGACTTCTGCTCCTTTGTCTAATGATCTTATGGTCTTATAATGGTGCTGATTGGCTAATTTATGCCCATATATCAAATAGATTAGATTACAGCAATGCACTTTGTACTGGCCTTCCAAAGCAAACTATTGACAAACTGCAACACATTTAGAACGCCGCTGCCAGACTTTTAACCAAAACCAGGATGGGGGAACCTATCACTCCCCTCCTAGCTACTCTGCTTTGGCTTCTTGTATCTTTCAGAATTGGTTTTAAAGTTCTCTAACTTGTTTTTAAAGCTCTTAATGGTCTGGGACAGGAGTACATTTTTTTTTGTTTTGTAATCCTGCTCGAGATCTCCTTCGCCGGTCTATCAAATTTAAACAATCTCCCCTAAAAGATAATTGGCCGGTCAGCCTTTTTGTTTGAATAACACCCCTAAACTGTGGAATTCAATGCCTAAAATTACAAAGGACGCAGACTCAGTTGACTCTTTTAAACGCCAGCTCAAGACCTATTTATTTAACCTTTGCTTTTAACCAACATCTTGCCTTTTAGTTTCACGTTCATTTTTATCTCTTTAATTTTATTTTCATGTTTTTATGTTTATCTGGTTGTAAAGCACTTTGAACTGCATCTTCTGTGTGGAAAGTTCTCTATAAATAAGTTATTATTGTTATTATTAGACGGAGTCATCCGGTCTGCTCTAACTAGATCCTGTCTGATCTCCAAAAAGTCTCCTGTGGACCGCCTCTCCCCAATTGCCCCCTCAATTACTTGGACTGCCTCATTCCCTCACTTACACAGAAACATCTGGAGGAAAAAAAACATGTGGACACAGGGACGTACAGTGAAAATTAGGCATCGACACACAAAGGGAGAATCAGACATGTAGATGTACACACATACACATATGCACCCTGTCACGCATATCATTCGACAATACACTGATAAATATGTTCACATGCAATGTTCAAGAACACTCCCATATACGATGATATCTGATTGCTTCACTGTTTCAGCCACTTTATTTAGCAAAGATTACTAGGCGTTATTTTTGCTGTATCACTCTTTGCTGAACACGATACAAATCCAAACCTTGCTCTGCTGAGTCAATAGCGGCTGAGCAAACTTTGCTGAGTCACGATGGACCAAAGTCCTGTCAACAGGAAACTGCTGACTAACCTTTGGCTTTGACTTTGTGCTGAATCATTGTTTCATTTCTGATTTTATTGCAGTTCCAGTCACAAGCTGCTTTGGCAGGCAGCCAGTTTCAATAGAGGGTTCTGGAGGGTTGAGTTACTGCAGTAACTTTCCACAACATTTCACTTCAAGCTTAGCAGTATTGTATCACGTTCTTAACATAGGAAGCTGCTGGGAAACATCTCGCAGGAGCAAGGTTCTGGGTTTAAAAAAAAACAAGTTCATAAAAAAGGGCAGAGATATAAAAGGGGTAGAAGGCATTTGAAAATCCAGATCTTAAGGCCCAACTAGGAGAAGGTACAGCAATCAAAATCAGGAATCCCAAGAGGCTGGACAAGGGAAGATGCAAAAATCTGGATACGTAGGCAGCTTTGGAGCCAGTGTGGTTCAAAGTTCACAAGTTGAAAATAATATTTATTTTCAATAATATTTTACTGTATGTAAAACCCTGAGATTCTTCTTCCTGCAGGCATACTTAGCAAATTTGCAGAGCAGTAACTGTAAACAGGATCAATGAACAACAAATTCAGATGTAAATAAATAGAAATAAATATTGAGCATGAAACAAGATAAAGAGTCCTCTAACGAGTGTCGTTAGCCCCTTTAGTTCAGGAGCCTGAAGCCTGAGCACAAAATCTTGTGCTGTGCAATTTTTTGTGCACACTGAATAAATTTCTTCAATAAAAAGCCAGTTCAAAAATCTGTTTGTTCTATTCTACATTTATTCTAAAATAAATAAGCCAGTTCTAAAATCTGCAGACAAATCCTCACAGACTCCACGTTGTCAACACACCATCTGCATCAGGAAAAGGAAATGTGATTGTGTACGATTATGAGATGCACTCAGCGCGCCGATGAGGAAGAGGGTGACAAACTGTTGCGCGCGGTTTAAATTCCCTTGTGCGCCGGTAGCAAAAGAGGTGTGCACGCGCACACACACGCACAGCTTAGAGGGAGCATTGATGATGGACGATGGAGGCGCGAGAGCACGGAGGGACTTGAACCCAGCAACACTCTGGATGCTGTTTGTAAGGAGTTTGCAGGTTCTCCCCTTAAACATGAGAATTTCCTCCAAGTGCTCCGGTTTCCTCTTGCAGTCCAAAGCCGTGCCAGTTGATAAGCTAATTGGTCACTAGGCTAGGGTTAAATTGGGGTAACTTTAATAAGTAGTGAACATATTCAATAATCCATTCCTTCCCAATGTATTGGAGAAGAAAAAGTAAAGGTTTCTTGTTACAATTTATGAGAGTTGTTCTTGGCTTCCTGCCTGGAATAATCAGCCTTGTTGACTTCAAGCAAGCTGACGTGCTTACTGCCCACACACCAGTAACTAAGCAATCAATCAGTTGAGTCCTTTGGCCGATCATACATTGCAACAGTTGTCTACTTCTGATAAAAACTGCAGCTGCAGAGCCAAGCTTTCCCTACTTCCACCTGCTGCAGTGATAAATTCAAAGAGATCAGTTCAACTGCCCTAGTACTGGTGACACAGCTATATAGGCTATAGGGTGACTGTTGCAATGTTACACCACAGAAATAGAGCCCAGTCCTGCTCCCTCTATTTTGGAAAACACAAAAATGGAAAATATTGGCATTTCTCCAAAACATTGACACCACTTCACGACCTTAATTGTGGTTTTGATGTCTGAATCCCAGGGTCTCCCGCAGTCCGGCTACTTCCATTCACTTTGTGTCCGAGCAGATATCCTTGATGACCCACAAAATCTTGACAACCTCAGGGAGCTGCCCTGGGCCAGTTGAAGGAGAAACCTTGTGTAGCCTGAGCGATGGTGCTGCTTGAGAGCTGTGGGAGGTGAAATGGTGCCCTCAAGGAAGATGCATCGAGGTCCTGAATGTGGACACCGAGTGACTCCATTGGGGATTGGATGACAATCCTGTTGGCACTCACTCTGCCCTACTGATGTTTCACCATCCAGGGCTGAGCCACCTGACAGGTATCTGTCTGGTCCCTGGAGACACAAGATGTTGTCACCTATGGAGGGAGACGGGCAGTCAACTACTTTTGGTGTGACCCTTCATCTGGATCCTGCTATCTTGGCGGTTCCTTCTAGAGATGTCTCGTGCAATCTACACGTGACTCTGCTCACTAGAGTCATCTCGTGCAATCTACACGTGACTCTGATCACTAGAGACAGCTCGTGCAATCTATGTGTGACTGCCCACTAGAGTCATCTCATGCAATCTACGTGTGACTCTGCTCACTAGTCATCTCGTGCACTCTATGCGTGACTCTGCTCACTAGTCATCTTGTGCAATCTATGCGTGACTCTGCTCACTAGAGACAGCTCGTGCAATCTGTGCGTGACTGCTCACAAGGAAGAGAAGTGTGAATGGAGGTGGAAGGGAGTACATCACTGTGTATTATAATTCACTGAGGTGTAAATTAAAATAGTAACTGGTTGCTGTATCTTTGATCGAGCGTGAGGGTTTGCTCACGCTGGATTTGTGTCCTGCTAACGTGTGCATGTGGGAACAGAGAGCAGCCACGGGCTCTATCCCTGCATGTACTGGGAGGAGCGTTGCGGTCGCACATAGCATCCTGCTTCACAAACAGGGCTGCAATCTGTGCGTGAGTAGCAATGAACCAAAGCAAATGGATCCAGAATGAAGGGAGGCACTGATGGTTTGTTACTGTTCCTGAAGAGCTTCAAGCTGCTCGTGCAGTGGAACGCACAGCCTCCGTCCTCCACTCGTCTGAGCCAGTCAGCTCCGTGACAGGACTGTCACTGAGTCCTTACAGCTTCCGAAGAGGCACCGGTCTCCAGGCTCCTGGGGGAGCTGGACTGGCAGTCGTAACGGATGGTGACTTCATCATTTACATCCTTCACATACATGAGCAGTAAAAATACTTACGTTACGCCTCTGTCTAAATGTGCAATTATAGTAATTTATAATATTGTATAACAGAATAGTCAATATAACATAGAAATACAGTTGTATCAGCATGAATTAAGCAGTCCGATGGCCTGGTAGAAGAAGCTGTCCTGAAGCCTGTTGGTCCTGGCTTTTATGCTGTGGCACCGCTTCCCGGATGGTAGCAGCTGGAGCAGTTTGTGGTTGAGCTGACTTGGGTCCCCAGTGATCCTTCGAGACCTTTTTACACGTTTGTCTCTGTAAATGTCCTGAATCGTGGGAGGTTCACATCTACAGATGCGCTGGGCTGTCCGCACCACTCTCTGCAGAGTCCTGCGATTAAAGGAGGTACAGTTCCCATACCAGGCAGTGATGCAGCCAGTTAGGATGCTCTCAGGCACTGCCCCTGTAGAAAGTTCTTAGGGTTTGGGAGCTCATACCAAACTTCTTCAACCATCTGAGGTGAAAGGAGCGCTGTTGTGCTTTCTTACCGCACAGCCGGTTAAGTACAGACCATGTGAGATCCTCGGTGATATTTATGCCGAGGAACTTAAAGCTGGAGTGTACCTTTAAGAGCTGAGCAACTAGCTAAAGGGCTCAGAGTTAAAGTGACACAGGAGGAATTTAAAGGAGACCCGAGCAAGATATTTTTCACACAAGGGTGGTGAATATATGGAATGATCTGCCACATTAGGTGGCAGATTCAGAAACATTTAAAAGGTATTTGGGTGGTAGGCTACGGTGGGATATAGACAGGATGCAGAGCTGGGCAGAAGAGTGGCAGATGGAGTTCAATCCAGAGAAGTGTGAAGTAATAGACTCTGGAAGATTGAACTTAAAGGTGCAGGGCAAGGTTAATGGCAGTACGGGGAAACAGAGGGACCTTAGGGTCCACGTCCATAGACCCCTCAAAGTTGCTGTGCAAGTTGATAGGGTGGTTAAGCAGGTGTATTGACCTTCATTAGTTGGGAGATCGTGTTCAAGATTAGTTGCAAATTAGTGGTGTTCCAGATTAGTTGCAAATCTCTAAAACTGAGGTTAGACCACACTTAAGGGTATGGTGCTCCGTCGTGGTGACTTCAGTATAGGAAGGATGTGGAAGCTTTGGGGAGGGTGAAGGGAGATTTACCAGGATGCTGCCTTTTCTCTTCAGAGCAAAGGAGGATGAGAGGTGACTTGATAACAATATGAGAGGCATGGAGAGAGTGGGCAGCCAAACCCTTTATCCCAGGATGGCAAAGACCAACACCCATTTAAGGTGAGTGCAGAAAAGTTTGGGGGGTGTCAGAGGTGGGTTTCTCTTTGATAGAGAGAGGTAGGTACCTGAAATACATTGCTGGGATTGGCGATAGAGACTGATACAATAGGGACATTTAAGAGTCTCTTGGCTTGGCATACGGATATAAGAATATTTACTCCCCATTTACTCAAAATATTTTCATAACCTCAATCTGACTTCTTCTCAACATCTCTCCATATTATGTCACAAAATTTCGTTTCCCGCTCTTGATCTGCAAAATCAATAAAATGTTTCACAATTTGTTTGTTTCTGTGCAACAAAATAGTCCCTGCTCAGACCTGCATCTCAGGAGAGAGAGTGTAGCAATGAAACAACAGGGAGCCTCTCTCCTGCTGGGTCTGGCTCCGGTCCCACCAACATCCCACCTCGTTTGTTCTCGGCCGGACGTCCACAGAGAAGCCTTGCCCAAAGTTGCTGCCGTAAGGTGAGCGTGCCTTGTCCACCAGCTTGTGATGACTGGATGCTCCTCTTTGCCAAACTGGTCGCGGCAATGAGGCCATTACCCCAGTGGTCATCTTACTGGGAGCCCCAGTGCACAAAATGTCTCCCTTTTTGCTGCTTTGGACAATCTAAGAAGGTGTGGAGATTTCTTTGATCCTAACCTTCCTGAGCTCATTTCTTGAACCCACCTGTTTTTGCTGTTGCCTTTGGCAACACCTTGAATAATTTTCCCTTGAGCTACTGTCCTGTAATTCCCATCCGTCACCTTCATTCTTGCTTTGATTTAACCAAGTAGCTAACTTAGTCCACAAATTTAATCGCTCTTTCAAACCACCCAGCTGTAGAATTCTCCACTTTCTCTGTTTAAAGCACCTAGAGACCTTTCCACTTGATTGCACTGTGTTAGACCTGAACACAAAGTTGCTGACCAGTGCTGTGCTTAACCTAGATCCTAGGAGCAGGAGGCTTAGAGGTTGAAACAGGCTTTTTCATTACGGGGTTGTTCAGAGAAGTAATACGTATATGGAAAGGACCATGATGGACGAATCCAGAACAGAAAGTTATAACCGAGTTACAGTAGGCTGTTCAGGAAGTGCTTCACACTAAAATGATTAAACCTTGGAGCTCTTTCCTCAAGTGCTCTTGACCAGGAATGGGGAATGACAGTCCTTGCAATTGAATTTCCATTGCTGATCACGACATGTTCGAATGCCCTCCTAATTCAGAAGCATTTCGAGAGTTCAATATAGGGAGGTAGGGGTTGGAACAGCTTTACGGGGCTGAGTGGCCTCTATTGCCCTGCAGTTCCAATGATATTGCTCTGGAAAACCAAAGACCAATTTGGTAAGTTAATTGGTAAATCGGATTATTATCGTCACCTGTACTGAGGCACATGAAAAACATCATTTTCCAAGCCGTCCATACAAATCATTTCATCGTATCAGTACGCTGGTAGTACAGGAGGAAGGTGATAACAGAATACAGAATAAAGTGTTCCAGTTATAGGGAAAGGGCAGTGCAGGCAGACAATAAGATGCAAGGCCATAATGGGGTAGATTGTGAGGTCAGGAGTCCATCTTCTCCAGTGCTTTGCTTTTCTTTCAGTTTCTAGCATCTGCAATCTCTTCTGTCTCTGATTATATACGAATTCCAATCAGACATAATCTATCTAAACTGTATAATAGGCCTGAGGGGTTGAATAGCCTTTGCCTTTTTCGATATTTACATCTCTAGTGACGAACAAAGTTACACTAGGGCACTCCTTTCACGTCAACCAGCAACACACGCAAACTGCTGGAGGAACTCAGCGGCTCAGGCAGCGTCTGTGGAAAAGGGTGAACAGCTGACGTCTTGGGCTGAGACCCTTCTATTTACCATCTTGGTTTGCTGCTAAATTTCACTTTGCTCTTGCTTTCACGTCATCCATCCTTAACTCTACTCTGTCCTATCTATACCTATCCTTCTGACATGCCTTCCATTCCCCCCTCACTGTAGCTTCCTGGGATCTCAACTGCACTGATTTTAATATTACCCTCACCTGTCTCCATTCCTCAATGAGATGCTACCATGGAACACATCTTTCCTTCCCTTCTCAACATCTAATTCAGTGTTCTATCAACCCCAATATCCATAGTCCTTCCCACAGGAGATACAATGCCTGCCCTTACACCTCATCCTTTCTCACCATACAGGAACCCAAACACAAATCTAGATGATGTTATTGAAGAGATCACATAATCACACTGTAAAATTCTTCGAATGCAGCAAGTGCTCACAATGTAGTCTCTTCTACAAAGAAGAAACTAAATGAAGAATGAGCAGCCATTGTAGGGCACTTCAGTTCAAACTGCAAGGATAATCCTGAGTTTTCAATTGCTTATTACTTTAATTCTCCATCCTACTGTCACTCTGAACACTCTATTATTGGTCTATTGTCCAAAACATACCTGAGGAAAGTTTGAGGAACAGCACCTCAACTAAACACCAGACACACATCAGGACCCAACAATTTCAGATAGTCTCCTTTCTAGTCTGGGTCAGAACTGGCCATTTCTGGTAAAAAAAATAAGGAGCAAACTGTAACGATACTTTAGTTCAAATCTTGCCACACAGATGCTCCCTAGTCAGCTGATCTGATCTGCATGAATCTATTTAGACTTTGCCAACTCCTACCATTGGTGGGATTTTAATTTTTTTCCCTATTCAGCCTTATTCAGGTCCCCTTTCCCACTTTATTTTTGACTATATGAGTGATACTTCCCACTCAGGCACTGAACCAGAAAGTATCTTCATCTTTGCTGCCAATTTCCACTCTGCGTGCTGACAACAAGCCATCGTCCTGTGTTCTCCACAACCCGCCAACTCCCACAGCTATCAGGACCACACTGCCTCCCACCCTGCTTCCAGATGTTATGTCACATCTGTTCTGATTCCATAGCTCAACTTGAGATACGTCTTCCTTCCAGCATTACCTTTCAGCATCAGGGAGTTCGGGTTCTCTCTTTCCAGTACTTGCCCCCTTTCTATTTTACCCCCCCCTCCCTTCCATGGTTCTATAAGCCTTTCCACATGAAGCTGCATTAATTAATAAATAATTTGAACGTCTAACAGCATTTAGATTTGCTGCTCACGATTTGGTTCCCTCCCTTCCGGGGAGAACAAGTACAGACTTGGTGACCATTTTTACAAAACACCACTATTCGGGCTGAACAGTAACCCTTGACTTTTGATCAGTTCTCACTTTGAATCTCTCTGTCTACAACCCACTCCATCCTCTTCCCTCTACAAAGCACAACAGAGTTCAAGAATCAGTTCTCATTTTATGATGAGGCATACTATAACCTTAACTTCTGAAAACTGAGCGATTCTCTTCTAATTTATGGTGTCAACAGTGATTTCCTGTGCTAAGTTTAGATCATTATTCTGGTTCTTACCTATCTGGTAAACAGATCCTTTATTTTTTTAATTTGCTTCTTTCAGCTTATGGTTGTTTTTGTCATATCTTCCAATATGCCAAAAATAATCCCTTTTGTTGTTTCCTCGCCTTCTCACTTTCTATGCAGCTTAACATCTATTTTATGACTATAAGACATAGGACCAGAATTAGGCCATTCAGCCCATTGAGTCTGCTCTGCCATTCCATCATGGCTGATTTATTATCATTCTAAATCCTGTTCTCCTGCCTTCTTGATACCCTTACTAATCCAGAACCTATCAACCTCTGCTTTACACGTACCGAAGCATTTGGCCTCCACAGCCATCTGTGCAATGAATTTCACAGATTCACCGCTCTCTGGCGAAGAAATTCCTCCTCATCTCCATTCTAGAGGGGCATCCTTCTTTTCTGAGGTGATAACCTTTCTCTTTTCCAATAATGATGTCAGATTATTGACTCATGCCTCTCCTTCTAAAGGTATTGCCTACCCACGGAGTGTTTCCAACATAGAAGGGTTAGCAGTCGAGAAGATGGTGACTTGAGGCTGTGCTGGCCCTATTTAGGGAAACTCAGCATCTCTTTTCCAGCTCTGTTCCTATAGTCCTGCTAACCTTCAACCGCCCATCCCTTCTTCCCCATTAACTACCCTCCCCCCTCACTCTCTCAAGAGCCCATCCAGTTCCCTTTTGTTTCAGATTAGGGCAGCACAGTTGTGTAGCACTAGCTACCCGGTCTGTAAGGGGTTTGTACCTTCTCCCTGTGACCATGTAGGTTTCCTCCAAGTACTCCAGTTTCCTCCCACATTCCAGAAAGACGTACGGCTAGTGGGTTAATTGGTCACATGAGTGTAATTGGGTGGCTCGGGCTTATTGGGCTGGAAGGGCCCGTTATTGTGCTGTATCTCTCTAAATATAACAAAAACAAAATTTCTAGTGTCAGCATTGTTTTGCTTCTGTAAGTACTTTAATTGTGCAAGAGTCAATGATGGGGAAGAGGGTGAGAGGACAGGTGGGGCTCCTTTCATCACATCACTGTGAGTTGGATCAAAGCCAGCTCAAGGAGCTGAAAGGTCAGAGAGGGTAGCCCACTAAAGGAAGCAGCATCAGAACTGAAGGGACCACCGATCAGACAAGCAATGCACAAAGGGGAAGGCCTACTCAGTGAGGAGGAGGATGCCAAAAAGCTTCTGAACAGGCGACCCAAGGATGGGATGACCAGCTCGGGGTGGAAAGTGAGCATGATCATTTTCCATGTTATTGCCTAATGTTTCTATTTTGATGCAGGGGCAGTGAGGGTTTAAGTGGAGGGAATGGACATCCTGTCAGTTCCTGCTGTGTGGTCCTCAGAACCAGGCCACGTGGTAGGAAATAATCCACGAGTAACTAAAGGCACAGGGACAATAGGCTTCAGAAGACATTTGTACAGGTGCAGGGACTGGAAAGATTTAGAAGAATATGGGCCAAATGCAGGCAAGCACCTTGTTCAGCACGGATCAGATGGGACAAACGGCACATTTTTCCGTGCTGTATTACTCTGCGTCTCTTCGACTAATAACTAATACAATTCATTTCCATGGAGATGGTGGGTGGGGTGTGATGCTGGGGGGGGAGGTGAAGGGGAGGACAGAATTGAGAGGATTATGGAGAAATGGAGAAATGGACAGAGCATGTCAGGAGAACGAGAAAGAATGATGGAGTGAGGAGGGTGAATTGAAGTTAAGATAGTTAAAGTCTGTCCTGAGCCTTATAGCCAGCTCCCGTGGCATGAAGCGACTGAGAGTATATGAATGAGACCACCACCCCCCCACCCCCCCGATAGGACACCAATCTATCGCGAGGTTAACCCTCAGCATTTTGCTGGTACCTGTTTTCAGCTGAGTGGACTGGAGCAATGTGTGGTTAAGTGCCTTGCCTCGGCTGGGGCTCGAACTCACGACCTTCAGATTGCTAGTCCAACACCCTAACCACTTGGCCACACACCACACATGAAATGAAGTGGATGGGATAATAAGCAGAAGGGTCTGAGTTTGCAGGGAGAGATAGCAATTAGGTTTGTGGGAAGTGACAACAAGAGCGAAAGGGGACAAAGATTGTGAGGGGAGAAGGAGGTGAGGGAGGAGAGTGTCTTTACACTGTCACCTTCCTAATAGTGACCAGTGTGCAAACATCAGACTCTTCCACCTACTGGGTTACCTTGCAGACAACTTTTCTGCCTGAGGGTTTACGTCACTATCAGAGGTGGCATTTATTGATGGGACACAGGTCCCAGACATTTTCTGTGAGTGCAAAAGGTCTTGGGGGACCGTTTGGGAGAAGGGAGAGTTCTCTGCGTACCAGCTTGCGATCAGTACCACAAAAGTACCTGCTCCATCCACTAAAGTGCGGAACTTGGCCGCTCGTAGATTGACTGTACTGATAGAAAACCTCAGCGGGCATGAAATGTCTCACAACCTGCAAGCTCCATCTTGCTTCCTGAGCCACACCGTGACTTTCCACAGACTCCTCATCTTGTAAGCAGCAACCAAGGGGTTAAAACCCGGGCAGAGTTCTGCTGATGCCGATTCCCAGCCTGACTGAGATAACCTAAAGCCACAAGGGAGCAGACTGTGGTCCCTCTTCTCTTGCTGTAGCGGGGAGCAGTGGACAATCCCTGAGGTAATAAAATCAACCAGCCCCAGGGCGGTCTTATTGTGCAAACCCCGTCATGCGAATGGTGGGAGGGACCTGGCGACAAAGACAACCCCTCGGCACGTCACTAAAGCCCGAGAGGGAGATAAAAGAGACTGAGGCTGCCCACTTCCAGCAGACGTTTCATCAGGGAGTCCGAGAATCGGAAGCAACGAGGGGGAAAAGAGCAAGAGGCGAAGACATTCCCCATGGACGCTGAAGGGTAGGAGAGAGCGGATCTGAACCAGGACCGAGGCTGGGATTGGGAGCAGGCAGAGTTAGAGGAAAAAGTGATCCGAGTTTCGGAGCGGATGGGGAACCGGGAGCGGGAGAGGGGATGACAGACAGCAGAGCGGAGGGATTGAACCGGGAGTTAGAGTAACGGAGTAACCCAAGATCTGCTGTTGGGAGGGGGAGCCCAGGATTTGAGGTTGGGGAGGGAATTAACCTAGGAGATGGAGCGGGGGTGGGGGGTAACCCAGAGAATGAAACAGTGAGGAGGGGGTAACCCAGGAGATGGAGCGCTGGTTGGGGGTGGGGGTTGTGACCCAGGAGATGGAGGAGTTTGGGGGGGGTGATGCAGGAGGTGGAGGGTTTGGGGGTGGGGGTTGTGACCCAGGAGATGGAAGAGTTGGGGGGGGGGTAGTGACCCAGGAGATGGAAGAGTTGGGGGGGGTTGTGACCCAGGAGATGGAGGAGTTGGGGGGGGGTGATGCAGGAGGTGGAGGGTTTGGGGGTGGGGATTGTGACCCAGGAGATGGAAGAGTTGGGGGGGGGGTTGTGACCCAGGAGATGGAAGAGTTGGGGGGGGGGGTTGTGACCCAGGAGATGGAAGAGTTGGGGGGGGATTGTGACCCAGGAGATGGAAGAGTTGGGGGGGGATTGTGACCCAGGAGATGGAGTGGTTTGGGGAGGGGTGATGCAGGAGGTGGAGGGTTTGGGGGTGGGGGTTGTGACCCAGGAAATGGAGTGGTTTGGGGGGGTGATGCAGGAGATGGAGGGTTTGGAGGGGGTTGTGACCCAGGAATAGGGAGGTTGGGGGGGTTAGAGTAGGGTGGGGGGAGGGAGCCGGAGCCAGAAGTGAGGCACCCAGGAGTTACAGCAGGAGTGGGGGGACTTACTCAACCTGATTAACTCCTCCTGTCCTGCCCAGGGATGTGTTTAACTAGGATAACTCCCTGTGTACGGCTGCACTTGACCCAATTTAACTATACCCTTTGACCTCTTTGTCCTAGCATGCCCACCGACTTATCCGAGGCTCTGAAGCTGGCCACAAAGGAGTCACACGAACTTGCTGAAAACTCCGAATTTATGAGAAACTTCCAGAAGGGTCAGGTCACACGGGATCAGTTTACTGTAAGCATCTACCTTTACAATTCGGTCAAACCAATATACATGGGGGGGGCGGTTAAGTGGGATGGAACCCCTGCTCAGTGTTATTCCTTCTAGTTTTGATGGTCTCCCTTCAAATGTAGGCCATCATCTCTCAGTCAACTTCTAAGGTGACAAGGTGAAAGATCTGGTCAGGGCCAACACTGCTTTACTTTCTTTGAAGTACTACAGTGTGATCTCCCAATCTCCTGCCTTCAGCAAATATGCCCAATCCGTGTAACCTGTTCTCTCGACCCAGTCCCTCACTACAGAGGCACTTCTGATATGGAATCTGTAGTAATGTGGGAAAGAAGGCCGCCAATTTGACAGAGGCATGATCCACACTATAGATAAGATTTCCTATCCTTGTGATGTTGATTGAGAAACAAATATGGGCCAGGTTCCCATGGAAACTGAATGGATTCTGTGTCAACTGGGCCAATGTAGTGTTTCCTTTGTCAAGTTTGGAAAGAAGGCGGAATCTGATTATCTGGGAAGGCTCACTCTGACCCCACCCTTCTTTGTCCCTGTGCCCTCTTTAATGTTACTCTCTCTACCCATACCCCCTCATTCTGAACTGTCATATTCATTCCACCCTCATTCTCTCTCCCCACGTGCCTTTTCTACATTGTTTGAATAGTGAGTTAAGCCTTGTTTACCAAACTCTCTCTCCCGTCCCCACTCCAGCTGCTACTAGACTCTCTGTACTTCATCTACTCTGCCCTGGAGGAGGAGAGTGAGCGAAACAAGGACCACCCAGCCTTCGCCCCCGTCTACTTTCCCTCCGAACTGGATCGGAAGGAAGCCTTGGAGAAGGACCTGGAATACTTCCATGGGCCGGAGTGGAGGAGCCGCATTCAGTGTCCGAAGGCCACCGAGAAATACGTGAGCCGGATCCGGCACGTGGGGCGCGAGGAGCCGGAGCTGCTGGTCGCCCACGCCTACATCCGCTACCTGGGGGACCTGTCCGGGGGGCAGGTGCTGAAGAAGGTGGCCCAGAAAGCTTTGCAGCTGCCGATCACCGGCGAAGGGAGCGCCTTCTTCACCTTCGACCGCGTCACCAACGCCAACAAGTTCAAGCAGCTCTACCGCTCGCGCATGAACACGCTGGAAGCTGTTGGAGAGACTCGGCAAAGGATCCTGGAAGAGGCAAATAGGACCTTTCAGCTGAACATGGAGGTAAGGGAGAGGTCCTGGTCAAGTATCTCACTGGGTGTTTTTAATATTATCAAAGGCCATTTGGATTTGTTTCTGGTGCATGCTCAGCTTTAGTAGGAAAGTTGTTTGTCCTTGGTACAAATAGCTCACTAACTTCCTACTGAGGGTTTATGTTTGGCCTGATACTTGAGACTGGTCTCAAACTGCCTCAATTTATTTCCACACTACAGGTTTTCAATGAGCTGCTGCGGCTGGGAGCTCAGAACCAGAAGGACAGCAACCACCTGAATGGCAGGTAGGACTTCAGCTTGTAACACAGTTATATGCAGAGTGACGCTCCAGCTTCCCAAGCCAAACAAAAAGTCCCAAAGCCACTCCTTAATATTTAATTTGGTAATTTGGGGGGGAAGGGTATTACAGTTATTGACCCAACAAAATATTGGGTAGGGGAACCATGTGATGGATGTGATTAGTTGAGAAAGTGAACAGGATACCATAAGGACAGATTAACCACTGAGCTGATCAGTATGGTTCAGTACAAAAGTCTTAGCTAGGATTCCTAAGACTTTTGCACGGTACTGTATTTGTCAACGTGGAGCGGAGAGCAAGTACGTAAATCTGGTGGGAGCAAGGGACGTTGGGAATGCTGAGGGTAGAGTGCCACGGGAGGGTTGTGGGACAGGTGGCAGAGGAGTGCCAGGGACAGAGGTTGGCACAGGTCCAGACATGCCCAACCCTAAGACACCCGGTATGGTCAATTGGTTTATTGATATTATAGAATGCCTCTCTCCCTTCCCCCTTTCCCAACCATGATGCCCCCTCTCCCTGCTCCCCTTCCCACTCTCAGTCCACAACAGAGACCAATATCAGAATCAGGTTTATCATCACACAGATGTCATGAAATTTATTTTCTTTTTGTTTGAGGCAGCAGTACAGTGCAATAAATAAAATTACTACAGTACTGTGCAAAAGTTTTGTCCACTTTATCTATATAGGCCCAAGACTTCTGCATAGTACTGTACAAGTATCACTCATTCTCTGTCCTTTGCCCAAGTGGAGCACGATGACAACAAACCTACTGGACTCGGGAGGCACACAAGATGGATGGGGAAGAGCAAGAAGGGGGCTTCCTCAATCCAAACCCAAATTAGTCACTTAAAATGCCCAGATAAAGGTTTAGCGAAAAGTGCTCTTCATGCATTGCGGTCCCCATGGATGAGATTGCTGTCCTCAAATTGATATCTGCTACATGGTAATCCATCCCCACTTCACACCAGCCACGCTTTGGTGTCCAATGTTGGTAAACCCAGCATTTCCCGGTGGTGAGGAGGCCAAGCAGCAGGTGACTGAACTACTGCAGTGTGAGTTGGAGAGGAAGTGGGTAGGAGTTGTAATCTAATACAACATCCTGAATTGGAGAATGGGCTGGCAGGAAAGGTGTGTGCCCACACAGCTCTGGGTCGAGATAGGCAGAGGGTATTAATTCCCTGTCGTGGATTGGGGAGCGTAGAATAGCACAAAAGACACCAGAATGCCTCGGCATTGCCCTGGGTTGAACCAGAGGCATAATTGAACTCTGGCCTTTAAAACACTGAGCAGAGATCCGAAAGTGTACACTGGGAAAGGCTTGGTGTACTCGCGTTCACAGCTGAATAAGCTTCTATTTCCCTCCATAAAGCTATTGGTTGGAAGAGAACTAATCAGGAATTGTGCATGTGCTTTGGAGATGGGTCTGTTTGAACCAAGGAGTTTGTCTGTGGAGACTGAACTGACATTGGACTCATCCAAACTAATTCCCTTTCGACTTCTTCCTTCAGCATGCCCAGTGACCTGTCAGAAGCTCTGAAGCTGGCCACAAAGGAGTCCCATGAATTGGCCGAAAATTCTGAGTTCATGAGGAACTTCCAGAAGGGACAGGTCACCAAAGATCAATTTACAGTAAGGATACGAGAACGTACCATTCTCTTAGTTTGAAGTTGGACTGTAATTATATATCCTGTTTCATATTTTCTTCATTGTTTGGCCTGCACTTGGCCCATCCCTTCTCTTTTTCTATCCTTCCCACATCTCTCTTCCCTAAGTTCAGCTGGTCTTGCTGCTTTCTTGTGTGGGGTGGTAAGACAAATGTTTGTAATACACTAGTTGAGAGCAGCTAATTCTGACCAAGGATGAAACGGAGAGGTACAACTGATCAGTAGAGCATAATACCAACTCGAGGAGGATGTGGGAGAAGGCCTCTTATGATTCTCCGCGTATACCATATTCCTTTAATACAGCCTCTGCTGCATTGTTTCTCGAATGAGCACTCTTTCAATATTGGTTACAAATCTGGCTCTCAGATCAATGAATTCAGAACCATGGGAGTTCTTTTTCTACCTTCCCCTTTGTGTTCAATTCTGGTCACCTCATTATAGGAAGGATGTGGCAGCTATGGAGAGGGTGCAGAGGAGATCTACCAGGATGTTGCCTGGTTTGGAGAACAAGTCATATGAAGCAAGGTTAGCAGAGCTGGGACTTTTCCCTTTGGACCGTAGAAGAATGAGAGGGGACTTGACAGAGGTCTACAAGATTGAGAGGCATAGATAGGGTGGATAGTCAGCAACTGTTTTCCAGGGCACCAATAGCAAACACCAGGGGGCATATGTACAAAATTAAGGGAGGGGAGTTTAGTGGAGACATCAGGGGTAAGTTTTTTTACACAGAGGGTTGTGAGTGCCTGGAATGACTTGCCAGGGATGGTGGTGGAGGCTGAAACATTAGGGGTATTTAAGAGCCTCTTGGACAGGCACATGGATGAAAGAAAAATGGAGGGTTATGGGGTAGTGTGGGTTTAGTACTTTGTTTTAAGGATTATATGGGTTGGCACAACATGGAGGGCTGAAGGGCCTGTACTGTGCTGTAGTGTTCTATGGTTCTATAGTACCCTCGTATTGCTGGCAATCTCACTGAGCTGAGCCAATGTCTACTCTGCCCTCTCCCTCTGTCCTTTCCCATGTTGATACTCCAGTCATGAGTCAAGCCTTGTTTACCAAACTCTCTCTTCCATCCCCGCTGCAGATGCTACTAGACTCTCTGTACTTCATCTACTCTGCCCTGGAGGAGGAGAGTGAGCGAAACAAGGACCACCCAGCCTTCGCCCCCGTCTACTTTCCCTCCGAACTGGATCGGAAGGAAGCCTTGGAGAAGGACCTGGAATACTTCCATGGGCCGGAGTGGAGGAGCCGCATTCAGTGTCCGAAGGCCACCGAGAAATACGTGAGCCGGATCCGGCACGTGGGGCGCGAGGAGCCGGAGCTGCTGGTCGCCCACGCCTACATCCGCTACCTGGGGGACCTGTCCGGGGGGCAGGTGCTGAAGAAGGTGGCCCAGAAAGCTTTGCAGCTGCCGATCACCGGCGAAGGGAGCGCCTTCTTCACCTTCGACCGCGTCACCAACGCCAACAAGTTCAAGCAGCTCTACCGCTCGCGCATGAACACGCTGGAAGCCGTCGGAGAGACTCGGCAAAGGATCCTGGAAGAGGCAAATAGGACCTTTCAGCTGAATGTGGAGGTAAGACGTGCTGAATGCTACGTAACCAGGAACCACAGTTTCTGGTTAAATTTGTATGCTCTGTGGGTCAGCAAATCATTTAAGTCTGGCAGTGTGCAGCGGTGGTTCTGCTCATATCTGTATGTTCTATTTTTTGTTTCAAACACTGCAGAGGATGTAACCTCACTCTGACTAATAC
The DNA here is from genome assembly GCF_030144855.1 of Hypanus sabinus. Taxonomy (NCBI): domain Eukaryota; kingdom Metazoa; phylum Chordata; class Chondrichthyes; order Myliobatiformes; family Dasyatidae; genus Hypanus; species Hypanus sabinus. The sequence goes on from NC_082734.1 coordinate 16,818,478, forward strand.
AATGATGGAACATGTCACAAATCCTCTCTGCACCACCTCCATCCTAACCGACAATGAAATTATTCTGAAAATACTTTTTTTTTAAAAAAACAACAACTACAGATGCTGGCAATCTGAAATATCCGCAGTTCTGAGAAAGGGTCACAGACATGAAGGTTTGACTGATCTGAATTTTTTTTTCTCTCTTTTCTGCAGCATTTTCAGTTTTTGCGATTACTTAAACCTTTTTTTTGATGGGATGGGAAGACGTTTTGTGGTTTTTCACATACAGTGCGGAGGGGATGCAGTGATCTTATCAGACCATGGTATCCCTTTAGCTAGTCCAGAACTCCTGCCCAGTTCTCCACTCGACCTTCCGGGAGGGCGTTCCACCACTGCTCCTTTGATTCAAAGGCGTGTATGCTGCTACCCAGCTCAAGTCAACCTCTCGAGCCAAAGTGTCCAGTTAGCTAGTCCAGAACTCCAACTCGCTGTCGTCTCACTAAGACCTTCCAGAAGGGAGTTCCACCACTGCAGCTTGGATTCAGAGGCAGGAATGCTGCCACCCAGCAAAAGGCTCGCTCCAGTAGCCAGGCTTGCATGGCAATGTATTTCGTGTAGTACGGATGGGGGGTGGGGGGGGGAAGAATGATAATTGGTTTACTTATAGTCGCTTCCTCCACCCCATCCCCAACCCTCCCCCACCACCACCGTACTGCTGACACCTTGTGGATGGGGTGACCCTGTATCCTTCGATTCCCTGTCCAAATGTTGACCATAATATTTAAATATAGCATCCCAGCAGTCAGGCAATGGAATATTTCCTGCCAACTTGAACAACAGTGGTCAATTGTATCCCTTTTACTTGTTTTAAAGATCAGCTGCTCCGAACCTCTTTGGGGGTTGGAGCCCAGCCTTTTCGGACTATGCCACATTGATTTGAGTTGCTCAAAACATCCCTTCCCACCCTTCCTTAAACCACCATTTCGCGCCCCCCCCCCCCAAGTGGCAGCTGCATCCTTTGGAATAAAAACCGCTCTTCGTTTCCAATTGCAGGTTTTCAATGAACTCCAGAGACTGAGCTCTGGGTCAGAGAGAAATGGCACTGTGCACGAGAGTGAGATCCGGAAACGTACCGTTTTTCAGGGTAAGGGAAATGCGAGGGGGCATAACTTTGTATGGAAGATGCCGGGCGGGGGGGGGGGGGGGGTGTTGATTCTAGTGGATGATCGGAAAGGAGAACTCTAATGGTGGGTCAGTGGGTGGAAATAGGATGGGTTACTAACCCTAGCCCAGCCTAGGAGTCAAATAACAAAAGGAGGGCAAAAGGAGGGCGTAGAAACAAATCGAATACAAAGGCTTGCATGAGGATAAAACAATATTCGGTTTTAACGTAAACACAATGATTCTTGCAACCACTGGCATAGGAAATTCTGCAAATCTTGGAAATCTTGGACAATGCACACAAAATGCTGCAGGAACTCCCAAGTTGGGCAGTGTCTGTGGAGGGGAATAAACAGTCGGCCTGAAACATCATAGGTTATTTCCCTCCAAGTTGCCTGACTTGCCAACTTCCTCCAGCATGTTTGTGTATTACTTACAACCACTGGCTAGTCATAATTAACCAATGACAGTAATCTGCTTTCTTCACAGAACGGGCAGTGCACAAAAGGAACACCCCAGATCTGCCTTCACAACCACACGATTTGCTGGCAGACAGTCCCAGCCTGCGATTCGCTCTCTTTTTTGGCTTGGTGGTAGTATCACTTGGCTTTGGATGGTATCTGCTGTGAGCCTGTTGGACACGAAGCACAGGATTTCAACCTAAGTGGACCTCTTCTCCTACATGTCTGTATCTGCAGCGCTAACTGAATTGAATCAAATGTCAGCTGTGGCTCGGTGGATTGTAGTCAGAGGGGTGTGGGTTCAAGTCCCACTCCAGTGACTAGAACACCTGATCAAGGCTGATTATCCCAGTGCAGGATAATCAGAGGTGCTATGTTTTGGACAAAAAGTTAAATTAAGATCCCACCAGCCTATCTGAGAATTCAAGAGCAAAGTAGAACAGAATTCTAAATTCTTGTGGTGCCAGCAATACTTGGCTCTATGCCAACTCGCATTGAAATCGATAATCTGGACATTATTGCACAACTGTTAGAGGTTCTCAGGGTTTCTAAGTACTTCAGATGCTCTTGAAAAAGACATTTTTGTCAATCTTCTTTGAGGTCCTGTGGTGCTCTGCCCATGCAGAAATAGTGCTCCAGACCCATGCACTGGAAGACTGGGCCAGTGTCCAGTTGCTCAGGTCCTTGCCTGATCTTGGTCCTGCACTGACTGTATCGGCACTGGAACAACCTCAGGGAAGAGAATGCAGGATCAGGAAGGAGCACGGGAACAGGAAGCATCCAGATCCTTGAGTTGGATCCATGATTCAATTAAATCAAAGCTGATCTGCACCATTCACCAGCTTTACTCAATATCTATTAATATTCTTACCAAACAGAAGTCTATCGGTCTCAGTATTTAAAGGTAATAATTGATTCCCCCCACTATCTACAGCTCCTGGAGAAAATCCAGGTCTGTGTGTCCTGCCTTTCAACAAAGTGCATCAGACAATGAGAAACACGAAACGGAGAATTTGTGTATTTTCTTAAAATAAAATTCTTTTTTTTGTTTTGCTTTCAAATGTGAACTGTTGTAGTTGTTAATGGTAAGAGTACAATTAACAGTTGGATCCACCTCTGTGTTGCAATCAGCAACATACCTTTTAGCTGCCCAGCCCATAAACTTTGTACTCCCTGCCTTTTAATTTCCCTACCCCAGATCTCTCTCCTCAGACCAAATCTTGGAGTCCTATTAATCTGGCATTAAATTTTGTCTGATTGTCCCTTGAGGTATGTGAAGTTTTTAAAAGTTATAGACATTTTTCTATTTTTTTTGATGTTCTGTATATAAATATTTGTACAAATTATTTTGCAATCATGTTAATCCAAACTACTGCTTTTGAATTAAAATTTGCATCAATTATATACTGCATGATGTCATTCAGTGATTGTGGAAGTAGATGGAATAAGAGTTTGAGAATTTGATGGGTTAACTCAATGGTGAGATACACAAAGCCCCTTTTGAACTCTGGTTCTGTGCTGATCTCAGTTAGTACTGTCACGAGATATTAACTGATCACAGAACCACTGATAGAGGAACTTTGTCAGTAAGGGGAACGGGTAATGTGGGGAGAAATTCACTCACATTCTTGCCCCCGTCACCATAACCAATGCAAGCAGCTGTACACCAGAAATAGCTTTGGATGTAATGCCACTTTGTACTTAAAGAGCATTGGATAATTGGGTGAAATACCTTAGAGGCACGAATGCTTTTAAAATACACAGAAACTAGTGGGCACACTCACTGCAAAACTGCAGCTTTAAAAATATCCTGCGGAGAATGTGCAGACGGTCTCTGACTTGCAACATGAAGCAAGGGGAGTGTTTTCACAAAACTGGACTGGAAGTTGAGGGTTACAACTCTGGGACAGGAAGGGCTTACAAAGTAAATGTTATTATCAAAGTACATATATGTCACTTTATACAACCCTGAGATCATTTTCTTGCGGGCATAAAACAATAAGCCTTACAGAATCCATAAGATTTTACTCAACTAGGGCATTCAACCAGATTGCAGAAGACAACAAACAACGTAAATACAAAAAGAACAAATAATAAATATCAAGAACATGAGATGAAGAGTCTCTGAAAGTGAGTCCAGTGGTTGTGGGAATACTTCAATGATGCACCTTCAGGAGACATGAGAGATGGCCTTCAATGGAAGAACCAGAAATCGAGAATGTAGACTGGGCCATGGGATGTAATGTTAAAATAGGTGTTAAGCTGAACAAGTATTGAGCCATCCAAAACAAAAGCCATGACGTGAAACCCATAAAATTATGATTTTCAGTTGGTAATTGGTTTATTTTTTCACCTGTACCAAGGTACAGTGAGACTTCCATTTTGCATATCTTCCATACTGATATTTCCAAGATAGTACAAAGGGAAAAGCAATAACAACATGCAAAGCTGCCGAGAAAGTGCCGTGCAGATAATCAATAAGGTGGAAGAGCCATGACGAAATAGACTGAGAGATCAAGAGGCGTATGAAGAGCATTGTTGGGTTTCCTTGTGTAACACCGTGCCGTCTCCATTGTAGTGCTGCTGCTTCTAATAAACTTGTTTTTGGGAGGCCTCAACGAGGCTCTTCCCAGCTGTTTTCAGATGATCTTGTCAAACACGCAGTCCGTGAGGTGGAAGGTGATTTTCTAATCTGCACCTCAGCCCTCTCAAGGGCAACGTGCAGCAAGAGCGATTTTCCGGCTGCCTAGGAAGAATCCGATGGGGAGGGTCCCTCTCACGACAGTTGGGAGGGGTTTGGCGATGAGGCCTCTGCCGAATAACAAACAGGTCGCATAGGAGACCACCCCACCAGATCCACCACCTGCACCAGATCCACCAGCTGCTTCATCTGCAGAGCTTCCAGTTCATTCTGTGCTGATGGATGCTGTCAAAGGTGTTCTTTACTGCTGAAACTTTTCCATGAAGGGCCTAGGTCTAAATGAGTGTAATATTGAATGGCACTGAGGCCAGGATCCTCCTTTGCAAAGGCATGGGTGGAGGAGAGAGTTAGCCACTCTAGATGGTTGCGTGCTCCAGCTTGATGCAGGCACATAAAAAGGTGGCCGTTGAGATCGTGTCAACGCTGGGACTCCTTTCTCTGGACACCATTCAAAACCTCCAGCTGAATCTAAAGATGGGTTGGCTGGCTGCTGTTAGACAGCAGTGCGATACGGGCCACACCTTCTCCACATACTCCGCTAAGAAGTCTCTGGATCGGAAGACGATCTTCGTGGACACCAAGGCAAACATCAAGGCCTGCTGACACTTTCCTCTCAGAGTTCCTCCTCTACATCCATCCCATTGTTTGCAGCAGTAGCAGATTAGAGTTTATCCAATTTCTCTGAGGCAGCCTTGCTTTCTGAATGCATTGATGAATTCCCATTGACGTCCTTCAATTCTCCCCGCTAGACATCAGGGAGTCTAAGAGTGTCTTCATGGTCTCTCCACCATTTAATACCTCCTATTCTCAATAACATCTGAGTCAGCAACTTGACATCCAACTTTAATATTCCCCTGGTCAGCCCTGAGGTACGTCTGTAGGTCACGGTCAGCCAGAAGGAAGCAGTGCCAGAACCACTGGTGGGATCTGACCACAAGTACTTGAAGGACAAAGAGGAAGTCCATCTGAACCGTTTGGTCTCGACCAGGAAAACTGTTGTTGTGCTCCACCTGCAGGCTGTCGAAGACATTGCACAGTTTCTGCTTCATGAGGACCCTGGAGATGATAATCCAGTTTGCTGTTGGAACTGCAGGGAGTCACCAGTCGGAATGACTAGGTAGAAAGTGCCAGCAGTGGTGGTAGTGGAAATAGTGGAGCTCTGGATTTAAGCTCCCCCAAAAAAAAAGCACGAGACTTTTCATGATTTTATTTCAAATTCAGTTTTCATATCAGTAGAATCTGGGGGGATTCATAAGGATGTGGGAGAACACAAAATGGGGTTAGCAGAGGATGATGGCCAATGCGGACTTGATGGGCTAAAGGGCCTGATTTCTATAAACTATCACTCTATGACTTGTTTATTTATTGAGATACAGCTCAGCAACCCCCGATTTAATCCTAGCCTAATCATGGGGCAATTTACAATGACCAATTAACCTATCGCCAGATTGTGGGAGGAACCTGGAGCACCCGGAGGAAACCCACATGATTAAGGGGAGAACGTACCAACTCCTCACAGGCAGCGGGAAGAATTGAACCCAGCTCGCCGGTATAGCAAAGCATTGTGACATATGCCACAACACTGCTTGTTTCAGCTGGTTTAATGGGTTTACCAACAGTGGTGGAAAAACCCTTCAATACCATATGCAAAAATGTAGAAATAGTTTCTACATGGAAAAATATAGTCTATGAAACCCTGAAAAAATTGTCAATAGCAATTTGTGCTCAACTGCTTTGACCCAGTTTTTTGATGGAACAATGATGTGTTACACATACAGTCTTCTTCAGCTGTCCATCGATTTCGATGTTGACTGAAGTCTGGGCAAGGTTATATGGAAGACCGGCAGTTGCCCATGTTGCAAGTCTCCCCTTCTCCATGCAACCAATGTTGTCCAAGGGAAGGGCAAGGGCTGATACAGCTTGGCACCGGTGTCATCGCAGAGCAATGTGTGGTTAAGTGTTGTCACTAGACCAATACCCCAGCAACTTGGCCACGCGCGCCAATATCCATTGTGGACAATCTGGCACATCCTCTCCATAACCTATTGAACAGACCTCCCTTTCGAACAGACTCACTCAGCTCCACTGTCACAAGGATCGTTACAGAAAATCTTTCCTACCAAACGCAATAAGCACACACAAACAGTTCATCTCTGTGTGACAGGAGAAAACACATCATGGTACAACAGTCTCTGTTTTATTATTTCATACATTATTATTACACACTGGCTGGTGGTGTAGTGGCATCAGGGCTGGACTTCGGGGCCAGAGGTCCCGAGTTCAAATCCGGCTGGCTCCCTTGCACGCTCTTCATCCGTGTCAGGGTTGAGTGTCGAGCCAGCAACTCAACCTTGTAAAGAAAGACCTGGAGAGGGATGGGCTCGGCCAGGTTTCAGATGCCCAAGCCACGGTGTACGATGAGCAATCACCAAAAAGATTGGTGCAAAAAGCTTGTCATGACAGCGCCCCAACGACTCCCACACACACACACACACACACACACACACACACACACACACACACACACACACACACACACACACACACACACACACACTCGTTAATGGTTAAACAGGACCAATTGGGACCAGAACATTTTGACCCAGTTAAGCAGATGCCCCAATTAGCCAAAGTTTCATGGAAATAAGTCAAACTACCACCACTAACAATACTAAGTAATTATTACTATTGTAATAGTTATCAATGGAGGAATTTATCGAGTGTACACTGCTGTGTTCTTTTGATTGACTGTAAGTGAACAAAATCAGTGGAGACACCTAGTACAGATAACAGACTGCCTTCATTGCCTTCCTGCAGGTGGATGGCTTTTAATTTGGTCCAGTCGGGTAATTTTTTTTTCAGCTACTGTAAAATCCTTTTGTGAAATTCTGAAATTCTTAAAAGTCAAAATGAAAACAAAATGGTCAAAAATCATTGCTTTTTGAATCGTTTTCTGTTAGCTCAAACGGATAACACAATGCAAGTACACACAATGCTATTTAAAACCTGCTCACTCTGAACGTGGTGTAGCATCTAACGGCCACACAAATGCGCACAACTGATGCTAGTTAGAAAATACTTAGCAACAATACTTAGAAAGTCCTGTCCCAAATAAGTGGCATAGTGTCCCAAATAAATGAAGGGAATTCTTGCTATTTTCTGGATTATCTTTTCTTCCGTAAGAATTGTCCTAAATAAGTGGCTACCCCAATTACCCCATTAACCAAATAATTGCCTTCTTGATGAAAGAAGACATAGAGAGAATATTCTTGTGGGAATCACCCATATGGACAGAACCATAGGCCACAGGGAAAGAAGGGAATAGCCACTCTGATGGGACTGTATTATAGGCCCTCCCCTCAACAATCAATGGACATTGGAGGAGCAAATATGTAGAAAGATTTCAGTCAGTTGTAAGTATAATAGGGTAGTTGTAGTGGGAGATTTTTAACTTTCCTAATATTGACTGGGCTGTCCACGGTATAAAAGACATGGACCTTTATCATTAAATGGAGGGAACTACGAGAGAGTGGACTTCCTGCTGGGAAATGAAGTAGAGCAAGTAGCGGAAGTGTCCGTCAGTGAACACTTTGGGATCAGTGACCATAGTTCAGTGTTTCTACCACTATGCCACAGGGGTCAATGCTGGGACCTTTGCAGTCTGTAATCTGTACAAAATGAATAGGATATGAATGCACAAGGCACGGTTAGTAAGTTTACAGATGATACTGAAATAGGGGTGTTGTAGGTAGTGCAGGCTATGAAAATGTACAGGAGGATATTGGTCGGCTAGCTATTTGGGACGAAGTGGTTTTCAATCCAAATAAATGTTGGATATTGCTTTTTGGGAGATCAAACCAGGGCAGGACTTAGACAATGAGTGCCAGAGCCCTGGGGAGTTTTATGGAACAGAGGGACCAGGGAGTGCAAGTGCATAGCTCGCTGAAAGTGGCATCACAGGTAGACAGGATGGTGATTTGACATGCTGGCCTGAGCACAGAATATAGAAATTGGGAGGTTATGTTGCAATTATATACAATGCTGGTGAGGCTGCACTTGATGTATTGTGTACAGTTTTGATCACCATGTGTGAGGAAAGATGTTATTAAACTAGAATCACAATTACAATCATGTTTAATATCACCAGCATATGTTGTGAAATCTGTTAACTTAACGGCAACATTACAATGAAATACATAATATGGGAAAAAATAAATACAGTGCCTATAAAAAGTATCCACCTTACCTGGAAGTTTTCGCGTTTTATTGTTTTACAACATTGAATCACAGTGGATTTGATTTGGCTTTTTTGACACTGATCAACAGAAAAGACTCTTTTGTGTCCTGTGCTTTCCTTGGCCACATCTTCTTGGTCCTCAGTACTGGTGATGCAGTCTTTAGTCTCTGCCGATACTCAGGGAGTTGAAGTACAGCCAGGCGATCAGACTTCCCAAAGCACAGGTGTGGAATAGCACGGTAGGCATTGGCCCAGTGTGTTGCTTCCTCTGATACTACCAATGATTTGTTGCTGATAATTATTTGGTGACTTCTTCAAGCTGGCCTGGTTAAAACTCCCAAAAACGATGGTGAAGTCATCAGGGTTTCCTGTTTCCTGCATGTTGATCACCTCACTCAGATCATCTAGAGCCTGTTGACATTGGCCTGAGTTGGAACGTACACCGCTACCAAAATTATTGCTAAAATTTCCCCTGGTAGGTAAAATGGCTGACATTTCATTGCGAGAAATTACAGGTCTGGTGTGCAGAACTAGGACATCGCTGACACGCTTGCGCACCAAGAAGAGTTGATCATGAGGCATACATCTCCACCTCTGCTTTTGACAGTCCCATCCCGATGGTGTATAGTGAACCTGTTCTCTGAATCGCTGTGTCCGGTAAGGAAGGATTCCATGAAGCAGAGGTCCCAACGCCCCTCTGTTACAGATACCCTACCTCTGAGATTGTCAGTTTTATTTACCAGGATACATATATTTGCCAGCAATATAGGCAGTGCTGGGAGTCGATAACCTCTTTTTTTTAAACACATTGTCGCCCGGTACAGCAACGACGCTTCTGACGAGGAGTAAGGATACTACAGCCACAGCTGACATTATTTCCATCGGTTTCAAGCAGCGATAGACTGTTTGATCGCACTAAAACATCTTTATTAACTGTATAGACCCTGGATGCAATTGTGATTCTCCGCTGTAGCAGGCGGAAATGGGAATATTTAATTGTATCGAGCCGTATCGAGTCCACCCTGAAAGTGCCCCGGAAGCTAAACAAAGTGTGTAGAAAAAACTTACCTGGATGTTGCCTGGCCTTGGGGGCCTGAGTTACAAGGAGAGGTGTTGTAGACTAGTGCAAGAAGAGGGAAATGGATCAACCTTGATGAAATGATGGAGCAGACTCGATGGGACAATTGACTTAATTCTGCTCCTATATCTTAAGGTCTTTGTTCCCTGGAATACAGAAGGCTGAGGGGTGAAGATCATGGGGTACATAACCAGGATAAAAAACACAGTCTTTTTTTCCCAGGGAGAGGGTACTGAAAAACAAAGGGGCATAGATATAAGATCAGTGGTAGCAAAGAGTGGTGAGTATTTGAAGTGAACTGCCAGAAGTAGTGGTTGAGGTGGCCATATTAGAAGCTATTTGGAGCAGTGCATGGGTAGGAGAGATTGTGGGCTGTGAGCCAGATTGGACTTGCTTGCTGGGCCACGTAGTTGGCATGGATGAATTGGACTAATGGGCTTATTTCCATTCTCTATGACTTAACAATTCCATGTGGCAGAGAATAACATCATAGAGACAGAATCTAGCCAGGAAGCATTGGTCATGGTTAGAAAATAAATCAAAGGAAAGACTGCAGATGATGGAAAAAACTGAAATAAGAACAGAAAGTGCTTGAAAAACCCAGCCTGACCTGCTGAGATTCTGCAGCATTTTTGTTGCGATTCTTGATCTCGGTTCCAGCCCGTCCAGGGTTCTTGCAACTTTCTGCTCAGCTGCTGGCCTGATTTAAAATTTCCCCAAATCACTCAGATTTAAATGCCATGCATTTCATAATCATTGATAGTAAGTGGCATGCTTAACACCACTACCTTTAACAAAAAGATCAGTGGAGAGATTCAGCAATTTCTGTACCCTTATCGCCCTGTGAGATTGCTGCGCCTCTCCGATTACTGACACTCACCACAAACCAAATTTTTTCTTTCACCACTGGCAATTATGACTTCAGCTACTTAAGCCAAGCTATAGTATTTCCACTCCAAAGCTCTCTATATGATACTCACTGAATCCTAACTCGTAGCCAGGATTTTGATTGGCAGTCCGAGTGCCAGCTGATGTGACTCGATATCAAAATGTTTTTTGAGAGCATCACTGTGAAATGCCTCGGAATAGTTTCTCGCCCTTCACAAATGAGAGCAGCAATTGAGAGAGATGCTGTTGCTCGATTTGTCAATGGGACAAACTTCTCAGGATTTTCAGTCGCTAGGATTGCCCAGCTGTTTTCAAGATTAACCCTCGGCCAAACATACATAATACCCAAACACACTCTTATTTCACTTCCACTAGGAGGGCACGGTAGCACAACGGTCAGCGCTTTGACAGCGTCAGCTGCGAGAGGAGTTTGATTCCCACCACTGCCTGTGTGTTCCCCCGAGGCTTCCATCGGTTTCCTCTGGCTGCTCCAGTTTCCTCCCATGTTCCAAAGACGTAGGGGTTAGGAGCGTGTGCAAAGATGTGGGCATGCAACGTTGGTGATACCAGCGAACTGCCCTCATCGTATTATCCATGCAAAAGACGCATTTCCTTGAACGTTTCCATGTAGGCGTGACAAATAAGGCTGACGTCCTTCGTTTATTCCGCACCCCCCCCCCCAACATGTCACACAGTAGTACGTTTAACAGCAAGCATGGTGTGTTTAAAGGAAGCGGGAACTATACAAGCATCTGCACCCTTGGTCCTCACTAATGGTGTCTTTAGTCTCTGCCTATACTCAGGGAGTTGAAGTTCAGCCAAGTGATCAGACTTTCCAAAGTGTGGAACAGCACAGTAAGCACTCCTGATGGTGGTGTAGCAATGGCCCAGGGTGTTACTTCCTTTGTAGCACTGGCTACAGGACTCACCCATAGTCCTGGCTGTACATCTGGTCCCCAATCGAGAAAGAGCCCAGCCCAGGCTATACACCCTACTTGTACTTTGGACCCTGACTCACACTTGGATTAATAAGTGACACAAATATCAGGCTATCAGGATTTCCAAGTAATTGAATGGTGTAGTCAGAGTTCCACTGTAAATAGTTGAAAGGCTAGTGGAGATGAAAGGATCAGAATAATAATGCGGGTGCAAAATCAGGCAATAAAGGCTGTATTAAGCCTTCATTTTTTTTTTAAAGATGGGGAATTGCACGAGTGGGTTACAAGGGATTAATAAGCTGCTAGAACTAAACAGAAGGTGGAGGCTCCTGTGTAACATGACAGCGTGGATCAACTGGGCTGAATTAATGTTTTTTTTCATTGTACATTTTCTGCAATGCAAAGGTAGTGATTTCAAAATTTGTGCTCAGAATGAAAAATAATAGTAAATGTAAGTTGGTAAACTGGTTAAATGGACAAATACAAGATTACATTTAACAAAAACTGCTGTAGTTCCCAGAGTCCAGAGAACTTCAAGATAAAAATCCCTCTCAATTTAAAATGTTCAATTGGTCGTTTTTTCCTAGTTCTGATGAAAGTTCTTTGAACTGAAATCTGACTTACTATTTCAGTTCCCTGTTGCCTGTATGTTAATTTAATGCCGTCAGGATGGGTTAAAGAGGCTGTCATAAAGATGCCTGTGATTCCTTAGCAATAGCAACTAATGCACAGGAGGTGTAGTACACCTTTACTGCCAATCAGACTTCCACATCATGTCTAATTTTGGGAAATTTAGAAGGAGCTGGGGCTTCAGAGCAGCCTTAAGTTCCTGGATCTTCCTTTCATAAGATCTGTTCTTAGGAGTGGCATCAATCATATCAGTGCCCAAGAGCGGGATGGCGTGCCACACAATTTCCACCTGACAGAGTACAAATCTGCTGTTGGTCATGGTGGATTTTAAATATGGAAGAAAACATTGAGCTCGAATGGGTCAAGGACAGTGGAAGCAGACAGATCAATTGTCTTTCTTCCTGCCATGTGCCTGGAGGTGGGGGCTGCCATCTTGTGGAACTGTTTTACGTCCTCCATTTTGTGAGACAGAGTTGCTTTAACGTAGACACAGGTTTCAGGTAATCTGCTGTACTGGAGATCATTTCCAAATAAGAAGTTACTTGTGAGGTGTTTTTTGATATAACATAACATGCAGGTTTGTGAATGTTGGGGCTGGTGCCTGCCTGGAGTGATTCGAGCTGGTTACTGAGGAGAACAAAGAGCCATAAATCACCGACTGTCACTTGCTGGAAAGAGCGCAATAAGTGGATGCTGGCCTGGAGCAGAGCCAGTAAAATATGCTTCAGGTCAGTCAGATGATCGACAGCCAATGACACTGGAATGTAATATTTGAATTGGTAAGGAACGGGTATAAAAGTGGACTCTTCGAGCGTGCTTTCAGTGATAACTCTCTCATGAGGCCTGCCATCGCAAGGAAGAACCCCCATGCCAGTGGCTGGGCGAAGAAAGGATTAATTATCTGTTATAAAACAGACAAGTGATCTGAGTGCGTATTGGTATGGAGGGAACAGTAGAATTCATGTTTTGACTTATTGGTCCAGGGTCAGCATAATATGTTGTTGTTTGCACAGAGACAATAAAGTGTGAGCTTCGATTAATTATGAGTTGGGCAGCAAATTTCCTAACCTAGTTCTGTTGACGAACGGTCAACACTGCTGTGATGAAATGCTTTGAGAGTTTGGTCAAGAGCAAGGACCTGGATCACTACAGTTTGCAACAAATTTACCGCAGACACAATCTCACCCCCTTTTCTTGACCTTGGAGCACCTAGACTACAGCAACACAAAGGTCAGTCTGCTGTTTATCAGTTACAGCTCGGCATTCAACACCATCAGCCCAGCAGTACAATTCCACAAGCTTTAAAACCTGGGCCTCTGGACCTCCCTCTGCAACTGGATCCTTGACTTCCTCACTGAGAGACGAGTCTGTATGCGTAACACCTCCTCCTTGCTGACTATAAACGCGGCTGCACCTCATGATTGAGACGACCTCGCACTGCACGCCAGCAAGACCAAGGAGCTGTTGGTGGTGATCTTCAAGAAGAGCAAGTCTGGAGAATACACAATAGTCTTCATTCAGGGGTCAGTTAGGGAAAGAGTGAACAGGTTCAAGCTCCTGGGCATCAACATCTTAAAGGATCTATTCAGGACCCGACATATCGATGCAATCAGGAAGAAGACACACCAATGGCTCTACTATATTTAGGAGATTTGGTATGTCAGCAAAGACTCTTGTAATCTTCGACAGATGCACGATAGAGACCATCCTGATAGGTTGCATCACCACCTGGTAAGGAGCTTCCAATGCACAGGATCAAAAAGAAACTGCAGGATGTTGTAGACTCAGCCAACTCCGTTATGGACACAGGCCTCCACACCATCGAGGACAAGCCTCAAAAATTCATCATCCATCATTAAGGACCATCACAAACATGCCCTTTATGTGTTACTTCAGGGAGGAGGTACAGGAGCCTGAAGAACCACACTCACCGTTTTGGGAGAAGTTTCTTCAGTGTTTCTTTCTGAATGCTCCATGAAACCATGAACACCCCCTCGTTATTCCTCTTTCACGCTGTTTATTTATTTTTTTGTAACTTTTACAGATTGAATTGCACTGATGCTGCAAAACAACAGATTTCACGACACGCGTCAGTGACAGCAAGCCTAATTCTGAATACCTGGATTCTTCGAGTACCTGTGACAAGGTGGTGAACACAAGGTAACAAGAGCCAAGCTACTATCACGGAAAGAAGATCGGTTGTTTGTCAGAGAGTGGAGATAAAAGCTTCCTTTTCAGGATGATGTCAGTGACTAGTGGGATTCTGCAGTGGTCAGTGTCGGGACTGCAACTTATCGCTTCCTACTTGAATGGCATTGTGGCCAAGTTTGCAGACGATGGTGGAGTGTCAAGAGTGTCGCAGTGGCATGGGGTCTGCAGGCCGTGTACAGGTTTTAAGAGTGGGTCAAGAAGTGGCAGATGGAAACTTAGGGGAGTGTATTACACCTTGGTAGTAAGTATAAAGATGCAGGCTATTTTCTCTGTTGTCACAGAGGGCTAAGATGTTGGGTGCTTTTAAGTTAAAAGAGTGATAGATCTTTGAAAATTAAGGGGGCAAAGGGAGAACCAAGATTAGGGTTTAACAAAATCAGCCAAGAATAAAACAAATGTGATCGTCCAAATTCTGTTCTAAGAGGGTGGGTGTTGGGGAGAGCGCGGCGGGGTGAGTGAGATACTCTTACACTGTGGCGAAGAGATTTCAAACCCCGTTATTCATTGAGGTTTGTTGATTTTTGCATTTTGCACCGTTTGCTGTTAGTTGATCCTGTTTTCTGTAGATTTGCTAAGTATGCCCACGGGTGGGGGAAGCATCTCAGAGATGCTGCCAAGCCTGCTGCTGTCCATCAGCATTTCGTGTGTGTTGCTTGAATTATCAGCATCTGCAGATTTCCTCGTGTTTGCATCTCAGGGTGGTACGTGTTGCTGGAATGTGCTCAGATGCTTTGAACTGGAATTCACTTCATGGAAGATTTGTTTGTTTATTTCAAAATAAAAGTTTATTCATAAAGATAAGGAACACTAAAAAAGCATTTATCTGTAGGTTTTTTTTTGAGTCTACCTGGCTGTCTTTCGATATCTGCAATGTTGCTGCGTTCAGTTACAGGTTCAATGCATTGGTAGTGTTGGCATTCTGTGTACGCCAGCACCAACTGCGACCCATGTGGCATTAGACAGACTTGTCCACGGGGCCCAGCTCCTCGGTGTCCAGAATCACCCTGGACTGCAAGCGTTCTCCACAAAAGCTCTGTACTTCATGACCCTCCCGTCCGCAGCGCCCTGCTTCCGGGATGCCGACGGAACTGCAACTGGAACCCAAAGCAACGTCGCGATTGGTTCGCCCAGGGCGCCGCTGTTCTACAGAACCCCGCCTCCCGTTTACGTCATGTCCGCTCTTGTTTCGCGCCATCGTTTCACAGGAGGGCGGGGCCGTGGCTGACACTGACCAATGACCCATCGCTCTCGGTCCGGCAGCCAATCCGAGCGGAGTGGGTGGAGACTGTTGCTCGGTTTTGGCGCGAAACCCCGGCCGGCGCGGAAGCGGCAGCGAGTCCTCGGGTTGTTGTGTTCCAGTTCTCAGCTTTGTCTCTGGTGCCGGCTCCGCCATGTCCGGTTTCGATGATCCCGGTGTCTTCTACAGCGACAGCTTCGGGCCCGACCCGCAGGGCGACGATGGGCAGCTCCGCCACTCTCAGGTCAAAAAGCGGATGCGGGAGTTCCTGCGCCAGTACCGGGTGGGCAGCGACCGCACCGGCTTCACCTTCAAATACAGGTCGGTGCGGACATAGGGGAAGCGGGAGGAGGGTTTAGTTAACCAAACGCCTGTTCCTCAATACAACCCTCCCCCCCCCCCCCAGAGATCGCCGCTTCTCAACAACCCCTCCCTGTGGTTGCCCACTCCTCAACACCCCTCCCCGACCGAGATCGGACCCTATTTCTACCACCTCCACACCCCCTTCCTGCTCCCCCTGCCATTTGGAATCAAACCCTCTCACTTCCTTACTCCCTTATCTCCCTGGGCTCGTCCCTGCTGCACTTACCCCCCCCCCCCCACCCCAAGATGGATCCCAATATTCAAGCTGGCCCTTCGCCCACATCTGTCTCTTTACCCAGTCCCTCCACTGTTGTCCATCCTCCTTCCTCGGCTCGCTTTGCTTTCCTCCTTCACCATGTTAGACAGTCAAATTTAGTTTCATGCAAGTGCCAATCTGGAAGACCCTCTGGCTAGAGCTTGTGTTGTGGCTGATATCAATTCTGGATCTGTCTGCACATTTGCGCAGTGGGGGAGGAAAAGTGCTTCAAGCGGTACTTCCTTGGCTGAGTATTGCTCTGGAGGTGCTGAGGTTGTTAAGGATGCTGTGTAAATGCTGTTCTCTTTCCCTCATCATCCTCCTTACCCCATTGTAGGGATGAACTTAAACGCCACTACAACCTGGGTGAATATTGGATTGAGGTGTCTCTGGAGGACCTGAGCAGTTTCGATGAGGATCTGGCCGACCTCCTCTTGAAGCAGCCATCTGAACACCTGCCGCTGGTAAAGTTTGAGTGCATTAATGTCTACTGTGGTATTGGGGGGCTTGTCTAGTCCACACAGCCTCGGCTCTTCTCGCCTGCCTATCACCTCCCTGGTGCCCCTTTTTCTTCCTTTTCTCACGTGGTCCACTTTTAATGTCAGAGAAATGTATACAATGTGCACCCTGCAATCCTTTTTCTTCGCAAACATGTTGACTATTTATTTGTGTGTTTTGCCGATGGAGCTTGTCCAGTGCTGGTCTGTGTGCTGTTGGTCAAGGTGACTCAATCAGATCTCTTCCTGTATAAGGGGTAGATTCGGTCACCCCTTGGATGGATAATCTGGTGTTAACAGGCCATTTGAGAAGAATTGATATTTGGAGTGAGCAGGAGATTTGTTTTGACAATAATAGTTGGCAAGAAAACGTACTATTTGGCCTCATGGGTAAACCCATCTGGGGCAGTGAGGTTTTAGTAATGCATTGTTTGCAGTTGCTTTTCCCCCTCGCTGGCCAGCATTTAGACTGTGAAGGTAGAATGGTGGAACAAGAGGATGCTATTCAGTCTGTCCATCATTCCTGGGCCAGGTCAGCGACAAGATGCCCAACAGATCCCACTCCAGAGCTTCCTTTTAAACTCTTTATTCTCTTGCCCTGTCCTTTCAAGTCAGGAGCTTCAGTTTAAGGTTCAAAGTGTTTGCCTCGGATTCGCCTTCCCACAGACGGTCATAAAACAGAGAAACCTGGAACCAACCCGTTCAGAGAAAAACGTCAATCCCTCCTCATACCCACAAGCAAAAAAAAAATTGCGCTAACAGCAAGCAAAAAAGATTGAAGACGCAAGAGGCATATTTCAGTACAGTTTTACAGCATATTTCAGACGCTGTTTGCAATTCACTGCTTCAAAGGTTTCACCTTGCCTCAGTTTCCACTGTCTTTTCCCTTCTGTCTCCTCGCTGGTCACCGGGTCTTGCGTTACGAGAGACGACTTTCAAAATCCCTGGATCTGGTCACCGTCTGTATTGTGAGAGCAACCCAGGAACTAATCCATCTGGCATCCAAAAGGAATATAATAATTGTGGACGGGTGAAGCCCGTCCTGCCTAAACATTGGATCAGGAGATAAAAAAACTAGGTTCATGCCCAGTGTCAGGATGCTGCACGTTATTCAGCCCCAGTGGCCTAATAAATACAGTACTGGCTTCCTAAACCAGGGATTGTGGGTCCCCTCTGGGGTGGTGAGTTTTTAAAATGATGCCTTACATTGTTTGCAGTTCGGTTTACACTTCAAGACGTTTTTCCAATGTGAGTTTCTGCATAACCTCACATGTTGCATCTAGACATAAATGTGGCTGATAGGATGTAAAGGCTGGTGTGGCAGGTAGTGCTGCTCATCCAGGCACCATCCTGGCCTTGGCCCAGCGTGTTTGGAGCTTGTGTGTTCCCCTGGGTGCTCGAACCTGTGACAGTTGATAAGATTGTTGTAACTATAAATTATTCCTTGTGTAGATAGATGATGGGAGAATTAAACGGGGATTGACAGGCTCAGAGAGAATAGGTCAGAGGGAAGTGAGTGGGAGGATGGGTTACTGTTTACCCTGGTTGGTGGACCTTCTGGTCTTTCACAGTTGCCTCTTCTTTCCTTTGTTCCTGTAGCTGGAAGAGGCAGCGCAGGAGGTGGCAGATGAAGTGACCCGTCCCCGCCCGGCGGGTGAGGAGATCCTACAGGAGGTCCAGGTCATGCTGCACTCCGACGCCAATTGTGCCAGCATTCGCAGCTTGAAGGTAACTCGACAGAGTCAACTGTGCCCTCGGAGAGGTGGGGGGGTGTTATTTGGAAGCAAAGCCGTCACCAGAGCATGCCCAGTGTGCACCCTCTATCGAGCAGGGTTTGGTGGATATGGTCCGAGGGTGCTTCTGTGTCTCTGTGCGCTGCTTCTTATTTACGCAGTGCGGTGGCTGCATTGGCAGCTCTTGCTTCCAACTTTGTCTTGTGCAAATTGGCATTGAAGAGAACTTCCAATGCAGTGTCCAACAGTGCACGTGAAGCTGGTGTGGAACGTAGAACTCCTTGCTTGTTTTGTTAATCCTCAACACAGGATTAACCTGAAGGAAAAGACGGGAGCCCAAGAGAAGCGAGTCTTAGTTTGGGGTGGCAAGGTAGCGTAGTGGTTAACACGCTTTACAGCTCCAGCGACCTGGGTTCAATTCCTGCCGCTGCCTGTAAAGAGTTTGTACGTTCTCCTCGTGACCGTGTGGTGCTCCGGTTTCCTCCCGCAGTCCAAAGACCTTCTGGCTGGTAGGTTATTTGGTCATTGTAAACTATCCCGTGATTAAATTGGGGGATTGTTGGGCCGTGTGGCGTAAAGGGCCTGAAAGCTTTTTCTACTCTGTTAAGTGAGGTGCACATGTATCACACGACATATGAGAGTTATTTATTTTTATTTAAACCCATAATAAATTATTTAGACTAGGCATTCCCAACTTGGGGTAAATAGACCGCTTTCTTAATAGGTCTATGGCATATAAAAGTTTGGAAACCATTAATTTAAGTTAAAAATGATGTTGAATCATGCAATATTACTCAAACACTACTGAAATATTAAATGCACAATATTGATAAGTTAAGAAAGTCAATGTTACTCAGCAGTAGAATTTATTTATAGGCACCCGTTAGTCTCGTGAGACCATGGGTTTGTGCTTTGGAAGGTTTCCAGGGTGCAGGCCTGGGCAGGGTTGTATGGGAGACCGGCAGTTGCCCAGGCTGCAAGCCTTCCCCTCTCCACACCACCGATGTTGTCCAAGGGAAGGGCACTAGGATCCAAGCAGCTTGGCACCGGTGTCGTCGCAGAGCAATGTGTTGTTAAGTGCCTTGCTCAAGGACTTAACGCACTGCCTCAGCTGAGGCTCGAACCAGTGACCTTCAGATCACTAGACTGATGTCTTATCCACGTGCCAACACAGAATTTATTTGGATTGTGTAACTCCCCAGATTTTTAAAGTATCATTTCAAGTCAAGTCCCTTATATTGTCATTTCAACCATAACTGCTGTTACAGTGCATAGTAAAAATGAGACAACGTTTTTCAGGACCATGGTGTTACATGACACAGTACAAAAACTAGACTGAACTACATTTAAAAATAAATAAACAAACAAACAAGCAAATAAATAAATCTGAAATGACCAACACAAAATTATCTTTTGCCTATCGTTTGGCGATTAGGGTTGAAGCTTTGGTCTTGCATGAGTGTTATGGCTGCTGAAGTCAGTGCTGCCAAGACGTTAACTGCCAGATAAACCATGTATTCTTGGTCAGTGCTGTACTCGGAGGAATGTAGAACTGCAAAATACATTGTCTCCGTGTATGCACTGCCCGAAATTTCAAGCCTGGTGTTTTGAAAGTCAAAGTCAATCTAATCAGCCTGAAGGGGCAATTGCACTTAACCAAGTAATGATTTGCACTCATGGTTCTCAGAGCATTTAAAGATAGATTAACACTCAGAATAGAGGGATCATTCGTCATGTTGATAGATGGATAGCTATCTCTGGATTTGAAGGCAACGTTTATTAATGTGTGAACTTACAGACTGACCCTCACTCTTGCTCCTTCAGTCAGACCAGATGTCTCGGTTGGTGAAGATCCCGGGAATTGTGATCTCGGCGAGCACCGTGCGCGCCAAGGCCACCAAGATTGCCATCGAGTGTCGCGGCTGTCGCAACGTGATGAGCAACATTGCCGTCCGGCCCGGCCTGGAAGGATACGCTTTGCCTCGTAAATGTAACACGTGAGTGTGATGCCAGTGGGGAGAGAGGGGTGCTCACAGACTCGGGGACTCTCTGATTCTGACAATTAACAGAGAATGTCGAGTGCTTCCTACCAGTACCTTGATTATCTGTCAGTGTAGAGGCTGTTGCCGATTAACCGATGCTACTTTTATACAGAAGTTACTACTTGCATGCAGATATTGACCAATTGATAACCTGGTGGATGTTCATTTTCCTTATTTGTATAATCACCAATCACACTGCAGTAATACAGGTATTGATGGCCAATAGAATATGCACATTAAAAGCCAATAATACTTCCGAATTAGTAGAGTAATTGACCAATTGTAAGTGTCGTTCTATAATCTTTGCATTTTTACTTTGTCTTGGTAAACCAAATGGGTCCATTGCCCTTCTGTGCAAAGGAAGCAATATTTTTCAAGACCTTCATTGACCCACTATTTGTGAAGTATCCTTTGCTGGACATTATCTTAGCCCTTGCCTCGTTGCAATTCTGCAATTGTGGCTCAGTTGTTCCTGTGTGTTCCGATTGGAAAAAGCTTTGGGGATACCGTGTGAGGAAAGGCCGGTTAGAGGTGCTTAATCCTTTGCCCTTTCACTTGGTAGGGCTGACATGTTGGATACCATTAACTCGGTGTCAGTTGTTCATCTGATATCCTGTCTCCTTGAGTCAACGTCCAGTGCCATCGTTGCCTCCTCCAGCCGTGTAACAACACATGGATGTGTGTGTGCAGATTTGTGGGCTGTTTAAGATCGCCAGAGTCCGGAACATAATCCACATGGTGCTTGACTCTATGCCTCGATCCTGATTCATTATGGTTGTAGTGTGGCACGGTAGTGTAACGGTCAGCACAACGCTTTACAGTACAGGTGACACAGGTCCAATTCCCACCGCTGCCTGTAAGAAGTTAGTACGCCCCTGTCACCGTGTGCATTTCCTCCCTATGCTCCGGTTCCTCCCACGGCCCAAAGATGGGTCATTGTAAATTGTCCTGTGATCACACTAGGATTCAATTGGGGGATTGCTGGGTGGCTCTGTATCTCAATAAATAGATAATTGTACCAAGATACAGTGAAAAGCTTGTCTTTCACGCTGTTATACAGATTGAATCATTACAGTGTATTGGGCTAGAATAAGGTAAGACAATTACCACTCAGAATGAAGTGTAAAAACTACCAAAAGCGTGCAGTGCAGGTAAACAAAATCACAACAAGGTAGATTGTGAGGCCAATCTTATTGTACAAGAGTCTGATAAGTTGATAAAAGCTGTCCAACATGCTTGTGAAGGTACTTTTTTTTTAACCTTGACGTACTGTAAAAATATCCATGAATTGTGAGGCGCCATTCCAGCACAGCAAGAGATTCCTGGGCAGGGTAGGAACACTGGCTTGGGGCTTGCAGTTCATGAGGGGAGGGTGGCGTCTTTCCAGTGCCTGGGAGCGGGGCTGCCCTCTGAGAGTGCTGTTTGCTGAACAAAGGCGGTGTGTTTGTGTTGTAGGGATCAGGTAGGCCGGCCCAAGTGTCCTGTCGACCCGTACTTCATCATCCCCGACAAGTGCAAGTGTGTGGATTTCCAGACCCTGAAACTACAGGAGTCCCCGGACGCCGTGCCACACGGAGAGATGCCGCGACATTTGCAGCTGTATTGTGACAGGTAGGGATCTTGAGAAGGGGAAGGTCCCTCATCGACGCGGTGTAGGTGGGTGGTAGGAGGGTTCAGCGGACTCTGTCCCCGTTGATCGGGATGAGGAGTCTCTGCCTCCTGGTGGTGGGGCTGGAGCGGGCGGAGGTTGTGAGCCTCTTGCTGAACGATGGAACAGCTTTCCGGTTGATGTGCGCCAAATAGTCGGGGTTGACCACAAGTATGCTCCAGCCACTGAATGACTGCTCTCTCCACCCGCAGGTACCTGTGTGACAAGGTTGTCCCCGGCAACCGGGTCACTATTATGGGCATCTACTCGATCAAAAAGTCGGGCAGGACTGCCAACAAAGGTCGAGACCGCGTGGGCGTGGGAATCCGGGGCTCGTACATCCGAGTGGTCGGAATCCAAGTGGACACTGAGGGCACGGGTACGTTCTCTTTCCTTGGGACAGTCCTGTCCGATTGTGGCTCTCTTTGCTGCCTTATTCCTGCTATTGCCAGCTGACATGTGTATAAGATTAACACTAGATGTCTGTAGATCCTGTATCTAACATAAAATGCAACACAACACAGCCACGTTAATTATTCACGTTCTTGCCTCTTCAAAACTACAACGATCTTGCAGATCTCATGATTGATAGAAGAATGTGGAGCGGTTAAGTGTGGCACCTTTAAGGGGTTATCACCATGGCCGTAAGCTTGGAAGGAGAGTGGGGATCCGAATCGGGCTGAGATGCTGAGGAATGAGGCCTCCTTTATCCATCATCTTGTTGGCGAAGGTGCAGTTTCTGGAAAATAAGATTGACAATCTCAGGACAAGACTGTAGTGTCAGAGGCAGATCTCAATTGTTTGCTGTGCCGAGTCTTGGCTATCAGACAATCCCACAGAAGGTAGTGGATTTGGCCAGTACATCGTGGGTATGGACCTCCCAACTATTGAATACGTGTACATGAAGCGCTGTCGTAGGAATACAGCATCCATCATCAAAGATCCTCACACACCCAGGCCGTGCTCTTGTGGTTGCAATCCTGTAGAAGATACAAAAGACTCGGGCTTCGAGCTACCAGGTTCAAGAACAGTTATCACCCCTCAAGGATCAGGCTCTTGAACAAAGGATCTTATTGATCTGTTTCCACAACTAATGATCTTACATGAACGACTCTTTATCTTGTTTTTTCATGTTCTTGTTATTGTTTTATATTTGCACAGTTTGTTGTCGTCTCTGCTCTGTTCTTTCATTGATCCCGTGTACAGTTACTATTCTATAGATTTGCTGAGTTATGCCGGCAGAAAAAAATAATCTCAGGATTGTATGTAATGACGTGTACTCTGATAATAAATTTTACATAATTACGGATGCCCACCACCCAGGGCATGTCCTCTTCTCATTGTTGCCATCAGAAAGTAGGTACAGAAGCCTGAAGGCACACAGTCAGCGATTCAAGTTCAACATCTTCCCCTCCACCATCCGATTTCTACATGGAAATTGACCCCGTGAACACTACCTCACTATTTTATTTTTTTAATCTGTTTTTGCACTACTTCTTTTAATTCAACTATGTACAGGTGGCCCCCGCTTTTCGAACGTTTGCTTTACGACAGCTTGCTGTTATGAAAGACTTGCATTAGTACCTGTTTTCACTAGCCAAAGAGAATTTTTGCTTTTAAGAAAAAAAGACGCCCGCTTTATATGTGTGTTTACCGCAAGAAAGACTACAATGACCGTGAAGCCTTGTGCGGGCAGTTGTTTGTACATGTGTATGTATGCATGTACATGCTGTTTTTAAAAAATCTTTTTCCTCTCCAAATGGATTTTGGCTCGCTGCCTTCCCGAGTTTGATAAGTGAAACTACACCGTACCTACAATATTTCTGCTTTATATAGGGTGTAAATTTATCATATCATTCCTGCTTTTACTAGTGTTATTTTAGGTTTTATGTGTTACTTGGTCTGATTTGGTAGGTTATTTTTTGGGTTTGGGAACGCTTAAAAATGTTTCCCGTATAAATTAATGGTAATTGCTGCTTCGCTTTACGACATTTCGGATTACAAATGGTTTCATAGGAACGCAATGTTCCTTCGGATTGCAGGGGAAATCTATATATAGCTGTACAGTGTGCGTACTTTCTGTAGGCTTTGCTCGAAAGGAGATGGTGGGGCGAAGGATTTGCTGGAGTTGACTGAGGTTCAAGCTGAGGCTTTGTCTGGGCTGCATGAATCTGCCCCTTCATTACCTAACCCTCTGAGTAGCTAACAGTAACCGCATCAAGAGAACTTTTTTTCCCTGCCCCTGGTCTGTAGGGAATTGGGAGGATATCTCTGGCGATAGTTTCTAATCAGTTCAGTTCCTTGCTTTTCGCTCCAGGTCACGGCCTGCCTGGGACCACGTCGCCGCAGGACGAGCAGGAATTCCGCCAGCTGGCCGCCATGCCCAACGTCTATGACGTCATTTCGAAGAGCATCGCTCCCTCCATCTACGGCAGTGCCGACATCAAGAAGGCCATCAGTTGCCTGTTGTTCGGAGGCTCCAGGAAGCGGTGAGTGTTGGGTGGGGGTGATTATAGACTGCATGGAGCTTGGGCCCAGGTTTTGTCCCAGACTGAGCCCAGCAGAGAATTCTGACCATTGTGCTGGTGCTATCTATTTGAAAAGATCTTCTCCATTAGTCCGTTCTCCTCTGATCTTTACCCATTACTCGGTTAAAATATCCCTTTTGAGTATTTTTCTAAAGTCCTGATTGAATGTTGCTTTTGAATGTCCAATGCCATAACAATGTGCTGTATCTACTAAACAGTTTCCCATTTGGTTCTATTGCTAATTGCCTTATATCTCTGTCCTCACTGAAGCTTCTGCTAAAAACAATAGTTAGCCCACATCTCAGGAAAATTCTGTCTCCATTAAAGATCATCTAATGGTGTCCTTCAGTACAAGGAGGTTAACGTCTATAAGGCTTTGCGGGGTTTCTGGGTTGAGAAGTGCAAAGAAAGAGCAAATTGCACAAATGGCAAAAAAAGTGTGAAAAACACGATGTTAACCATCAAACCACGGTCGTTGAAACAGTCTGGCAAGTTCAGTTCAACTGAAACATAACCGTGTTCCTGTCATCCCAAATTGTCAGAATCCAGCAGGGCAGGTGACCATTCTTGTTTGACCTGAGTGCTCCTATAAGGAGGGTAAGACCACATCTCGACCAAAGGGAGTGTGAGGCGCTCCTTCCCTCCTCTAGCCTGCAAGTCACCCTTGGGCAAGGTGTTGCACCTGTTTGCCCCCCCCCCTCCAATCAGGGTCATGGGGGCATGGGACATACTTATTTTTTTAATGTATATTGTTAGCAAGACCTGCATTTATATTGAACCACTAATTACACTTGAGAAGTGGTAGGAGGTAACATCTTCAACTACTACAACATTCCTTGGAGTAAAGATACTCTCTTCTGGCGACTTGGAGGAAACCTTGTATGTCGTTGTATTTCCCGTTCATCTACTGCTCTTGTCCTCCTTGTTGGGTGTGAGCATGCGTTCAAGCGTTATGGTTGGAGTAGCCTAGCTGAGTAACTCAGTTACAATGCACTAGGTTGCTCCCTCTGTGGCTTACCAAAATGAAAATGCCCTGGCGGTTGGTGAACCAGTCCTCTATTCATGCTTGTACATTAAACCAATATTTAAAGCCCTCATATTCTACAGGAACTTTTAAGATACTTTATCAAATGCCTTTTGGAAATCCAGATCCGCTCCATCTACAGCTTCCCCTTCGTCTACCTGCTTGTTATATTCCCAAAGAATCACCAAGGCATGAAGGGTAATCCCTAACATAGGTAAATGGGGTTAGTATAGATGGACAGGTGTGAAAATTGGAGATGAAGGGGCTATTTGAATTCAAAAACATCAGTGAATCACTATTTCCCTCTTTTGATTTGGTTTGTTGGTTCTATGATTTTCTAAATCTGTTTTCAGAATGGATTCCAGCGTTGTCTGCAATAACAGGTTCTGGGCTGGCTGGGCCTCTCGTCTCCTGGTTTCTGCATCCTTCCTTCCTTGAAAAGGGAGTTTACATTTGTACTTCCCCGTCTGCTGCATCACAGTCAGGACCTGCGAGGTTTTGGAAGCTCTCAGCACATCCACTGTCTCTGCAACTGCTTCTTTTGATAGCGACGGTCTCTAGTGACCCGCTCGTTTACTTGGTTCCTTCACAATGATGTTCCTGTAAATTCCTTTCGTTTTGTACACCACCCCCCTCCCCAATCTCCAGGTTTTGTTTCTTACTATTTTCAGGAGGCATTTAGTGTTTTCCCTTAAATCTGTTGAGAATATTTCCTTGTGTCACTAGTAACTTCCCAGTGTAATCCTGATGCGTCCAGCGTTTATGGTACTTTCAAAGGCAACACGAGTGAATCTGCAGATGCTGGAAATAAATAAAAACACAAAATGTTGGCAGAACTCAACAGGCCGAAATGTTGTCACTACCTCCTCCCGTATTTGCTGTCTGGCCTGCTGAGTTCTACCAGCATTTTGTGTTTATAGTACTTTCCTTTTTTTTCAATACGCTCTGTGTATTGCTGTGTACGTGATACTGGACTTTCACGGAGAACGGGATTGTGCGCAGTACTGTGCGTGTGCTCTGACTGGTTTTTGGGTTTGTCCTGCCCACTGCAGGTTGCCTGACGGTCTGACAAGGAGGGGCGACATCAACCTGCTGATGCTCGGCGATCCCGGCACAGCCAAGTCACAGCTGCTGAAGTTTGTGGAGAGGTGTTCGCCCATTGGGGTAAGTGAAGGGGTCGGGCTTCTGGATCTTCGCCCATTCCGTTTATTGCTTCCCATCCCAAGTCCGTTGCGAGTCAGTTAATTGCCCGCTGTGGGTTGCCTCCAGAGTGTGGTGCTGCTGGAGGAATGTGGGGAGAATAGATTTACAGAGAAATTAGTGGGGAATGGGAGTTCCGAGCCAGCACAAACTGGATGAATTGATGTAAGGAAACCTGGAAATAGAGGGGTTAAACACACCTAGCCTACAGTTTATAAGGGTGGAAGGTGACCTCACTGTCTGTTTGTTTGTGCTTGGAGAGCTGTTGAAAGTGATGGTATCATGTAGTGAGTGTGGTGCACAGAGGGGTTCAACTGCTCCATTTTCTGCAAACTGAAAGTACACCAAGAATTCAGAGGACAAACTGTGCAATAGCCTCTCGCAGGGTTTCCACCTTTTCATGCCATAGACCCCTACAATTAACCCAGTTGGGAACCCTTGCTGGATTGCAAAGGGATGAAGCAGTAAAGGGACAAAGTCTAACTGGAATTGAACAAGGGTTTTTAGTGACACTTTGCTGGCTTTGATCTTGGATCCTAAGAAAAAACGCATTTGCTGGGTAGGAGGTGCAAGATAGGGTCACTCGAATGATTCCTACTGTTGACTGGAATGAGATTGGTTAAGCCTTTACTCATAGACTTCAGAAGAGTGAGATGTGTGACCTGATTGGGAAGGGTTAGATTGCAGAACTGACATCCGGAAACAAGCCCCCACTCTTGGGGCCAGCACCGCTTAGGACTAAGATGAGAAATTTGGCCGCAGACAAAGTTTTTCAGTTTTTATCAGAGCTCACTGATTGAGTACGCTCAAGACTATGACACAGATAAAGTGGTCACTTCAACATTTTGGTTATGGGCACCAGGCAGGAGACACCTGACCAGACCTAACGTGACCTACTCCGAACTGGGAAGGATGTAAATGGCTTCTGAGTACCCAGTTGCAGTGAATAGCTTTGTATTAAGTCCCTGTCACTTTGGTCTGTGTTAGTATTGCCCGCTATGCCTTGCCAGATCTGTGCAAACTCGCGGGTGGCTGATTTGCTGTTGTGCCTGATCCACGTATGGAGAGGCAGGTGACGGCCCAGTCAGAGCAGAAAAGAAACATTTGCCCACTAGTTCCTGCACTAACCCAATGTCCCTCAATTGCTTTATTATCCAAGAATCTAACCATCTATCTTGAATATTTTTGGCCGTTGAGGTCCCATGTCCCTCGTAGGTGCAAAATTCTGCGGATTAGTCATCCTCCAAGAGAAGAAACTTCTATGGGTTTCTGTCACAAACAGCCAACCTGGTCTGGGAAAAGTATCATTTCCATATCTGTCATGTGACATCCTGTTGTATGTTTCAGTCAGATCACCTTTCATTCTAATAAACGTGAGCGTACTGGGTCAGTGTGCTCAACTGCTTTATTTCCATGTTCGGTTACACCAACTGGAGTATGGCGCCTCATTGAAAAGCCCTGGTATCTACTGATTTTCCCTGTGAACACATTCTCCCCACATTCCAATCAATTCCCCCAGATTCTACCACTCAAACACACATGGGGCGACTTACAGTGCACGTCAACCTACTCAAGCAAGTTTTTGTGGTAGGGAGCTGGAGCATCTGGGAGAGACCCATGAGGTCACAGGGAGAACATGCCAACTCCACACAGACAGCACCTGATGTTAGAATTGAAGCCGTTTCACAGATGCTGTGAGGCAGCAACTCTCCTTGCACATCCTGCTCTGCTGTGGCAAAGCTCATCAACTGGGGATCTCGCCATTGAGGACATATGTATACAGAAAGGTGCCAGGAAGGTGAAGGGTCTCTTCCCACCCGCCCTGCTCACGGACTGTTTGCTCCACTCCCAGAAGGGAGGAGGCTGCGTAGAATCCACACCAGGACCACCAGGCTCAAAAGTAGTTACTTTCCCCAAGGAGAAAGGCTGATCAATACCCTCAGTCCCCACCCCACCAGCACTACTTTATCATTTCTTGTCCGTCAACGTGTGTGTGTGTGTGTGTGTGTGTGTGTGTGGACGTATATACACAGGTCCCCCCCCCCCACGCTTTACGCTTCGCTTTAAGTCGCTTTGCTTTTACGAAAGACCTACATTAATAACCTGTTTTCGCATTACAAAGAGGACTTTCACTTTTACAAAAAATTTTCCGTGTAAATTAATGGTTCTTCGCTTTACACCATTTCGGCTAAGAAAGGTTTCGTAGGAATGCTCTACTTTTGTAGGGGGGGGGGGAAACACCTGTATATATGTGTGTTTATACATATATTTATGTCGATTGTGTATAAACTATATTATGTATTTAATTTTTTTTACTGTTGTGTTGACTCTCTTACTGTGTTAGTTTTGTGCTGCTTTGGATCCTGAGTTACAATTATTTTGTTCTCCTTTACACTTTTATACTGGAAAAGGCATCAAAGAATCTTGAATTCCCCTCCCGGGGGTTAAACTGGTGAACTTTCACTGCATTCCCTCTATCAGAAAGGAAAGACCAGTTACAGACGACACTGTTAAAGTTAATATCACCCTCTGTCCCTCTAGCTTCCAGCCCCTGCCCGCTGGGACCTCTGCACAGCTCCATCGCCCCATGGACCCCAGGGGCAGCTGTGGCTGCATTGCTCTATCCCGTGATTGCTTGTTGCCTCGAGGGGTGCAGTGGGGTGGGAGGGGGAGCCCCGAACAGAGGCCGTGGCTGTTTCTCCGCTAATGGAACTCTTTGTCCTGGCGCAGGTGTACACCTCCGGGAAGGGGAGCAGCGCGGCTGGGCTGACTGCTTCCGTCATGCGAGATCCGTCCTCTCGGAATTTCATCATGGAGGGCGGCGCCATGGTTCTGGCTGATGGAGGTGTTGTCTGCATTGATGAGTTTGACAAGGTAAAACGTGGATACCATCAGTGTTGCACTAGGAGACAGTTGTGAGGAGATGGTCTGTGTTATGTTCTTGGGGTGGATAGCAAACTTTATTGCAGACCAGGGTTGTCTGGATCAAGGCCAGCTACTGACTTAGGCCCTTCTGTTTGTTCAGTGTTCAGAGCGAGACTGCCAGCTATTGCCTTTTCCTATTTGCCCTTACGATGCCCTAGAGCTATTGAAGGAACTGTTGCTATTCCTCTGAAGGTACTGCCACAGTACGAGGCACGAGAGAGACTGTCGATGTTGAGAATCTGGATCAGCGTGCCCAAAAAACAATGCTGGAGGAACTCAGCTGGTCAGGCAGCATCTGTGGAGGAAAATGATCAGTCAGTGTTTTGGGCTGAGGCCCTTCACCAGGACTGTCTCCCAGGATCTCTGCTCGAAAGGTCAGCCATCCATAGATGCTGCCTGAGCCAAGTTCTCAAAGTTCCAAGTAATTTTATTATCAGAGTACATATATGTCACCACATACAACCCTGAGATTCATTTTTCTGCGGGCATACTCGGCAAATCTATAGAATAGTAACTATAACAGGATCGATGGAATGTCAACCGGAGAGCAGAAGATGACAATGTGCAAATACAAATAAATAGCAATAAATAATGAGAACATGAGATAACGAGATGGTCCTTAAATTGAGATCATTGGTTGTGGGAACATTTCAGTGGATGGGCAAGTGAGTGTAGTTAGCCCCTTTGTTCAAGAGCCTGATTGTTGAGGCAAGTAACTTTTCTTGAACCTAGTCGTGCAAGTCCTGAGGTTCTTGTATCTTCCACCTGATGGCAGCAGTGAGAAAAGTGCGTGACCTGAGTGGTGAGGATCTCTGGTGATGAATGCTGCTTTTCTACAGCCGTATTTCATGTAGATGTGCTCAATGGTTGGGAGGGATTTACCTGTGATCTGTTACCTTTTGTAGGATTTTACCTTCAAGGACAATGGGGGAAAAATATAATTCGTGAAAATCTACACACCACCACTTACCTAGTGCCTCCAGGCACCTATTATTCTGAGTAAAAAAGAATCCTTCCCACGTGGCCTGTTGGGTGTGGGAAGGGTCAGAAAGTGCTGGGGTTTACTTGTGCACACATCCCAGGACTGGAAAATGAGATTTGATGGGTGCACTGGTTCTAGTTCCTAGTTCATTGCCTGTTTTGCTGACCGGTTTTGTTCTGTCTCCCCAGATGCGAGAAGATGACCGAGTGGCGATTCACGAAGCCATGGAGCAGCAAACTATCTCCATTGCCAAGGTGAGGAAGGGGTGTCAGTCCAGAGCGCCTAGGGACTGGTGTACGGTTATGGAAATGGAGTTGACCAAGTACCAGGAGATGGTGTCCTCGACAGGAAATCTGTGTATTATACTCATGCCAGAGAGAAGATGCTAACTGGGGAGTGGATTGAGATACTTCGCAGACAGGGTGGAATGGAGGCCACATGGGCACAGGAGCATGTGTGGATCTCAGAGCTAAATGTGGATTGGAGTGTTGTAGGGAGGATAGATTTCATGTGGGAGTGATACCTGGGCCAAATATCGTGCGATGCAGCCAGACTGACAATAGTTAAAGAAATAATTGAGGTACGTAACAAA
This sequence comes from Hypanus sabinus, assembly GCF_030144855.1. Taxonomy (NCBI): domain Eukaryota; kingdom Metazoa; phylum Chordata; class Chondrichthyes; order Myliobatiformes; family Dasyatidae; genus Hypanus; species Hypanus sabinus. The sequence continues at coordinate 16,849,792 of NC_082734.1, forward strand.
GGGAACACAGTGCCTGGGGGGGGGGAGGGATAGGGGAGCAGTATTCATATCGACTGCACAGACTAAATTCAGCAAGGTAGCCTTAAGGATGAATTTGTGGTTTTTGTTCAAAGTGTAGGGTAGTTATGAGGAAAGGTTAAGGGGGACAGATTGGTCAGGGGAAGTAGAGGGGAGGAGGCAGGAGTGAAGGTTTTGGAGACAGGGTTTTTGCAGGGAGGAATTAGGGGTGAGGGAAATAAAAATTAACAAAAGAGGATGGTTAAGAATCGTGTGACAGTGTGTGAGATGAGGAAAGGCATAATATCTGTTTTTCAAATTTTGAAGTTCCAACAGTATTTCAAAATGTTCAACTGATTGGTTGCTGGGTTAGAGTGTATAGTAGAAGAAAATTGGATGGATTTTGTTTTGTGCAACTGATGGGCTGGTGTAAGATGTGGGTTGCCATTTTAATCATGGACAGAGTGAGGTGCAACTGTTCCAGTATTCTTGGAAGAGGTTTGTCTGGTTTTCAGGGTGAGGGTTGCCATGGTTACTGTAGGTCACGGTGTGGCTTGCAGTGGTAATCTCGTGGTGACTGGACGCTGTGGAGATTTTTGCCAGGGGCATTCCTGCAGAGGAGATTGATGTTTCGTGGGAGCCCTACTTTGAACATCTGGTGTTGGCCAGGGTTTCTTTGGAAAATCTGTTGCTGGGGAATTGACGGGAAATGTCCTCCCCGTGCAGGCCGGCATCACAACCACCCTGAACTCCCGCTGCTCCGTGTTGGCCGCAGCAAACTCTGTCTTCGGCCGGTGGGATGACACCAAAGGAGAGGAGAACATTGATTTCATGCCAACTATCTTGTCCCGGTTCGACATGATCTTCATCGTGAAGGATGAGCACAATGAGGAGAGAGATGTGGTGAGTGCCGGGGAATGAAGAAAGAATCTTGTGTCTGGGGCGGAGGTAGGTTAGCGTGGAATCTGAAAAGGCTTCATCTTTGATCCTTTTCAAAATGGGAGCAAGATATTCAGCCCTTTCATTTTGTTCCCCTTGTTATCATGGTTCTTTTATGTTTGCCTCCACTTGCCCATCTGAAAGTTATTGCTTCCAATTCCTTTTGTTGCCTTCTTCCAGTAACTCCTGGGCAGCAGCAATATCTGGTGCTCTGATCGGCAATGGCTGCCTGGCCAGAATCAGATTGCCCTCGGTGGGGAGGGTAGTGCCTGTGCTGGAGTGGGCTGAGTCTACAACCCTGTGCATTCCATACCCGGCGTTGACGCGACCAGTTGGAATGCTCGCGGTGGGCCGGTGGGTCTGGCTTTTGCTTCCTTACGGTGTCTCTGCCTCACTTTGTCCTCCGTCCCCTCGCCCAGGTTCTGGCCAAGCACGTCATGAACGTGCACCTGAGCGCCCTGACGCAGACGCACGCCGTGGAGGGGGAGATCGAGCTCAACAAGCTAAAAAAGTACATCGCCTACTGCCGCACGTAAGTGGCCGGCCGCTGTTGTACCGCTTGTGCCCCGTACCGTGCTCACACGGTCAATGTGCCTCTGAAAGGGACATCTAAGGAATGATGTGCTGGGCCTTGAGAGGATCCGGGGGGCGGTTTGCAAGAAAATCCTGGGAAAAGGCTTAAATTATGAGGAGCATTTGATGCGCTCTCTGGAGTTCAGAAGGAGGGGGTGGGAGGGGAGGTTTCCATTAGAGAGGAGTTTAGACCCAGAGGGCATAGCATGAAGGGATCTCCCTTTAAATCTGAGATCATGAATCTCTTCATTCAGAGGGTGGTGAATCTGTGGGATTTGTTATCACAGAGGACTGTGAAGGCCAAGTCATATGTATTTAAGGCAGAGACTGATAAGTTCTTAATTGGTAACAAGGTAAAGGACTATGGGAAGAAGCCAAGAGAATGGGGTTGTATAAGAATCCGTCATCACTGAATGGCAGTGCAGGCGGCCATAATGGTCTAATTGCACCAATACCTTAATTCTTTATCAATCTTTTATTGAGTTTCCAGTGGATAAATATAATAATGGTAGAGAGATCGGGATTACATTAGTAACAGTTAACGAATACAGAAACAGACTCCGAGTAGCGTGTGATCTAAGCCTCCCCATCTCTTAGTAACTGAACATGAAAAAAGAATTTTTTTTACAAGAACAAAAAAAGTCCCCCTAAACTTTAAGCGAAACAAAAGCTGGGCTGCCATGTTTCATCAGTTAAAATTGTTATTTGTCATTAACTCCGCTCCTCTATACACCAACAGAAAGTTATTGAGAAGGATTCGGAAAAGGTCAGCTTACATCACATGAAAGTGTTGAATAAATGGCCGCCAAGTTCCTTCAAATTTAACCAAAGTGTCGATAGTGCCACTCCTAATTTTTCCAAGTTTAAACATGTTATAGTTTGGGAAAACCATTGAAATGTAGTAGAAGGAATATCTCAGGTCTTGTAGAGTTTGGGTCCCATTGAAGTGACTTAATACTGGGGTCTCCTCTGAATGCCACCATAATGCCATGGATCACCCTGGATGTGATGTCCTTTGTGGGCAGATGGATTGGTGCTGATGTCTGCCCAGGCATGTGGGTCAGTCACCAGGGTGGTGCTGATCGGGAGAAGTGCCAGTGAGGTTCGATGGTGCCTAATCTGCCCTCTCTCCAACAGGAAGTGTGGCCCGAGGCTCTCGGCTGAGGCTGCGGAGAAGCTGAAGAATAAGTACATCCTGATGCGGAGCGGAGCGCGGGAGCACGAGCGGGAGAGTGACCGTGCCAGCAGTATTCCCATCACAGTCAGGTCAGCAGCGGGACGGGGACCCAATCCGGCCGGGGGTGAGGTGTGCCTAGACGGTCTGTGTGCTCACTCCACTCTTCCCGCGCTCACCTTTCTCTTCCTCTTGCAGGCAGCTGGAGGCCATTGTTCGCACCTCAGAATCGCTGGCGAAAATGAAGCTGCAGCCGTTCGCCACGGAGCGGGACGTGGAGGAGGCGCTGAGGCTTTTCCAGGTCTCCACGCTGGATGCGGCGCTGTCCGGCAGTCTGGCTGGTGAGTGGGAGCCGGCCAGAGTGAGATTGGTGCTTTGGTGCCCTTGGCTGGATGTGGGGGGGTGGGGGGGGGGGTCACAGAGTATGGGACAGCTCGGCTATGGGCCATCTGGCCCACAATGTCTGCGGCTTATTCATGACTCTACCTAAAAGCCTCTTAAACACCGCTATCCTATCTGCTCCTAGGGGTAACACCCTAGTGTAGTGGTTAGGACAGTACTTGCAACCCAGGTTCAATTCCCAACGCTGTCTGTAGGCATTTGTACATCCTCTCCATATCCACGTGGGTTTCCTCCCACAGTCCAAGGACGTACTGGTTGGTAAGTTAATTGATCAATGTAAATTGCCTGTAATTAGGCTAGGATTAAATCAGGGGGTTGCTAGGCGATGTGGCTCGAAGGGCTTTGTCTAAATAAAAGTACTCTTGTCCCTGGCAGCCTGCTACAGGCACTATCACTCTTTTCAAATAATAAAATCTTGCCTCACGCAGCTCTCGCATTACCTCTGGTATATGACATCTCTAACCTGGGGAAATTGATTCTGGCTCTCTACCCTATCTATGGTTTTCAGTTCTCTCCTCAGCCTCTGCCATTCCAAAGAAACTAATGCAAGCTGCCAAACATCTCCTTTTAACTCTAGAGTAGACAATATCATTGAGAGGGGTACAGGCGAGGTTTTCCAAGCATCCGCTTCTAACCTGGAATCAACCAGAATTGCACGCAGTGTTCCAAATGCCAACTACTCAAGCTTTTATATAACTGTAATGATATCCTGACTCTTGTACTTAGTGCCCCTAGCAGTGAAGGCTAGCATACCTTATGCTCTCTTTATCATCTTTAATACTTGTGTGGCCACTTACAGTGAATTATAGACTTGGTCCCCAACATTCTTCAGTCTGTCGATGCTGTTGCTGCCACTAACTGTATACTTCCTCCTTTGATCTCCCGAAGTACGTTCCCTCACACTTGTGCAGATTAAACTCCAGTTGCAAGAAGTTCATAAACCCTTTGCACTAACCTGGTTTTCTGCGTTAATTACTCAAAGTGTGGTCTGATCATCTTCTAAGTCATAATAGTATGCAAACACAATCTGCCACAGACTAATAACACACAAACAATTGTACTTTTCATGTCTTTATTGAACACGTTGTTTAATCCTTCACAGTCCAGACTAGAAAAAGTACTGTATGTCAACCCTTGTAATTAATCATTTGTAGAACCTCCTTTAGCACCAATAACCTCCACCAAACGTTTCCTGTAGCTGCAAAACAGTGAGGAGGAATTTTATACCATTCCTCCATGCAGTTCATCGATATTTCTGGGATATCAGGTCATGCCACAGCATCTGAATAGGGTTAAGGTCTGGATTCTTTGACTCAGCCATTCCAAAACATGTTTTCTTCTTTTTAAATCATTCTGCTGTTGGTTCACTCTGGTGTTTCGTATTATCTTGTTGCATTGTCATCGCTAGCCTGACATTTTCTTTTAAAGTGCATTGATGCAATTTTGAATTCATTGTTCCTTCAACAATTGCAAGCTGTCCAGTTCCTGAGGTGACATGATGCTCCTTCCATCTTGCTTCAGTTAGGGATGAGATTTTGTGTTGATGTGCAGTGCCCTTTATCCTCCAAACGTAGCAGTGTGCATTTCTGCCAAAAATTTTGGCTTTTGCCTCACCTGTCCACATAACGTTGTCCCAGAAGCGTCCCAACCAGGTCATCTTTTGCAAACTTGAAACGTGCAGTAATGGTTTTTATTTTGAAGAGCAGTGGTTTCCTCTGTGGTGTCCTTCCATGAGCAGTATCATTCTTATAGTGGACACATGAACAGAGACTTCAGTAAATTCTAGAGGGTTCTTTATCACCTCCTTCAGCGTGGCGCATTGTGCCCTTGGTGTGCTCTTTGCAGGATGCCCATTCCTAGGGAGATTGGCATCAATACCGACTTTCCTCCATCTGTAGACAATCTCTCTCACTGTGTACTGATGAACACTCCGGTCTTTAGAAATGCTTTTGTAACCTTTTTCAGCTTCATGCATCTTTACAATTCTTCTTCATGAGTCTTTTGAAAATTGTTTAGATTGAGGCATGGCATAAACTGATCTTTCTTGAGAAGAGCAAGCTTTGTCAGTAACCTGACTTTGTGTCTTTTTTGTAGAGCAGGACACCTCTACAATCCACACCTCCAATCTCATCCCACTTATTGGAACACGTGACTCCAAATAGCTTTTGTAGAAGGCATTACCCCAGAGGATCACAGACCTTTTTTAAACTTGGACTGTGATTGTTTAGATAGTGTTCTCTGTATTGATGAGAAGTACCACTGTTTGTGTGTTATTAGTTTAGGCAGATTGTGTTTGTCTGTTATTGTGGCTTAAATGAAGACCACATTTTATGAGTAATTAACACAGAAAACTAGGTAATTGCAAAGCATTCACATCTTATTCTTGCAACTGTGCATCTGTTAATCTGTTAATGTGCAACTTAATCTTTTGACAAACTTCACTGCCAATTTTTGTGTTACTGCAAATTTACTAATCCACGCATCTACATTTTTATTAGTCATTTGTATCACAGAGGTCCCAGCACTGATCCCTGGGATCACAGGGTTCTGCAAGTATTGGGTCTGACAGTGAGTTGGTGGATTTAACTGTAGCTCTATGGTTCGGAAGGGGTCAAGGGGCAGTTTGGTGCTTGGGAGGTGTCAGCGGTGTGTCGGACTCTGCCCCAACATGGCCCGTTGTTCGCAGGAGTGGAGGGCTTCACCACGGCAGAGGACCAGGAGATGCTGTCACGTATCGAGAAGCAACTGAAACGTCGCTTTGCCATCGGGTCGCAGGTGTCTGAGCACAGCATCGTCCAGGATTTCCTGAAGCAGGTGAGTGCCTCTGTGCGGAGCCACGTCACTGGGTTGTGGGGCTGAATGACCTCCCTCTCCCTGACGGTCATGCAGGGAGCAAAAGAAGAGAGTGCTGTCTGCACTACAGTCAACGCTGGCGGGCCACTGACCGAGGCGGTTGTTGCTGAGGACTGGTGGGGTGCGGTTAAACTGGCAGTGTTGACTGACCCCCCCCCCCCCCCCCCCCCCCTTTCCCAGGAGTTTGTGGTTGGGCTGAGATTGGGGCTGGGACAGCAGGGTGCCAAGTGGTGGGGAGCCCGTGGATGCCACAGCACAGTTACGAGATGTGCTGGGGGTTGTTCATCTATCATGGTGGTCGGCAAGCTTGAAGTAAGCCCTGGATGAGGTGAGGGAAGTCCTAGTTGAGCCGGCAGATCTGTCCGACCCAAGTCACTTCCTCCTCAGCTGATGTTCCAAACTCTTTTGGTGGTGAGATCTCAGTCTGAACCAGGGTGTTCATTGGGTCGCGGTGCTGGTGGTATCTAACTTCTTGTTAGAGCAGGACAGCCAGCCCAGAAGGCCAGTGCAAGCTCAGGCTTGTGATGTCGGTATTCCCTCTGTGTGTGCTGTGAGCAGTGAGGCATGCACTGTCACAGAAACCCTGTCCCATCACACACCCATTGTTCATGAGCTGTGCCTTGATAGAAGGGCGGCTGCACTCATTGGAGGACTTGGCCCCAGGAAAGAGGGCAAAGGACCTCGCGATGCGGTGCACCTTCCCGCCCACAGGCCTCGCTCTCGCACCCCCGCATTGAGTGTCATTTGTTTTTTATTTTTTAACTCCTCGCAGAAGTACCCGGAGCATGCCATCTACAAAGTCCTTCAGCTGATGATGCGTCGGGGGGAGATCCAGCATCGCATGCAGCGCAAGGTGCTTTACCGTATCAAGTGATGGCCGCCGCCCGGCCTGAGAGAGACGAGGTGACTCCTGCAAGAATGGCAGTTCTGGGTGCCCCTGTCCGATGGTGCTCACCCATAGCCCTTCCTATCTCCCATCCCAGCCAGGTCACTGGTAGTCAAACCGGACAATAAACCGTGTCCCAGCTCCGAACGCACTTCATCCGGGCTGAATTTTTACCTACCTTGATTTTGATAAAGAAAGGAGTTTGTCACACACAACACAGCTGCTTTTGTTATTCCCTAATAAAGTTGCTTGTCAGAATGAATTGTGTTCCTGTGTTCTCAATAGGTTTCAAATGGGTACATTTAATGTCAGGTAAGTGTATACAACATACATCCTGAAATTCTTTTTCTTCGCAAACATGCATGAAAGCGGAGTGCCCCAAAGAATGAATGACAGTTAAATGTCAGAACCCCAAAGCCCCCCTCCCACGCAGTAGCAAATTGACGACCTATCATACATCACCAGCTCCCACTGATGCCCTCCGTCCCCTGGACTGTCGCTGCACCCAGATCTCTTAAGAGGCATCGCAGCTCGTGATTGTGAGTGTCTGCCAATGCGGTGTGGAAAGGGTGCAAGCTTCGAATGGTAGATGAGTGACCACCAGGAGCAGCAGGGGGAGTAATCAGTCAGTGTGGGGTTCCCATCGGTGGATGCTGCTGGGGAGAGGGGTGACCTGCCAGGGCACAGCAGCAGCCAGGCCAGTGGAACTGGCCAGCTCTGAGGCTCAACTGGGAAGGGTAAAGTCAGGCAGAACGCTAGTGAAAGGAGATTTGATTGCTGGGGGTGGGGGGGGGGGGGGAGAGATGAACAGGAGATTCTGTGGCTGTGAAAGTGATCGGGTTGATGTGTTCCCTCCCAGGTGATAGGGTCACAGATGTCTCGGGAATGGCTGCAGAATATTCTCAAGAGGGGAGGGTGGGCAGCCAGCCAGAGTTTGTGGTGCATGTTGACACCAGTGACATGGGCAGAAAGGGGGAAAAGGTCCTGTGCAGTGAGTATAAGGAGTTAGCAAAGAGGAACCTGATGGTAATCCTGGATTACTCAGTACCATGAACAGGTCAGGGCAAGAACAGACTGATGGCACAGGTGAAGGAGTAGCTGAGGAACTGGTGCAGGGGGCAGGATTAGGATTTAATGATGGGATTTATGGCTTTTTAGTTGATGGAGGGGCAGGCAGTAAGAAGTCTGAAGGTTTTGGATAGATTTGGAGAATGGGCAAAAAAGCAGCAAATGGAATATAGTTAAGGAAGTGTATGGTCGTACTTTGAAAGTGTGGACTTTTTAAAATCTGGAGTAATTTCAAAAATCAGGTGTGAAAGGACTTGAGAGTCTTCGTGCGGGATTCTTTAAAAGTTAACTTACAGGTTGAGTCAGTGGTAAAGGAGGCAGATGCAATGTTAGCATTCAATTCGATTGGCTAGAATGGGTGCAATGCTGAGGCTTTATAAGGCATTGGTCAGACCACACTTGGAGTATTGTGAGCTGTTTATCTAAGAAGACTGCTGGCATTGGAGAGGGTCCGGAGTAGATTCTGGGAACGATAGGGTAAATGTACACAGAGCATTCGATAGCTCTGGGACAGTACTTGCTGTAATTTTAAGAAGAATGGCGCGGTGGGGGTTCTTACTGAAACCTGTTGAAAGGCCTAGATAAAGTGGACCTGCAGAGAATGTTTCCTATAGTGGGTGAGGCTAGGACCAGAGGACACAGCCTCAGAATAGAGAGATGTCCATTTAGAACAGAGGTGAAGAATATCTTCAGCCAGAGAGCAACGAATCAGGAATTCATTGCCACAGACCATTGTAGGGCCCAGGTCATTGAGAATATTTAAAGTGGAGGTTGATAGGTTCTTCATCAGTCAGGACATCAAGGATTATGGGAGAAGACAGGAGAATGGGGTTGAGAGGAGCCCTCAACCTGGAATGGCAGAGCAGACCCAAAAGTCTAATTCTGTGTTCTGGAAAGGGTAAACTAGTCTGTGTGAAAATGGAGAGAGAGAGAGAGAGACTGTAGTATGTCGAATACTACATGTTGAATGCTGGGTAAACAACGTAGTCTTTGGGGTAACTGCAAGTCTTGCTTTGCTCATACGAGTGCTCAGTAGTGATGCAATTATTTTTGTCTGGGGGGGAGGGGGATTGTTGCTCGCTGCCACTTACTCGCGGGAGGGGGGAGTTGGGGGGACTTTGGGGTTCTAACATTTAACTGTCGTTCTTTCTTTGGGGGCATTCTTGTTTTTGTGGATGGCTGGCTGCAAAGAAAAAGCATTTCAGGATGTATATTGTATACATTTCTCCGACATTAAATCATACCTTTGAAAATGTGCTGCTACTGAAATATATTTCTTTGCCCATGTGCTGTTCCCATTAACCCTTCCTGTTCCACATTGGCATTGGTTTGTTACATGTACTGAGAGAGTGAAAAGCTTGTCTTGTGGACTATTCATACAGATCACAATGCAATGAGGTAGAACAAGGTTAAAACAATAACAAGTGTACAGGCTACAGGAGAAGTACAGTGCAGGTAAAGCAAGTGCAAGATTATAATGAGGTTGATTGTGAGGTCGAGAGCCCATTTTGTTGGAAAAGAGGTCCATTCAATCGAGAGTCTGTTAACAGCAGCACAGAATCTCTCCTTGCTCCTGATGTTACGTGCTTTCAGGCGTTTGTATCTTCTGCTCGATGGGAGAAGAGAGAATATTCAGGTTGGTTGGGTTCTTAGTTATGCTAGTTGCTTTACTGAGGCAGAAAGAAACAGAATCCATGGAGGTTTTTATGATATATACTAAGCAGGTGATGGCCATTCTGCTATTGAACCCTCTATCTCCTGCTGTTGCAGCCCATGCACAGCCTGCCCCTTTCGGTTCCAGAGCACCACTCTGCTTCTCTAGAACCTCTGCTTTCTCCTTTGACCTGCCTTCTATGTTTGTACCATTCCATTCTAGAATCTTCTCTTTTGAAAGCAAACCGTGTGTGCTGACTTGGATGAAGGCAGCTGTGAGTGTCAGCTGGTTCCCGTTGGCACCTTTGGGCGGCTGGGTGTGGGCACAAGGGGAAGGGGGTAGGCGGGACTCGGTGGAACCAGAGCAGAGGCCGCCCCTGGCGCGGTGGGATGGGGCAAGATGCTGGAGCAGCTTCAGAAGATCGACCAGCTAGGCCTGGCAGTGGACGAGGCGTTTTATTCGTGGACTACCAGGAGTTGTGAGAGGCTGAGGGCCATTCCCTCTGTCCGGCTGATGTTGAAGTGTTGCCGCTGCTTGTTGGCCTTCCTGGGGAGGGTGCTGTGCTTCAGGACGCTGGTGGCTTACTGGGGCTGGGCAACCAACTGGCTCAATGAATGGGTGGCAGAGTTCGAAGCCATAGCACATCTGGATTTGAAAATGCCGCTGGGGGTCCTGGAGATGAACAGGTAATGGACAAAGCGGCAGGGTGAAGTTTTATTGGTCAAAGAGCCGATTGCCCAGACCGAGGCAGAGGTGCCATCTTTCACTCAAACGTCCCGCAGTGCTACTTGTGAGAAGGCCAGGAATCCTAGGCCCATAGCACCAAAACAAAATGGCTTCATTTTATAACCTCACTGTTGGTGGACATTTGCTCTCTTTCCCCCTAACTGAGAGGAACTTTTTAAAAAAAAAACATTTTTTAATGTAGTCAAAAACTGCAGAGACCTATTGGGAGATTACTATAAGTTTGGTTGGGGGAAGAGGGAGGGAGATTTCTCAGAAGGTGGAACTGGGCTCTATAAGGGTCGAGAGATAGCTCAGTGAGGCCAGAAATGAGGACGGTTACTGGGGAGGATTGTCGAGTGACCTGGCTAGAGAAATGGGAAAGGGTATCAAGAGAGTCACAGGGAGAATGGAAAGATAAGGAAAAAAGAATTGGCTGCAATTGAATAGGCGTGTATCCTCGATGGACTGAATGGCCTAATTCTGCTCCTAAGAGCAATGGGATGTGGATGGTAAGTTAGCGGGGTGACGTTGGAGAAGGGCCAGGTGGTGCTACAAGGCCAGTGTTGTAGTGGGGAGAGCGGGTGGGGTGTTGGAGATGTTTGAATTGGAGACAAAATGTTTTGGGGATATCTACTACACACCCTCTCCTTTTCCCCAAGCCCTTCGCCCCTCCCACTGCCCCCACTCCTTTGTAGCTCCTCTCCCCATCCAACCCCCCCCCCCCCCCACTTCCTCACTGTCCTCTGTGCCGTGCACTGCTCAGCCCTCCGCTCTGTGTTTAGGAAAAGGTATAGCTACTATCGGAGCCTGCAGGATCAGATACTGCCACTTAACTGGGACCCGAGCACCCGCCTGAAGCAGGATCTAGCGGAGGCCATGGCCCTCAGGAAGTACCGCAATCATCTCCTCGACGTGCTGGAGTGGGCCAGCCAGTCTGCCGACAAACAGAGGTACACGGTGTCTGGCTCACAGCTGGGGCAGTCACAAAGCGACCATCCTTGCTGTTGCGGCGAGGCATCCGTTGCAAACCAACCCCCCCCCCCCCCCACCATCACCTGCTGCCGCAGCAGGATACAGGAGCGGAGGCCCTCACGTCCAGCTGGTGGGCAAAGACAAAGCTCTCCGAGATGTGTGTGGGGGTCAGTGAATCCCAGGATTGAGGGGGGGCTCTCTGAGTCCCCTCACAATGTCTTGTCTATCCCTTGGCCCAGGCTCATGTTATACCTAAGCAACATGCACAAAATGCTGGAGCAACTCAGCAGTCCGGGCGGCATCTATGGAAAAGAGTGAACAGTTGACGTTTCGGGCTGAGACCCTTCAGCAGGACCGGAGGAGAAAAAGAGGAGAGGTGGGGGAGGAGAGGAAGAAGCAGAAGGTAGCAGGTGGTAGGTGAAACTGGGAGAGGGAGGGGTGAAGTAAAGAGCTGGGCAGTTGATTGGTGAGAGAGATACAGGGCTGGAGAAGGGGGAATCTGATAGGCGAAGCCATGGAAGAAAGAAAAGGGGGAGAGGAGTTCCAGACGCAATGGACAGGCAAGGAGAGAGGGAAAGGGGAATGGGAATGGTGAAGTGGGGGATTTACCGGAAATTTGAGAAAATCAATGTTCATGCCATTGGTTTGGTGGCTACCCAGATGGAATATAAGGTGTTCCTCCAACCTGAGTGTGGCCTCATCACGACAGTGGAGACACGATCAGATTAAACACTATTCTGATTCCTATTCACAGGCTGTTAATAGCTGTGTGTGTTGAACTACAATTGCCCTGTCCCAGACTGGGATGTATACAGATGGGTGGGAGTAGGTTTGGGTCTGGCTGAATGACCCTCTGCTGATGTAAAATGGGCCTGGTCGATCAATCCCCACTGGTCCTGATGCTGCATTTCTACGGAGGGACGTTGGGGAGTGTTTTTGGGGCTTTGCTGGTGTGACTGGGGAGAGGAGAGTGGCTGCTTTTACAGCGGAGACCATCAGGGACTGCTGTTTATTGCAGGATCATAATTCAGGAGGGAGAGCTGGCCCGCAACCTCCAAGCAATGGAAGATCTTAAGAAGATCTGGAGACTCCTCATCAAAGAAGAGAAGCGACTGAGTGAGGAGCTGAAGAATTACCCAATGCAGAGTTTTATACAGGAAACCTCCAGCCCAGGCTCTCTGCCCGATTAGCCTTTTGTCCCATCTGCAAGATTCTTATAAATAATAAATAAAAGCATTCAAAGAAAGATAAGTTGACAATTTGTTTTAATAGCCCAGTGGTTTCTTAGACTGCAGACAAAACGGGTTTTGGGGAGTTATTTCTGAACAGGCCTTGTTGGAAATGGTACTTCACTCAAAAAGGTAAATAAAAATGTCACACGGCAACAATAGTTAAAAGTTGTGCTTGCGGAATGAAGGTTGCATGTAACGTTCAGACGTGGCACCAAATGGAGTGCACTGCCCTGGGAAGAGATGTTCACTTCATCTGCTGTTTCAGATGGAGTTGACAGCCCAAAGTAAGATGGGTGGCAGGGCAGGGAGTATGTGTGTATGTGTTTTGTGCTCTCACTGCATCCCCAATCCGATAACTGAACTCTCAACTGGCACCAGTGACAGCAGGTCATCTACTGTGTTTCAGTGGGTGGAACCTTCCTGTGCCTGGAGCACTTGCCACTTTTCTGACAGAGCTATGCTGAGGTGAAAGGGGTTTTGAAGCGACAAGTGCTCTTATAGGCCATGTTTTTAGACCGCTTCTGCACTGCTCTACACACGTTGAAAGTATGTTTATTATCGAAGTATATTTACAGTGTACAACCCTGAGATTCGTCTTCTTGCAGGCAGTCACAAAAGAAAGAAGCCCAATAGAACCCATCCAGAGAAAAACCCCACACGACAAGACCATCAAATAGCCAATGTGTGGGGGAAAAACTGAACACATCACGCGAACAATAGGAAGTCAACAAGTGGCATTAACTGCAGACGTTCCAACAGTGAATCCTCGGCTCTGTGCCGATGGCCACGGGCCACAGCTGCAGGGTCAGTTCAGCGCTGAGGCGGCCCGATCAACTCACGCAAATAGTAAAGGAAGAAGTAGTTGACAAAATGCACAAGGAACATGAACTGCGGAGTCCACAATTGTGGAATGTGTTCTGCGCTGAGGTGGCCCAATGGTTGCATAAGAACGTAAGAAATAGGATCAGGAGTCGGCCATCTGGCCCATCGAGCCTGCTCCGCCATTCAATAAGATCATGGCTGTTCTGGCCACGGACTCATCTCCCACCTACCTGCCTTTTCCCCATAACCCTTAATTCCCCTACTATGCAAAAATCTATCCAACCTTGTCTTAAACATATTTACTGAGGTGGCCTCCACTGCTTCATTGGGCAGAGAATTCCACAGGCATCAGCTGTTTCTGAACTCGACGGCTTGGGACCCAAGGCTTCTGCATCTTCCACCTGTGGGTAGAAGCTCGAGAGACCGGTCAATCCCAGGCAGACTGTTTGTTTACCGCTCGTCCTCAACAATTTCAACCTTGCTTGATACTTTCATTGGCTCGGAGCAATGGAGCCAACCATAGGTTCAAGTTCCACCATTAGGGATCAATAGAGAATCTCAACCATGCCCCACCCTCCCACCCCCAGGAGATCGCAGCAGTGGCAGATTGTTCAATTGGTTCAAAAATATATTAAGACCATAAGACAGGAGCAGAATTAGGCCATTCAGCCCATTGAATCTGCTCTTCCATTCCATCATGGCTGATCCTGGATCCCACTCAACCCTTTCTGGCTTTATCCTTTGACGCCCTGACTTATTAGGAAACGGTCAACTTCCTCTTTAAATATACCCGCAATCTGTGACAGAGCATTTCACAGATTTACTACTCTCTGGCTAAAAAATTTAATCTATTTTTATTGCTTACCCGCCTGCACTGTACCTCTTTAAATAATAACTCTGTTAACCCCGGCGCTTGTGATTGATGTAAATATTAACCAATAAATGAAGGGGAAATGACTCTCAGCAGCGGCAGAACTCGAAGTCAAATATCCACCAATTAGTGCAAAGAAGGGTGCAGATGACACATGATTGATGTAAATATTTACCAATCAGTACAAAGATGTGAAAACTTTACCCTGTTCTCATGAGGTACGCACCAATAACCTTCCAGTGGCCTCCCTCCGGCGGCGGACATTGCGCTTGAGTGAAATAATGGCGGCGGCCGGCCGCGCCGTTGCGGCTTCGGGAAAGGTGGTGAAGCCGTTCCTGTCCCGGGACCAGAGCGAAGCCAGGCGGCGGGTGCGGGAGTTGTACCGGGCATGGTACCGAGAGGTGCCCAACACCAGTAAGGAGCGGCGCTGCAGTGTGCACGGGGGTCGGGTCAAGGTCGGCGGGCGGCCGGTTGCCTGGCTGCGAGTCCGGGGAACCGCGGCCTAGACTGCCTGGCTCTATCGCCGGGATCTGGGAGTGGTTGAGGGGAGAGCCCCAATGTGGTCACTGACTACCCGGTCTTTTGGTAGGAGATGCCCCAGGGAAGGTTAATACTGGCTAGTGACGTCCTGGAATTTAAGCATAAAAATATAAGTAGGAAGCAAGTCTACAGGCACAGCGAGTAATTGGAAAGGAATATTAACGGAGTACTAACACTTCCTTTAGCTTTTAGTCTCACTGGGATTGTCAGAGGGTGGAGAGGCTTTGTAGGCAAAATGGCTGGGTAGAAATTAGATAGGTTTATGATTGGTAAAGGGGGTTAAGAAGGTCAGAGAATGGACTTTTAAAAAAACAAACATGACCGAATGGTGGAACAGACTCAATAGATGTGATGGCCTGAAACTGCTCCCATATCTTATGGTGTGATTCATTGTAAAACCAGAGAGGTTATGCAGACTGTGGATACTGGATTTTGGGGCAATGAACAATCTGTTGGAAGCAGTCAATGAGCAGAGAGGAATTGAAGTCCTCCTTCATGATTTAGATCCAAAACATTGACAATTCCTGTCCTCCCTCAGATATTGCTCAACCCACTAACTTCTTCCAGCAAACTGTTTGTCAATCAGGAGGTTATGCTACTGTTATATAGGGTCTATAGGGTTATATAGGGTCTTGGTGATATCTTAATTCCAATAATCTCTTTGTAAAACCAAGTCTGTATTGAATGTACAATTACTGAGTTTTCTTGGGCAGAGATTTCAGAAGATTTCTAGACTCTGGGTAAGAAATTTCCTCTCGTCCCAGCCCTGCATGGCAAACCTCTGGTTTTGAGTCTGGTTCTAGACAGCTCAGCTAGCAGAAGCTTCATCCCCTGTCAGACCCTAAGATTTTAGAATCTGAGGGTTAATTCTCATTGTATTAGCAATGTTACTCCTATGTCTTATGGTCATTATCAGAATTGATCTTGAGGGTTATTGTACTCCTGAGCAGTATAGAAGTATACAGGTCCTCTCTAGGTTCCTGCAGGGTTTTGTTCATTTGAACCATTCATAACTTAATCAGTTCACAAATCACAAATCGGAAATACTGCCGTGAATGGAGTTCCCACGTCGCTGAGGTTTCCCGTAGCAGCTACTGTCTGATTGTTTATCAGTATAGGCTGTGCAAAAGATGGGTGTTTGTAAGCTGAGTCGGGATGTTCCAGATGTGATCGCAGGAACATCCCATAAAGTTGGAGCAAGACATCTCTACTGCGATAAATCCTCTTCACAGTCAAATTCAGTTTATTGTCATTCAACCATATATGCGTATACCACCAAATGAAACAATGTTCCTCCAAACCAAGGTGTGCAAGACAGTGGATGTAATTCACACACAATGTAATAATGCCTCAAATAAAGTAACAAATAATGTGTATATACTATGCACGTAATAAACAGTGTAATGCTTACCTGCCGATCACCTCCCTCTGGTGGTGCTCATCCTTTTCTTTTTTCCATGGCCTTCTGTCCTCTCCTATCAGACTCACCCCCTTGTATCTCTCTCACCAATCAACTTCCCATCTTTTTACTTCATCCTCCCCCTTCAGGTTTCACCCATCACCTTGCGGTACTCTCTCCCCCACCCCCCCCACCCCACCTCTTCAATTTCCTCCTCAGACATGAGGAAACCCGTCCCTGGAGCTGGGAGGCTGGAAAAGGCCACATGGGCACAGGAGGAGCATGCAAACTCATCGGAGGTTGGGTCTGAATCCAAGTTGCTGGAGCGGTGAGGCGGTTGCTGTGCTGCCAAACAGCAGGGAGCACCTGGCTTCCCTCATGTCCATCGGAAAGGCTGTAGGCTCCGGGTAACCTATCTGCCTGTGGAGCGAGTGCTGTTGGTCCCCTGCAGCGGCCTGCACTGATTGTCCACGTGCACCCCTGAGCCTCTTCTCAGAGCTGTGTGTGTGAGATTCATTGCTGCAAGAGCACAGACAGAAGGTGGGGATTTGCTGGAGCTCTGCAACTCAAAGTACTATCGGAAACATATCTCCCCCCGCAACATCAGTGCCCTCGGAAACCTATCTCCCCCCGCGACATCAGTGCCCTCGGAAACCTATCTCCCCCCGCGACATCAGTGCCCTCGGAAACCTATCTCCCCCCGCGACATCAGTGCCCTCGGAAACCTATCTCCCCCCGCGACATCAGTGCCCTCGGAAACCTATCTCCCCCCGCGACATCAGTGCCCTCGGAAATGCATCTCCCCCTCAGAACCATAAATTGTTAGACCTACCATTTACAGCATTGATCTCATTCTTGGGGGCACATCCTGAGCACTGAGAGGTGCACACATTTTTAAATACTTAACAGCTAGCTGCAGTAGCCAGTTGTACAACCCTACTCTGCCATTCAACTGAATCATGACCTATCTGACTCGCCTCATTTTCCCTGATAACCTCGGGGCTTTCTGCACTATCGTGGAACAAATTACCATCAACGTTTTTTTCTTATCATTTTATTCTCTATCTTCAGTCATTCCAGAGCTCAAGTGCTGGAAATATCGATGCAACTCCCTATGCTACATACTTGGCGTGCTATTTTGGCGCCAAAAGAGGGCTGCCCAGGACAATCCTTGCTGATTCAATTTGACACAAACAACGCATTTCACTGTATGTTTCAATGTACCTGTGACATATAAAACTAATTTCAGAGGGGGCGGAGTTTCAAGATGGCAACGTAGACATCTGCCTTTTAGGCACTCTTCATCTTTTCAACTATAATCACCCTTTAATCAAACCTTTTCGTACTTAATCATATGGGTTGTTACTTACGATTTACTTTTTTTTTCTAAAACAATATTTGATCTAATCTTTCTAAACTTAAAATGGCTACAGCTAAGAAATCATCTAAAGACCCTTTATCTCTCGATGCAATTTCTAATCTGGATACTAAGCTTGCAAGTTTGGAAAGTAAATTGGAAAGTAAAGCGGTAAATTTGGAAAGTAAACTGGCAAGTTTGGAAAATAAACTTACCACGAAAATGTCTGAACTTGAAGGAGTTGTTAGATCGCTTGATACCAAGCTTCAATCGCAGGCATCGGATATTCAACGGCATGAAGACAAGATCATGACTCTTGAGAAGTTAATTTGTGAAAAAATACGTACAATTGAAACGTTGGAGAAGAAGGTACTGTCGACTGCTAGAACAGGTGATCAGTATAAGTTTAAAATTACCGATCTTGAAAACCGATCTCGCAGACAGAATTTGCGAATCATCGGGCTTCCCGAGAAAGTTGAGTCCGGTGACTTAACTGAATTTTTCTCTAACTTATTATGGGAAGTTTTCGGTGATGAAGCTTTGCAGGCTAAACCTATTATCGATCGTGCCCACAGAGTTGCGAGATTTTCGGCTACGGGTGACAAGCCACGAGCTGTGATTGTTCGCCTCCATTATCCTCGGGAGAAAGAGCTTTTAATCCGATTAGCTCGTCAGAAAGGTATGATTTCTCACAGAAACTTTAAGCTTCGTATTGTTGAAGATTATTCATTTGAAGTAATGAAAGCGAGAATCGCTTTTAAACCAGTGATGGCAGAGATTCATTCGATTGGACTTAAACAAGCTTTAAGATACCCAGCGAATCTCAGAATTACGTTGAGTGACAACAGTCAGCGCTTCTTCAATACTCCGGAAGAAGCGAAGAAATTCATCGAAGAATATCGATCTTCTAGTATAAGTTGAACTATGTGTTATGTTGAAGAATTTTTGGAGAGAAGATGCCATTTCGTTTTGGGTTTTAACCTATGAAGCTGTGTTGTAGCTTCTTACTTTGGTCTATAGATCTGTTTTTTTTTATTATTATCATGGTTTATAGATGCTTTTTAAATTTTTCTATAATGTCTTTTTTCTTATTTTTTTCTCTGTATTGGATATACATGTTTATATTTTGTGATAATGACTTATTTTTTTTAAGATGTCATTTCTTCTTCCCATAAGACCTTGCTTTCCGTAAGCATTTATTTGTTTGCAAATGTTTTGGATTTTTTGGACTTTTTTTTATATTGTAGTGACTATTGAATCCTTTTTTAATCCTATTTTGATGACTTTTTATTAAATTTTTTAATAGATTGAACTTACATTTATATTTTGTAATATGGTTTTCTCAAACTGTCGTTTCTTCTTCCCATAAGTCTTTGCTTCTGAAACGTCATTTTTCTTGTATTTGAATATGGAATCTTTTTTTAAAGGTATATTACACTTTTTCAAACTTTAATGTTTATCCGTTTTTATTAACGATCTTTTGCTTTACTATATTACTTTTTTTCATTTTGATTGATATATATATATATATTTTTGCAACCCTGTACTTTAATCTGGGTGTTATATAGTTTCTTTTTATATTTTCATGGAGTTGCCATCTTGAAATGGGGGTAATATTAGTATTAGTTTATGCGCCTGCCGCTTGGCTTTTTTTCAAGGGGTTGGGGGAGGGGGTAGGGATCTTTTTTCATGCTTTTGCTTTTTATTTTTTTGCTTTTAGTTCATGGGCCGACTTTAAATTATTAATATTGGTGAGGAGTCATGTTCTTCGGTTGCTCCTTCTGTATCATTATTCCTTCTTCCTGAATTATGGGTTATGTGTCTTTTTAACCTTTTATGATATATACAATTAATATTGGCATGATGGACAAGTCTATTAATTTTATTTCTTGGAATACTAATGGTTTAAATCATCCGATTAAACGTAAAAAAAATTTAAAGTATTCCATAGACTAAATGCTAATATTATCTTTGTACAGGAGACCCATATTAGGAAGGAGGACAATCAACGCTTTTTTAGGTTCTGGAAGGGTCAACAATTTCACTCGAATTGTACTGCTAAAATTAGGGGTGTGTCTATTTTTATAGACCCCTCAATTTCATTTATACATTATGAAATTATATCTGATCCACAGGGCAGATTCTTGTTGATTACTGGTTCACTTTTTAATCGAAAAGTGGCTTTAGTTAATATTTATGCTCCAAACTTTGACTGCCCTGAATTTTTTAACCGTTTATTTACTTCCCTTCCTAATCTAAATGAATATATGTTGATAATGGGTGGAGATTTCAATTGTTGTTTGAATCCTTTGATGGATAGATCTAAATCTATTCGAATTCTTCCGAATAGATCAGCTTTACTTATTAATTCTTTTATGGTCGATTCGGGAATTACTGAAATATGGCGGTTTTTGAATCCTAAAGATAAAGAATTTTCGTTTTTTTTCACATGTATATCATAGTTATTCTAGAATTGATTATTTCCTTATTGATCATCGTTTATTAACAGATGTTACTGATTGTAAATACGACTCTATTGCCATTTCGGATCATGCACCTTTGAAGTTATCTATCAAGATTTCGGACTCTTCCATTAATACTAGATCTTGGAGACTCAACGCTACTTTGCTTCAAGATCCAGAATTTATTACCTTTATAAAACAGAAAATTGACTTATTTTTTTCAACAAACTATACCGAAGAAATTGACAGAGGAATACTTTGGGATTCTTTTAAGGCTTTTATCTGTGGACAAATTATCTCATATTCCGCTGGTAAAAGAAAACAAAGATATTTAGATATAGCTTTATTAGTGGATAAAATTAAAGAAATTGATAAGATTTACTCCGTGACTCCTACCAAAGAACTTTATAAGAAGAGAGTTGAGCTTCAAATGGAACATAGCTTA
This sequence comes from Hypanus sabinus, assembly GCF_030144855.1. Lineage (NCBI taxonomy): Eukaryota > Metazoa > Chordata > Chondrichthyes > Myliobatiformes > Dasyatidae > Hypanus > Hypanus sabinus. The sequence goes on from NC_082734.1 coordinate 16,870,164, forward strand.
TTGTTATCTTCTTCAATTGAGAATCAATTAATTAAGACCAGGGCTCAATTTTATATTCATAGTGACCGAACTGGTAAATTGTTAGCTAACCAATTAAAAGCTATTTCGACTAAGCGACAAATTATTAAAATTCGTAAACAAGACGGTAATTTGACTACTGATCATAAAGAAATCAATAATGCTTTCCAAGATTTTTATAAATCTTTATATCAATCAGAATTTGATGGCGATCTGTCTATGATGGATAATTTTTTTAACAATTTGAATATTCCCAAACTGACAGATGAAGATCGAAGTTTGTTTGATGCTCCTATTTCTATGGCTGAAGTAGGAGAGGCTATTTCATCAATGAATTCAGGGAAAGCTCCTGGTCCTGATGGTTATATTATAGAATTCTTTAAAACTTTTTCTTCTTTGGTTTCCCCTTGGTTATGTGAAATCTTTAATGATGCATTCATTAAGAAGAGATTACCCCAGTCTTTTTATGAAGCTACTATTTCTTTAATTCTTAAAAAAGATAAGGATCCTACTTTATGTGCATCTTATCGCCCTATATCGCTATTAAATGTAGACTCTAAGATTCTTACAAAAATTTTAGCTATTAGGTTAGAAAAGATACTATCACAGATTATTTCAGGAGATCAAACTGGTTTTATTAGGAACCGATATTCCTTTTTTAATGTTAGAAAATTTGATTTGTTGATTAATATAATTTATACTTCTCCACCCACAATCTCAGAATGTGTTATTTCATTAGATGGTGAAAAAGCTTTTGATAGAGTTGAATGGACATACTTATTTAATGCCTTGAAAAATTTTAATTTTAGCTCTAATTTTATATCATGGATTAAATTAATATATTATAAACCTGTTGCTTCTGTTCTTACGAATAACTATAGATCCTCTTTTTTTCAATTATCTTGTGGTACGAGACAAGGTTGTCCCTTAAGTCCTTTATTATTTAATATTGCATTAGAACCTTTAGCCATTGCTATTCGTGAATCTCCTAATATTTTTGGTATTACCCGTAATGAGAAGTTATACAAGTTATCACTTTATGCTGATGACTTGTTGTTATATATTTCTGATCCGGATAGGTCTATTCCCGCTATTCTATCCTTGTTGGTTCAATTTGGTAGTTTCTCTGGTTACAAACTAAATTTGGACAAGAGTGAATTATTTCCTTTAAATGCGCAAACTTTACTGAATGACAGGATACCATTTGAAGTTGTTACTGATAACTTCATCTATTTAGGTATAAAAATTACCAAGAAATATAAAGATTTATTCAGATTGAATTTTTTACCTATGCTTCATCAAATTCAACAACTTACTACTAGATGGTCTCCTTTATCCTTATCATTAGTTGGTCGGATCAATGCTATTAAAATGATGATTTTACCGAAATTTTTATATTTATTTCAAGCCTTACCAATTTTTATTCCTAAATCTTTTTTTGATAACATTGATTCAAAAATTTCCTCATTTGTGTGGCAAAATAAAAATCCCAGATTAAGTAAAAGACAGTTACAGAAATCTAAAAAGGATGGTGGTTTAGCTTTGCCTAATTTTAGATTTTATTATTGGGTGAATAATATTCGAAATTTAATATATTGGAAACTAGATATAGACTCACCATTGTGCCCACAGTGGGTAAATTTAGAATGTAATGATGCACAAGGATATTCTTTATTCTCTGTTCTTGGTTCTTCTCTCCCTGCTGATTTAGTTAAATTCAATAAACAGATATCTAACCCTATTGTCAAACATACATTACGAATTTGGTTTCAATTTCATAAGTTTTTTACTCTGAAAAACTTTGTTCTTGATAGCCCTATCTTACTTAATTTTTTTTTAAACCTTCTTTAACAGATCAAGCTTTTAGCATATGGAAAAGGAAAGGTATAATATGTTTTCGTGATCTTTTTTTTTGAAGGTAGTTTGATGTCTTTTGACCAACTTTCCAACAAATTTAAGTTACCTAAATCTAATTTTTCTAGATATTTACAAATTAGAAATTTTTTATATAAAGTTTTACCATCCTTTCCTATTTCAACTTTGATAGATTTTTCAGATATGATTTTTACTTTAAATCCCTGTCAGAAGGGATTGGTGGCTCTTATTTATAATATGATTATGAAGATACAACCAGAGGTATCGAGTAAAATTAAACAGGAATGGGAAAAAGAACTTCAATACAATATATCAACGGAAAAATGGGGAAAAATTTTACAAATGGTTAATTCTTCTTCTATATGTGCTAAACATGCTTTAATTAAGGTCATACATAGAGCTCATATGTCTAAAGATAAGCTTGCTCGATTTTACTCTCAAGTTAACCCTCAATGTGACAGATGTCATTTAGAAGTGGCTTCATTGACCCATATGTTTTGGTCATGTCCTACCTTACATAACTATTGGAAGGACATATTCGCTACCATTTCCTCAATTTGGAATATTGATTTACAACCTCATTTTATCACTGCAATTTTTGGTATACCAAATGAGGATGATAGTCGACTTTCCCCTTCAATTAGATGAATGATTGCCTTTGCAACATTAATGGCCAGAAGGTCTATATTACAAAATTGGAAAGAAGTAAATCCTCCTACGACATTTCAGTGGTTCCCTCAAACTATTTCTTGTCTGAGTTTAGAAAAAATTAGAAGTACTATTTTCGATTCATCAATTAAATTTGAAGAAACTTGGGGACTGTTTATTCGACATTTTCATATGAATTAATTTAGCTGCTTCCAGACCTTTTCTCTTTTTATTCTTGTTCTGGTATGGAGTTCCGGAGTTCTTGACACTATCATATACATATAAACTATTATTATTGCCCATGTTTAGTTTAGGTTTATTATTTTTTTATATATATATTTTTTCTTGCATTTTTATATATTTTTTTCTTTTGTTGACTATTCTTAATCCCTTTCATGTATAATCAATATAGGTTAGATTGATTATTATATGATCTTTTTTTTGCTGATAGTTTAATAAGATATTGTTATCTTGTTATTAATTTAACTTTAAGTTTAATGTACTCGTAACCTATTTAATATAATACTATGTAATGTTTTTTTTATATATGAAATTCAATAAAAAGATTGGAAAAGAAAAAAACAAAAAGAAAACTAATTTCATCTTATCTACCTAAGCCCCCTGCAGGTGGTTATTCTGCCTCCCAGAACAGCTGAGCTTCCACTGTTTAATACTTGAAGCACAATTTATTTTGATTCCAGGGTCTGGCCAGATCCTCCTCCCAGCTGAGTGTATTTGTGCTTCCATTTCCTTTTCCACTTTATGTCAGATAATGTTGTTTCCATTAAGTTTCCTGCTTTGTTGCCCAGGATTAGGTCCAGAAGTTTCCTTTCTTCGGCTGCAGACACACAGATAGATAACATTTTCATGAAATCCTCTTCTTCCCTGGCTTCTCTTATCACACTTACACATTCCCATTTGTATTGCATCTTAATGAAGAAATGTAAAGGCCAGTTTTTGCACAGCAAGATCTCAAACATCAATTATATAATCACCAAATCTGATCCAAGGTATTGCCTGAGGAACCAGGACTTCGACCTCATCTGTTCTTTGCCTCGTGTTATCTTGCGTTCACTTGGAAAGGAAGATGATTATTGGTTTAACTTGTCACCAAATAAATGGCTCTCTCACTTCCTCATTAATTTACTGATGGGTCATTTTGACCAAGACCAAGGAGATGATTATGGACTTCAGGAGGAAACCAGAGGTCCATGCACCAGTCCTTATTGGAATATCAGAGATGGAGAGTGTCAGTATCTTTGAACTTTTTGGTGTGATTATTTTAGAGGATCTGTCCTGTGTCCAGCATGGAAGTGCAGTTATGAGGAAGGAAAGCTGTGCCTCTACTATCTTTGGAATTTGCAAAGATTTGGCGTGACACCTAAAACTTTGATAAACATTTGTAGATGTGTGGTGGAGAGTATATTGACTGTTTTCATCACGGCCTGGTATGGAAACGCCAATGCTCTTGAAAGGAAAATCCTATAAAAAGTAGTGGATACAGCCCAGTCCATCACAGGTAAAAACCCTCCCACCATTGTGGACATCTACATGGAGTGCCGTTTGCAAGAAAGCAGCATCCATCATCAGGGACTCCACTACCCAGGCTGCCATTAGGAAGAAGGTACAGGAGCCTCAGGATTCACCACCAGGTTCAGGAACTCTTATTACCCGTCAACCATCAGGCTCTTAAAGAGGATAACCACACAACTTCACTTGCCTCATCACTGAACTGTTCTCACAACCTATAGATTCACTTTCAAGGACTCTTTATCTCATGTTCTTGATATTTATTGCTGCTTATTATTATTATTCTCTTTTTGCATTGGCACAGTTTGTTGTCTTTTCCACTCTGGTGGAATGCTGAAGTTGGTTTGGTCTTTCATTGATTCTATTACGGGTATAATTTTATGGATTTATTGAGTATGCCTGCAAGAAAATGAGTCTCAGGGTTGTACATGGTGATATATGTAATTGGGTAATAAATTTACTTTGAACTTTGCATTGTGTGCGTCAGTCCCTAGCATAGATCTTAAACTTAATGGTACGAAGATGGTTGGCAACACTGCCTGCCAAGCCTTGGCTGATGATGATTAGGATTTCTGTTGCAGTTTTCAGAGCTTTACAATGTCTCAGATCACCTCGTATCCAGTGACCTATCCTAGCAGAACTGTAACATAGTGGAACTGCAATCCTAGCACGCTTAGCCTGTGCTTGACGTCTGAAAGCACGATCCGTGTAGAGCTGTGGTTAAAGCTTGTGACCGTGGGGAATGAGAGCCAGATACTCTTTGTAAGCGAGAGGACAGCCTGGTACTGACACACTTAAACCATGGGATGATATTTTTTCTCTGCAGTTGTTATGAGCTGGTTGACCAATAACCAAGCCAGAACTGTTGCTCAGTATGCTGAGTTATGATCAGCTACAAGTCCCAGAAAAAAGGATAATAAAATCTGTTCAGGTTGTGTTCGGATAGAAAGAATCTTTTGAAAAGTCTATATTCTGACTTTGCTCAGTTGGGCCAAATGTCGTTTCTATGCCTTCTGAGAGAGTGGTGGAATCCTGCAGCATTTGATCACTGCTTGATGTTTGGTATTGTGTCTCCTCTGCAGTACGGAAGTTCCATCTGGATATCTCAGTCAAACAAGGACGTGATAAAGTGCGGGAGATATTTATGAGAAACGCCCATGTCACTGACCCCAGGGTTATCGACATTCTGGTGATTAAGGTACAATCTCTTTTGATTCACTTGAAGCTCAGCTGTTTTTAGCTTTTCACTCTGAACTATTTCTGTCCAGGTTCAGGTCAGACAAATGCTCACTTGCCTTTAGCTTTGCCTACTTCTTTACTCATTTTATGCTTAAGGTTAAAATAGTTAACAAAGCCCACAGGGATCAATGCTGAGGTGAACAGGGGGGAATTCATCATGCTGTGAACACTGCCTCTCAAAGGTTCCTTTACCTTGAGTGCCCTAATCAAATTGGTTCATTCCATAATATTAAATCCAGAATTGCCTTTTTATTTGTGGGATCCACCACATGCTGTTCCAAAAAGCATTCTGATAGACCTTCTAGAAGTTATTTATCTTGAATTTCACAGTCTACCTACATATTGAAGTACACCCATGACCACTGTAACAATACCTTTCTTACGTGCCTGTTCTACCTCTTGTTACTCTTGCAATTGTAGGAGGGGACTATGTTGAAAAATAAATGTGCTAGATTTTCTAAAATTGACTCCTACCTTAGGCCACAAACTTATTAATCATCCCTTGTATGATACCCAAGTACAACTATATTTCTCTTCCCTCTCCCCTCTCAAATGGCTCCCTGAATCACAGGCTACCATTAGGTTGCTCATCCTTCCTGCAGACCCTGCTCTCACCCACACGGAGTAAGAATTTCAGTCCTGTTAGACAAGCTTGAGGACTGAGGCTCCTCCAGTTCTACCTCTTGATGTTGACCATAGAATTTGAAACAGTTAATCTAATGGGTATGACTGCCACCTGAATCACAGTATCCAAGTAACTCCACCCCTCCATGGTGTGTCACGGTGTTTGAAGCTCAGGTTCCAGGTGATCAATTTAGAGCTCGAGTTCCTCAAGCTGCAGACATTGTAAACAGGAACTATGTTGGGGTCCACCAGCAACCTCAACTGCATCCCTGCTTTATTTAATTAGTTGTAGTTTTATTGTCAACCACATTTTCAGTAACCTTGTTTAAGTCCCAACTACACAGCAATTAGTCTAGTAGTTTAAAAAAACTTCTTGCCGAAGCTCCTCAAGCCAAAGCCTTATAGCTCAGCCACTCCACTTGCACTCGCCTCCCTTTCATTAGCAGTTGCTGTCCAATTAGCCAATCAACCAACATTTTGCCGTAATATGGTTATGTGACGCTTATTTCTTTTATAAATGTGCATGCCAATAAAGTGGTAATTAAGATGATAATAAAGCAAAATCCTATAGAGACTTGTAGGATAGATTCACATATCATTAAAAGTAAAACTGTAGGTTAATAATAAACAGAAACCAAGCAGTGGGATTTATAGCTGGAGTAACGGAATTCTGAAGCGATTAAGTTAAACTTGTATAGAAATAAAAACAAAGTGCAGCTCAGGCAGAATCTGTGGAAAAAGAAACAGCTGATGTTTCAGGTTGGGGGATTTCCCATCTGCACTTGATCACAGATGTTCCCCATGTCCTCCTCAAATTCTCTGGAGGTTAAACACGTTGGATTTCTAACTCTCTCTCCATTCCTAAGAGAGGTTAGTAACGTAAAATGCTGACTCTGCTTCTTCCTTTGCCTGACCTAAATATTTTTGGAATTTTCTGCTGTTGTATCGGAACTTGCAAAGGACTTTTGCATTGTCCACACTTCTGATTTAGCCACAGTTCCATTTACTTTATCACCCCATCTTTGGTCGTTCATACTCCCTAATTTCATGCCCTGTTGGTTTTTCCATTTCCAGGGTAAAATGGATCTTGAAGAAACGATTAAAGTTTGGAAGCAGAGGACGCACATCATGCGTTACTTCCACGAGACAGAGACTCCTCAACCTACCGACTTCCTATCTAGATTCTTCGCAGGCCACGATGTGTAAATAATGAGGCAGTGTCTATTGTAAAATAAAGATATTCAAAAGTAATAAATCTGATGGATTTAGTCTCCCTAGAGATGTCTCATGTAGTTACTTTGACGCAAATTCATTGTTTTACAGCCAGTGATCTCTTGTATCCCCAGGTAATTTCCCATCTGGATCTGAGTCTGGCTTCTAAAAGGTTGGGTCACAACTTCATGGTGCTTCACACCAGTGTACCTTAGATCAACTCTTCTGTCCACTCATCTTAGACCTACTGCATCTGTTGTCCCTCAAACATCTGTTTTTCTCATAAGGACATATTTCAGGAGAGCAGGACTCTGCCCTGTTAGGGTGTATTCTGGAGTATATGCCAGGTATTAATTTTGGTAGCAAACAATCTTCAGATTTGAATGTGGATCGTAGATTGAATTTAAAATGCAGCTCTGAACAAGAGCCTCCCTGGTGCTGCAGATTGGGTGTGATTACAAACTACTCATGCACTTGACGTCAGCATATGTGTGAATCTAGAGTCAGTGGGGATTAACATTCATTTTGGGTGTCAGTGTGGGTATGAAGGAAGATGTGTTTGGAAACTATATGTAATTCAAAGGAAGCATTGTGGATGCATTTTAACGAGAGAGTTGTCCTGCTGTTACCTTTGATCTTTAGCATGTAAAAATGCAATGTAATATTGTGTCAAGCAGGCCTCCTTTTCTGAGAGTATCTCAAATAGCTGCTTATTGTGTTGAATAAACTTCTATATCCACTGTCTCTCCAACGGTGCACTTAGCTTGCCCTACCTTCAGTTAGCTCACAGCTGATCTGGTCTTTAGTGTCAGCTTCACTCTCCCTTTTCACCACCATTTAGCCCCAAAATCCATCTCTGCCTTCAATATATTCAGTGACTCTATTCCCATGGCTCTCAGGAGTAGAATACTCCAAGTATTCACAACCCTCTTCATCCCATTCTGAAATGGGAGACCCTTGATCTTGAAATTAAACTCTGGAGGGAAGATGCAGAGGATCAAAAGAAACTGCAGAGAGTTGTAGACTGAGCAAGGTCCATCAAAGACACAAGCCTTCCTATCATCGATGGCATCCAGGACATGTCCTTGTTTTAACCATCATGAGGAAAGAGGTACAGTAGTCTTAAGATGCATACACGATGATTTAAACACACATGAAATGCTGGTGGAACACAGCGGGCTAGGCAGCATCTATAGGAAGAGGTACAGTCGATGTTTCGGACCGAGACCCATGAATTCCCAGCATCTGCAGATTTCCTTGTGTTTGCATCAATACTTTAAAGACAGTTTCTCCACCATCAGATTTCTGAATGGTCCATGAACATGATCTCACTATTCCTTCTTTACACTTTTATTTCTTACTGCAACTTACCATAATTTCTTTGTCTTGCACTGTATTGCTATCACGAAATAACAAGTTTCATGACAATAATAAACCAAATTTTGATACTTGGAGGACAATTCCAGGAATTAATTTTTAGCAGGTTAATTGGTCATTGTAAGTTGTCCTGTGATTAGGCTGGTGTTAAATAGGTGGGTGTTGTGACTCATTGGGCAAGAAGAACCTGTTCTGCAGTGTATCTCTAAATAAATAAATTCAATGAGTCTCTTTTATTATCTTAGCAGTTACATTTATCATTAAATGAGGGACCAAGACATAGATGCCACAGGGGTGCAGCAGATAGATCTGCTACCTCTCAGAACCAGAGATCCAAACCTCCAACATTATCTGTGTGAAGCTTGCATGTTCTGTGACTGTGCAGTTCCGCCCCAACCACCACAACGTTCCAGTTTCTTCCCACATCCCAAATATGTTTAACTTGGCCCTTGTAAGTTGTCTGTGGTACGTAATGAATGGCAGAGTTGGGTAGTTGGTGAAAAGATATAATTACTGTATAAAAATGCATTGATGTAGGATCGGTGTAAATGAGTGGTTGAAGATCTGTGGAGACTTGGTGTGTTGAAGAGCCTGTTTTGGTACCATATGGTTCTATGGTGTTAAAGCTGCTTGTCTTATTCTAGCTGTTATCTCTCCAAATCTATCCACTACTCTTGTATCCGACAAAGCCATCCCATACCTTCTGCCCACCTGTCTTGTCAATAGGATATATATCCTTGGATGTTTAGCTCCCAACTGTGATCTTCTTTTAGCCATGACTATGATGCCCATGGTGTTGTACCTGCTAAATTCTAACTGTGCTATAAGTTCTTACATCTTGTTTCATATACTGCATGCATTCAAATATGACATCTTCCATTCTGTATTCAAAATCCCTCTTCTCAAATTTTGTCTCCTTGTTGCCTGAAATTAAATTTTTAACTCTTTCTAAACCCTCATTTTATTCTGGAGACTTCAATCACTTCTCCTGACCTCTCCTTCCCTTTTAGTTTATCCACAAATTTCCAATCTGCTGAATCCACTCCCCCGCTATTTAGTTTAAAACCCTAGTCACAGACCTAGTTCTGTGATTTTTCAGGACCCTGATCCAAGCATGGTTCAGGTGGAGCCCATCTTATCGGAATAGTTCCCTCTCTCAACAGTGGTATCAATGTTCTACAAATTCAAATCCACTTCCCCACACCTACTCTTTGAGCCACACATTTAACTCTCGAAACTTATTGACCCTGTGCCAATTGCACATGGTTAAAGTGGCAATCCAGAGATTATCTTTTCCATTCTGCTTTTTAATGTTACCCTTAGCTGTTCAAATGTCATTCGCAGAACCTCTTTACTTGGTTCTACCTGGTACCCATATAAACCATGACAACTGGGTCTCTCCCCTCCCACTCCAAATTTCTCTGCAGATCATATTCAATCTCCTGCAGCTGGGCACCAGGCAGGCAACACAGTCATTGGGACTCTTTATCCTTGCAATAGACAATTACCCTGACTATATGATGCCCAAATATGACTATATTTCTCTTCTCTCCCCCTTCTCAAATGGTTCCCTGAACCACAGGCCCCAATTAAATTGTTCATCCTTCCTGCGGCCCCCAACTCTCACCCACACAGGGAGTAAGAATCCTGTTAGACTAGCTTGAGGGCCAAGGCTCCCCCAGCACCACCTCTCGAATTCCCCTGCATGCCTCACTCATAGTCACACCCTCTTGATGTTGACCACGGTCAGAATTTGAAGCAATTAATCTAATAGGTATGACTGCCACCTGAATCTCAGCATCCAGGTAACTCTACCCCTATATCAAGGCATATTTCTTTCATCCACTGCCTCTGGAATTCAGCCTTATGGTTCATTTGTCCAAATCTGATAACTTCTGTCAATTCAACATGTTCCCAATGACTCTTACCAACTTTTGCAAATACACTGTATAAAGCCTCCTATTTGGATACCTCACAGCTTCTGCCCAAAACCACAAGAAATGCAGAGTTGTGGACCATCATACAAACAAACCTTCCCTATTGACTCCATCTACACTTCCTGCTGCCTCGAGAAAACAGCCAATGTAACCAAGGACTCCCTCTTACCGGCATACGTCGTGAGATTTGTTAACTTTGTGACAGCAATACATAACGGAAAGAACTGAATTACAGTAAGTATATATGTTAAGTGTGTGTAGGTGTAGGCCTCTATTAGTCTCGATAGACCATGGATTTGCACCTTGGAAAGTTTCCAGGTCTCAAGCCCGGGCAAGGTTTTTTTTAAATGGAAGACCAGCAGTTGCCCAGGCTGCAAGTCTCCCCTCTCCACACCACCAAGGGAAGGGCATTAGGACCCATACAGCTTGGCACTGGTGTCATCGCAGAGCAATGTGTGTTTAAGTGCCTTGCTCAAGGACTCAGAGCCTAGCCAAGGCTTGAACCAGCGACCTTCAAATCACTAGACGAACACCTTAACCACTTGGCCACGTGCCAACACATATATTAAATAGTGCAAAAATAGAAATAAAAAAGTGGTGAGGTAGTGTTCATAGGTTTAATGTTCATTCAGAAATCGGATGGCAGAAGGAAAACTGAATCATTAATTATTCAGTTTATGCCTTCAGGCTTCTATACCTCCTTCCTGATGATAGCACTGAGAAGAAGGCATTCCCTAGGTGAAGGGGGTCTTTAATGATGGATGCTGCCTTTCTGAGGCATCGCTCCTTGAACATGTCCAGGTTTCTATGTAGGATAGTGCCCATAATGGGGCTGATTAAGTTTACAACTTCCTGCAGCTTACTTTGATACTGTGCAGTAGCCCCAAACCAGATGGTAATACAGCCAATTACAATGCTCTCCACGCTACATCTGTAGAAATTTGTGTGTTTCAGGTGACATACCAAATCTCATCAAACTCCTGATGAAGTATAGCCACTGTTGTGTCTTCTTTGTAGCTGCATCAATATGTTGGGTCCAGGTTAGATCCTCAGAGATATTGACACCCAGGAACTTGAAACTGCTCACTCTTTCCTCTTCTGATCCTTCTATGAGGACTGGTATGTCAGGCAGTAGAGAAGTCTGCGATTACAAACCATCAGACTCAAGGACAGCTTCTATCCTGCTGTTATGATTCTTGAATTGTCTTCTCACTTGCTAAAGGATGAACTCCTGATCTTCCAGTCTAGCTCATCATGGTCCTTGCACCTTGTCCGACTGCACTGCTCTTTCTAACTGTACACGATAGTCTACATTACTTCTCCTTTTACTACCTCACTGTAATGTGTTCCGTAAGGATGGTACATAAATGAAAGCTTTTCACTCTACCTCAGTATGTGCGACAGTAATAATCAAATCTAAACTGGCCATTCCCTAAGTACCATGTGATCACTTTAATGATTTTGACTGTTTGGGTAGTCACTATTGGACTTGTCCTACAGTTTGCGTCCACGATATTGTGGGGCAATTATCTGATAGGAACCCATAACTACACTGGCAGGCACAAGTATTTGTGGTGTTCAGGTCTTCAGTAGTACGGTTGGGAAGTTGCCTGCTCCTGTAGCCTTTGCTGCATCCTGAGTTCTCAGATATTTCTCAATACGAGGGGAAACTTCTTCACTCAGAGTGTGGAGCCAACTGCCAACGCAAGATTTAGCATAGTGGTTAGCACAATGCTTTACAGTACAGGTGACCCAGGTTCATTCCTGCCACTACTTCTTACGTAGGGAGTTGGTACATTCTCCCTGTGATCATGTGGGTTTCCTCCAGGTGCTCCAGTTTTCTCCCACAGTCATTGGTCATTGCAAATTGTCCCGTGATTAGGCTAGGATTTAATCGGGGTCTAGTTGGGCGGCATGGCTCAAAGAGACGTAAGGGCCTATAGCACGCTGTATGTTTAAAAAAAAGTAAGAAGTTTGGATAACTACATGGATGGGAGTAATATGGAAGGCTGTGCCTGCGTGTAGGTCAATGGGACTAGGCAGTTTAAGTGGTTCAGCACGGAATGGATGGCATGAAGGGCCTGCTTCTGTGGTGTAGCTTTCTATGACTCTATATTATACAAACTGTTCAGTTCCTGAATAAAGTGTCTATAGAGGTAAGGCATTGGTAAGGCCAAATTTGGAATATTGTGTACAGTTCTGGTCACCGATTTATAGGAAAGATATCAATAAGTTAGAGAGAGTGCAGAGACGATTTACTAGGATGTTACCTGTGTTTCAGCACTTAAGTTACAGAGAAAGGTTGAACAAGTTAGGTCTCTATTCATTGCAGCGTAGAAGGTTGAGGGGGAATTTGATCGAGGTATTTAAAATTTTGAGAGGGATAGATAGAGTTGACGTGAATAGGCTGTTTCCATTGAGAGTAGGGGAGATTCAAATGAGAGGACATGATTTGAGAGTTAGGGGGCAGAAGTTTAAGGGAAATACGAGGCGGTATTTCTTTACTCAGGGAGTGATAGCTGTGTGGAATGAGCTTCCTGTAGAAGTAGTAGAGGCCAGTTCAGTTGTGTCATTTAAGGTAAAATTGGATAGGTATATGGACAGGAAAGGAGTGGAGGGTTATGGGCTGAGTGCAGGTAGGTGGGACTAGGTGAGATTAAGAGATCGGCACAGACTAGGAGGGCCGAGATGACCTGTTTCCATGCTGTGATTGTTATATGGGAGGGAAATATCCACATTTGACGGTATTAAAGGGGGCAGGAGCAGAGTGGGGAAGAATAAAAAGCTCTTGGTAACAATGGAAAGGGATGTTTCTGAGCAAGCTTGTGGACAAATCTACTGTCCAAGCAAGTTTTCAGAATCAGCTACCTACTCACACAGATCATAGGGCTGGTACTGAGAAAGAAAACTTGAATTTAACAAGATGAATGGGGGAACCTGTGCAGGTAAAAAATACAAACAAAAGCCCACTGTATTGCGGAGAATTCACCAACACAATAAGCATTCACAATAAGCATTCATCAAACTCAATGGCCTAGGGTTGGGAGAAATAAAAATTAAGGCCACACAATGTACAAATCTGCTAAACCATTTGTCAAAATGCAGCTCACCCAGTAATATGCAGAAAAACACAAGTTGGTTGGTCAGATTTAACCAGTTTTATTGCTGTGGGTGACAGAAACACATTCCATCAAAGACACCGGCAAATCTTTAAACCAGAGGTAATGTGGCTGAATCCCACACATCATGCACGAAATAAAGCAAACAGCAGTCAGCCAGTTACACACCAGATGTGCACACTCACTGGCAGCATATCACACGTTCCCAACCCATGCGAAAGTCCAGATGCACACAACCAGCCTGAATCTCGTTCCATTTTTCTTTACATTAATTTCTCTGTGTTACTGGTTGTAATGATCTAAACTTTCTAAAGTATTACTTAGTTCTGGGCCAAAAAAATTAACTACTGATCACATTTCACTCTGCTCAATGTTTCTAAATTTCAGTTACTTGTTTCAAGGAAGTACTTTTTCTCGTTTGATTAGTTTAGTTGTGGAAATTATACATCCCTTAACCAATATAGAGTTCAAGCCCTTCTATTCCAAACCACCACTGGCCCTGTTGCTGATTCCAAACTGCAGATGATAAATTTGAAGAACCAGTAAGGAGTTTTTAATCCCTGACCCAGTGCTGACAACTGTTGGGTCACTTCAACCAACTGCAGATCATATAGCAGGCATTTAGTGAAACTATAATTCAAAGGCATCCATAGAGCACCAATACCATCCAATTCTAATTCTGAAGCAAAAGCAAGAGTTTTAGTGCAACAGGACATTTACAAGTGCTGAAGTCCAGCCTGGGTTTTGTACTGTTGGAAGTAGAAATACAATTCAAACATAAGTAGTCCTGGTCTAATTAAGTGTTAATCTAACTAAGAATAGATAAGTTTTTTGAGAGTGATCCTAATTTTAATGAGTGTTGATTGTCTCCCCCGTACCCTCTTGATCCAAACCCCACCCCACACATAGACTATGTGTAACACATGCAAAATATGGTTACGTTTGATTACTCCTCTCTTCAGAGAAGTCGTCTCTTCAGTCCGAGAGATTTGGGCGATTAGTTACAGGATCAGTATGTACAGATAATGGCTCCCATGGATTTCAATCAAACGAGACAAGCTTGTGAACAGAGGTGGAACCTGAAAGACAAGAAGGAGAAAGATGACACCATCTTCACTGCTTCTTTCTGCTGAGTGTTTTATTTCCCCATGCAGTCTTCGGGGGGCAGACTAATACTGAAGCATCTGCAGCTGATTGTCATCAGTGACATTGTATTCACATCCCTCTATGAATAACCAAGATCATCTCCGGAAGAACAACCCAGAATCAGGAGCAGATTTAAAATCAGAAGGCTGATGGGTTGTAAAATCCAACTTGTTCATCAATGCCATTCAGGGGAGAAGACTGGCTGTTCACAATCAGAGTGTCCCCTGTGCAGCTCTTCCCCCAAACACCTTCCAAAATAGCAAACAATTTGGTCTTGCACTAAATCTATGCTCTCAGAACCCAGAGGAACAATTTTCCCAATTGAATCTGCAAAGCAAGCTCCCACAAATCCCAGATAATAAACTCATTTTTAAAATCCAGTCAGACCAGATAAATACTAGCTGGTGCTTCAGGGAAAAAAAATGTTCTTGCTCCTCTTCACATAGGTCATAAAATGCTTTCCATCGAGGTCAGGCCGAGCCATGGTTTAAAAGGTTTGTATATAACTCGTCATCACTGACAGGAAATAATGAGTGTGATTTGAACCCATAACCCGATTTAGAGGCAGGAACACTACCCACTGAGCAGGCAACTTCAATTTGCCAAGACAAATAGTAAAACCTTTACACATTGGTGGCTCCCTCCTGGCAGTGACAGGGAACAGTTTTCAAGGACAGCAGTTCTTTCTTTAGATAGCCCTGCATGTCATCCTAATGACAGCTTGATTCTACATAGACAAGGATTACAAAACTCCCTAGCAGTGAACTGCCAGTCAGTCTTTGTTCTCCAGCGTGGGTATCTGGAGTAATTTTGAGATACAGTCAGCCCTCCTTATCCACGGCGGATTGGTTCCGGGACTCTCCGTGGATACCAAAAAATACTGATGCTCAAGTCCCTTATATAAAATGGCCTAGTATTTGCATATAACCTACGCACATCCTCCCGTATACTTTAAATCATCTCTAGATTACTTATAATACCTAATACAATATAAATAAGTGCTATGTAAGTAGTTGTTATACAGTATTGTTCAGGGAATAATGACAAGTAAAAAAGTCATGTACATGTTCAGTACGACACAACTGTTGTAGCTCTTCTGGGAACCCTGATGCCACCTCGGCATCAGCCGATCCGAATTCTCCCGTGATCTTTAAGTTCTTGAGGCTGTAGCGCTTTACATAGCCAGCCAGCCATCCCTTACTAGCCTTAAACTCCTTCCTCTTGCTCACAACACAAGTAGCAAACGAACACGATGCGAGGTGAACAATGCTCAACTTCCTGGTTTTCCCGATCTGCAGTTGGTTGAATCTGTGCATGTGGAACCCGTGGATAAGGAGGGCCGACTGTACTACAGTTCACTCCTGTTTCCTGTCAACACCTACAATCAGGAGAGGACATTGTGTGGGGATCCTTATGTAGCACAAGTCACACACAAGGACATCTCAAGTGGCCTCACAGAAGCAGCCATGAAATGTCTCCGGATCAGTAGGATCCAGAATACTCTACTCTGCTGCAGACCTAATTCTTGCTCCACCACCAGGTTCAGGAACAGTTACTCCCCCCTCAACCATCAGGCTCTTGAAGCTGTTATGAGTGATGGACAGACCTGATGGACAATAGGGTGCAGAGTTAACCATTTCCACCCCCCCCCCCCCCCCCGAGAACTACGAACTATTGCTGTTGCTATGCTGCTATTGAGAGAGATAAAGCCCAGGCAAGAACATCTGCTACAGATAAGAGGGGGCGAGAGACTGCTGATTTACTGTATTATGACTCTTCCTGGATTATTTACCTTCTACTACAAGGACTGTACTTTGCTCGTTAACATTCCTCAGGAGATAGCAGGAGTGGCCTGATTTGATGGACACGGTCATTCAGAGTTCGATAGCCGAGACCCCGTGAGTAGGGATAAAAGACAGGTCTGGAGAGACACCCTTAAGACACAACAGTGGACACTGATTTGAGTGTTGGGAACCCACAGAAAGGTGGGGGATTTGGAGACCGAACCAGGAGATCGGTCAGTAAAGCTCACAGTGTTACAGCAGGGCCGGTGGGGACTTGTGTGTGTGTCTCCACTCATGCCAGAGTGACGAGTCCACCACAGAAGAACGGACTAGCTGAAGACCAGAGGGGTCATAACTGAATGACCACAACGATACGACGGATTAAGAAAGCCACAAAAAGGTTTGCCTGCCGCAACTGTTGCTGTTACATCTTGCTCACTCTCTCTCTCTCCAACGATTTCAACACAACAACCATAACTACTTCACCATTTATGAACTGAACTCTATACTTTCCTATGACAATTCATTTACCCCTAGACATCAATAGAGCTTGTTTATTATTGATTATTATTATTCCTACACTTTTAGGTTTAGTACTGCTAACTTGTTTTATATGTATATTTGCATTTTTGATATTGTATTGTGTAGTTTACTAATAAACATCTTTAGTTTGGTACCACCAGACTCCAACGGATTCTTCTTTCTCTGCTGGTCAGATACCCAGTTACGGGGTACGTAACAAAGCAAAGAGGGCAGCTTCACTCACCCCATCACTCAACTGTTTCCACAACCTATGGACTCACTTTCAAGGACTCTTTGTCTAATATTTATTGCTTTTTTTTAGTATCTGCGCATTAGTTGCCTGTCTTGTGTGTGGTTTTTCATCGATTCCATCATTTCTTTGTATTTACTGTGATTGCCTGCTAGAAAATAAACCTCAGGGTGAGATATTTAATTCGAACATTAGTAAGTTTTTGACAAGGCCATTCAGCCCATCAAAACTTGCAAAGCTCCTACTCACATAGTGTGTTGAAATAACTATTGAGTTTAGATTTACAAGTCTCTAAGGTACAACTCTTAACTACAAAACTAGGTAGATTGTTCCATGTGTCCACAACTGGCTGTGTGAAGAAATGCTTCCTGAAATCGGTCTCCACCTATGGCCCCGTGTCCTCATTGATGGATTAATTTTGAAATAACAGCTGGCATTCAGCTTACTATAGACCCTTAATGATTTTGAACATGTCTATCACGTATTTTGATAATACATTTGCTTTGAAAAGGCAGGACGGGCATCAGACAGTAAATTTGCAGGCATGCTCCTTTACCCTGAGTCAATCATCATCATCGTCATCAGCTGGGACAAAGATATCATGTTCCTCCAGCAGCGAGGCAAAGTTCTTGCTGATCAACGTGCCCATGTATAGAAAAGGAATGACCACAACGAAGATTTTCAAAAGACCAAATGAAATCTGCAGGAAGGAAAGTCAAACTTTATTTTAATATTCACCGCCTTCTACCAGCTCTGCGTGCCAGCATCAGCCCGCGAGGTGATGTTCCCAACCCAAATCTGCACAGTCTCTCTCATCTGATGTTCACACAGATGTCAGCTATAGCCTGTGTCAGAAAGCAGAGCATCATATCACACCCTCCCAGGAAACACAGCATTCACATCCCATGAAGAAATAAATGTCATTAATTATATTCAAGATAAGAGATGGATTTCTGGTCTATAAACAGAGTCAAGGGTAATGGAAAACAGATAAGAAAGTGGATTAAAATAAAACCTGTAAGTTGCTGAACATCTCAAATAAAAATAGAAACTTCTGGAACCACTCAGCGGGTTAGGCAGCATCTGTTGAAAGACAAGCTGAGAATATTGTTGGGAGTTATAAAAAAGCTTTAGGAGCAGATAGGTCATGGGAGGAGAAGGGAAGATCGGATCAGCTATGACCTCACTGAATGCACCCAACAATCCCAGGTGGCGTGCGACCAAATCCTGACTCCATGTTCCAATGAAGCTGACAACTTAAAATATGGATCAGAACAGTATAATTAAATTGGTCTCCAAAGCCTGAAGTCATTCATTGAAACACTGAAATAAAATATAAACACTGGAACACTCAGATGGTCGGGCAGCATATGTGGAAAGGGAAACAGTCCTGACTGACGGTCTGGGCCCGAAACATTCAGTTTATTCCCCTCCATAGACGCTGGCCGGCCTATTGAGTTCACCAGCATTCCTTCTCGTTCGTCAATGGGCAAGGAACGTGTCAATCATCGCCCTTTGCCCGCTGATTGGAGCAGCGCGCCGTCAATAAAATGTCTACCGTTCACCGGCCGAAGAGCCGACCTTACCTTTTCAGGTTTGGGTAAAATGGCTCCTGATTTTGACACCAGCATGTTTCGGGCCGAGTCAAGCTGCCCCCCAGGTTTGTTCTGGGGATGCAACAAGCCCCGGGTTACCCCGACCTTTAGGGTGTTTCTGAGACCGAACAGACACCGCCCAAAAGCCGCCATGTCTGTGGCAGGAGAGAGGAAGTTGCTCACTGCAGACGTCACGCTTCTTTTATAGGCAGCGCCCCGCCCTCGACCGTGTTCTCATGGCAACTGGTTACAGTGGCGCCGGAATCAACACAGTAGGGAGGTCCACACCAAACACTGCGTTAAAGGGTCAGTAATAGTTGGTGATCGAGATTTATTTACAAAGCCAACTGGAATGTGTAGAGCAAAAGTGAATGACAGTATTAAGATCTAAATCACAGGTTCGAAGGCCCAAATAGTTTGCTCCCACAACAGATGGATTGCACACAAACCCTATTGTCAATACTTGATTACACTTTAAAAAAGACTTAATTAGCTGCGAATTCTTTTGAGATTTGTTGGAATGGCTCCGGGACTGTTGGGCTGGAAAATCAGAGGAGGGTGACAGAAAGAGGGGTAATCAGAAGGGAAGTGTTCTCATTAACAAATGATTCAAGTGCAAGGAGCATGGATTCAAATTGAATGGCAAAAGAACCAGGTGTAATGCAAGAGGAAATCTTTTGCAACACACACACACACACACACACACCTGGAGGAACTCTGCAGGCCAGGCAGCATCTATGGAAATTAGCAAGGCGTACAAATTGCTGGATTTCCAACATCTGCAGTTTTCTCTTGTCTGTCTATGGCAAGAAGTGCATTTGAGGTTCCGGGCCGAGACCCTTCTTCAGGCCAAATCTCTTGTTCAGTAATAATCTAATACTTGCTGCCTAAAATCAAGTCAAGTCAAGTCACTTTTTATTGTCATTTCGACCATAACTGCTGGTACAGTACATAGCAAAAATGAAACAACATTTTTTCAGGACCGTGGTGTTACATGACACAGTACAAAAACTAGACTGAACTACGTAAAAAAACCCCACAGAAAAACACTAGACTACTGACCTACACAGGACTGCACAAAGTGCACAAAATAGTGCAGGCATTACAATAAATAATAAACAGGACAATAGGGCAGTAAGGTGTCAGTCCAGGCTCTGCGTATTGAGGAATCTGATGGCTTGGGGGAAGAAACTGTTACATAGTCTGGTCGTGAGTGCCCGAATGCTTCGGCACCTTTTCCCAGATGGCAGGAGGGAGAAGAGTTTGTATGAGGGGTGCATGGGGTCCTTCAGAATGCTGTTTGCTGAAATCATTGAAGCAATGCTTTCAAAAGAGAATTGGAAAGGCCCTTGAGGAAATGAACGGGAGATTGGGAATGAATGGTCTGCGTTACAGGGTTCTATATGACATCGATGGACAGAATGACTCCCAGAGCTTTAATTCGATTATTCTAAGTTATTTCTGATCTGTAATTATTTGAGTTGTGATGACAATGCCTGAGTCAAAACTAAGGATATGGGTAATCGAACGAAGATGCACGACAGTATTCAATCCTTGCTTTAAAATTGTCCATTGTTCTCATTATTTGTAAATTAAGTAATTCCCCTTTATAAATGCTCACGTTTCTACTTCGTGACTACGTATCCGTGGCAGATGGGAATCGCAATCACAAGTTAGGTCGGCACTGCACCTCCCGTAATGTAAACGATGAATTTATAAAATAACGAGTTTATATTTAAATCCGGCCCGAACAGGGTGTGGGGGTCCTCTATGTGACGCGGAAGTGGTTACGCCAGAGGTGAGCTGCAGGTGGCAGTGTCGCGGGAGCTGTGCTTTGTCCCTCCCGACTTTGCGCTTTTTAGAAGCAGCAAACTACCGGGATCGCGTTTGTGTGGCACGGGAGGTGCGAACTAAAGTTGAGGATTGATTGCTGTCAGGTGACACAAGTCAGCTGATGCTGAGGTTTCAGCTCTAACTCCTGCACTGCAGCTGGCCAAGTATCAGTGGTGGGTAAGTAAATGAGAACGGGGGCAAGAGGGAGAGGGGGAAAGGGGGTTATGGAGGAAGGGATCGTTGGCAAAGGAAGAGAGGGTGATGAATGAAGCACTGTCAATTGGAGAGAGGGAGGCAGGGTGGGAAATGGAGAGAATATTGGTAGTGGGTTGGAAGAGGGATCATGCATATCGCCATGGAGAGAGTGATAGGTAAAAACTATGTGTTGGTGAGTGGTGGCAGCGATGGGCAAAGTTTCCTGGTATCTTCCTTGAAAAAACTAAGATTGGTTAGACACAAATTACCATGCACAAAGCCATGTTTTTCACTGTCTCTAATCAGTCCCTGTCTATCCAGATACTTATATATATCCTGTCCCTTAGAATACCTTCCAATAAATATAATTTCCTGGCTTATTCTTAGAGCCTCTCTTAAACAATGGAGCAACGTTATCCATCCTCCAATCCTACAGTGTCTCACCCATGACTAGGGATGTTTTGAATATCTCTGCCAGAGCCCCTGCAATTTGTGCACTAGCCTTCTCCCCCACCCCAAACATAAGGTCCGAGGGAACACCTTGTTGGCTCCTGGGGATTTATTTACCGTAATTTGCCTCAAGACAGCAAACACCTCCTCCACTGTAATCTGTATAGGCTCCATGTTCTTGCTGCTACTTTACTTCACGTCTGTAGACTCTGTGTCCATCTCCCAGGTAAATACAAATGCAAAAAAAAAATCATTTTTAAGATCTCCCCCATCTTTTTTGGCTCCAGGTATAGATTACCAATCTGATCTTCCGGAGGACCAATTTTGTCCTTTGCAATCCTTTTGCTCTTAATATATCTGTAGAAGTCCTTGGGATTCTC
The DNA here is from genome assembly GCF_030144855.1 of Hypanus sabinus. Taxonomy (NCBI): domain Eukaryota; kingdom Metazoa; phylum Chordata; class Chondrichthyes; order Myliobatiformes; family Dasyatidae; genus Hypanus; species Hypanus sabinus. Next base: position 16,891,898 of record NC_082734.1, read on the forward strand.
CTTCAATGTCTGCTAGAGCAACCACTTCTAGCCCTCCTGATTTCCTTCTGATGTGTTCTCGCATTTTTATACTCCTACCTCATTTGTTTCTGCCTGCCTCTAACCAGGGCCTCAATATCTCTTGAAAACCAAGGTTTCATAAATCTGTTATCCTTGCCTTTTGCTTTGACAAGAACGTATTAACTCCGTACTCTCAAAATTTCACTTGAAGGCCTCCCACTTACCAAGTACACCTTTGCCAGAACACAGCCTGTCCCAATTCATACTTACCAAATTCTTCCTGATAACATCAAAATTGGCCTTTCTCAAATTTAGAATGCCAACCCATGGACCAGGCCAACCCTTTTCTGTAATTTCCTTGGAACTAATGGCATTTTGATTACTAGGTGCAAAGTATTCTCCTACACAAACTTCTACCACCTGCCCCATCTCATTTCCTAATAGGAGATCTAGTATTGGATTCTTTCTAGTTGGGACTTCTATACAGATTAAGGAAACTTTTCTGAATACATTTGACAAATTCTTTCCTATCCAGCTCTTCTAGAGATTGGGAGTCCCAGTCATTATGTGGAAAGTTAAAATCACCTACTAACACAGCCTATATTTCTTGCAACAGTCTGCAATCTCTCTACAAATGTGCTCCTCTAAATCCTGTGGACTGTTGGGTGGTTTATAATATAATCACATTAACGTAGTCATAGCTTTCTCATTCCTCAGTTCTGCCCTTAAAGCCTCACTAGACAAGCTCTCCAGTCTGTCCTGACGGAACCCTGGAATGTTGCGCTGCCAGTCCTGACCCTTCTGTAACCAAGTCTCACTAATGGCTACAATCACATGCAATTCTACATGCTGATCCATGCCATTAGCTTGTCTGCCTTTCTTACATCATTGCATTGAAATATACAGAGCTCAGAATATCTGCTCAACTTTACAGACGCTAAACAACATCTTTCTCCACCACCAGTCCACAATCTGTTCTGGCACTCTGTTCCCATCCTCCTGTAACTCTGTTTAAATGTGCCCCCCCCCCCCCCAGTGCAGCAGTAGCAAACCTTCCAAATAGGATATTAGTTCCCCTCCAGTTCTGGTGCAAGTTATCCCTTCTGCACAGTTATCACCTTCCCTGAAAGAGACCTCAATGATCCAAAAGTCTGAAGCCCTCCCTCCTGAACCAACTCATTATCCATGTGTTCAACTGTATAATCTTCCTATTTCTGGCCTCGGTGGCACATGGCACAACTGTGGTGGTCCTGTCCTTTAACTTAGCACCTGACTCCTTGAACTCATTTTCCAGGACGTACCACCCATCCTACCCAGGTCATTGGCACCAGCTCTCCCTCCCACTTAAGAATGTTGTGGATCTCGATCTGAGGAATAGGTAACTGTACTGATCTGAGGAGTAGGTGTAGGGACATAGCCCAGTTCCACCTTTCAACAAGTAAGGCTATTTCCTTTCAGGTTGATTTTAGGAACTGGCGATCAGGAACTACAATGAGCTGGATGGTAGGGAGAGGGGAACTGTGATTGCTTTCCAAAAAGTTTGAACTGCAACCTACTGTTTGGCTTTTACTACCTGGTATTAGGGTTGAAGGCCTTTAATTATCTGCATTTATTTGCAGAGAATTCCAAAGTTCTGCTTTTTTTTTTGTGAGGACAAACTCCTCCTCATTATCAATTATGCTCAGGCCCCACTTACCAAGGTAGACATCTTCATAGCATCTGCCCTGGGAATCACCATCCGCTCCCCCATCCTACTGTCCCTCTCTCCTAACCCCTCCAAACGCAGGGTCCTGAATATTTCGGTGTGATCATCGTCCATTCTTAAACTCTTCAGAGAGTGTACGCTCAATCATTTCTTGTAACACAGCTGTTTCACAGCAGCAACCCTCCTCGACTTTGTACTGAGGTTTTGAGTGCTTTAAGTGAAGTAAATAAGGAGGAACGCTTTCTCTAGCAGGACACACAAAAAGCTGGAGGAACTCGACAGGCTAGGCAGCACCTGTGGAAAAGACTAAACAGTCGACGTTTCGGGCCCATACCCTTCATCAGGACTGGAGAAAAAGAAGAGAAGTGAGGGTAAGAAGGTGGGGGAGGGTGGAAGAGGAAGAAAAAGTCCAAGGTGATGGGAGAAATTGGGAGAGGGGTAGGAGTGAAGTAAAGAGCTGGGAAGTTGATTGGTGAGAGAGATAAAGGGCTGGAGAAGGGGGAATCTGCTAGGAGAGGTTAGAAGACCGTGGTAAAACGAAGGAGAAGGAACACCAGCTGAGGTAGGGAAACAGGAATGGGGAATGGGGGGGGGGGGGCATTACTGGAAGGTCAAGAAATCGATGTCCACGCCATCAGGTCGGAGGCTACCCAGACGGTATTGCTCCTCCAACCTGAGTGTGGCCTCATCTTGACAGTAGAGGAGGCCATGGGCTGACAGTAATAAGAAGGGGTAGATTTTGGACGGGTGTATATGAACCAGGGCTGAGATGAGGAAGGTTTTGTGCAAGGAGGTGCGTTCTGACGTGGGCTGTCAAACAGAACATCGGGGGAGGCAAGACACAATAAAAACTTTCAAAAGGCAATTGGATAGGGAAGATGGGACATGAGTTGCTGGGACATAGGACTAATTTGCAAAGGTCTCCGTCAGAGTTAGCTGAAGGACGGAGCTCAGAGCCGTTCTGCTACATCATTCTCTTTCTATTAACTGTACAGATTGCTGAGTGATGGAGCTGCTGGTTTTGTCTCTTGTGCTGCTTGCCCACTTTGCTCTGTCCCTGGACAATGGCCTCATGAGGACCCCTCCCATGGGCTGGCTGGCATGGGAACGGTTTCGCTGCAACACCAACTGCGCCATGGACCCCAAAAACTGCATCAGGTGAGGCCAGTTACTCCCCAGCACTGAGACGTGTCACTGAGGTCCATGGCAAGGTCTTATACACAGTCCCATTACCAGGAGAATAGATACTTGTGGGTCCTGGTGGATGGACAGTTCACTGAGGGTGCTGACTGTAGTCAAGATCCCTTTGATGGTGATGCCGACTGTTGCCAAACTCCCATCTCCAGGGAGGTGAGTGCTCCCTAAGCTCTCCTGGTCAGCCGCATCCTTACCTGCTGACATCGCCTTCCACAAAGTTTTTTTCAGGGTTTTTTTTGTGTGGCTATTATCCCTCGCCAGGTTCCTGATGGTGGGTGGGTCCTTGGCTCTTCTCAGGGTCCCATTCCCAGTGGCATTGACTCGTGTTGGAGAATGGATTTTGTGACCTCAGAGCCTCTGAAGTCATGCTCTGATGAAACTTGGTAACTTAAGAAGGAAAGAGCTTCTCAAACAGAGGCAGGATTGGGCCATTTGAATCCTCATACTTGTTCCATTAGTCAGCAAGATTACAGCTGATCCTCAGCTGATCCTGCACTGATCCTATATGTCTTTATTCAGAAAACTTGATTCTGTGTTTTGAAAGTATTCAATGACTGAGCCACCACAGTCCACTTTGTAAAGAATTCCTAAGACTCACCATCCTTCCGGTAAGGTTGGTTTCTTCCCATCTCAGCTCAACCCTTATTTTGAGACTGTTGTTGCAGGAATTTGTGTGCTGAACCTTGACCCTGAATCTGACTTTCACACGGGGCCCAGCTGACTCTTAATTACAGCTTAGATCAGGATAGTACACAGAGGAAATCTCTTGTGCAACAGCAGTGAGCTTCTCAAGCAAATTTATTCAGACCCGATTACAGTGTACGCTGGGGAGCTCTTCTAGTGAGTCCAATACTGATTCTAAAAAAAATCTAACAATTTATAGTATTTTTGTTACAATAGTTTCATACAGAATTTACAATCTCACTTTAATTTGTGCTATATGATCTTTGTTTCATTTCTTCAGGGGTTGTCACTTAACTGTTTGACAAATGGGACTACTTTTGCCAAACAGCGACTGTGCCTTCCTCCGCCTCACAAGGTGCTCTGATTTATGGTCTTGCCCTTTTTGCCCTTTTATGGTGTCTTGGTTTGTCTCCTTTAATTAAGCTATATTCCAATCTCCCATTTATTTATCTCTGATCCAGCCAACTATGCCTTTTAATCGAAACTCTTTCCTGCTCTTAATAGTAGCCTATTTCTGTTCCACTGCAACAGGTACAAAATGCTAGAGGAGCTCAACAGGCCAGGCAGCATTCAAGTCAAGTCAACTTTTATTGTCATTTCGACCATAGCTCCTGGTACAGGTCATAGTAAAAATGAGACAACGTTTTTCAGGACTATGGTGTTACATGACGCAGTACAAAAAAACTAGACTGAACTACGTTAAAAAAACAACAATACAGAGAAAGCTACACTCGACCAAGACCTACACTGGACTGCATAAAGTGCACAAAATCAGTGCAGGCATTACAATAAATAATAAACAGGACAATAGGGCAAGGTGTCAGTCCAGGCTTCGGGTATTGAGGAGTCTGATGGACAATCAGCGTTTCAGGCCAAGACATTTCATCAGGGTTATTGGCCTATTTTCCCATCAATCCATTCTAATTTGTATGGCATTTAAGTTGACCTTATAACAAAGTTCCCAATTTTCTTAATTCCTAGAGATTCCTTGCTCAAACATGAACCCCAATTATAACTATCCAAACAGGGTTGTATCTATCCTATTAAGTTCTATAAGAACTATTCCTTAGGTTCTAGTCCTGACAAAGGGTCTCGGCCCGAAATGTTGACAGTGCTTCTTCCTATAGATGCTGCCTGGCCTGCTGCGTTCCACCAGCATTTTGTGTGTGTTACTTGAATTTCCAGTATCTGCAGATTTCCTCGTGTTTGCACTTTGAAGTTCTATAAGAACTGTGCACCTTTCAGAATGAGGTATATTACCACTGGTGTACAGTATATCGTGAAATTTGTTGTTTTGCGGCAGCAGGGCAGTGCAATACATTAAAAAAATCACCTACTATATCAATATATCAATGATATCACCTTTCATTCTTCATCTCTCCAGAGAATAGGCTTCGTTTGTTTATCTTCTCCTTATGTGACTCATCTCCCTCCCCTCCTCCATCCCAGGAATCAATCTGTAGAACCTTTGTTGAACTCCCCTATGACCAGATCTGTACACAGTATTCTAAGTTCTAACCCTATGCCCTCTGAACAGTGAGAGGTTGTTCATGGACATGGCCGATCGGTTGGCAGAGGATGGCTGGAAGGAGCTTGGCTACCAGTACGTGAACATCGATGATTGCTGGGCGGCAAAGGAGAGGGATTCTCAGGGACGTCTGGTTCCCGATCCTGATCGATTCCCCAGTGGAATTAAAGCTTTGGCACAATACGTGAGTCCATATGTTAACTCCCTCTTTCTATCCTGATTGTCCCATACCGTATGTGGCAATGACTATACCAATGAAGGGGTGAGGGTTTATACAGGGGGGTGTTGCAAGAGGGTGGTGTAGTTGGGCTTGGTCATGTAACTACTGGCCCCATGACTGATTTGGGTGGTGAATGAGTCAGAATGCGGTGGGAATCGGCTGCAGTGGGAAATTCTGGTTTCTGCAGAAGAAGGACTTACTTCTGTATTTGTTGCTGTATTGTGGGCAGTGCTGGCTAGAACATCTGTTGTTGCTCTTTACTAGACAAATAAAAGGCAACCAAATCGGTGCTTGGAAGACACGTAGGGGATAGTCTTGAGTAAGTGTGGCAGATTTTCTTCCCCCGACAATCATTGGTGAACCAGAGGAGATTTTGCAACAGTCTGGTGTCTTCAAGACTACTGCTGCTGAGACCAGAATATTAAGTTCAAATTGTGTATTTGTCACTGTCTGTTACTCCGCTGGCGTTTAGGGCAGCAGTGAAGGTCCTCCATCTCTAGTGGTGTTCAGGGCTTCCTTCATGTCAGTAGCTTTCTCTTGGTTTTCGCTACTATCTGACATGCAAGTCCCGGGTGGGGACTCAGGAACACTCAGATGTCGAACTGAGAACATTGCTGTTTCTGCAACAATTTTGCTTGACCAGTCAGGGTTGTTCGTCCTGAGCTGAAGCCCAGAATCTGGAGGTCTGGTGGACCACTGTTAGTCTGCCCTCTACCCTTTGACCTTGGCATGGGTGACCCTACCAAGAGCCAAAGCATAAAGCTCTGATTCCAGCCAACATAGCTCTCTGGGTCATTGAGGCACACAAGTCTCCAAACCACAACAAGGTTGGGGAAGCTTTCAAATACCAACAGAAGGCAATTAAAAAGTCATTAAGAAGGTAAAAATGGAATACAGAAGTCAGCTACCCAATAATATTAAAGGGGATAGCAAATGTTTCTTCAGATACATGAATTGTAAAAGGAAGTCAAGTGCGGATTCTGGACCGCTGGAAAATGATGCTGGCGAAGTAGTAATGGGGGACAAGGAAATGGCAGGTGAACTGAATAAGTATTTTGCATCAGTCTTCACTGTGGAAGACACAAGCAGTATGGTGGAAGTTCCAGGTGTCAGGGGTCATGAAGTGTGTGAAGTTACCATTACTAGAGAGAAGGTTCTTAGGAAACTGAAGGGTCTTGAAGGTAGTTGAGTCACATGGACCAGATGGTGTACACCCATGGTACTGGAAGAGGTGGTTGAAGGATTGTGGAGGCATTAGTAGTGATCTTTTAAGAATCACTAGATTCTGGAATGGTTCCTGAAGACCCAAAAATTGCAAATGTTACTCCACTCTTCAAGAAGGGAGAGAGGCCGTAGAAAGTAAATTATAGGTAGTTAGTCTGACCGCAGTGGTTGAAAAGATGTTGGGGTTGATTGTTAAGAGTGTGGTGTTAGTGTACTTGGAGGCACATGATAAAATAAACTGTAGTTGGCATGGTTTCCTCAGAGGAAAATCTTGTCTGACATTTGGAATTCTTTGAAGAAATAACAAGCAGGATAGACAAAGGAGAATCGGTTGATATATATTAGGATTTTCAGAAGGCCTTTGACAAAGTACCAATGTGAGGTTGCTTAACAAGCTACATGGTATTATAGAAAAGATTCTAACATGAATAAAGTAGTGGCTGACTGCCAGGAGGCAAAGAGTGTGAGTTAAGGGAGCCTCTTCTAGTTGGGTGCCAGTGACTACTGGTGTTCCACAGGGGTCTGTGTTGGGACCAGTGCTTTTTTTTAATGTTATATGTCAATGATTTGGTTGATAAAATGGTGGCTTTGTTGAAATGTTTGCGGGTGATATGAAGATGGGTGGAGGGGCAGGTAGTTTTGAGGAAGCAAAGAGGCTGCAGAAGGACCTAGATGAGTTAGGAGCATGGGCAAAGAAGTGGCAGATGGAATACAATGTCAGGCAGTGTATGGTCATGCATGTTGGTAGAAGAAATGAATGGGTTGACGATTTTCTAAATGGAGAGAAAATACAAAAATCTCAGGCAAAGAGGGGCTTGAGAATCCTCCTGCAGGGTTTCCTGAAGGTTAGTTTGCAGACTAAGTCTGTGATGAGGAAGGCAAATGTGATGTTAGCATTCATTTCAAGAGGACTAGAATATAAAAGCAAGGATGTAATGTTGAGGCTTTATAATGCATTGGTGAGGCCTCACTTGGAGTATTGTGAGCAGCTTTGGGCCCCTTATCTTAAAGGATGTGCTGAAACTGGAGCGGGGTCAAAGGAGCTTCATGAACATGATTCTAGGATTGAATGATTTGTCACATGAAGAGTGTTTGATGGGTCTGGGCTTATATTAAGGGGTGACCTAATTGAAACTTATCAAATGGCGAAAGGCCTTGATAGAGTGGATGTGGAGAAGATGTTTCCTATGCTGACAGAGTCTAAGACCAGAGGACACGGTCTTAGAATAGAGTGGTGTTCTTTTAGAACGGAGATGAGGAATTTCTTCAGCCAGACAAGTCAAAGGGAAAAGGACGGACTAAGGGCAGCCACTGGTCCTCCAGGTTTGGGGATTCAGCTCGGGGCTAACAACATTGACTAGTAAAACAAAATTGTCATGGAAACGGCAATGAAGAATCCTTATGCATTTGAATGTGACGATATCCCTGAGTTTCCACCCAGGACTTGCATGACTGACAGTAGTGAAAACTGAGAAAAATGGAAGCTGCTGCTACAATGAAGGAATCCCTGGACACTGCCGGAGATGGAGGCCCTAAACGTCAGTGGCATAATGGACAGTGAGTAAGTTTGAGAGCCAGCATTGAGTTCATGGGCAACTGGCCTCTTTTTAAATTGTAAGGTATATGAACCCTGGACTTTTCTGCTTAAAGGTAGTGGAAAGGATAAATCAGACCTTTGAAAGGAAATTGGAAAGACAAAGGATAATTTGCAGAGCCATGGAGAAATGAGACTGACAGGATTGCTCTTCTGTGGCATAAACCTGTTAGGCCAATGACTAATTTGATTCCATGAGATTTTCTTCATCTTGTTATTTTGCTGCTTTTATTTTGTCAGTTCAGTACAATATTCTTAAGAACCAGCGTTTAAACCTCCCCCCCCCCCCCCCACCACAACGTACTCATCTATAATGAGATCATCCCCAACCACTCTAGTCTGGATGCCAGTCATCCCTGGTTTCATTCTGAGGTACCCTGTCCAAGTCTTTAACATTCATCCTGGAGTCTGATTCCAGACACTAGTATTGGAAGTTATTCAGAGAGGATTTATTGAACTAATACTTGCTTGAAAAGGGCAGGTGGGCTTAGGAGGAGAGGCTGGGCTTGTATCTGCAGGATTTTATAAGAGTGGGCTTGATTGAAATGTGTAAGGGTCCTGAGGGGTGGATCTGGAGAGGATGTTTCATCTTGTGGACCATCTAAAATCATGGGTGGTTGTTTGGAAATAAATCAGCCATTTTGAGCCACGGAGAGGTGTAACATGGACACAGGCCCACGAAGTCTGCACCAACAAAAGACAGGACTGTCTGTTATCTGACATTTGGTATTGAGTGTGGAAGGTTGTGATCTGTCTGATTGGAAGATGAAGCGTGTCCCATGAGCTTATGTCTAGCCTTATTGGAATAGCATAGGAGGTTGAAGAGCTGTTAAGTGTTTCCAACATTTTCTGTTTTTAATTTTAGATTTCCGCAGGTTTTAGATTTCATAAAATAATTCAACATTTGTCTTGTTAAAGGTCCATTCTAAAGGTTTGAAACTTGGCATTTATGGGGACCTAGGCAAGTACACTTGTGGTGGCTACCCGGGTACCACCTTGGACAAGGTTGACTTGGATGCCCGTACCTTTGCCTCCTGGGGAGTGGACATGCTGAAGCTGGACGGCTGCTATTCAACCCCTTCCGACAAGGCTGTGGGTAAGGATTGGAGCAGGTGGCTGCCTCGTTTGGTAAAGAGAATGAAAATTCAAAGCTATAGAATTCGCTGAATTTCCATCCTGACCTCAAAGAGGCCATTGATTCAATCAACTGAGGAATTAAAGGTTCAAAGGTTCATTTTATTTATCAAAGTATGTATACAGAATACAACTCTTAAGATATGTCTTCTCCAGATAGCCATAGAATACAGAAAACATATCGTTGAAAGAAAGACATTAATCCCCCCCCCGCATGAAAAGAAAAATAAATAAAAACTTGTAAACCCCAAACACTCCCAACCCCTCCCTTACACAAGTACTAACGGATCACCTAAACCCCCAGCCAGCCAATTGGCATCAAGAAAGAATGGGTGAGAACACGAAAAATAGCATTAACTAAAAAGGCCAATTTGAACTACGATACTACCCATAAATCTCAGAATTTCGATAACACCTCCAAGACCCAGCATCTTCTCTGAGGGAAGTGACATGAGCCAGCAAGACTGTTTAGTTTGGAAGTTGTATTTCCCAATTGGATGTATGTGATTATAAAACTGGTGATTGACAGTATGAATAGAATTTGTACTGGCTCTTTGGAAAACAAAGCAATGGAACCCATTTTTCTACTCCTTCCCTGCAAATATTTTTCTCTATAAGTATTTGCTGATACCTTTTTGAAAGTTCAAGCCAAATCCAGTTATATGCACGTTGAAAAACTTGCAGTATCATCACTGGCACTAAGGTCTAAACAATCCACAGTATAACAAACATGAAAAAGTCTGCAGATGCTGGAAATCCAGAGCAACACACGCAAAATGCTGGAGGAATTCAGCAGTTCAGGCAGCGTCGATGGAAAAGAGTAAACAGTTGACGTTTCGGGCCGAGACCCTTCTTCAGGACTGAGAAGGAATGGGGAAGATGCCTCAGTGGAAAAAGTGGGGGGGGGGAGAGGGGAAAGAGGCTAGCTGGAAGGTGATGGGTGAGGACAGGTGGGTGGGAAAGGTCGAAGGCTGAAGAAGAAAGAATTTGATAGGAGAGGAGAGTGGACAATGAGAGAAAGGGAAGGAGGAGGGGACATGGCAAGATGTAATAGACAAGTGAGAAGTGAAAGGTCAGAGTGGGAGATAGCGGAAGGGGGACTTCAATTTGTTCACCAGAAGGAGAAATTGATATTAGTGCCATCAGGTTGGAGGGTAACCAGATGAAATATAAGGTATAAATTGAATACTCCTATAAATTGTACTTCAATGATGTATAAAACATCAAAACTGCAAAACAAAACATTAGTGCACAAATAGACATAATCAAAAACATGTCCAATGTAGTGCAAGAAGTTGTCGTAGTGTCCTGTTGTGGAGGTAGTTTCCCCATCCTAAAACAATTTAATATTGAAAGGTCCAAATAGAGTGGATGTGGAGAGCATATTTACATTCATAGGAGTGCCTAGGATCTGAGAGCACAACCTCAATGAAGAGATATTCCTTTAAATCTGAGAGATGGAGCAATTTCTTCAGCCAGAGGGTGGTAAATCAACGGAATCAGCCACAGAAGGCTGTGGAGGCCAAGTCACTGAGTATTTAAGGCAGAAATTGGAAGGTTCTTGATTAGTAAGGAGGTAAGGGTTACAGAAGGAAGGCAGGAGAATGGGATTGGGGGGTGGGAAGCGAAATCATCCATAATGGAATGGTGGAGCAGACATGATGGCCCAAGTAGCTAACGCTGCTCCTAAATCTTAAGATCTTAGTAGTGCTGGACATCCCAAGAATCTGATGGCTGTAGGAACAAAACTGTTCATGAATCTGCTCCTTTCCATACTGGAAGTACATTCTTGATCACATTAACTCACAGTATAAAATAATTCCCATTTCTTCACCTGGGTTTTTACTCATTGCCTGTTTCTTCCCTCATTATCTTTTCCCTCTGACCCTCGTATCACTAGAAGCAGTCGCTTTTTCTTTACTACTTTCATCATTATTTATGAATAACCGGTCTGCAGCTGATTTATTTTCTTGAGAGCCTCAATGGAATGTTCTCCAAGTGTCAGAAATCTAACTCTCTGACTCGCACTTGATTTGTAAGCCAGTGTATGATGGATATTTTAGCTGTTCTTAGGACTATTGATCAATTGGCTCCAGCATGCCAATGTCTGTAGCTCTGTGTTCAGAAGGGAATTGTATTTAGCCACAGAGTCTTGGAGAGATACAGCACAGAAATAAGTCCCTTGGCTCAATGGGTTTCCAGCAACCAATAACTAGCTCCACCCATTTCCACTAATCCTGCATGAATCCCGCTTTTTATTCCCCCGCATCCTCAGCAGCTTCTCCCACCTACAAGCTAAAGGGAAATTTACAGTGGCTGGTTTTTGGACTGTGGGAAGGAACAAGATCTCCTGGAAGAAACCTATACAGTCACAAAGGATGTGCAAACCCCACACAGAAAGCACAGGAGGATAGAATTGAATCCAGGTTTCTGACACAATAATAGTAGTCTTGTCTCTGGTGTCCTGTCACGTTTACCCCTTGGCCAGAATTGCCAAAAATAAATACCTAGTCACTTTCAGGGTTGTGGCTAGTGAGATCTAATTGCTGTTGCACTTCCTTCTTGACGACAATGACTACATTTCCTTTTTTTTGTAATTTATTTTTTATTGAAGTTCATCATCAAACAGACATTTCCATAAGATGCATTTCAAATATTGTGCATATGTATCATATAATCACATATGTCACAAATCTCCACGCAGTATTTGTCTGAGGTATACACCTGTGGAAAGTAAAACAAGCAAAAGAAAAGAACTATGTACAAGTATGGAGTGATTGTTTCTTTTTTACAACAGATTCATTGATTTGTGAGAATAAAATCAGGCCTATGAAGCATTATGTACAAACGTTTGTAGTTAAGCCATATTTCCTAGTATGAATCAAATTGTTCCAGCTTATGATTAACAGATGCTGTTATCTTCTCCATTTTGTAAATGTCCATTGTAATTTCCATCCATGCATTTAAAGTTGGGCTCTCTGGTGATAACCATTTCCTAGTAAGAGTTTTTAGCAGCCACCAACAGTATATTCATTAAATATTTATCTCTTTTCAACCATTCTTGAGGTAAATACCCAAAATATATGGTCTTACTCTCTAAGGGTATTTCACATTTGAAGATGTCTTGTAGGGCATTGTGTATCCCCCTCCAATAGTCTTTGATATCAGGGCAGCCCCAAAAAATATGATAATGATTTGCATTTTGATTTCTACAATTTCTCCAGCAAACAGGGAGGTTACTATCATAATGGGATTTCTGAGAGGGTGTAATAAAATATCTTATAAAGTTTTTCCATCCGAACTCCCTCCATTTCTGTGAACTGGTACACTTCTATTGATACCTCCATATTATTGTCCATTCTTCCTGGATATAATTATCCCTTCTTCCTTCTTCCATTTTGTTTTAATGTATGAAGTTGAATGTGTTTTAAGATTTGACAAACCCTTATACATGCTTGAAATGATTCTACTACCGTTATCTGAATTATATGCTTTTCTAAATAGTTCTATCAAGTATGTACTTGCCTTGGTTACATTTTTAAGCGTCCTATTAACATTGTCACATCTGTAAATACCGATTAAAAATCTTGTTTTTCTAATAAGTGTTTCTCTTTAAGCATTTCAAAACTGAACAGTGTTCCTTCTTCCATTATGTTGCAAAGAACTGTTATTCCTTTAGCTGTCCAGTCCTTAAATCTAGCATCCAGTCTATTTGGTGTAAAATCCGAGTCATATGCACACCATTTAAGAATTGCAATATCTCCCTCTAGATTATATTCTTATATTGTAGTTTTCCATATTTTAAGAGTCAATTTCACCCATGAGTTATCAATAGTATTTATGTACCTTTGCAGGTTGTTATCAACCAAAATTACTTGTATGGGGATGGGAAGTACCCACTCCTCAATGTTTTTCCATTGAGTGTCATATGCTGGGTTGCACCAACATATCACAGCTCTCAACTGTGCTGCAAAATAATAATCTCTAAGAGAAGGTAGGCCTCATCCCTCCTTTTCCTTTGCTAATTGCAAAGTTTTGAGACGAACTCTAGGCCTTTTACCCTTGCCAAATATACCTTGATAACATCTTATTCCATTCATTGAATTGATTTTGGTTAATCTCTATTGTTAGGGCCTGAAAGAGATAGAACAGTCTGGGCAGTATATTCATTTTAATGGACTCAATCCTTGAACTGAGACTAGAAAAAGGAAGCAGGTTCCATCTTGCCATATCTTCCTTAATTTTTTTTTATGTAAAGGCTGATAATTACATTCTGATAGTTTTGCCAAATCTTTTGACATAATGATGCCCAAATATTTGAAAGACTTTGTTTGCCATGCCCAGGGATATCTACTTTCAATTTCTCTTGGTGGGCTATAGTTATATGAAAGCAATTGGGTTTTATCTATGTTGATCTTTTATCCTGATAATTGACCATATTGTTCAAAGGATTGCATCCATTTAGGTAAAGAGTATGTTGGTTGCCCTAGATAGATCAAAATGTCATCCGCATAACAAGCCAATTTATGCTCTGTCCCTTTAATAGTAATTCCTCTGATAGCTTAATTTTGTCTGATGTATTGAGCTAATGGTTCCAGATATAATGTGAAGAGTAGCGGTGACCATGCACAACCCTGTCTCGTGCCCCTTTCTAGGGTAAGACTATTTGATAAATATCCATTGATTTTAATCCTAGCAGTAGGGTTGTTCAATAGTGTCTGTATAGTTTTAATAATTGTGTCTTGGATACCAAATCTATGTAAAACTCTGTGAAGAAAATTCCAATTAACCGAATCAAATGCCTTTTCAGCATCCACGCTTATCACTATTGCTTTGATTTTATTTTTTTGTATATGATCCATAATGTGAAGTCTCCTTCATATATTGTCTTGTGTCTGGCATTGTCGTATAAAACCTGTCTGATCGTTACGTATCAGTATTGGTAAAAACTCCTCTAATCGTTTCGCCATGATGGAGGTAAACAATCTATGATCTACATTAAGAACGGATATTGGTCTAAATGACCCGCATTCCATTTTATCCTTGCCTTCTTTTGGTATAGCTGAGACAACTGGGTGGCATTTGTGCCTTTTTTTAGAGCGCAGTTTAGTGTGGGGAGCAAAACAGGAATTAACTCATTTTTAAATTCTTTGTACCACTCTGCCGTATACCCATCTGATCCTGGTGACTTGCTCAATTTAAGCCTCAATTTAATTGCAGCTTTTAATTCAACTTCAGTTATGTTAGCAGTCATTGTTCTATTTTGTTCCTCGCTCAAAGTGGGCAACTCTAGAGAATTCAGCAAGGTGTCAACTTGGGTTATGCTTCCCCCGGAAGCCTGGAATATAGAGTTTTGTAAAACACTTCAAAAACGTCTTGAATTTCACTTAGCCATTCTTCATCATTTTTGTTTTTGGATCCCTAATTCTATGAATTGTATTTTCTGCTTTTTTTTTTCAGTTTCCACGCCAGTATTTTCATAGGCTTAGATCCACTTTCATAACATCTCTGTTTCAGAAACACCAAACTTTTCTTGATTTCCCGCATAGCCAAACTATTAATTTCATTCCTAATTTTTAAAATTTCCTCTAATGTATCCCGTGCCAAATTCAATTTCTGTTTTTTTCTCCAGTTCCCTCAGCCTATTTTGTAATTCCTCCAATGTTTTATTATATTTCCAAAGTATTCATTGGCTGAGATTGTGAAGGTGCTGCAGTAGTGCTGATTAATAAACCCTGGTGAGATTCAAGCAGAGGCAGGCAGTGAATGAGCTTTTTGGATTCCTCACCACACCAATGCTCAAAGTACATTTATTGAATTGAATGATCTTTATTGTCATTATACACAGGTACAATGAAACTCTGTTTAGCTTCCTCTCAGGCAATCAAACAAAGCGGCAGATAAAAACAAGGCAGTAATAGAAAAACAGTATTAAATAAATAAGTAGCAGAAAATAAGTTGCAGCAGCACCAGAACATCACAGTAATGCACAAAGTGCTATTAGTGCAAGTATTTGAGTCCTTGTGTGTGCATGTGTGTGCTCACAGTTTCAGTCATTGTTCTGTGGGAGTGGTGTGATGGAGGCCACAGCTCTGGGGTAGAAGCTTATTATTAAAGTATGCAATGTACAGCCCTGAGTTTCATCTTCCCACAGACAGCCACAAAACAAAGAAACCCTTCCAGAGAAAACAACAAACACTCAATGCGCAAAAAAGGAACAAATCGAGCAAACAGCAAAAAAAAACGAGAGAAAAACACAGAATATTAAACGTCAGACACAGAGTCATTGACACAGCCTAGAAATGTTGTTTAGTTCAGTCAATTTCAATTTAGCGCCGTGTTATTCATTGTCTGCAGGCTGCAGAGCCAGTGCAGCCTAATCAAAATGGCACAGAATAGCAGATAAAAATGGAGTGACCAGAAACACATATAACATGAACTGTACCAGTGACCCAGTTCTCGAAGCAATGGTGGTGACAATCTGCGTGCTGCCATTTGTGTCAGCAATTGGGAATCAGGCGAGTTTAGAGGAGCTGAAGGAATGGAGAAGGATGAGAGATGATTCCTTTTTAAAATTCTGTCACTTTTCCTTTTCTAGGTTATCCACTGATGTCAAAGGCGCTGAATGCCACTGGGCGTCCGATTGCCTTCTCCTGCAGCTGGCCAGCGTACGAAGGAGGTTTGCCACCTCGGGTAATGTCACAGCATCCTCAGCTCACTTGGGGTAGAAAAAGAACAGTAATTCAAAATGAGTGGTTCAACAGATATCTTGATTCCTGTGGCCAAAGAGTTTATCGCATAGAATAGGACCATTTGTCCTGGCTGCCATTTAAACTCTTACTTCCAACTAGTTCCCTCAACCTAACCCTTTGGTTTTATTTCCCCCCTATTCAGTGACATTTTTAGAGGTTGAGACTGATGAGACTTTGTGAACTGGACAATTTTTCCCTCTTGTATCATTTTTTAAAAATTGCGATACAGTGTTTAATAGGCCCTTTGAGCTACACTGTCCAGCAATCCGCCATTTTAACCTTAGCCTAACTGTGGGACAATTTACAGTGACCAATTAACCTACCAACCAGTACATCTTTGGACTATGGGAGGAAACCAGAGCACCCGGAGGAAACCTACGCAGTCATGGGGAGAATGTACAAATTCCTTGCAAGCAACGGCAGGAATTTGACCCTGTTTGCCTGTACTGTAAAGTGTTGTGCTAACCGCTCTGCTACCAGGCCTTGTGACCTCTTGTTTTGGATCAACAATAAGTGGAAATGTTTCTTTAATTTGCCCTCTTGCAATTTTTAAGTGCTCTTTTACATTGCTCCTTAACCTCTTGTCCTCTAGGGACTTGCACGTTAAGCCTGGATATGTATATTGTCAGGGTACAAATGTCAGCGCTCAGTGAGATTCTGTAGTTAATTTCTAACTTTAAGCAGCCTTGAGCGGCTTGCAGATGTGTCATGAAAGCAGCCTTTTGTAGAATGTCTCTACAAGGTGCAAAGTTTGACAATGGCAGTTTTTATCTGGGAGATTGGTTCTGCTGATTTGCTATTTTCACAGAATTGTACAATATGGAAACAGGCCATTTGTTCCAATCATCCATGCTGACAGTATGGACTGAATAATCACTTCCACATCTATTCCATCCCACCCTACCTAAGCAATTCAGGTAAACACTTAAGTGCTGTCAATGATTCAGTTTCAGCCAGTCCCTCGGACAGTGCATTCCAAATTTTCACACTCTGAAATAAGAAGGATCCCTCAAAACACCTCTAAATCTTTTCATCCTTACCCTAAACCTACATCCTGCAGTTTCATCTCCCTCTGATACCCTGCAATCTACCCTATTTATATCCTTATAATTTAATGTACTTCTATCACATCTGTTCTTAATCCCCTCTGCCTTGAAAATATCTCACTGTTCCTTCTTCATTACTGAGTTTAAATCCTGAAGCTCCCTGCCCAAAAGCATTGTGGGAGCAGAAGGCATGCAAGAGAGTGACTCACCTCACCCTTATCGAGCACCTGGGAATGGGGTGTAAATACTGATGTTACCAGTGACACTCCCACCCTGAAAGTGAATAAACAGAAGCCAATCCTGATAGGAAGCCTGGGCTGTGGTTTAAAATCTGTAGAGTGGTTTAGTTTATGCAGCTGAGGGGAAGAGAATTTAGTTGGACGAATGCCCAGTGTCTGCGGGGCAGGCTTGAGGGGCCTGGTTGTCTTCTATTTTCTTATGTGTTCAGCCTCACTCTGCAGGCAAGTGTCTGCACACATTTTACTGGGGTATTCTGCCTCCTCTGCCCCCATCAAGCAATATATTCCAGATTTCAGTCATCCCCTAGGTGAAAGAATCCTACTTCAAATACTCTCTAAATCTCCTATCTACTGCTACTTCTGCTAAAGGGGAAAAGTTCCTTACTACCTACCCCAAACCCAAGTTTGTGCAACAGAGTCAGATTCCACCCTGACCTTCTCCGTTCCAAGAAAAACTCATCCAACCTGTCCCATTTTACTTCGTAATTCAAATGCACCATTCCCAAACTACAACATGCTGAGGAAAGCAGTATCCATTATCAGGGATAAATTGGCAAAACAGTAACAGGTAGAATTTAATCCTGAAAAGTGAGAGTTACATGCTCTGTTCTCACTGTTGCTATCAGGAGGAAGGTACAGGATCCTCGGGACTCTCACCACCAGGTTCAGGAACAGTTATTAATCCTCAACCATTAGGCTCTTGAACCAAAACGGATAACTTCTCTCAACTTCACCTGCTCCATCATTGAAATGTTCCTATAATCTATGGACTCACTTTCAAGGACTCTTAATCTCATGCTCTGGATAAGTGTTGTTTGTTTATTATTATTTATTATTTCTTTCTTTATGTATTTGCACAGCTTTTTGTCTTTTGCACGGTGTTTGAATGCCCAAGTTTAGTCTTTCATTGATTTTGTTATGGTTATTACTCTATTAAGAATTTATTGAAAATGAATCTCAGGGTTGTATATGGTGACATACAATATATGTACTCTGATAATTAATTTACTTTGAGCATGGTTTTGTGGTGTGCCAGCCAGAACAGCCAGTATTTCAGATGTTTTATATGGTTGTATAACCTTGAACATTTATTCTATGCCTTGACTTAAAGAAGGCAACCATCCCATGTGCCTTCTTAACTGCCATATCCACCTGTGCTGCTGCCTTCCTTGGACATGAACAGCAGAGTTCTCAGTAGTTCTAGGGTCCTACTATTGTGTACTGTATATCCTAGTCTTTTTCCTAAATGTAACGCCTCCCATTTTCTTCCAGGGTTAAAGTCTTCCTATCTGTCACTGTTTTGCCAATTTTTACCAATTCATTACTATTATTCTCACTATGACTGTATGTGTTTCTTCCTACAATCCAAAGATGTGCTGGTAGGTTAATTGGGTATTGTAAATTATTCCTTAGTGTAGTTAAATGCAAAAAGAATCAAAGGGAAGTTGAAGGGCAGTGTGAGAGAGAATAATTTGCAGTGCTCCAGGTAAATAAAGAATGGAAATGATAGCACTGCTCTTTTGCCAAACGGTATTTTTCTTTACTGAGCACTGCTCATTATATTGAAGGATTTGCTTGATTTCATTGCCTCGTCTCAAAGGGCCTGAATGTTAAAGTGGTAACTGATTAGATTATTACAGCCTCTTCCATCTTCCATCTTCTGATAAGATTACACTGTTGGAGTGCAGATCAGCACAGTGATGGGTTAACGCATCCAGCTCTGCTTGGAGTTGGAACAATGTGTTCCAAAGTTCAAAGAATATTAAAGTACGTATATACATACTTTACTACCCTGAGGCTCATTGTTTTATGGGCACACAATACTCAATAAATCCACAATGGAATAATAACCATAACAGAAACAATGAAAGATTGCACCAATTTCGGCATTCAACCAGTGTGGAAAAGACTAAACACTGTACAAATACAAAAAGAAAAGAAAGAATAATAATAAATATCGAGAACATGAGTCCTTGAAATTGATTCTGTAGCTAGTGAGAACGTTTCAGTGATGGGGCAAGTGAGGCTGAGTAAAGTTATCCCTTTGGTTCAAGAGGCTGATGGTTGAGGGGTAATAACTGTTTCTGAACCTGGTGGTGCGAGTCCTGAGGCTCCTGTACCACCTTCCTGAAGGCAGCAGTGAGAAGGGCTTCAGTTCTGCCTCTTTATCCGAATCGGTTTTCTGTAGGTGAACTACACTCTGCTGGGGGAGATCTGCAATCTCTGGAGGAACTATGGTGACATCAGCGACTCATGGGACAGCGTTCGGGACATCGTCAACTGGTACGAGAAGCACCAAGATATCCTGCAGCCGGCGGCTGGCCCGGGGAGATGGAACGACCCAGACATGGTATGTGGACACTGCCTCATGGGGCCAATCTGCCCTTCAGATTGAAAGATACAGGTTTATGGGCTACAGGCACTTTACGGTTTCCACACCCCTTGTTATATTTTCCTTGGACTGTTCTGAATGCATAGCTTGAATGGGAACAGCTGACTTCCCTTCACAAGATTGTGGGTTGATGTCTCATTCCAGTTATTCCAGTTCAAAGGCAGTGTTGCATTGCCAGGAATATGGCTTGTAGGAAGGGTGGTAAATCACTTGCTTGGCTGTTGTATTGTGTGGTATCTCATTGCTGCAGCTTTGAAGTTGAGACAATAGGCTTCTTAGAGTTGTGAAACTTCTTAGAAGTCATGAAATAAGATTTTAAAAAGTACACTTTGCCTTAGCACGAGCTTCTTTGTGTCCTTATACCAGGGGTTCCTAACTTGGGATCCACAGATCCCTTAATGGTATTGGGAACTTCTGTACTTGGCGCAGGTGTGGCCAGTCCCCCGCTCCTGCAGCTCAGAAATCACCTGGGCCATCTTCAGATTCGTCTGGGGATCGAGGATGGAGCGGGTCAGACGGGCCACCATGCACAAGTCCCTGGACAACGAGGGCAAAAACGTCCCCAGTGTCGCCCTCACCCTGATGGCCAGCTTCGTGTGTGGCTGCATCAGGTTGTGTGTGGATCCCAGGTATGTGGGCACAGGTTCTACCTGTCGCCCTGGCTACGAAAGATGGGTCTGGCCCCTTTCCCGCGTAACACCCTTGTCAGCTGGTCGTTGCCGCCATACCTGTCCTCCGTAGAGAAGTTCTTTCAGGTCAATGCTTTCGACCATCAGGCCATCAGGCATCAGAAGTTGATCAGGCTGTCAGCACGTAAGGTCCTGCAGGAGAAGGATGAGATGGACACAGTGGGGTGGTTCCCTGAGCAGACTGTCCAGTTCCTGGCAAAATGCCTCATCGCCAGACCTCACCAACAGGCACCAAGACCTCGCCTGGCTGGCGGTGAGAGGGGCCCTCCCAGTCCGATCCCTCCTGTATGCCCGGAACGTCGTCTCCACACCCCTCTGCCCACGGGAGGACTGCAGTGAGGAGGAGTCAGTGACCCACCTCTTTGCACACTGTGGGTTCGCGGAGAAGGTGTGGAGGAGGATGGAAGGGGCAGTGTCGAGGTTCAACCCCCGCAGCTGCGTAACAGAGGACTGTGATCTACGGGCTGTTCCCGGGGACGCACATCCGGATGCCAACTGAGATTTCCTCTGCAAACCTCCCTATTTCTTTCTGCTCCTTTTGAGATATTTCTGAAAACCCACATCAGCTTCTGCATATTGGGATTGCCTGAGTCCATATATTTTGAGAAGCATCGTGGGAAGGTTTTGTTATTGGACTTTGGTCATTGACACACATGACACTTTCACTGTAAGCTTTGATATTTCAACGTACAGGAGACAAGTAAAGCCTATTTAAAAGAACGCAGGTTGGTTGTCATTGCAGTGCACTAATCTCGTCCTCTTGTTTTACTTAATCCTCCCTCCAGTTGATCATTGGCGACTTTGGCCTGAGCCTTGAGGAGTCCAAGTCACAGATGGCTCTTTGGGCCATTCTTGCGGCACCCCTCTTCATGTCTAACGACCTGCGGACAATCTCCAAGTCGGACGCTGAGATCCTACAGAACAAGCTGCTGATCAAGATTAGTCAAGATCCGCTGGGAATTCAGGGCCGTATGATACTGAAGGTAATCAATGGAGGAAAGGGTAGGACTGGTGACAGGTGTAGGAGAGAAAATATTTAGTGGGGGAATGCATTCAATGGTCTTTGCAGGGGAATATCAACATACAAAGGGCAGTGGGGCTTGGACTCAGTACCAAAAGTACACAGTGTGAGACTGGGGTCCTCCAAGTAACCAAAATATGCAAAGTCCGGGTGCTATTAAACTACGTGGATTGAAAAATCACAGGTCAGTGTCTGTGATTGTTTCTGGTTAGGACGAGGTTAGAGGCTCTGTACGAGTGTGTATGCTGCAGCGAGGGTAGCAGGTGGAGGCCTGTGTTTGTACATCATGTGATCACGTATATGTGCGTCACGTGACAGTGGGTTTGTGGTTTTTGTACGGTTACAGTAACTTGTTCGCATGACTTTCATCTCCAATGGCTTTATGAAACTCAAATTGCTTGAATCTTTTCTCACTGCAACTAAATAAACTATTGGCAGTTGCTCTGTTCTTGCATAAACTTGAAAGAAATAGGTGCAGGAGGTTGGCCTACAGTCTGTCCACTGTCCTTATCAGGGAGAATTTCTGTCAACATCTTTACCAAGCTCCTTCCACAATTTCATATATTTTGATAAGATATTGAGTACGAGCCAAAACTTAAACAATGGTGAACATTTTTCTTCAAAAATATGTACAGTAAATGCAGGGCCAGTGACTGTCGGTCCTCCTTCACAGAGCCTCTATGGTGACTGCACCAGGCTTCAGTGCGTCCCTCAGCACGTACTCCTGCTCCCTGGTTTGTGCCAATCGGCAATGTTTCCTTGCAGAAATCAGCATGCACTGGAAGACCCGCGAGCTTAGGGCAGACCAAAGCGTGTCTTTCACTGAGCTTCCAGCAGCACTTTTGATGTTGGCCTCAGGAAACATCCCGTACCTTGTATCACTGTTACGCAGGTGCTCTGGGTAGACCTGTGACAACCCTTGCAACCTTTTCCAGACCTTGGCAAACACAAGTCCACAGGGAGCTGGGTATTCATTTCCTCAAAAGCTGCGTGTGTTGAGAGAGACTCTGACTATACAGGAAGGATCTGATGGGATGGGCCCCTCTCACTACCATATTTAAAACTCTTTTTAAATAAGCCTGAAGTTATGGAACTCTGCTGCTTCAATGCTTAACTTTTTTTTGGGTCAGGGAAAATAATCTCTCTGCAGTAACAATTACCACATTGCAAAATTGGTTATCTGCCCTATTCAAAGCCTTGTGGTGAATTGATGTGGAAATCCAGAAACTTTGTAGCTATTGGGCAGACTGAGGGAAGAGGAGACACAGCTTTTGTGAAACTAAAGGGTTGGCTTGACGTCCAACAATAAGTGAGTTTTATCATCAGCCTGAGGTTGGTTTGGGTAATAATGTATCGTTAGCATACCTGCCTGTTTCAGCAAGTATCAATTTGCTGTGTTTTCCATGCCTATGTCATATTCCCCACACTTTCTGTGCCAGGAGAAGTCTAGTATTCAAGTCTGGATGCGAGTGCTGTCCTCCTCAACCATGGCTTTCGCTTTCTTCAGCCAGCGCACCGACATGCCTTACCGGTATACCACATCTCTGACCCAGCTCAACGTCACGGCCCCAAAGGTGTACTCGGTGAGTGGGGGCTACCTCTCTGCAGGCTGAAAATGATTCGGCGAAGGGGATGGGTGCAAATGGTCAGCTCACATTCGAGGGGGTGCTGCGGAAGATCCCACAAACAGGAGCACTTTCCAAAAAGAGAGGGCTGAGGTGACATAATGCTTTCTGAAAATTAGATTGGTGTGATGTTCAGAATAGTCCAAAACTATTTTGCTTGCTTGGTGGGGGGAGGGCACTGATGCTTACTGCTGAAGTGGGGGGTGGGGGAGAGAGGGACAATGCTTTGCTGTAGCTTGTGTGTGGGAGGGGAGAGAAGGAGGGCTTTGGGGTTCTAACTTAATGTCATTCTTTGGGGTACTCTTCTGATTTTTGTGGATGTCTGTGAAGAGTAAGAATTTCAGGTTATATATTGTATACACTCTCCAATATTAACTGGAACTACTGAACTGTTAAATCCAATGGGGAATTCTGGTGAATTTCTATTGTTATGACTCTTTCTAGCGTGTGGATTAATTGAGGCAGAGTGCAAATGATACATGAAAGGGGAAGCTGGATAAATGTAAGGGGGAAAGGAATGGGAGGTTCAAGTTTAATAGTCATTCAACCATACGTGAATGCAGCCAAACGAAACAAATCACTCCAGGACCGAGGTACAAAACACAGTACCAAAAGTCACACACAGCATAAAACACGTATAGCACATATAAGCTAGCAAGCACGTAAAATGAAGCCCCACAAAAAATATGTAGCCCGCAGCCCTGAATCCATGAACACAGCAGAAATCTGCTGTCGACCATAATAAAGCTTGTCTTCTGCTGAGTGAACACTGGGGGGCAGCACCAACTCCAGCTTGGATGCTGTCTCACACCACCTCCGGTGCTCAGGAGTGGGATGAGGTTTGTGTGGGAATTTACTCAACAGTGAGAGTGAGTGTGTGTGAGTGTGAGAGAGAGAGGGAGAGGGAAGCTAGAATCAGATGTATTGGTATTACAGTAGAGTAAGGGGAACCACAAAAGCATGAGAGAGGAGCTGGCTAGAGTTGATTGGAAGGGGACACTTGACAGGGATGACAGTAGAGCAGCAATGGCTGGAGTTTCCGGGAGTAATTTAAAAGACACAGGATCAGTTCATCCCAAAGAATTAGCATTCTAAAGGGAGCATGAGACAAACATGGCTGACAGACAGCATAGAAGCAAAAAGAGAGAACGTATGATGCAACTAGGAAGCTAGAAGATTGGGAAGCATTTTAAAACCAGCAGAAGGCAACTAGAAAGCAATAAAGAGAGAAATGATGAAATAATGACGAAAGATAAAGGTAAGCTAGCCAAATATAAAAGATGATTTCTTTTTCCTGATAAGGGAAAGAGACACAAGAGTGGACATTGGACCATTGGAAAATGTCGCTGGAGAGGCAGTAATGGGGGACAAAGAAGTGGTGGATGAGCCGAATAAGTATGTTGCATCAGTCTGCAACGTGACAGGCACCAGTAGTATGTCAGAAATTCAAGAGTGTCAGGAGTCAGAAGTGAATGTGGGTGCTATAACTAAGAAGAAAGTGCTTGGGAAGCTGAACGGTCTGGTGGTAGATATGTCTCCTGAACTAGATGTACTACACCCCACTATTTTGTAAGAGGTAGCTGAAGAGATTGTGGCAGTGTTAGTAATGATCATTTAAGAATCACTAGATTGATTCTGGTGGACTGCCAAATCACAAATGTCATGCCACTCTGGGAGGGAGGGAGGCAAAAACAGGAAATTATAAGCCAGTTAGCCTGACTTCAGTGATTGGCAGGTAGTATTGAGAAAACGGGTATGGAAGGACTTGGATAGATCTGGAGAATGGGCATAAACTTGGCAGATCAAATACAGAGTGGGATGAGTATGGTCCAGCACTTCGATTGAAGGAATAAAGGCATAGACTATTTTCTAAAAGGGGAGTGAATTTAAAAATCGCAGGTTCAGCATATTTGGGGGTCCTAGTGCAGGATTTCCAAAAGGTTAACTTGCAGTTTGAATTGGTGGTAAGGAAGGCATTGATTAATAAAGTGTTCCAAGTCATCTATCTTGTTAGATTCATTTACTACATTCTTAAATACTTCATCAATGTTAACATGTCATTGAATGCCTGGAACAGGCCTTGTGGCCCACTATCAGTCACCATTTACGTGTGGGATTCCCCCAGCCTGGGGTCTGTGGACCTCTCCATTGACGGTAAGGCTTCTTGGCATTAAAACATTTGGGAATCTCTGACTTGCACTAGCCGTCTTCTCACATTCCCCCAGATTCTTCCCCTCACCTACACACAGGGCAGCTTACAGTGGCTGATTACCTTACCAACCCTCCCAGCTTTGGGGTGTGGAATAAAATCATAGCACCTGGGGAAAACCAGGGTGATTGTATAAACTCCTGACAGATGGTGCCAGAGGTCAGGATCAAACTTGGGTATCTCTGCTACTTTGGGATGTTTGATTAAAAATACCGATGCAGATCTTCATTTCTGTTTTTAAAAACATTTCTTTCCCTCAGCAGGGCCTAATGAACAGCTTTAAGCACCGCCTCCAGTTTGTGTTGCCCTGATCTGTCGGGTTTTGTTTCCTCCATGTTTAGGCAAAGGACGTGTACACAGGTCGTGTCCTGCACGGCCTGGAGTTTGACACCAAGTTCACTGTCTCTATTAATCCAAGCGGAGTGGTTATGCTCTACGTGTATCCAGAAGACCAGTTCAAACTAAACAGAAGGCCCAGAGACTACCCACTACTGCTGTGAAGGAGCCTCCATCACCATGGCAACAGAAGGCCCAAAGCCTGTACTTGGCTGTCATGAAGCAGCATTAACCGCTATCGATGATCTGGTCTTTAATTCTTTGTGCATTTCATTGCAAATTGGGCATACTTTATGCTTAGGTGGGAAATTCTGAAGGGATTACTTATCCCATTGGCTCTTGATGGTCTATTTTATTAATGTAGTTTTCCTTTGATCATGGTGTTTCTGGTACTCTAAGGGTTAAGCAGTCAGTGTGGATGTCTTGGTCACTCGATGCCCATTGACTGTCCATTCTCTCAGGTAAAAGTGCACAGCACTCTTGGAGGCTATTCAGCCCAACATGGATCGTCCTCCAGACATAGACCAATAATAGGGCTGTTATCAAACAGGC
This sequence comes from Hypanus sabinus, assembly GCF_030144855.1. NCBI lineage: Eukaryota > Metazoa > Chordata > Chondrichthyes > Myliobatiformes > Dasyatidae > Hypanus > Hypanus sabinus. The sequence goes on from NC_082734.1 coordinate 16,918,045, forward strand.
TGCTTCATCCTTCATCCTGGATGGTAGGTGAAGCATTTAACACATTAAGCTTGGGATGGAATGATTTTTGTTCTTTAACAGCATACAATTTACTAACAAGGGTCATCTGATCACTCAAAGCCAGACATCCTGATTCCACTGTTTTCCACTGGAATATCATGGTCAGCCTGTGCCAACAGGACTGTACCTTTGGAAAAACTAAGCCCCTCGAGTAGTGAAAATGGGTTCAAGAGTACAGTAGCCTAATGGTCAAATTACTGGATTGGCAGCCAGACCTCTGGAATGTTGAGCTTGAGCTATGAGTTCATTTCCTGTGGAGGCAGCTTGAGAACTTAAATTCAACAAAATAAATAAATATTGATTTTTACCATAAAAGATTCTGCAGATGCTGGAAATCAGAACAATGTGCACAAAATACTGGAGGAACTCAGCGAGGTTAGGCAGTATCTATGGAGTTGACCTTTCAAGCTGAGGTCCTTCATGACGACTCATTGGTTTTTGAATTAATATCATTGGCAGTAACGGTAAAGCCACGGAGCTGTTAAACAAACCCGCTTGGTACATTAGTGACAACCAGAGAGGAAATCTCTCCTTATCTGGGGTGACACTTAAGTGATTAACTCAGCTCAGGGACACTTGGTGATGGGTACTAAATGGTGGCGTGTTCCCACACATCCACACCCCTGGAACAAATCGATTTATAAAAAAAAAAGTTTGCATTTCTAATAGTTAGAATTGGTTTAAATGTGGCAGAGTGAAGCACTCCAGCCCTCGATTACTCTGGGTGAGCACTGGAACAGCTGGTCACCTCAATATAGGAAGGATGTGGAAGCTATGGAGAGGGTGCAGAGGAGATTTACCAGGATGTTGCCTGGTTTGGAGTACAAGTCATATGAAGCAAGGTTAACAGAGCTGGGACTTTTCTCTTTGGAGCGTCAAAGAATGAGAGGGGACTTGATCGAGGTCTACAAGATTATGAGAGGCATAGATAGGGTGGATAGTCAGTACCTGTTTCCCAGGGCACCAATAGCAAACACCAGGGGGCATATGTACAAAATTAAGGGAGAGAAGTTTAGTGGAAACATCAGGGGTAAGTTTTTTTACACAGAGGGTTGTGAGTGCCTGGAATGACTTGCCAGGGATGGTGGTGGAGGTTGAAACATTAGGGGTATTTAAGTGCCTCTTGGACAGGCACATGGATGAAAGAAAAATAGAGGGTTATGGGTAGTGTGGGTTTAGTACTTTTTTTCAAGGATTATATGGGTTGGCACAACATGGAGGGCTGAAGGGCCTGTACTGTATTGTGAATTTTTTTGAATGAGCTGAGAGAGACACTTAACTGAAAGAACTTTGGATTTTTTTAACCTTGGGGAACTGCAGATATCTCAGTTATTGAAAATATTTAAGGCTGGTGTTGTCGGACTGTGAAAGATTGGAGGGGCTCAATGAGGAAGATATTGTGGAAGTTCAGCTGTGATTGTACCGAACGGCAGTCAGCTGGGGCCTGAGTGACCTCCAACTGCTCTTGGTAGTTAACGTAGTGGTTATGTTACCAGATTAGCAACTGAGCACTTGGACCATTGATCCAGGGATATAGAATCAGGCTCTTCAGCTGATCTTACAAGATCCAATTCCACTGCAGCCACTGAAAACTTCCAAGTATGAAATAAACAGTAATTAAGGAAATCTCAAACTGATGCTTGGAGTTAGGTAATAATGGCCGTAAAACTACTGAATTGTCATTCAGTCCTTCAGATTGATTAATAAGTGGGGAGGAAATCTATCTCGTCCTTAACTCGTTTGGTTTACATGCAACTGAAGAACCATCAATGTGCTTGGTCCTTAAATACCTCCTCGGGTCAAAGGCGTGGTAGCACAAGGAGAGTTTCTCTCTTCCGTTAAAGGGTGGTGGTTCTCATTCTGTGGGAGCATCACTGCTGTTATACCTCATCCGTCAAGAGCAGTGTGTTCCTGGTGTCTGTGATGTCTGTGTGACAGAGCTAGTTTGCTGGTTGACTACAGGTACATACGTGCACATTGTTCCAATTCCATTATTTGTTCAGTTCCCTTTTGCAAGTCACCATTCAGACTGCCTCCACTGCCACTTCAGTGAATGTGAATCCAACTGTAATAACTGACCATGAGTTTTCATTGCCCTTTGATCTTCCTGACTTTCCTGTTGTTGAGTTATCTTTAATCCCAAATTTCACAAATCACCAGATGAGACGAGTTCTTTTGTTAAATTGCACTTTAAAAATACTTACTAAGGCACTGAGATTGTTGTTTACTCCACAGTAAAGCAGCTATACTGTGATGGTGGTGGAAGAATTAAGCAAATAGGGTGATGGATTGGGTGCTGAAAGATGTCTTCTTCAGCAAAAAAAATCTGGTTTTTTAAAATCAGCATGTTGCTTCTGTGAATTTGTACTTTCTTAAAAAATAAAAACATTACCATATGTTCTGCTGTCAAAGTGCTCTTTGAATGAGGGGATATAGTTACAATAAGAGGAGGTGGTTATTTACAAATGATTATTTGTGGTGGTCCTTCGCATGTTGTCTGTTCTGTACGAGGCCGAGTTGCTAGCTCGAAGCTGAACCCGGTGCGTGTGGAAGGCAACGGGGTTCAAACCCGGGACCAGCCCACTCACGGGTGCGGATGGCACTACAGCAGCAGTCGGCTATTTACAATATGATTGCATAACAATGTCTTCCTACGGCCGGTGGGAAATCACTGTAATCCTATACCTCAGACAATGGAGAGTCAGTCACTGAAGTTTTCTTTAGGCAGTTGAGGGTTATGGAAACTGACAAAGAAGATGGGCTGAGATCATAATCAATGGTAGAGCCCACTTGAGCGACCGGGTGGTCTAGTCCTGCCCAACTCACGCGAGAGTAACCCTACAATTACTGCCGAAATTTGGCAAGGAGTTTCTGAATGACAGTAAGATATCAGTTCTCCTGTGCTTGCAGGGGTTCCCAACCTTTTTAAAGCCATGGACCAATACCGTTAAGCCAGGTGTCCATGGAACGCGGGCTGTGGTCTAAAGTTCAGTGTGTTGCTCAACCAGCTCAGCAACATTTGACATCAACTGATCAGCCCACCACAGGGACTCACCACTCAGCTGGTCAGAGGCCAATCACATAAGAGGGGAGGTTAGTGTCCCATTAGATTAGATTCAACTTTATTGTCATTGTGCCAAGTACAGATACAAAGCCAATGAAATGCAGTTAGCATCTAACCAGAAATGCAAACTACAGTGTTATTTACAAAATAACTGTGAATGAAAAATAAGTGCTACAGCACACAAATCTAAAAGTACTGAGACAGTACAGTATGGGTGTAATTCTGCTTAGTGCTGTGATGTGAGGTTCAGCAGGGTCACAACCTCAGGGAAGAAGCTCTTCCTGTGCCTGCTGGTGCGGGAGCGGAGGCTCCTGTAGCGCCTACCGGATGGGAAGAGTGAAAAGTCCATGGTTAGGGTGAGATGCATCCTTGATAATGCTTTTTGCCCTGCCCAGGCAGTGTTTATGGTAGATGTTCCCAATGGTGGGCAATTGGGTGCCGATAATCCGCTGGGCAGTCTTCACCACATGCTGGAGTACTTTGCGGTCCGATACAGGACAATTGCCATATCACACTGAGATGCAGTTAATGAGTATGCGCTGAATGGTACAGCGGTAAAAGTCCGTCAGTATCCTGGGACAGAGGTGAGCTTTCTTGATTCTCTGCAGGAAATAAAGGCACTGTTGCACCTTTTTGATTGGGATGGAGGAGTTCAGGGACCAGGTGAGATCCTCTGAAATGTGGACACCAAGGAATTTGAAGCCTGATACACTCTCCACTATAGCTCAATTGATGTAGATGGGGACGTGAGTGTGGCTCCTAGCATGCCTGAAGTCTACAATGATCTCCTTGGTCATCTGGGTGTTAAGGGCCAGGTTGTTGTTGGCACAGCACGCGGCCAGGTGCTGGACCTCGTCCCTGTAGGCCATCTCGTCATCCCATCTGATCAGGCCAATCACTGTGGTGTCATCTGCGAACTTGATTACGGAGTTAGAACCATGTACAGGAACACAGTCATTGGTGAAAAGGGAGTACAGAAGAGGGCTCAGGACACAGCCTTGAGGCACGCCGGTGTTCAAGGTGAGAGTGAAGGAGGAGAGGTTGTCTAGCTTAACAGATTGTGTTAGTCAGAAAGTCCAAGGTCCAATTGCAGAGGGATGAGCTGATACCAAGCTGGCGAAGTTTGGCGATCAGCTTGGAGGGGTCACAGTATTGAATGATATTAAATATCGGTGATCCCGTTTGTGTGTAAATTGGCAATAGAATAAGCCATTCAAAGCCTTTTCCGTTTTCACTCAATGATTGGTGAATTGCTGGAAATATGCAAATATTGAAATAAGCAAACAGTTTTGGAAATGGATAATGTCAATTAAACTGAATGATTTTTACATAATAAGAAACACAAGTGATGAGATCTTTCACATCAACTGTATAAAAAGCAGGATTTATTCTGAGCAATGTTCAATCACCTTGAGCTAAAAGATGTAACGCTGATTAGAACTGAATGTGGTACAAATTAAAAACTCATTCTGCTACCAACATAAATCATGCAATTTTTTGGATTGGGAGATGGTGGGAGCTCCTCCTGTCTCTCATGATAGGGGGAGGTGATGACCCATCTCCTTCACCCTCTGAGGGAGGAATTATGGCGAATTCTCACCACAATTCAAGCATTCAAAATGGTACAGATTTTTTTTCCCTGCAACTGATGTCCTGTGATCCTGAAGCAGTCTAGTTGAGAGATCTGCTGGTTCTGGTCAAGCTGGTGGAGTTAGGGGTCAGTTTAGGGATGAGGAGAAGTTAAAGGAGGAGCAGGAGGCTGTTTCCAGAATCCAGGTCGGAGCATTCCACAGCCGAAGGTTAGTGATCCTGGAGGTTGGGTTGGTAGGCGCTGATCTCAAGGTCAGCAAATCCAGACTTGGAGATCAACGTGCTTTAAAAACCTGGGCTTCTGCAATTGGATCCTTGACTTCCTCACTGGGTGACCTCAGTCTATGCAATGCAGATCACAAATAAATAAAAACGCAGAATGCTGGTAGAACTCAGCAGGCCAGACAGCAGCTATGGGAGGAGGTAGTGTCGACGTTTCGGGCCGAAACCCTTCATCAGGAGTGAAGTAACATGGGATGGTCGAGGGCGGATCAGAAATAACATCTCCTCCTCGCTGACAATCAACACTGGCACACCTGAAGGGATGCATGCTTGGCCCACTGCTCTACTCTCTCTACACCCGTGACTGCCTGGCCAGACACAGCTCAAACACCATCTATAATTTTGCCGACTGAACAGCTATAGTTGGCAGAACTTCAGATGGTGATGTGAAGGTGTACAGGAACGGGACAGGCCTTCTGGTCGAGTGGTGCCGCAACAACGGCCCTGCACTCAACGCTTGTAAGAGCGAGGAACTGATTGTGGACTTCAGGAAAGGTAAGTCGAGGGAGCACATGCCTATCCTCATTGAGGGATCAGAAGTGGGTAGGTTGAGCTGCTTCAAGTTCCTGGATGTCAACATTTCTAGTGATTTTTCCCGGGCACAACTTATTGACGGAGTAACAAAGTTCAAGTACATTTATTATCAAAGTATGTATACATTATACATCTGAGATTTGTCTCCTTACAGGCAGCCACAAAACAAAGGAAGTGCAGGTTGATGGGAGTAGGCAGTTTAACTGGTTTCGGCATGAACTAAACAGGCCAAAGGACCTGTTTCTGTGCTGTACTTTTCTATGACTCCAAACTTCGAAAGAACCAAAAGACCATCGAACACCCAGTGCACAAATCGTGCAAACAATAACATTAAGCAAATGGCTTCAGAACTGAAGATCTACAAAGTACACAAAGCCAGGTCTCAGTTCATCGCGAAGACGTTGTGAGACCACGGGTGCAAAGCCAGGCATCGCCGCGACCAGGAGCAGGCCACTGCCTCAGTTCAGCACGGAGCTGAGTAAACGTCAGGGAGCAGCGCGCAGAATTGGCCCTCGCCTCGCTTCCAGTCCCGACACCAGTGTTTTCAAACCTGGCCCAGCACTTAAACCTTACAAACGTTGGGTTATTCCTCACTCGGACCGCTCTAGGGCCTGAACCCCAAAGCCATGATTCGACCTGTACCCAACTTTTCAAATTTGGCCCAGCACTTAAATTGATCAGACCGAGACTTCCCTCACTTTCAGGGATATCACAACCCTGCTTTGACCACACCCCTGCCTTCACTTGCCTCGACCACGCCTCGCCTGCTCCTGCACCTCTGTTTTCCTCGACCACGCCTTGCATTATTTCATTAGGGGTTTGAGGAGATTTGGTCTGTCACCGAAGATGCTCATAAATGTCTACAGATGTAACATGGAGAAGATTCCAACTGGTTGCATCACCGTCTGGTATGGAGAGGCCTCTGCACCGGATTGGGCAGGCGTGGCCCCTAGGCAGCTTGGGGGGATAAGTGCCAGGAGGGAGACTAGTGGGGAGGGACGAACAGACACAGGCATCACAAAGGGAGCAATCCCTGTGGAAAGCGGGGGGTGGGTGGTAAAGATAGTGGTAAAGATAGTGGGGGGTGGGTAAAGATAGTGGTAGGTAAAGATAGTGGGGGGTGGGTAAAGATAGTGGTAGGATCCCTTTGGAGATGGCTGAAGTTGCGGAGGATGAAGTGTCGGACGCGGAGGCTGATGAGGTGGTAGGTAAGGGCGAGGGGAACTCCATCACGGTTAAGGCGGTGGGAAGATGGGGTGAGCGCGGATGTCCGGGAAATGGAGGAGATGCAGGCGAGAGGGAGAGGGAAACCCCATTCTTCGATGTCCTGGAGCAGAAAGCCACATTCTGGGAAGAGATCTGGCGGAGGTGAAGGAACTGAGAAAGGAAAAGCATTTCTTACAGGAGGGAGGGTGGGAAGGGGTGGAGTCAGGAGTTGGGGAGTATTACTGGGGAAGGCTTCAAACTGGGACTGTTTTATGCAGCCAACAATAGGCAGACTTAGCAGAAAAACCCCTGAAGACATTTATTTATTTATTTACTTGGTGATGGAGTATGGAATGGCCCTTCCGGCCCAACAAGCCACTCCACCCAGAAACCCTAGCCTCGTCACAGAATGAGTGACCAACTAACAGTGGGACTGTGGGACGAAACCAGAGCAGCTGCAGGAAGCCCAAGTGCTGGAGAGCACAGAGCGACCACTCCCCGCTGAACATCGACGGCTCCTCGGTTGAGATCGTTAAGAGCACCAAATTTCTTGGTGTTCACCTGACGGAGGATCTCACCTGGTCCCTCAACACCAGCTCCGTAGCCAAGAAAGCCCAGCAGCGTCTCTACTTTCTGCGAAGGCTGAGAAAAGTCCATCTCCCACCCTCCATCCTCATCACATTCTACAGGGGTTGTATTGAGAGCATCCTGAGCAGCTGCATCACTGCCTGGTTCAGAAATTGCACCATCTCAGATCGCAATGCCCTGCAGTGGATAGTGAGGTCAGCTGAGAAGATTATTGGGGTCTCTCTTCCCGCCATTACAGATGTTTACACCACACGCTGCACCCGCAAAGCTAACAGTATTGTGAAGGACCCCATGCACCCCTCACACAAACTCTTCTCCATCCTACCATCTGGCAAAAGGTACCAAAGCATTCGGGGTCTCGTGCAGTCATCAGTCTCCTCAATACCCTGACATCTTACTGCCCTCTACTGTGCCTATTGTCCTGTTTATTACTTATTGTAATACCTGCACTGTTTAGTGAACTTTATGCAGTCCTGGGTAGGTCTGTAGTCTAGCGTAGTTCTTTTCTATATTGTTTTTACGTAGTTCAGTGTAGTTTTTGTACTGTTTCATGTAGCACCATGGTCCTGAAAAATGTCTCATTTTTACTGTGTATCGTACCAGCAGTTATGGTCGAAATGACAATAAAAAGTGACGACTTGAGATTGAGTCTTTTCCCCAGGGTGGAAATGTCAATTTCTAGAGGATTTAAGCTTACATTGAGAAGGGGAAAGTTTAAAAAAATGCATAGGACAGTTTTTACTAAAGTGAGTGGTAGGTACCTAGGACAAGGTCGGGGTAATGGCGGAAGAAAAGTTTGAGGCATTTAGACGTATGAGCAGACAGCAGGGAATGGAGGGACACAGCCTGTGTACAGACAGGTGGGATTAGATTGAATTGACATTTTGTGTCATGCTGTTTTATGTTCTTTTTTACTATATTTCAATAATCAACTTATTCAAATCTCCAAAAGAAACAGTGCAAAACTTTTATATTCTGGTCAATGACTTCCACTGTGTTAACTTATTTTAAGAGCCCTAGCACTATTAAAATTCATGCCCCCCCAGGTGATGCACCATTTCAATGGTTGAGGGGCCTCCCACCCTTCCCTCCCCCACCACCAACTCAGGCCCCTCCAACTGCAGGAGGGGATGGTCTCTGGACTGCTGCCCTTCCAACGAAGCTGCAGTTTCACCTGTTTCCAACAGGTGTCGCCTTTCCTGCGCGGAGGTTCCCACATCGATCGGAGTATCTGTGCCATTGATAGGCCGACCTGACGAGAGCCCCCTGCAGTTCCACACGAATACTACAGAGGGAGCAGTGGTCCACCCATATAACTTTAAGTTTGTTTAATTATCATTCAACCATATATAAATACCCATGAAGAAAACAAACAAAACAGCGTTCCTCTGGGCTCAAGCTGCAAAATACAGTATTCACAATCACACACAGCACAACATACAGTCACACAAAATAATACATCATAATAATAATTACTTTGTTAAACCTGAGTGGGAAATTATTTTGTTACAGCAGCAACATTTAAAAATACACTTAGCAATAATATTTAATATTAACTAATAACATAATAATAATATACACAATAATAATTTACCTGTGTGTGTGTGTGTGTGTGTGTGTGTGTGTGTGTGTGTGCGTGCGTGTGGTGTGTGTGTGTGTGTGTGTGTGTGTGTGAGTGTGTGTGTGTGTGTGTGTGTGTGTGTGTGTGTGTGTGTGTGTGTGTGTGTGTGTGTGTGTGTGGTGTGTGCGGTGGAGTCGTCGGGGCGCTGTCATGACAAGCTTTTTGCACCAATCTTTTTGGTGATTGCTCATCGTACACCGTGGCTTGGGCATCTGAAACCTGGCCGAGCCCATCCCTCTCCAGGTCTTTCTTTACAAGGTTGAGTTGCTGGCTCGACACTCAACCCTGACACGGATGGAGAGCGTGCAAGGGAGCCAGCCGGATTTGAACTCGGGACCTCTGGCCCCGAAGTCCAGCCCTGATGCCACTACACCACCAGCCAGTGTGTAATAATAATGTATGAAATAATAAAACAGAGACTGTTGTACCATGATGTGTTTTCTCCTGTCACACAGAGATGAACTGTTTGTGTGTGCTTATTGCATTTGGTAGGAAAGATTTTCTGTAACGATCCTTGTGACAGTGGAGCTGAGTGAGTCTGTTCGAAAGGGAGGTCTGTTCAATAGGTTATGGAGAGGATGTGCCAGATTGTCCACAATGGATGAACAGTTTGTTTAGTGGCTTCTCCACCACTAACTCAGAAGAGTCCGGGTTGCAGCCAAAGACACATTCAGCCCTTTTGATGAGTTTATTTAGGTTTTTTGCATCTCCAGCCCCGATGCTGCTCTCCCAACATAAAGCAGCAAAGAAGACTTCACTCGTTACAACAGACCGGTAAAAGATCTCCAACGTCCTGGTGTACACACTGAAGGGTCTCAGCTTCCTTAGACAATAGTCTGCATTTAGCTCAAGTCTTTGACTGTTATCTCCTGATGGATGGTGCATGGATGCTGTCAGCAAGAACAAGCCCACAGCAGTCCACAGATGAACATAATCCAGTTTGTCTTCTACCGAGCAAGACTCCTGGCGGTGTGGAGGATCAGAGGGATCTTGGGGTCCGAGTCCATAGGACACTCAAAGCAGCTGTGCAGGTTGACTCTGTGGTTAAGAAGGCGCACGGTGTATTGGCCTTCATCAATTGTGGGATTGAGTTTAGGAGGTTAGAGGTATTGTTGCAGCTATATATACCCTGGTCAGACCCCACTTGGAGTGTTGTGCTCAGTTCTGGTTGCCTCACTACAGGAAGGATGTGGAAACCATAGAAAGGGTGAAGAGGAGATTTACAAGGATGTTGCCTGGATTGGGGAGCATGCCTTATGAGAATAGGTTGAGTGAACTTGGCCTTTTCTCCTTGGGGCGACAGAGGCTGAGAGGTGACCTGATCGAGGTGTACAAGATGATGAGAGGCATTGATTGTGTGGATAGTCAGAGGCCTTTCCCCAGGGCTGAAATGAGAACACATAGTTTTAAGGTGCTGGGGAATAGGTACAGAGGAGATGTCGGGTAAGTTTTTTTCACGCAGAGTGGTGAATGCGTGGGATGGGTTGCCGGTGATGGTGGTGGAGGTGGAAACGATAGGGTCTTTTAAGAGACTCCTGGATGGATACATGGAGCTTAGAAAAATGGAGGGCTGTGGGTAAGCCTAAGGTAAGGACATGTTCGGCACAGCTTTGTGGGCCAAGGGGCCTGTATTGTGCTGTAGATTTTCGATGTTTTTAAAATCTACAGATGAATTGCACATGAATAAACCAAGTCAATTAAATATTAAATGTTAGTCCTGACGAAGGGTCTCGGCCCGAAACATTGACTGTACTTCTTCCTATAGACGCTGCCTGGCCTGCTGCGTTCCACCAGCATTTTGTGTGTGTTGCTTGAATTTCCAGCATCTGCAGATTTCCTCTTGTTTGTGTCAATTAAATATTGCCAGGCACAGAACAAATTAACTGGTGACACTGCGAACAGGATGTGGCAGAGAGTTCATAAGCATTTTGAATTATTTTTTCTATTAACGTATTCGTGGCAATATTTTGTTTAATGTGCTGTGTGTGATAAACGTATTGTGTTTGCATAATGGTGTGGAGAAACACTGTTCCATTTGGTTGTATATATGTAAACCCAGGTGTCAGTGAACTTGAACTTTCTACAGTCTGAGCAGAATTTGGAAATTACTAAGCATCACACACAAAATGCTGGAGGAACTCAGCAGACTAGGTGGCACCTATGGAAAAGAGTACAATGTTATGGGCCGAAACCCTTCGGCAGAACTTTTGACAGTAGAAATTACTGTTGGGCTTGACATACCAGAGGTGGCCAGCAGATAGCTGTATTGAGCATTGAGTACACTCAGCCTGTCAAGGGAATGAGGATCCCATCTGGCTCATCTGATCTCTGCAGCTGCTAGTGTGGTTCTCTCCTTCACAATTATCCGCCACCTCCCGTCAAATTATTGTCCCTCAGTTTTCAAATTCATTTTTGAGAATGTGGGCCAATATTTCTTTATTGAATATTTATCGTCCATTCCTCAATCATCGTGAGAAGTTGACGAAGCTCCCTTCAGTACAGTCCAATTCCAGAAATGATGTTGGAAAATGATAAAAACATGATTACAGTGCAAGCTCAAAGGGCCGAAAGGCCTACGTCTGCTTTAATTCCCCTTTGAAAACAATGCTTCAATTTACCACATCCCTCACAGTGAATCCCAGATCTGAACTACTGGCTACATGACCTTACTGTCTGGTAAGATGGCAGTGTGTTCTACGGGGTCATCCGAAGGTGGTATTCCCCATTTTAAGTGCATTATTTATGATCACAAGACCTTGCTGGACATTAAGAACATAAAGTACTGTAGATCCTTGGTGGAGAAACTGAAGAAGGTGGAGGTGCACGAAGAAAGTGTGCAGTCTAACAACGAGAAAGCTTTTCTTGTGATCGCAAGACCCTGTTGGACATTGTTAATCTGGAATGCTACAAGTCCGATTCACTGCTTTATTGGCGGGCGCAGGGGCGCTGCATAGCCTCAATCGTAGAGAGGACTGGGCCTCAAGCTGCAGTGTCATCTGTTTGCAGCCGCCCAGGAGAGAGGCGTCAGAGTCCAAACCGGAGTCAGTGCTGCCCCCCCCCCAGTGTTCGCCTGGCAGAAAGCAGGCTGTATTGTGTTTGATTGCAGACTGCTGCAACATTCATGGACTCAGGGTCTTGCACTTCTCTTTTTATTGACCTCTTATATAGTCCTGATATCTTACATGTGCTTTGTGCTGCGTATGACTGTGTTTTGTACCTTGGCCCCACAGTAATGCTGCTTGGCTTGCTTGTTCATGTATAGCTTAATGACAATTATACTTGAACTATGAACTATGAGGAAGATCTTCATCAAATCGTCCTTACATCTTCTTCTTAACGGTTTAAATCTGAGTCCTGGATCCTTGAATAAATGACTGGTGGGAACTCTGTCCTCTGTCTCCCTGCTCTAAACAACTCAAGGTCTTGTCCATCTCTATCTAAACAGCCCCGCAGTAGTGTAGCGGATAGCACAACGCTTTTATAGCCCGGGGCATCGGAGTTCAGAGTTCAGTTCCGGTGTCCTCTATGAGAAGTTAGTCTGCCATTCCCCTGAGTGTGTGGGTTTGCTCTGAATGCTCCAGTTTCCTCCCACAGTCCAAAAATATACCAGTTAGTAAGTTCATTGGTCATTGTAAATTGTCCTGTGATTAGGCTGGGGGGGGGGAATAAATTGGTGGGTTGCTGGGTGGAGTGGCTCAAAGGGCTAGAAGTGCCTGTTATTTCTTTCTCAATCTTTTTATTAAGTTTTGAATAGATAAACATAACAATGATAATGATACAAAGAGATCGGGATTACATTAACAACAGTTAACGTATACAGAAACAGACTCCGAGTAACACATGTAATCTAAGCCTCCCCATCTCTTAATAATTGAACATGAAAAAGATTCAAAACAAATTTTATACAGTAAAAAAAGTCCCCCTAAACTAAAAAAACCCAAAATAAAAACAAAAAACAAAAGCTGGGCTGCCATGTTTCATTGGTTAAGATCATTATTTGTCATTAACTCCGCTCCTCTATACACCAACAGAAAGTTATTGAGAAGGATTCGGAAAAGATCAGCTTACATCACATGAAAATGTTGAATAAATGGCCGCCAAGTTCCTTCAAATTTAACCAAAGTGTCGATAGTGCCACTCCTAATTTTTTTCCAAGTTTAAACATGTTATAGTTTGGGAAAACCATTGAAATGTAGTAGGGGGATTAGAATCTTTCCATTTAAATAAAATGGATCTTCTGGCTATTAATGTAACAAATACAATCAAATGGCAAGCTGAAGGAGATAATTGACTGGAGTCCATCACTGGTAATCCAAAAATTGCAGTAATAGGATGAGGTTGTAAATCAATACACAAAAATACTGAAATAATATTAAAAATGTCTTTCCAATATTTTTCCAAAAGAGGACAAGACCAGAACATATGTGTCAAGGAAGCTACCTCAGAATTACATCTGTCACAGTCAGGATTTATATGGCATTAAAAACAAGCTAACTTATCCTTGGACACATGGGCCCTATGAACCACCTTAAATTGTATCAAAGCGTGTCTAGCACACATTGAAGAGGTGTTAACTAGATGGCGAATTTTCTCCCATTTCCCTATAGGTAAAGATACCTGAAGTCCTCTTTCCCATTCATTCCTAATTTTATCAGATGTACCTAGATGTAGTTTCTTAATCAGATCATAAATAATTGCTATTAAGCTCTCCTGATAGGGGTTTAAACCTAAAAAAAATTTCTGTGATTTCAGTTTGATGTGATATCGGAAAAGTAGGTAAAATAACATTCAAAAAGTTTCTAATCTGTAAATATCTGAAAAAATGTGATCTAGGCAAATTATATTTAGTAGACAACTATTCAAAAGACATGAGAGAGTTTCCATGAATAAATCACGAAAACAGGTTATTCCCTTCACTTTCCATAAAAGAAAAGCTTGATCAGTTCTGGATGGTTGGAAGAAAAAATTAGATATAATAGGACTTGATAGGATAAATGTATTCAATCCAAAAAATTTACGAAATTGAAACCATGTTCGTATTGTATGTTTAGTTATTGGATTAGTCATTTGTTTATCCAGTTTAGTAAGTGCAAAGGGAAGCGAGGCCCGTAAGATAGAAGCCAAGACTTGCACTCAAGGTTCACCCATTGTGGACATTGCATTTCATCCAGATCTTGTGAACAGAACGTTAACTATCGCATATTAATTGCCCAATAATAGAATCTTAAGTTTTGCATTGCCAAATTGCCAAAGTTTTTGATTTCTGTAGATATTTCATACTTAACTTAGGATTTCTATTCTGCCATATATATGAAGAAATTTTAGAATCAATAATGTCAAAAAAGGATTTAGAAATGAAAATTGGTACCACCTGAAATAGATACAGAAATTTAGGTAAAATAATCATCTTAATAGCATTAATTCTACCTATCAATGATAAGGACAATTGGGGCCATTTAGTAAGCATTTGTTTAACATGATAAATTAAGGGTAAAATGTTAACTTTAAATAGATCCTTATGCTTCTCAGTAATTTTAACACCCAAATAAGTAAAGTAATCAGTAACCAGTCTGAATGGTAATTGTCTACAGATTGGAACTTGCATATTTAGTGGGAAAAGCTCACTCTTATTAAGATTCAAGTTAAACCAGAAAAACTACTAACCTGAGCAAGTAGTGATATTATTGCAGGGATGGGTTTCTCTGGGTTAGAGATATATAATAACAGGTCATCTGCATATGGTGATACCTTATGTATTCCATTCCCACAAATAATGCCAAATATATTGGGTGAATCACAAAGAGCTATTGCCAAGGGCTCCAAGGCAATATCAAATAGTAAAGGACTTAAAGCAAATAGTAAAGGACTTAAAGTACAACCCTGTCTAGTACCTTGAAAAAGCCTGAAAAAGGGGGATCTCTTTTTATTGGTAAGTATTGGTAAGCCAAAGGTGTATGGTATATCAATTTAATCCAAGATACTAATTTTGGGCTAAAATTAAATTTCTCAAGTGTGTTAAATAAATTTTCCCATTCAACTCTATCAAATGCCTTCTCGATGTCAAGCGAAATAACACATTCTGGAGTTTTAGATTAAGTATATACAATATTCATTAATACGAATAATGATTTTTAATAAATCCTGTCTAGTCGTCAGAAACAATTTGTGGCAATACATTATCCAATCTAATTGCCAATATTTTGGAAAAGATTTTGGAGTCCACATTCAACAAGGATACAGGTCTATATGATGCATGTTCAGTGTGGTCTTTATCTTTTTTAGGAAGTAACAAAATAGATGCTTAAAAAAGGATTGTGGTAATTTACCTACAAATAAGGCATCCTTAAAGATTCTACATAACCAAAATTTGAAAAAGATTTAAAAAATTCTACTGTATACCCATCCAAACCAAGTGCTTTGCCAGAATTCATTGAAGAAAATGCTTTCTTTATTTCTTCTTCCGTGATGGGTACATCTAATGCTAAACGTTCATTAAGTGGTAATTTCAGAATATTTAATTTCCTTAAAAATTCATGCATTATGGTAGAATCATCAGGAAATTCTGATTGGTATAAAGAGGTATAGAATTCTTGAAAAGATGTATTAATTTCGTCATGGTCAACCATCAAAATACCATCCCATTTACAAACTTTAATAACCTGACATTTAGCTGAAGCAACTTTCAATTGATTGGCCAGTAACTTACCTGATTTATCACTATGTATATAAAATTTAGTCTTAGTGCCTGTTCCAAATAGATAAAAAGTCTCCCCCCCTCCCCCCAAGCTTAAATGAAAACAGAAACACTCGGCAGGTCAAGCAGCATCTGTGGGGAGAGGAACAGAGTGAATGTTCCAGGATGTAACCCATCTCAAGATCAAAGTTTATTGTCATGCACAAGCATGTATATGCACATATGCAGTCAAAAACATACCTGCGGCAGCTTCGTAGATGTATAGCATCATTTAAGCAGTGTTAGGGGTCATTCTGGGATTATGAAATTGTGGATAGCATCATCATGGAATAACTAAAATAAGAACAAGACTTCAGGAAATAAAACCTGCACACTATTGGACTTCCAATTGATATTTAGTAGCTGGTGAATGTGGAATGTGAAATTCCATGGGAAAAGACTTGGATGAATGTCCCAGATGATAGATGTAAGCACTCATGAAACTGAATGATATTGTCTGCAGGTAAGAAACAGCCCATCCCGACACAGTTCAAAAGATAGTCGGTGACTTTAACCAGGTCTGTTTAAAGGAAACCCTGCACAATTTTCACCACTTGTCCCCCCAGAGGTCCCAACACACTAAACCACTACTAGATTATGATAAGGAATGCCCGTCATTCCTTCCCAAAACCACATTTTGCAAGTCGGATCATTTAGCTGTACTCCTACTTCCTCCATACAGTCAGAGCCGAACCAGCAAGGCTCCAGATATCAAGACAACTAAGAAGTGGTCACAGAAGGCTGAGGAACAGTTACAGGATTGCATTGAGTCAGTGGACTGGGCTGTGTTCAAGAACTTATCTGAAGACATTAATGATCACACCAGGGTCTTTACAGACTTTATTAAAACAGCTGTGGATGAGTGTGTCCTCACAAAGTTGTTCAGGGGCCCTGGATGAAGAATGAAATCCGTAACCTGCTGAGATCCAGATCAGAGGCATTCAAGCCTGAAGATCAAGACCACCACAAGAGGTGCAGATATGAGTTCTGGAAAGTCATCTCTTGGGCAAGGTGGAGATTCCAGACTAGACTGGAACCAACGAGGGATGCTCGACAACTGTGGCAGAGCTTGAATGCCATAACCTCCTACAAAGTTAAATCTTGTGAGATTGCACATTGCAGAGCTTCACTTCCAGATGAGCTCAATGCCTTCTATACTTGCTTTGACCACCAGAACAGGGAGGGACCATTGCACACCCCAGGTCTCCTGATGATCCTTTGGTCTCAGTATCCGAAGATGACGTGTGGGCTGCCTTCAAGAGAGTGAATCCAAGGAAAGCATCCAGCCTGGATGGAGTACCTGGCCGAGTACTGAAGACCTGTGCTGACCAACTGGCTGGTGTATTCATGGATATCTTCAACCTCTCACTTCAGCAGTGTGCAGTACCATTTGCTTCAACTAGGCTTAATTTGTACCGGTATCCAAGAAGAGTGTGGTAACCTGTCTAAGTGCCCTGTGGTATTCACTTCCACAGTGATGAGGTGCTTTGAGAGGCTGGTATTGAAGCACATCAGCTCCTGTCTGAATGGCGACTTGGATCTGTTCCAAATTGCCTACCGAAGCAACAGGTCTACAGCAGATGCCATCTCGTTGGCTTTTCACACAGCCCCGGAACATCTGGACAGCAAAGATGCATACATCAGGATGCTCTTTATCGATTATAACTTGGTATTTAACAGCATCATCCCCTCAAAACTGATCAGTGAACTCCAAGATCTGGGCCTTAATTACCCCTTCTGCAAATGGATCCTGGATTTCCTCACTTGTAGACTCCAGTCAGTTCAGATTGGCAAAAACATCTCCTCCACAATCTCCATCAGCACAGGAGCACCACTGGGATATATGCTTGGCCCCCTGCTCTACTCACTTTACACTACGACTGTGCGGCTAAATACAGCTCCAACACCATACCCATTTCCTGATAATGCCACTGTTGTGGGCCGTATTAAAGGGGTTGATGAATCATCATACGGGAAGGAGATTGAAATTTGCCTGAGTGGTGTATTAATGACAACCTCTCACTCAATGTCGACAAGACCAAGGAACTGATTGTAGACTTCAGGAGAGGGAAACCAGAGGTCCATGAGCCAGTACTCATTGGAGGATCAGAGGTGGAGAGGGTCAGTAACTTTAAATTCCTGGGTGTCACTTTCTCAGAGGACCTGTCCTGGGCCCATCATATAAACATAATTGCAAAGAAAGCATGGCAATGCTTCTAATACTGGGGAGTCTGCGGAGATTTGGCATATCATCAAAAACCTTGACAAATTTCTATAGATGTGTGGTGGAAAGTGTGCTGACTGACTGCATTACGGCCTGGTATGGGAACACCAATGCCTTTGAGTGGAAAATTCTACGAAAGGTAGTGGATTCGGCCCAATACATCACGGGTAAAGCCCTCCCAACCATTGACTACATCGATATGAAACATTGCTGTAGAAAAGCAGCATCCATCCTCAAAGATCCTCACCACCGAGTCCATGCTCCTTTCTCACTGCTGCCATTCTGGCAATGAAAGGGTTAGCACATGAGGAACGTTTGATGGCTCTGGGTCTGTACTCATTGGAATTTAGAAGGATGAGGGGAGGATCTCATTGAAACCTATTGAAAGGCCCAGACAGAAGTAGGAAAGGATGTTTCCTGTGGTTGGGGAGTTTCAGACAAGAGGGCACAGCCTCAGGATAGAGGGGCGCCCATTTAAAACAGAGATGTGGACAAATTTCTTTAGCCAGAGGGTTGGTGAATTTGTGAAATTTATTACCACAGGCAGCTGAGGAGGCCAGGTCGTTGGGTGTGTTTAAGGCAGAGATTGATAGGTTCTTGATTGGACATGGCATCAAAGGTTATGGGGAGAAGGCTGGAGAGTGGGGTTGAGGAAGGGAGAAAAGAATCAGCCAAGATTGAATGGGGAGCAGACTCAATGGGCCGAATGGCCTAATTCTGCTCCCATGTCTTATGGTCTTATCAGTACATCAAGGTTATACAGAAAGGAAAACAGTAACAGAATGCAGAATATGGTGTCTAGGTCCAATGCAAAATGGAAAGCTACAGACCGAGTATTCACAGTGACAGTCTGACCTCCTGCTCGCCACGAACGTGAGATGCGGTGGTTGACTAATTTGTATCACAGCGTACCTGCAATTGATCATACACACTTGGGTAGTGGATAGAATGCAGCAACTGAAGGCTCAGTTTAGATCGACTTGGTTCAGAATCCTGCAATAGATGAACTTGCCCATTTTGGACGCAAGGCATCAGGGATCAGCTTCACAGCCGTCTCCCTAAATATGACAACCCAATCGGGAAAGGAGGTGGGGGATGAAAGTGAGAACAGTTTGACATCTTGCACTGTATAATTTTACTGTCTTTGGAATTGTACAGTTGACTTGAGTCATATCATCCGTGCAGAATACCTGCTCCAGTTGGTAGAAGCGGTGTGGCCAGACAATAAGGTGCAAGTTGCACAACTGAGAAGCCAACTTCATGAATTGCAAAGAAAGCATGGATCTCATTGTCTTGGGTTGTAGACACCATATTCTGCGTTCTGTTACTGTTTTCCTTTCTGTATAACCTTGATGTACTGATAAGACCATAAGACATGAAGCAGAATTAGGCCATTCGGCCCTTTGAAGAGCTTGAACAAAGAATGGATGCAAATCTCAAGATATTGTTATTGTTATGGGGGATCTAAAGTAGGACAAGGTGCTGATGGAAATAACATGGGAAAATTTGGACTAGGGGAAAGAAACGAAAGAGGTGAGAAATGGGTAGAATGGTGCAAGATGAATAATCAGGTCATTATGAATTTTTTTTGTGTACTATACTCTGCCAGAGCCTCGGTGACCACTTCTTTTTTTCAAGCGGTTGTTTTGGAGGAAAGATTCTGTGAGCGGTCCCCCACGTCCTTCTCACAGAACAGTGTTTTTTTACAAGGCCGAGTTGCAAGCTCGTCTCTCAACCCAGCACGGATGGAAAGCGTGTCCGGGAGTGGCCCGACTGGATTCGAACATGACAATAACAATATCCTGAGATTTGCATCCATTCTTTGTTCAAGCTCTTCAAAGAATTTATCTATATCCTCATTGGTTCCATCTGTTGTTGGTGCATATACCTGTATAATTGCTAAATCAATAGGTTGTCCTCTGAATCTAACAAGGATCACTCTTTCTGATATTGCCCAATGTCCTAAAACACTTTTTGCCACGTTTTCATCCATAAGAATTCCTACTCCATTAGTATGGGATGTTCCACAAGAATAAATTAGTGTTGTATCTCTATTCTGGCGTGTTCCAGCACCTGTCCAACGAACTTTGCTAATTCCCATCATGCTAATCTTTAGTCTTTCCATTTCATTTATCACATTGTCCAATTTTCCTGCTTGATATAGGGTTCTTACATTCCAAGTGGCAATAATTTTCTTTTGTGTTACTTGAATTTTATGAGTAGCTTGATGACGGTTGGGGACCCCCTGCTGCCCAGAATCAACCCCCCCTCCCCGAGCGAAACATCTTCAAAATTGTCTTGAAGATCCTCTTGCTGCTGTTGTTGTGCGATACATTTCGTGAGTTTGGCCATGGTCTTCTTAGCAAATAGATTCTAGGAAACCTGGTATCTAGCGACGGTGGTTTGCTATTGCCTTCCATTGGGCGAACTGAAGATATCGCCATTCCTCTTCCCAAATGTTCATCCGCCTGTACTGTAGCCATTGTCACCTGAGGTCGTAGTTCATCCGCCTTCTCTGTCATAAGTTCAGGTTACTGAACCTGCCGGATCTGCCGTTGGCCTTCGCTCGTGTCCTGAGCAGGAACTCTCGCAGGTGTTACCGTTCCGGGTCAGAGCGGCCCTGGGAGAAATGAATGACTAAGGGGTAACTCCACTTTCCCAAAAGCTCTGAAAGACCCCAATCAGAGCCTCATCACCGGTTGCAGTTTAGAGTCATTCCCAGGATATCACTCTATACTGTTCTCCCAGTGTTTCAAAATTCCCGTAACTGGATCACTTACCAGCAAAGATACAGAGGTCCATTGAAGTCTGATGGTACTATTTTTAAAAGTCTTTATTGATATAGGGCACAAAAAGAAGATTAATGCAAACATACAGATAATATACATTGTCGATACTCAATCTAAAAACGCTGGTATAATAATAGTCATCAATAAGCAATAGCTCTATCATTTGTCTAGGGGATATTGTGTTGTCCGATGGAAAGATAAAAGTCACTGTCCTTTCAAGCTGCAGCTCTTTGGGTTTAAGAGAGACGGTTTTAAACTTGCCCGGGTCTTTTATGAGGCCAATCCGTTGCGTCGGGGGAGTTAGTTCCCCGTTGTTAGTTCCAAGTCAGTTTCCTTGGTACCAGCCACCAGCCCCCAGGCAAGGGAACCGAACGCACGTGGCTTCCTTCAAATGGCTTCCCACTATTACGGGATCGCTAGAGTTTCTTCTGGTGCATCTGAGAGGTTGTTCCTACAGCCCCTCTTTTATTCTGACTCGCAGGGTCATAGAATGTCAATCAGGTTGGGGATGATGCAATCTCTCCCTCAACCAGCCCACTTTGCCAGAGGGCATTCACGTAGCAGAGCATCTCAATCCACAAATCTGTCTCCAAGAGACAATGGCCATGTCCCGTAGCTTTACATCGCTATGGGGGGGGGGGGGAGAAACGTGACATCTTGGGCCCCCCGTTTGACTCAACCCAACAGTGATCTGGTGATTCTCACAAAGGAGGGGGCTACGGACGTAACACCAGATAAACTGGAAAATTTCCCGGGTTACTACCAAGAGCAAGTTAACAGGCCTCACCTGGGCCGAGTACGGCGCCTGATAACCAAATTCTTCCCAGTTACCGATAGAGAATGCCGTTTCCACAAACTCAGTTCTTGTTTGACCTCCTTGATCTGCTCCAGACAATTCTTGTTACTCACCTCAGCCCTGCCGAACCCCGACACCTTCAGGTAGTCGGCCTGGATCAATCGGGCTTGTTACCGAAGAGCATGGCCTTACTCTTCCTACAGTTAACTCTGTTGACTTCAGGAGAGCACGGAGCAACCACTCTCCGCTAAACATTGACGGCTCCTTAGTTGAGATCATTAAGAGCACCAAATTTCTTGGTGTTCACCTGGCAGATAATCTCACCTGGTCCCTCAACACCAGCTTCTTAGCAAAGAAAGCCCAGCAGCATCTCTACTTTCTGCGAAGGCTGAGGAAAATTCATCTCCCACCCCCCCATCCTCACCACATTCCGCAGAGGTTGTATTGAGAACATCCTGGGCAGTTGCATCACTGCCTGGTTCGGAAATTCGGGCTCTCACGACCAGACTGTGCAACAGTTTTTTCCCCCAAGTCATCAGACTCCTCAATACTCAGAGTCTAGACTGACATCTACATCATATAACCATATAACAATCACAGCACAGAAACAGGCCATCTCGGCCCTCCTAGTCCGTGCCGAACTCTTAATCTCACCTAGTCCCACCTACCCGCACTCAGCCCATAACCCTCCACTCCTTTCCTGTCCATATACCTATCCAATTTTACCTTAAATGACACAACTGAACTGGCCTCTACTACTTCTACAGGAAGCTCATTCCATACAGCTATCACTCTCTGAGTAAAGAAATACCACCTTGTATTTCCCTTAAACTTCTGCCCCCTAACTCTCAAATCATGTCCTCTCGTTTGAATCTCCCCTACTCTCAATGGAAACAGCCTATTCACGTCAACTCTATCTATCCCTCTCAAAATTTTAAATACCTCGATCAAATCCCCCCTCAACCTTCTACGCTCCAATGAATAGACAGCTAACTTGTTCAACCTTTCTCTGTAACTTAAGTGCTGAAACCCAGGTAACATCCTAGTAAATCATCTCTGCACTCTCTCTAACTTATTGATATCTTTCCTATAATTCGGTGACCAGAACTGTACACAATATTCCAAATTTGGCTTTACTAATGCCTTGTACAATTTTAACATTACATCCCAACTTCTGTACTCAATGCTCTGATTTATAAAGGCCAGCGTTCCAAAAGCCTTCTTCACCACCCTATCTACATGAGACTCCACCTTCAGGGAACTATGCACTGTTATTCCTAGATCTCTCTGTTCCACTGCATTCCTCAATGCCCTACCATTTACCCTGTATGTTCTATTTGGATTATTCCTGCCAAAATGTAGAACCTCACACTTCTCAGCATTAAACTCCATCTGCCAACATTCAGCCCATTCTTCTAACCGGCATAAATCTCCCTGCAAGCTTTGAAAACCCACCTCATTATCCACAACACCTCCTACCTTAGTATCATCGGCATACTTACTAATCCAATTTACCACCCCATCATCCAGATCATTTATGTATATTACAAACAACATTGGGCCCAAAACAGATCCCTGAGGCACCCCGCTAGTCACCGGCCTCCATCCCGATAAACAATTATCCACCACTACTCTCTGGCATCTCCCATCTAGCCACTGTTGAATCCATTTTATTACTCCAGCATTAATACCTAACGGCTGATCCTTAACTAACCTTCCATGTGGAACTTTGTCAAAGGCTTTGCTGAAGTCCATATAGACTACATCCACTGCCTTACCCTCGTCAACATTCCTCGTGACTTCTTCAAAAAATTCAATAAGGTTTGTCAAACATGACCTTCCACGCACAAATCCATGCTGGCTACTCCTAATCAGATAATTATTAATACTATCTCTAAGAATACTTTCCATTAATTTACCCACCATTGATGTCAAACTGACAGGTCTATAATTGCTAGGCTTACTTCTAGAACCCTTTTTAAACAATGGAACCACATGAGCAATACGCCAATCCTCCGGCACAATCCCCGTTTCTAATGACATCTTAAAGATCTCTGTCAGAGCTCCTGCTATTTCTACACAAACTTCCCTCAAGGTCCTGGGGAACATGCTGTCAGGACCCGGAGATTTATCCACTTTTAAATTTCTTAAAAGCGCCAGTACTTCCACCTCTTTAATTGTCATAGGTTCCATAACTACCTTACTTGTTTCCCACACCTTACACAATTCAATATCCTTCTCCTTAGTGAATACCGAAGAGAAGAAATTGTTCAAAATCTCTCCCATCTCCCTCGGCTCCACACATAGCTGACCACTCTGATTCTCTAAGGGGCCAATTTTATCCCTCACTATCCTCTTGCTTTTAATATAACTGTAGAAACCTTTCACCTTATTTGCCAAACCAACCTCGTATCTTCTTTTAGCTTTTCTAATCTCTTTCTTAAGATTCCTTTTACATTCTTTATATTCCTCGAGCAATTCCTTTACTCCATGCTGCCTATATCTATTGTAGACATCCCTCTTTTTCCGAACCAAATTTCTAATATCCCTTGAAAACCATGGTGCTTTCAAACCTTTAACCTTTCCTTTCAACCTAACAGGAACATAAAGATTCTGTACCCTCATAATTTCACCCTTAAATGATCTCCATTTCTCTATTACATCCTTCCCATAAAACAACTTGACCCAATCCACTCTCTCTAAATCCCTTCGCATCGCCTCAAAGTTAGCCTTTCTCCAATCAAAAATCTCAACTCTAGGTCCTGTCCTGTCCTTCTCCATAATTATATTGAAGCTAATGCTATTGTGATCACTGGACCCGAAGTGCTCCCCAACACATACATCTGTCAGCTGACCTATCGCATTCCCTAACAGGAGATCCAACACTGCCCCATCTCTAGTCGGTACTTCTATGCATTGTTGCAAAAAACTATCCTGTCATTTATTATTATATTGTAATTTGTCCTCTACTGTGCCTATTGGCTTGTTTATTAATTATTGTACTGCCTTGCACTGTTCTGTGCACTTTATGTAGTCCTGTGCAGGTCTGTAGTCTAGTGCAGTTTTAATGTTTTTACGTAGTCTAGTGTAGCCTTGCACTGTCTCACATAGTCTAGTGTAGTTTTGTGTTGTTTCATGTAGCACCAGGGTCCTGGAGGAACGTTGTTTCATTTTTACTATGTACTGTACCAGCAGTTTATGGTCAAAATGACAATGAACTTGACTTGACTTGATCAGTCACAGATGTCAACCTATCTGTGACCTGACCATGGATGCGGGCAGAAGATGGCGATGTCTTCCATGGACGAGATGTTTTGACTTGCGTGCATGCACTGCCTGTCCATGCCACCCCTCTTGTGCCCTCGTTCTTCCCGATGGATTCGGCAAAGGGCTCCCCGCGATACAGGAGCAAGGTGGGGGAGGAGTGGACTCCCTTGACTGGTCCCATCCTTCGCAGGGAAGCTGTTTGCCTCAAACCCACTGATTTGGACTTCACTACTGATTTCCATGTAGAATAGTTGGATTCATTTCCTGATTCCCTCCCCAAAGCCCATTCTGGAAAGCACATCCATCACGTACGTGTGTGGTATCCTCTCCACCCTGTAAGCTCTTCCCCTGGGCTTTGGAAGCGGATTTTACTTCCAGTTGGCCGAGGGACAGACTGGACAGGATGTCTTCCTTCAGCCAGAACACTGCTCCTTCTTTAGGCACCAGAACTACAGCCCAGGGACAGACCATTCCACCCGGCATCTCCACATTTCACGGACACCCCTAATACAACGAGTTTGAATTCGCCACGCTGTCACCTTACGTGGGGCTCCACTGATAGTCGTCTGGAAAACTGAATTCAGCTGGTGCCACAGTTACTTCCTCGGAGTATTTCAGCCGGATTTGTCAGGCACAATATCCCTTTCTGGTGGCCAGCAATGCGGACGGAGCACATCTGTGGAAGTCGGGCTGCTCCAGAGGGAAGGAGAGGCTCGAGGGCCGGTCAGTCAACATGCTCGGAGTTCGAGCCGTGGAGTCCAGGAGTTGAAAGCGAAGATCGAAGCCCGAAAGTTGATCGGAGGCCTGGAAGTTATAAGCCGGTGGCTAAAGCCTGGAGACCCGGAGGCCTGTCAGGGGGTTGGAGGACTGTCTGTGCGTGTGTGTGGGAGAGAGGAAAGGGGCTTCTTTTTTTTTGTTCGCATTGTTTCATTTTGTTGGGTTCTGCATTGTTGGTGCCGGAAAGTGCAGTGACTCTTTTGCAGGCTGCCCCCAGCACATCCTTGGGTGTCTTGGTTGTTAAGACAAATGACACATTTCACAGTATGTTTCGATGTATTTGCAATTAATAAATCTGAAATCAATGCTGACTTTGCCTAATCCTTTTTACATTTTGTAAGTGTGCTGTCATCTCACCCTTGGTAATAGCCTCCAGCAATTTTCTCACTTCTGGTGTTAGGGTAAACGTCTACAGTTTGCTGGCCCTCCTTTTCGCAATAGAAGTCTCCATCCTCTCCTTCACAGGAGTAGTTCGATAATCGGTGGAATTTTGGAGGATGACCGCCCATACGTCCTCTATCAACCAGTACTGACCACCAATATATCCTATTGATCAGTGATGATAACTAATCTGTCAACCAATACAAGGGCATGAATTATGAAGATTGGTCGAGCAAGCAGGGGCTTTCCTCTGTGAGCGAAGGAGGATGAGGTGCTTTGATAGAGGCTTAAGTCAAGTGGACAGAGATTTTTTTCCCAGGGTGGAAATGGCTAATACGACGGGGCATAACTTTAAGGTGTTTGTGGGGAAGTTATGGGGAAAATGTCAGGGGTAAGTTTTTTTTCACAGAGTGGTGGGTGTGTGGAATGCACTGCCAGGGTTGGTGGTGCAGACAAGTACATTTGAGACATTTAGCATACTCTTAGATAGGCACATGGAAGTCTACATGGGAGGGAAGGGTTAGATTGATCTTGGTGGAGGTTAAAGGGGCCGAAGGGCCTGTACTGTGCTCTGGTGTTCTACGTCTCTGTTCAATACATTCTCTATCAACCTATTATCACATACATACTCCATTAACCAATTATGACAACTAATACATCCTTAACTACCGACACATCAACCAATGATATCATCTGGTACATCCTTTATCAACCAATGATGATAGCCAGTACATCCTTCATCGACCAATGATGACAGCTGGTACATCCTTTACCGACCAGTGATGACAACTGGTATATTCTCTAATTGTCTCCCTCCTTTTGGCTCTGAGAATCAGGTTATCCTTGGGGATTTATCAGTTTTCAGTCACGTTCATTCCTCCATAATAATGTCCTCTGGGAGCCTGCTTTCACATCTCATCCACACAAAAGACAATTAACTTAACCTCAGTTGGCAGGCATGGCACTATGGGACATAACTGTCTTTTTCTGATCTGAAACTCTTTTCCAGGTTACTTTTACAGAATGTTTATTAACTAATCAAAAACTGGGAAATGGTTTTGGGGTCACAGTGACTTGTCCAACACAGTGAGTACTCCCCTCTCTTAGGCCAAGCAGAAATATAATACTTGCCGAAGCCCAGGCCTTGTGGCGAGGTTGTTGCTGCCAAACGGTGCAGCGATTTGGGTTCATTCAGGATCGTACCCTGTCTCCATGGCCATGTGGGTTTTTCTCGTAGCTCTGGCTTCCTCCCAGGGGCCTGCTGTGTGGTTCGATCATCTGCTCTCAATTCCAGAATGAGGAGGGAGTGGACGAATATGTGAGAGAGGTTAGAGGGAGAAAAACAACAATGGGATTGGTCTGAGAGCTGGCAGAGAACCAATGGCTTATTTCAGAAGAAAATAAAAATGATAGGAATGTCTCCCACACAGACGGTGCAGAGCACTCCATGCCTGGTAACTCCTTACAGTAAAGAATATTTCCCATACCAATGATGGAGAACAGTCCGTGCCTGTTAACTCCTTAGGCAGTGTCCAAACAGCAAAGGTCAGTCCCTGGAAATATGAAACAAAATCAGGAATTTCTGGAAATACTCAGCAGGACAGGCAGCAGCCATGGAGGGAAGAACTTAGAGTCACAGAGCACTACTATGATGTCCCAAATCAATCTGTGGGTCAAGGGAATGAACACTCTGGTTCAGTTTTGACAGATGGCAGAGAAAATCTGTCACAGTTCCAACCTTTAATTCCCCACATTCTCCCAATTCCCTTTGATTGTGGCACACCTGATTCTCACGGAAACCTGCAGCATAAATACCCCGGCTTTGCATCCACTCATCGCCAGATCGTTGTTTTAGCCAGTGTGGTAATTCACATTCCTGGCTGCTTAGGATTGTGTATTCTAAGTTTTATGTCAGTACTGAGGTTTACCTGTGTGACTCGTCTCTCTGTGTCAAGATAAGTATTGCCTGCTGTCTGTCTCCTGTTTGCCATTCAGCTCCAGAAACGCCCTGTCTCAAGTTAAGTTTTGCCTGCCTTCTGCTTTTCCATTCATCGTCCTGTTTGCCTTTCAGCTCCAGGCATGCTCACGCCCTCGTCTGCATCCTAACTCTATCTCAGTGCTAGTGTCCTGCGTTTCGGTTCACCCACTCTTTGCAACAGAATCAGGATCCGAACCAGGTTTTTGTCACTGGCATTAGTCGTGAAATTTGTTGTTCCGTGGCGCCAATGCCCTTGACCTGAAAATCCTGCGAAAAGCAGTGGATGTGGCCCAGTCCATTATGGGTAACGTCCTCCCCACCGTTGTGGCGTAGTCTCCACTGTGTACATTTACACAAAACACTCTCATGGGAAAGAGGCATCTATCATCAAGGACCTCACCATCCAGGTCATGCTCACCATCAGAAGGTGCAGGAGCCTCAGGACTTGCACTACCAGATTCAGGAATAGTTATTACCCCTTAACTATCAAGCTCTTGGACAAAAGGGGAGCAAGTCGCCCCTCTCCATGCCACCGATGTTGCCCAAGGGAAGGGCAAGGGCCGATACAGCTTGGCACCAGTGTCATCGCAGGGGTTGCCAGAACGAGGTTGAAGGTAACGTTGGACTGCCTTAGGGACTCCAGCTCCGGATTTGTCCTCAGGGTTTACTCCCGAAGCCTTTCCCATGAGTGGGTATGGCCGGAAGGCAGCGGAGGTTTGAAATCAGAGATTTCCCTTTCCTGGATGGACTGCCTTCCCAGGCTGACGAGCTCCATCTGCCCGAAGCACTGGTTTTAAGGCACCAGGACCTACCTTCGCCCCTTCTCCTGTCAGTAGAAACAGTTCTGCCGGGCTTCGAGGCTAAGCCACAGGAGAAGGCCAGGAGTTGGTTGTCAGAGGCTACTTGAGGCACATGAGGAGCACTTTTAGGTAGTGGGAGCTTGTTGGCTTGACAACCCTGGAACCTGACATGTATGTACGTTTATAATAACTTTACTTTGAACTTTGAGCAGGACAGATTAGAAGAAGAGTAAAAGAGGATTGGTTCATGGACGGCTCAGAAAACTGATGGCAGAAGGGCAGAAGCTGTTTTTACAACATTGAGTGTGAGTCTTCAGGCTCCTGTACCTCCTCCCTGAGAAGAGAGCACGCCCTTCATGGTGAGGGTCCTTAATGATGGATGCCACCTTCTTGAGTGACTGCAGGAGGAACGGAGGCAGCGGGAATGCGGATCGAGTCGAAGACTGATGTTGTTGACAGATGTCAAATACTCAGCGACTGGGAATCTGAAATATCAACATGCTGTAAGCATTCAGCATGGCAGGCAGTATCTGAGGAGAGAAAAACAACATGGACATTTCCACAGACAATAATAATAATGACAAGAGGATGAAGAAGAGGAGGAAGAAATACTTTATTGATCCCGAGTGGGAAATTCTTTCATACAGCAGCAATATCTAAAAACACACTTTGCAGAGTGCAGAGTTAACTAATGGTAATGTACACAATAATAATTTACCAACATGCAACAATAAAACAGAGACTATTGCACTATGATGCGTGTTCTCCTGTCACACAGAGATAAACTGTTGTCTGTGCTTATTGCATTTGGTAGGAAAGATTTTCTGCAACAATCCTTGTCACAGTGGAGCTGAATGAGTCTGTTCGAAAGGATGCTCCGCTGCTTATTCAGTCGGTCGTGGGGGGGATCTGCCGGATTGACCATGATGGATAACTGTTTAGTGACCTCCTCTCCACCACTAACTCACAAGAGTCCGGGTTGTAGCCAAGGACAGATCCAGCCTTTTTGATGATGTTGAGTATTTGCTGCATTTCCGTTCATTCATTTCAGCCGGAAGGAGTTTCCCACCACACAGGGATAGATATCGGAATGGAAGAGTTGAGGGGGGTGATGGTGAGGCAGAGGCAGGTGCTGTGCATGCACTACAGATGAAACAGGGTGAAACCGGAGTCAGATGAATGTGTGGGCACTAGAGGAGATGCCACTGGTTGTGATGCTCTGGCTATAAGCAGGCAGACAAGAGCTGAACCAGACCAAAATCGCTCCACCCAAAGGGGAGAACAACAACATCTTGCCCGTGGAGACCAAACGTTATCTTTGTAAGTTAGCTGATGAAACAAAACCAGGCAGGACTACACTCAGGAAGGCGGATGTAGGGAGGAGGCTTCAGGGAAATATTGGCAAATGGGAAGAACAGAGCAAATGCAGAATAATTTGAGAAGTTTCTCATATGTGGTGGTGTTCTGTGAGATTTATTGCGGCTCTTTCTTTGTACCACAAAAAGTCTGCATTTTTGGAATTCTCGACCCTTTAGGAATGTGGAGACTCAGTCATTTAACTCATTTAAAACGGAGATGGAGAGATTTCTGGATATTAAGGATGTGGGGACTAAGCAAGAAAATGGAACTGAGGGAAAGTGATAGCCACGATCTTGGCAAATTGCACAGCAGTGAATGGGCCAAGTGGACTTCATCTGCTGCTGTCCAGTGTTATCATTCCTGTTTATCATTCATCTTGTTTTTTTCTCCACAGCTGCTGCCCGTCTTGCTGAGTGCTTCCAGCATTTTCTCCTTCTAATCGCCATCCAGCCAACTTCTCAGAATGAAGGTTCATGGATTAGACGAGGCTTCTGCATTTTCCACACAACACCCACAGTCATTCTCGTATCTCAGGCGAACTCGGGCTGGGACGGGGGCACTGAACTGGTATGGTACGGAGATGACAACAGCACGATGCAGACAGGCAGAGACTGGGGAGAGATGTGCCGAGAAGCTGAACACAGAGGAAAAAGACCAACTCCACCACCCTTTTCTGCAAACATTTCCTCTCTAAACGTAAATCCACAAGTATTCTGTTCTCCATTAAATCTCCCTTGAACCTTCTTTGCTCTAGGAGAGCAACCTCAGCTCCATATAACTGGGGCTCCTTTCCTAGGTATTCTCATACACCTCTACCATTTCCTCAAGGCTTCTCACTGGGCATGTTGTCCACCACTTGGTTGCTCTGGCAGAGAGACAGACCATCCTGTAATGCATAACCAGAAGTGGGGAGTTCTGTGATAACATTCCAATTAACAGCAATTGAAAGTAGGTTCATTGGCCAGGCAACATGGAGCAAGTTATCTGCTGCCTTGTTTCCAGCAGCAGTTCTTGGGTCAGTGAATGGCTCCAGTGACCTTTTTAAGGAAACCTATGAAGTTCCTGAGCAAAAAGCTCAAGTTATTTATCAACCTCACTATTAACAGACAAAGACCAGGTCCGGATAATCACAGAATTTTAAGTGCGACACCTGGAAGAAGTTCAGAAATAACTCCCTGGAAGTATAAATAACCTTGTAATTGAGGAATTCAAATTGCCAAACTACAGCTGACACAAGTACTTTAATCAGCATGGCCTTGAATTGTGTTGGGACTTTCTGATAACAAAGAGCAGAGTGACCTTATGACTCAGTCCATGAGCATTTTCCATTGTTCAGCCAGCCGCCTGTGACCTTTGATAACGCATGAGGTTGCTAACCCAAGGTAAGGGCCCGTCGTATTACAGGAAAGTTACCAGCATGGACAGAAAATAGGCTGACCAGCAAGAAGGTAGAGTGAGAATAAAGGAGCTCATTCTGGTTGGCCACCGGTAAATGATGGTGTTCCACAAAGGTCAGTCTGGGACCACTTCTTTTAACGTTATACGCTGATGATCTGGAAGCTGAAATTACTGGCTTTGTGGCCACGTTTGCAGATGATATAAAGGTAGATGGAGGGGCAGGTAGTGTTGAGGAAACAGAGAGTCTGCAAAAGGATTTGACCTGATTAGGAGAACTGGCCAAGAAGTAGCAAAGGGAATAGAGTGTAGGGAAGTGTATGGTCATACACTTTGATAGAAGGAATAAAAGGCGTAGATTATTTTCTAAACAGAGAGAAAATTCTGAAATTGTACGTGCAAAAAAGTCTTGGGAGTCCTAGTGCAGGATTCCCTAAAGGTTAGCTTGCAGTCCGAATTGGCAGTGAGCAAGGCAAATAAAATATAGGCATCAATTTTGAGAAAAGACTAGAATATAAAAGCAAGGACATCACGCTGAGAGTTTATAAGGCATTGGTCAGAAGACATTTGGAGTACCATCAGCAGCTTTGGGCCCCATATCAAAGAAAGAATGTGCTGGCATTGGCGTGGGTCCAGAGGAGGTTTATGTAAATGATCCCAGGAATGAAAGGGTTAACATGGGAGGAGTATTTGACACCTCTGGGCCTTTGACACCTCTCGCTGGAATTTGGTAGGATGATGGAGGATCTCATTGAAGGCTATCAAATATTGAAAGGGCTAGACAGAGTGGATGTGGAGAGGATGCTTCCAGCAACACTGGGCATCAATTTTTTTTGGAAGCATTGCTTCCTCAGAAACATTTTGTGGTTATGATACATCACTTGAAGCTGAACACAATTTCAGACTACTTGTATCACAAAGGAATTCGGTGAAACAATAAATTAACTTTTATTGAACATAATGCATTTATAACGGCGCTGACACTTTGCAATGGTTCAACTAAAACTGTTTTGTTGATGATCTTTATTTGTACTCAAGTGCCTGAGACTTCTCGCCTGTGTCCAACAATAACCAGCCAACATTGATCGATTCTACTTGCCCTGACGCCCTTTCTCCATGACTGCAATGCCCCGGTGAGTCCATTCACCATGTTCCTCTCTGACAGCAGAAAGATTTGCAGGGATGAAGACTAAATGGGATTGCAGAAAGTGGATCTTTAGTGACACATTGCACTTCACGGTTTTGTATGCTTGAAGCACATTGTCAACTAGCTGAACAGTTTGGTGCTCTGTCACTGCCAAGAAAATTTCCAACAACATCCTTGAATGCCTTCCGTGTGATTTTCTCCGTTTCCACTATAGGTTCGAGTTGCCAGTCATTGATGACCTGTTTGATTTGTGGACCAACAAAAATACCTTCCTAATCTTGGCATCTGGGAAAAACCTGTCTCAAATATTGAAATCCTTCATGGAAATTTTTGTGCCAAGTGACAGCAGATTCTATCCTGGTAATCTTGAACCCAGTAATTCTGCTACACCTTTGACAAACCCAAGTCTCTGACCAGGTAGTTGAGTTATTAGATGAGGCTCACTTGACATAAAGAGTTCGAAATCTGTATCAGCGTCATTTTCCTTTCCTGGCTCGTGCATCATGGCAACTTTGTCTGCCCCCTCTAGACTCCATGTTTCTGGTAGCTTTGGTACTGGAAGACTGTTGTCACAGGTCACATGGTGAAAGGAGACTGGAGTATTCAATGAGATTTCTTGTTCATAGCAGAGAAACCACTAATCAGACGAAAGTAAGTCTTGTCACATGATCCTTCTGGTCGCACCACATCCTCGAGACAATGAATAGCATTAGTTTCTGAGTAGCTCTAAGATCAACAGCACATGTTGTGCAACAGATACAAGGAGCCCAGACTTGTCTTGGTCGCAAATTTTACACCCAAATAGAGCTCATAGGCTTTCTTAAGAGTCATGCTCCATCTTTGACAGTTAAGCATATACTTGCCACAAATACAACAGGAAGTACTGCAGCTGTTGCAACACTGGCAAGACATTTTGCTATCATGAGTATTTCTGAAAATACTCTTACTTCATTATAATGACTACACTCCCGAAGTGATGGCTTACCGGTTGAGTTGTATTCGGCTCTGTGGAACCAGATGGGCCCCGACCTGCTGGAAGTGTACAATGCTACGCTCCTGGCAGGCAGCATGTCAGAATCCATGCGGAAGGGCATCATCACCCTCATCTACAAGCAGAAGGGGGAGAGGGAGGACATTAGAAATTGGAGGCCCATCTCACTCCTGAATGTGGACTACAAGATCCTGTCCAAGGCTATCGCCAACAGGGTCAAGTCTGCACTGGAGCAGGTGATCCACCCGGACCAAACCTGTGCTGTACTGGGCAGGAAGATCTCAGCCTCGCGCTGCTGAGGGACACCATCGCCTACGTGCAGGACAGGGGGGTGGACGCCTGCCTGGTTAGCTTGGACCAGGAGAAAGCCTTCGACAGGATATCGCACACGTACATGGCGGAGGTACTCTCCAAAATGGGATTTGGGGAGGGAATCCGGAATTGGATCAAACTGCTCTACACGGACATCTGTAACGCAGTCCAGGTTCCCCATCAGGTCTGGAGTCAGGCAGGGCTGCCCTCTCTCCTGACTTGTTCGTGTGCTGCATAGAACCCTTTGCCGAAGCCATCAGGAGGGATGAGGGCATAAGAGGGGTGACGCTGCCAGGCAGTGGAGGGACCCAAGTCAAAACCTCCCTGTACATGGACGACGTCACTGTCTTCTGCTCCAATCCGAGGTCAGTTCGCAGGCTGATCAGCATCTGCGAACAGTTCGAGCAGGCATCGGGGGCCAGAGTCAACCGCATAAAGAGTGAAGCCATGTTCTTCGGCAACTGGCCTGACCGATCCAGCATCCCCTTCACCATCAGGGCTGATCAAATGAGGGTGTTGGGGATCTGGTTCGGAGGGGCCGAGACGTGCAACATGAATTGGAAGGAGTGGACTGCCAAGGTCAAAAAGAAACTGGGACTGTGGGGAGGGCGCTCCCTATCAATAGTGGGCAAGAACCTGGTCATCAGGTGTGAGGGGCTCTCAGGGCTGCTGTACTTGGCGCAGGTGTGTCCTATCCCCTGCTCCTTCAGCTCAGAAATCACCCGAGCCGTCTTCAGATTCGTCTGGGGATCCAAGATGGAGCGGGTCAGACGGGCCACCATGCACGAGTCCCTGGACAACGGGGGCAAAGACGTCCCCAATGTCACCCTCACCCTGATGGCCAGCTTCGTGTGTGGTTGCATCAGGTTGTGTGTGGATCCCAGATACGTGGGCACCAAGTACCACTATGTGCCCAGGTTCTACCTGTCGCCCTGGCTACGAAGGATGGGTCTGGCCCCTTTCCCGTGCAACACCCGTCAGCTGGTCATTGCTGCCATACCTGTCCTTCATAGAGAAGTTCTTTCAGGTCAATGCCTTTGACCACAGGGCCATCAGGCAGTGGTCAGCACGTAAGGTCCTGCAGGCACTGCAGGACAAGGACGAGATGGACACAGTGGGGTGGTTCCCTGAGCAGACCGTCCAGTTCCTGGCAAAATGCCTCATCGCCAGACCTCTCCAACAGGCACCAAGACCTCGCCTGGCTGGCGGTGAGAGGGGCCCTCCCAGTCCGATCCCTCCTGTATGCCCGGAACGTCGTCTCCACACCCCTCTGCCCACGGGAGGACTGCAGTGAGGAGGAGTCGGTGACCCACCTCTTTGCACACTGTGGGTTCGCGGAGAAGGTGTGGAGGAG
This sequence comes from Hypanus sabinus, assembly GCF_030144855.1. Classification (NCBI taxonomy): domain Eukaryota; kingdom Metazoa; phylum Chordata; class Chondrichthyes; order Myliobatiformes; family Dasyatidae; genus Hypanus; species Hypanus sabinus. Next base: position 16,953,293 of record NC_082734.1, read on the forward strand.
GATGGAAGGGGCAGTGTCGAGGTTCATCCCCAGCAGCTGCGTAACAGAGGACTCTCTGATCTATGGGCTGTTCCCGGGGATGCACACCGAGACCAACATCCGGTGCTGCTGGCAGATCATCAACTCGGTCAAAGATGCTCTTTGGTCGGCCCGAAACTCGATGGTCTACCAGCACACGGAGACGTCGGTGGGGGAATGCTGCCGACTGGCACATTCTCGGCTGCAGGAGTACGTGCTGAGGGACGCACTCAAACTCGGTGCAGCCACTGCAAGGGCCCAGTGGGGAAGGACCACAGTCTGGGGTCTTTCTCCTGCGGGAGTGGAGGGTAGGGGGGCAGGGTGTATACCCCTCAACAAGGGTATGTTAATATAAAGTAACAGAGTGCCACCTGGGTGGCAAAAGTGTGGAAATGTAAAGACTGTAATGGAAACAGTTGTAAAGGACTGAGAGTCATTGAATGGTTCATTATTTTTTGAATAAAGTATATTTTGTTTAAATTTTTAAAAAATGACTACACATAATATGTGTAAAGGGGGTTTCTTCTTTTTTCTTTGTTACTGTTGGGAAAGGGCTTCTTTGTTTTGTTAAAAGCAGGAATGTTTCTTTGTTGCGAGAGAGTGCTGGAAGCTTGTTTGGGTTAAAATTTACTGATAACGAGAATTGTATTCCTTTGTAAACCAAATGGGGATTAATGTTCTTTCTTCTGAGTCTGTAAGCTTTTGTTGACGGGCTTTTGGGAGAGATCGGCGCGAAGGGGTCGAGAGAGAGGACGCAATGCTGTAAGCTGGGCGAGGAACAGACCCCAAGCGGGGGTCCGAGGCCAGGAGTTACTCTGAGGAGGGGGGATGAAGCTAGATGTGCTTGGTTGACCACTCGGAGGGTCCTGAGCTGCAAGTCGAGGAGTTCGGAGGGGATCGAATGGTGGCCAGAAGACTTCAGTAATTGAGCTCCAACGGTTGTGCATGAAGTGGTTTGGACTTTGATCAGTTTGGCCCCTTTTATTTTTTCTCTTCATATATACTGTATCGTTATTAATCACTTAGTTATAGTAACCTTTATAAATTGTACTCATTTAATCGCTTCTGGTGTACTGTCTGTTTTTGGGCGAGGCAGGGACATCACACAGCATCCACACCAGCTGATTACCCAGTTTGGTGGGGGCGAAGGCTGCTCCCCCTAGACGAGAACGAGCTGAGCGAGCCTGAAGTGATCCAGGGGGTTACATATGCTTTGTATGTAAGAGCTTGCAAATCAACTGGATTGCAAACCAATATACATTTAAACGCAATGCATAAAACGGTATGTGTGTGATGCTTTCATAGCATCCGCTCTGCCTAAGCATGCCTGGGCAACACAGAAAACTTTTCAGCTTACATTTAATTTGACTTGAATTATGAACTGAAATAACAAATATAGGGAATTTCACAAAAATGGTGTGTGATTTCATGGTGATTTTCATGATTAGCAACCCAAAATCTGTAATATACACTCAAAAGCATTCAGGAAGCTAAATCTTTGCTGTTCAGTGTAGTGGGAGAGTCTAGGTCCAGAGGGCACAGCTTCAGAATAGGACATAGAACAGATATGAGGAGGGAGTTTCTTTAGCCAGAGGGTGCTGGATGTGTGGAATTCAGTGTTACAGACAGCTGTGGATATCAAGTCACTGAGTATATTTAAGGCAGAGGTCAATAGGTTCTTGATTAGTGAGGCTGTTAGAGGTTACTGGGAGAAGGTAAGACAATGGAGTTGAGAGGGAAAATAAATCAGATATGATTAATTGCTAAAACATACTCGATGGGTTGAATGGCCTAATCTGCTCCTGTGTTTTACGGTCGTACGGACTAAGCACAATCTTTCCTTGCTGCTGTTTCTCAGATGTCTCTATTCATTCTCTGCTGCGTTGCTGGTCACCCCTCTTTCTCCTGCTCTTCACGGTCACTGCTTGAACAATAGCAGTCAAATGGCCGTGACCCAACAATGAGCTCAGGGTGACGTGCTTTTCATCTGCCAGGGGACACGATTAGAGTGTTACCGGGGATGTGTTGTATCAAAACATTTGCTTTTATCAGGAAAAAAAAAACCATGATTAAATCAAGCACTTCAGTCTTAGGACAGGAGCCAGCCCAGTCAGGAAGCTCCTCTTCACACAGAAGGCAGTAGAAATTTGCAACTTGTCTCCCTAAAACAAATAGAGGCTGCAGGTCAACCTAAAATTGGGAAAACAGATTGATGCTAATGAGGGTTCTGTGTACTGCAGAGCTAGTTTGGAGACTGTGAGCTATCCATTATTATTGCTGTTAGATTACAAGCAGCCATGATTTAACTGAATGGTGTTTGAGGCTCCGTTCCTAGCGAGTTCAAGTAACAAATGGACAATCTGTCTGGGACCAACGTCTTGAGTGTTGGGCAGGGAGTTCTTAGCCTGCTGACTTGGAGAGGGGACACTTTCTTCCCTCCAGCCCTACCTCTGCCTCAGTCTCTGGGAGGTTTTCACTAAGCTCCTGCTTTGTAGTCTCTGTTATCTCCCTTCAGCGCTCTCCTGCCTTAGCCCAGGGTTTCCTTCCCACTCCGTGAAGGAGACACTGGGCCACAGTGTCTGGAACTATCTCCCACTGGTTAAAAATAAATAAAATGTGCCAAATGATTTTAACAATGACTACCCACAGGCAATGTTCCCCCTAATTTTTAGTAGTCAGTGTGCGCAAAAATCTTATTTTGTGCTAATTATTTTCCCTGTGGCAGAAGTACGTGCACACTGAATGCCATGATACTGTACAAACCCGAACAGGGAAGGTGAGGTGATGTAAATTAGTGACGTGCATTCTGGTGTTTGAAAAACCAACTAGTTAACAGAAACATTTAGCTAAAAGATTATTTTCAATAATTATTGATTACTACATTATCTTAGGTAACTAACCTTTCATGAGCACATTAATTTCCTTTGAGCGCTGGTTGACAAACCTGTGTGCGTGCACTCACAACTTAAAGGGAACACAGCCCACAGGGCAGTTCTATTGAGTCTGATCATCTTCATCTCCCCCCCCCCCCCCCGACTAACTGGGACCTTCCCAGTTGGTGGGGTTCAAAGTCTTGCTTCATGAGCCTCTGTTAGCTTTGAGTGGGTAGCTGAGTCAAAGAAAGATTTCTCCAATTTATTGTCTTCAAACTGCTCGGGGTTGTCTTGCCTCTCCTGGGGATCGGATAATTTTGATGGGGTGGGGAGTAGTACTGTGTACACGTTGTAGGGTCTTTGCTCATTAAAACAGAAAAGGGTCTGCAGTCGGGGTCTAAGAAATGAACTAAAACATTGGTCAAGCTCAGTTGAACCTGCTCCCATGTGAAAAAGTGTACGTTGATCTGCAAGCTATTTTATTGAATTCAGTTTTTAAACAAGCTGGTGTAGTCAGGGTGCTGTAATAGATAATAACCAAAACGGACTGCAATGCTTTTGTAACAGTGGCCTCAGAAACAGTCAGAGAATCATCAATACCTTTTAAAACACTGATTGAAATTAATGTGAAAGATTGAGGATAGAATTTTTCTAATCTTTGAACAAGTCAAAACCCCAGACCATTCACCACCATCCTCACTATTGCTGGATGATGTCTTCATTGCCCAAGTACCCCAGGATAATTAAAATCTTCTTAAACCACCGATTAATTTCACATCATTGCCATTAACATTTCTTCGTGCGTTCAGCTAGATATCGACAAGCTATACTTCCGGTGGGCAAGTAACTGATCTTGTAGTGTCTGCTGTGAGTGACCTCCTCTCTCAAACTCGCAACAGTCTATCCTCATAGTCTGGAAGTGATATTCATCTTCAGGAAGTCATTGATTATTCCTGCGACTCGCTCTGGCTCATCCAAATGGACATGGTGAGTTCCCTCCACTTTCTCCAGTTGGAACTGTGCAAAACGAGAGAGAAGGGAAGAGAGTGAAGGACATGCACGGAGGAAAAGGAGCAGGAAACTTAAGGATGGAGTTAGAGGAAGACAACAATGAAGTCAATGAAAGAAGGCAGGAATGGGGTAAGATGGAATATTACACAGGAACAAAGATGGGGGTACATACAGAGGAGAGGAATGCACGTTACCACAACAAGAGCAGACTTTACCCTGCCAGTCAATCCTTTCATTGCCCACAGCCCTTACAACTCAAGGCCAGTGATCCATTTGTCTCAGCCATGAGTATTTTCAGCAACTAAACCTTCACCGTTCTCTGATGTCAAAAATTCCAAAGGTGCACGATGCTCAGAGAAGGAATTCTTCTTCATCTCTGCCTTATTCTGAAATTACGTTACAGATTCTTCAGGGGAAACATTATCTCATTATGAGTCTTCCACAGAATGCCATGCTTCAGTAAGATCCTGCCTCATTCTGCTAAACTCCAGAGGGTATTGGCCCAATCACTTTTATCCCAGGTATAAACCTAGCCAAGTGTCTGAAATGCCTCCCAATGCAAGTACATCAAATAGAACCAAGACGAGAGGAACAACTAGTGTGACTTTACAAACGCCCGTACAGTTGTAGAAAGACCCTCTTTTTGTACCCAGTCCCCTTTCCGCAAAGGCCAACGTTCCATTGGTTTTCCTAACTACCTGCTGGTCCTACATGGATATTCAGCCTTCACGTACAAGGACATCCAGACCTCTCTGTCTGATTGCATTCTCAGTCTCCCTTCATTTAAACTATATTTGGTTCTTCCATTATTCCTGCCTTACCTTTGCCTACTTGCATCCTGCTTCCCCACCTAACTCTGCATAATCGCCCAAGTCATTAATATCTCTGGTTAAAACTTACCAACCTGAAAAATTATTGCATTCTGTTTTCTGTTAGGAAAACTTCTCTCAAGGGCAGTATCTTGTCCCCCACTGCCGGAGTTCCTGACTTTAGCAACAAACCTTTTATGCACTAATCAGCACTGGTGGATTAATGGCGGAGAGCATCAGCAGCTTTAAATTCCTGGACATTAACATATCTGATGACCTGTTCTCAGCCCTGCATATAGATACAAATCACAAGGAAGGCTCAGCAATATTTTCACTTTCTTAAAGGTTTAAGGAAGTCTGGTATGGCACTGAACACTAACAAACTTTACAGATGTACTGTTGAAAATATCCTGACTGGTTGCATAATAGTCCATCTGGCAATTCGAATACACAGGAACTCAAGAGGCTGCGGAGTAGTGGACCCTCTGCCCAATACATCCTGGGCACATTCCTCCCTACCATCAGTAGTATCTACAGGAGGTGCTGCCTCAAGAAGGCAATACCTACCAAAGTTCCTCACCATCTTTGCCATCTACCGTCAAGCAGGAGGTGCAGTGCCTGAAGTCCCACACCACCAGGTTCAAGAACAGCTACTTCCCTTCAGCCACTCACATTGTGAACCAACCTGCACAACCTAACCACCGCCTCAATATAGCAACACCATGACCACTTTGCACTACGGCTGACTGTTCCTTTTCTTTTGTTTGCTCTGACTGTGTTCTTTTATGTTTAATTTATGTATTTTTGTGAATGTCATGTCTCTAATGCTTTGTGCATTTGATGCCACTGCAATTAAGCTTTTCACAAGACAAGATGACAAGACAAAGGAGCAGAAGTAGGCCATTTGGCCCATCGAGTCTGCTCCACCACTCCACCATTAGCTAAACTATTCTCCCATGTAGTTCCAATTTCTGGCTTTTTCCCCATATCTCTTGATACCCTGACTAATTAGATACCTATCAATCTCCTCCTTAAACACCCTCAATGATTGGGCCTCCACAGCTGTATGTGGCAACAAATTCCATAAATCCATGATCCTGGCTAAAAAAATTTCTCCTCATCTCTGTTTTAAATGGGTACACTCCAATTCTAATTCTCTAATTTCATTGCACTTGTGCACGTGAATTTGATGTCCTTCACCCCGCCTACCATTTTAATCAATCTCACTACAGTAGCTCCAAAGTTCTAGTGCCCTAGTTCGGACTCAGGCTGCAATTTTCCACTGGATTTTTACCACGAAGCCATTGTACTGAGATCAGGTTGTGTTGTATTATTAGTGGCTGACAGCACTAACATCGCCAGCACCTGGCAAGTCAGAATCTTTAGCAAGTTTGGGAATGTGTTGTTAAGGTCTTTATCAAAGGCCCTCTGGAAATCCTGATACCTCACACGTACAGGTTTCACGTTCGTCCATTCTGATCATCACAATCTCAAATCTGTTAAAATGTGATTTTATTTTCATAAGCATGCTAGCTCTGCTGAAGAATGACAACTTTTTTTTTAAACCTCTTGCTACTGCATTCCTGCAAGGGATTTCTAATGAGAGCTGTTAGAATGAATGGTTCCTGTGGTCTGTATCCCTTCTGTATTCAGTAGTGAGCTGCATTTCCAGTTTTCCATCCTGGGTCCATTCAAACATTTGGGGAACTTTGGAAGATCACAATCAATGTTTCCACTTACTTCCTAGCCACTACTTTTAAGACCCTGGGATGCACTCTATTAAAAGTCCCAGTCTTGTCAATCCGTGTGGGTTTGCATGTGGAAAACATGCAGATTCTCTCACAGGTGTGCCAGTTTCCACCCACACTCCAAAGTCATGCCAGTTGGAAGGTTAATTCGTTACGCCCACCCCCAAATTCTACCAGTCACCCACAAACTAACTAGGGGCAATTCTACATTGGCCAACAACCTATCGACTTGCACGCCTTTGGTGGAAACTGGGGCAACTGGAGGAAATCCACTTGGCTACAAGAAAAACGAGCAGATTCCACACAGACAGCATCCAGAGTCGGGGAGGACTGGATCTGGCTCTCTGGAGTCGCAAAGCAGAAGCTCTACTCAAGTGCGTCACCCAGCTACCAAACAGATCACTACAAATTATGCTGACGAGAGGCAAATGTCTCTATGCAGGTTTGTGGCATTCTTAATTGTACATCACGAACATGATGAAGGAGGTGTAACCAAAGCCATGCGTCTCCAGCAGACACCCAAGAGAATGATGCAAAAAAACCCCACAATCTTGTTTATCACCAAATGACACAGAGCTGGTCAAGTAATCATAATATGTTATTCAAAGGATAAAGACCTTCCTGAATCCTTGAATGAAGGTCTACCCACGTGCAATCATAATTACTACGACAGGAATTTCTTCAGCCCCGGGGTGGCCAGTCTGTGCAATTTGTTGTCACAGAGGACTGTGGAGGTCAAGTCACTGGGACAGAGATTGACAGGTTCTTGACTGGTAGGAGGGTTAAAGGTTACAGGGAGAAGGTGGGAGCGTGGAGTTTAAAAAGCCATTATTGATTAAGCAGTCCAGATTTGATGGGCTGAATGGCCTAATTCTGTTGCTATGTGTTAGGGCGAGCATTCCCAACCTTTTCTTATGCCATGGACCCCCAACACTAACTGAGGGGTCCGTGCATCCCTGCGTTAGGGAAAGAATCAAGTATATATATGCCTGTTGTTTAACATCAGTAATATCCAGAGATTCTAATAGTGAAATCTATTTCACAGCCTGACTGTTACCTTCGTTACGACATTCCGGTATCCCTCCACTAAGAGACTGTACGGCGGGCAATCCGGCTTTATCTTTTCGTCCTTAGACAATCTATTCTCTGCCCTGAGGAGAATGAATAGCAGCTGGTAAATATGGAGAGACCAGGGGGTGACAAGATGCCCATTCCCCACCCGCCCCCAAGAAACATCTGTCTAATAGCCCTTGTGCGATTCCTGCTCCAACCCACAGCATGCCTGAAACCACTGAGTGGATTTAGAGTAACCGCCACTCAGGCCCAGAACCAAAGGCACCCCAGTCAGCTTCCCTCTCCCAGGCTTTACCGAAAACATCAAAAAGTAGAGGCCTCAATCTCTACAGCACCTTCATCAACTCCAGTGGTCCCAAAGCCCTTGTGGTGTTTCTGAAGTTCAGGTACTTGAGTAATTCAACATCCAACTAGAACACTTCAATACTCTTCAGAAAGAATGAAGAGTGAAGTGACTGGATGAGCAGGTTGTGATGTGGTTTGGGGGGGGGGGGGAGAGAGAAATACTGTCTGGAACTCTGAGAGAATTCAGTGGGTCATTCACCCACCTGTTCTGGTTGTTCTAATATCGTCACAGATACAGTGAAAAGCTTGTCTTGCGTTGATGTTCTACAGATAAAATCATTATTGCATTGAGCTAGAATAAGGTTAAACAATAAACGATGCTGAATAAACTATAAAAGATACCAAAAAAGTGCAGTTATATTCAAAGGTCTGATAACAGTGGGATAGAAGCTGTCATTGGACCCTGGGGTATGTGCTTTCAGGCTTTTGTATCTTTCGCCTGATGGGAGAGGGGGCAAAAGAGAGTGTCCAGGGTAGGCAGGATCTTTGATTACACTGCCTGCTTTACTGAGGTAGTGAGAAGTATAGACAGAGACCTGAGTTGTGTACACAACTCTGGAACTTATTGCGGTCACATGCAGAGAAGCTGCCACACACAAGTGTTGTTAATCCAGACAACTTTCTATAGCGCATCAATAAAAACCGGCAAGAGTCTACAGGGACATGCTGATGCGCTATCAATAACTCTAGGAGACTGGAAGTAGAGTACAAAATGATAGGCTTTTACTAACAGCGAAAATGGGCACGACCGTATTGGAGACTGAGGGAGGAGCAGTGCCCCAATCGCCTTTATACAGGGGTCTGTGGGAGGAGCCACAGGAGCAGTCAGCAGAGGGGCGTGTCCAGACAGGTATACATGGTTTACCACACATACTGAATTTCTTTAGCCTCCTGAGGCAGTAGAGGTGTTAGTGAGGTTTCTCGGCCAGTTCAGTTTAGTCTCATTGAAAAGGCAATACTCCAAGGCAAGGGTGCTTATTACCGCTTTTGAGACAATACTTCACTGCTCTGGTGAGAGCGGTACCAACTACCCAACACAGAGGATTGAAGGATGGGTGATATACTTACAAAATAAGAAGTACAGCTGCCCTTACGTTCTTCTGAAACTGTAGACACTGGTCAATGGATATCCTTACAGGAGTGAGCTTTGGTTCGATAAGAAATAAAAACATGATTTAAAAAAAACATCAGGTTCTGTATTATCCTATCTGATCAAATGTCTAAAGGTTCAAAGGCTCATTTTATTGTTCAGGTACACGTCTGATCTCCATCCTCTCCAGAAGCCATGAAATACAGAAAAACCACGGGCATTGTTGAAAAGAAATCACTCCCTGACACGAAAAAGAAACAAAATTCACAAACCCCAAAACCCCCCCACCCCTCCCTCACAAAAACGTGACAATTTTAACATTAAGTCCCCAGCCATCCCACCAGAAGAGAACAGCGAGGATAACATGAAATTCCCAGCCTCCTCCGCACAGAGAAGAACAGTGACAGACACCCCAACCTCTTCTCTCAGACACAAAGACTAGCAGATTTGCCTACAAAGAAGAAACACCAACAGAATATCAGACCCCAAATCCCCAACATCTCCCTCTCATAAAAAGTAATGTATTGCCTTATGTTTCCATACTCCGTGTGGACACAATCCCCATGTGTGTGCACGCAAGGGTGATTAAAGTTTGAGGATCTGTGGGACCTGAAATACCCCACTGGCCACAGGTGCCCAGAACTACTCTCCTTGGCCTTGCCCAAGGTTACACAGGGATATGTGCGAAGTTTGGTTAAATCATTTACCAGAAGAAAGTCACTCATAAATGTCAGAGGGGTGATGGTGTATTTAGTGAGGTGTTGGCTCCCATTGCCTGTCCCTTTAATTCTGCATCCCGCCCCTGTTCTGACCTATCTAGCATCACAATGGAAGGAAGTGGTGCACTGATTAATTACAATAGCTGGAATCAACAGAGAACTCACCAGATTGATTCTCAAATCTCTAGTGAACACAATACCTTGAGAAGAGAAAACAGAAGTAAACAGAATTATAAAAAAAAATTCTCAACTGGAAATGAAAAAAGATCAATCTTCAGAATCAGAAACAAAAACAGAAAATGCTGAGAACACTCATCAGAGCGGGGCAGCTTCTAAGGAAGGAGGCGCAGTTTATGTTTCAGATCTGGAAATCTGTTATGAAGAGTCATCTCGAGTACCATTTGCGTGTTTTTCTCTCTAAGAAAACATTATCACACTTTATGGTCATTAGTAATAGGTCCCTTTAGAAATTCGAAAGCCACTTCTGATACTTCCTGTTTCTAACGGAAGTTCTTTCTCCTAGGGACAGGTTGAGCTGTGGCAGAAAGCACTGGGAAGCAATGCCCTTTCTACTGGCTCGCCCATACCTTGGCAGCACACAGGCAGAGCTGCGGCCTCACCTTTAGTGCCCCAGGTTTGACCCTAACCTCAGTGCTGTCTGCACGGAGTTCACTCGACTTCTCTGTGACTGCGTGGGGTTTACCCAGATGTTTGGATTCCCCCCACCCCAGATCACAAAGATGCACTGGTAGGTTAAAGGGCTACTGTAACATATTTTAATGGGAAAGGGAATCAAAGGGACATTGGGGGCTGTGTGAAAGAGAGAGAGAGATAGAGAGATGAGAGAGATGAGAGACAGAGATGAGAGATAGAAAGATGAAAGATAGAGAGATAGAGAGAGAAAGAAAGAGATAGAGAGATAATATTTATTTAGGAATAGGCCCTTTGAGCCACACACCAGCAACCACTGACAAACCTGATTAACCGTAACCTAACCACTGGACAATTTACAATGACCAATTAACCTATGTCTTTGGACTGTGGGAGGAAACCAGGGGACCCAGAGAAAACCCACACATCCATGGGGCAGACATGTATAGATTCCTTATAGAACAGCGCCGGAATTGAACTCAGAACTCTGGAACACTCCAAGCCGTAACAGTGTCATGCTAACTGCTAACACTGCCATGGCTGCAGGAGTATTAAGGAGAGGTGGAAGTGGAACCAATGAGATTGGTTTCCTGGGCGCTGCAATCAACTTGATGGGCCAATTGACTTTGTGATTTACCACTACAACATTTTACACCGTTTGAGGTTCTATTCCCCTTCGTTTCCGAAGCATACTGTCCTGTCTACTGCTAGGTGTAAATCTCAAACTAGAAAGGAGCTAAAACTCTTCTCTTTTGCTTCCCTCCACATGTAAGACATTCATAAAATTGCTGCAGCAAAAAGAGGCCACTTGGCCCATGAAGTAATGATGGACTTGGTTCCCAGCCTCTCAAAATTGCACCTCCTTTTGATACTGCCTTAGTCAAGCATCGAGAAGCATAATTGTTTTGTATACGCACATCTGTTTCTTTGAGCCACTATCAGCAAAAAAACATAGCAGTTTTTCTTTGTTTCTTTATATCGTGCGCTGTGGAAGAGCCAATGTTGTAACACTCGAACAAGCTTTTCACTGATACAGCACTGTCCAGTTGTTTTTTAAAGAGTTCAACCTCATCTTTAATGGATAATGTGCAGTGTTTTGTTTCACAGCACGAGGTCCATTTCCTTTGCTCACTGGGGCTAAAAAAGAGCAAATGATATAAATGCAGGAAAACAAGCAGGAATCGCCTGTCTGTGTTTACAGGAGTGCGCCAACTCGTGAACAGATCTAGTGCAACCAAAACAATGCGCAGCAGATTGGTACAGTGACCCGAGAAATTTGAAATTACAGTTGTGCGGAAAATTTGAAATCAGTGGCGGATTATCAAAGGAACCGGATTACAGGTAGTTGGATTAGTGAAGGTCAACTGGACATTATTTGAGTAATATTGTATATATATTGGTTTTTAAGCAATTTTGTTGATTTAAATAGTTCATTCTGGGATATATGTATATAATTAGATGCTTTATTGATCCCAAAGGAAATGATAGTGTCACAGTAGCATTACAAGTGCACAGATATACAAATATTAGAAGAAAGAGTAAAAAATAAGTTACCTCAACTGGGGGGGGGGGGGAAGAAGGGGGTTCATCACTTCCCTGGCTATAGGTTGACTCATTATAGAACTTAATGGCTGAGAGTAAAAATGACCTCATATAGCACTCTATGGAGCAGTGCAGTTGCCTTGGTCTAATACTAAAAGTGTTCAGCCAAGGTGGCATGCAGAGGGTGAGAAACACTGCCCAAAATTGCCAGGATTTTCTATTGGGTCCTTTGCTCTACCACAGCCTGCGTGTGTCTAGCTTGATTCCTATTATCAGTTCAACATGGCGTCACCCATGTTGATGCCATTGCCTCAGCACACCACCACATAGAAGATTGTGCTGGTGACAACAGGCTGGTAGAACATGTGAAGGAGAGGCTTGCACACTCCGAAGGACCTCAGTCTCCTCAGGAAGTAGAGGCAACTCTGGCCCTTCTTGTACACAGCCCGTGTTGGTGCTCCACTCAAGTCTGTCATCCAGGTACACCCCAGGTACTTGTAGGTCCTCCCCGCATCCACCGTATCAATAGTAACAGAGAGAAGTGCAGACTTAGTCTTCCTAAAGTCCATCACCATCTCCTTTGTGAATCACATACATCACACTACCACATGACATGCTTATGCCTCACTTAAACTCAAAGTTAGACTTACATTTCATACTCCCTTGTCTTCCTTTACATTAGTTTAATGTTTCGAAGTTACAAAAAGCAATAATAATCAGATAAAAGTGCAGGAGTATGTGCTGAGGGAAAGACTGAAGCCCAGAGGTTCTGTAGGGAAGGACCTGCTGCCTCCGTACAATGAAGGACTGGCCCTGGGAAACAGCCCTCAAACACTTCACCGCTGCAGTGTTTAAGGAGTGGCGTTGATTCACCGTACCTATGGAACTGATGGTACAAGAAATGTAAAGGAAGGTGTGACCTGGCTGTATTTACAAGATATATTATGAATTAAGTCATTCTGAAATCAGACAAGAAGTTGACAATAGCTACTCCCATCCTGCAGCCAAACCGTACCTTCAGGTACCTCCCTGGATCCACGCTGAAGCAGGAGTCGGCCACTTTCCTCTGATAGCGACCCACTTCCTTGCAAGAGCCTGAAGAATAAAAGATTAGATAAACTTTGGACAACATCGAGGCAAAGGAAGGAATCTCATGATTGGCCTTTACTTAGTTCCAAGCGTACTGCAGGGTCTGAGCGACCAAGCTGCTGGAGGCACTACTACTGTTAACCACCGATAACACAACCTGTACTCACTCAGTTCTTCGGTGTTACAGCAAAACTTTCATGGCACATCAGTTTCACTACAAACTGGGGCATCTTGACTTGGAAAGGGCTTTGCAGATACTGTAGTGAGACTCACCAAAACGGTACAAGGGATGAAGGACATTTAGATCAATGCTGAGTTTATAATCATATACACAAATACATCGGGGCACAGGTATAATGAAAAACTTGCTAGCAGCAACAGCACAGGCACAGAGTGTTAAGACAAAGCATTCACAGGAAAAACAAATTATACAAGAATTGCATGAAAGAACATAATTAGAAAAAAAACTAGAACAAATTCAATTACAGTGCAAACTTGTCACAGTGTTGCTATACCAAGATAATAGTTAGGGTTGTGGAGGTTGGTTCAAGGTCTTCAGCATGGTGGTGTGAGACTAGTCCCTGTCCGATGACTTTCTTTAGAGCAGCTAAGATGACAAAAACAAAAGTGCATCAAGCGTGCTGGTATTCGTAAGAACCTTACAGGTGAGCCCTCCTATCGATTCCGCTTTCAATTGCTATAAGATAAACCAGATCATCTGCATCAGAGTGGGATAAAGGACAGTTATGCCTCCATTCTATTTCCTTCGGAGTTTACGGAGATTCAGGGTGACATCTAAAGCTGTGACAAACTTCTATAGATGCGTAGCAGAGAGTGTTAATTGGCTGCATCATAGCCTGGTCTGGAAACACCAATGGCCTTGAATGGAAAATCCTACCGAAGTGTGGATAGAGTCCAGTCCATCACGGGTAAAGCCCTCCCCACCACTGATCACATCTACACGAACCACTATTACACGAAAGCAGCATCAGAGACCCCACCACCCAGGACATTCTGTCTTCTTGCTGCTGCCATAAGGAGGAGGGTACATAAGCTTCAGGACTCACACCACCAGGTTCAAGAACAGTTATTACCCTCAATGACCAGACTCTTGAACTAAAGGGGATAACTTCAATCAACTTCACTTGACCCATAATTGAAATGGTTCCACAACCTCAGGACTCACTTTCAAGGACTTTTCATCTCATATTCTCAATACTTAACATTTATTTATTATTATTATTATTTCTTTCTTTTTGTATTTGCACAATCTGTTGTCTTTTGCACACTGACTGGACACCCAAGTTGGTGCAGTTTTTCACTGATTATGTTACGGTTATTAAGGATTAATTGAGTATGCCCGTAAGACAATGTATCTCAGGATTGTATATTGTGACATACTGTGTATGGAATTGTTAATAAATTTACTTTGAACTTTGATGGAAATGTGGCTCTAAGATGCATCCCTGAAGAGGCCATCCAGTTAGAGCCAACAGAATTCCCACCATCCCCGGCAAGACCCACACTGGAGGTGTATGTATCAATGTTAATAAGAACTGGTGTGTGAACACTTCAGTAAAGGTGAACAGTGGGTCATCAATGGTAGCGTTCCTTAATGGTGAAGTACAGGCCCTTCTATTTTCCGAGGGAGTCTACTGCTATTGTGATTGTGGTTGTATACATCCCCCCCACCTTGTGCTAATGCTGGGGAAGCACTAGGTGACCTCTATAGTGCCATCAGTGATCTGCAAATCACACTATGAATTGTTTCTTTATTGTTGCTGGTGACTTCAACCACGCTAACCTAGAAAACAGCCCTGTCTAAATTCTATCAGCGTGCTGACTTTGCTAAAGGCGAAAGCACATTAGACCTGGTTCATAAACACAAGGAATTCTGCAGATGCTGGAAATCTACCAGCGTCCATGGTGTATACAAAACTGCTCCCAGTCCCCAAGAGGGACTCTCTGACCACTTCTCCGTTCCTGCATAGGAGACCACCGATTCAGCCAGTTCAAAGGGAAATAAACCAAGCCAGAAGGAGAAACCACAGCACTGCAGGACTGTTTTAATAAACCACGGACTGGAACACATCAACATCAATGAATATATGAAATCGGTGACTGGCTACAAACAGAAATGCATGTAGAAGGTGTCACTGTTATTAAGCTCAACTGTGTGAGGGTAAATCAGAAGTCATGGCTGACAGCAAAGGTTCAGA
This sequence comes from Hypanus sabinus, assembly GCF_030144855.1. NCBI lineage: Eukaryota > Metazoa > Chordata > Chondrichthyes > Myliobatiformes > Dasyatidae > Hypanus > Hypanus sabinus. The sequence goes on from NC_082734.1 coordinate 16,968,481, forward strand.
CACAGCTGAGAATTTGAGTGCTGTCCTCGGATGGGGCAGGTGAAGCAGCTCTCAAGTCAGTAGGAGCTGCATGTTCCCGCAAAATCAGGAAGACAAAATGGGATTACTCACCAAGAATATACAGCCATTTCTGTGACACCAGAGACATCAGGCACACGTGGCAGGGCACTCAGACCATAAAGGGCTACAAGATACACCCTGCACGTCAGTAACAGCGGCACTTCTCTTCCTGATAAGCTGAATGTCTTTTATGTTCGGTTTGACGCACAGGACGATGTGCCGGCGGGGAAGCTCCCCCCCACCCACTGAGGTGCAGGCACTCTGACCAACCACAGCTGATGTGCAGAAGTCCCTAACCAGGGTCGACACACATAAAGCAGTGGAGCCTGATAACGTACGGTACCTGGTCGGATGCTGAGCGACCGTGCAGCCCAGTTAACAGAAGTTCTAACAGACATCTTCAACATCCCTCTGGGATAGTCCACTGCCTCCTCAGTCTTCAAGGTGGTGACAATCATCCCAATACCCAAGAGGGCCACAGTAACCCGGCTCCTCAATGTCTACAGTTATGAACCAGCAGCAATCGATATGAAGCTGAGACAGGGTTCATAAACAAATCCCAAGATTTATTAACCTCTGCTCAAAAACATCGAAGAGTAAACAAACGACTAACTTAACCGGAAGTTAAAGTTAGGCGGCAAGATCTAACAAACGTAGAAACGGTTCTTAACGAGTTCTCGTCCAAGCACAGACTTCAAGTGGTAAATTCAAAAGTCCATGTGATTTATACAGTCATTAAGGAGAGACTTCCCCAAAACAACGATTCCTTCAAAGTAATGACGAATCTGCTGATCCCACAGCTGAGAGATGCTTTGTTCACAGAAATCACAAGGAAGTAAAAGGAACTGACCTTTTGACTGGAGGGTAGTCACTGCACAAACCTTCCTGACCTTGCAGGGGTTTAACTCAAATGTGCATGCCACCATTCCTGAACAAAGTCACAAAGGTGTATCATTCCCCAAAATGCTGAATGACATTAACTTTATCCAATCCTTCGAACTCGGATAACTCTGGTAATGCCTTCGCTCTCCGATACTGGTCTGTAAGGGAAAAATAAACGTGCAACAAACAAAACCGGTGGAGCCTCCACACCCCCGACCGGCAACAACGTTGCCCAAAAATAAAAATGAGAACTGCGTCCCAGATCGTGGCTTGGTTTAAATACGGTTTGGAATATGCCATCACATGACATCACATCACCCCACAGTCAAGAGACAATTACATCATCCCACTGTCCTGTGATCAAACTGTGAGCACGTAACACTACCATCCAGTGGCACTGATCACAACAATAATGACGTTGTTGTGATCCACGTTAAATCCCATCTTCCTGCTACATTGAACCCCTTCCAGTTTGTTCAGCACCTAAATCGGTCCAATAATGATGCCACAGCCTCCACACTCCACTCCGTCCTATCTCACCTGGAGAATGCTGCCTCATATGCCAGGATGCTGTTTATCGACTTCAGCTCGGTGTTTAATATGATCCCCCTCCAGAAGCTGGTGGCTAGCTATCAACATTGTGTCTCAACGTCACTCTCTCTCTCTAACTGGATCCTGACAGAATGGTCACAATCAGTCTGTGTTGGCAGAAACATCTCTAGCTCCATCACACTGAGCACCGGTGCCCCCCCAGGGCTGTGTGCTCAAGCCTGCTGCTGTTCATGTTGCTCATGCGTGACTGCACTGCTAGATCCAGTTCAACCTGAATCATCAAATTCGCTGATGACACAGTAGCCGCTGGCCTGATCAACAACTGTGATGACATGGCTTACAGAGAGGTGGAGTGGCTGGCAGATTGGTGTGACCACAACAACTTGAGTCTCAATATGGGCACGGCCGGAGAGATGATTGCAGACTTTAGGAAAGTGCAGGGTGACCATTCCTCACAGCTCCTCCATGGAGAGCGTTAGAAGCACCAAGTTTCTGAGAGTACACACAATGGATGATCTCACCTGGTCCTTCAACACCACCTCTTTCGTCAAGAAAGCACAGCAGAGTCTCCACTTCCTGAGATAACTGAAGCCCAATTCTAACCAATTTTTAGAAATGCACCTTGAGAGTTTCCTGATCAGCTTTATCACTATCTGGTACGGGAATTGTATGGCATCTCACAAGACCCTACAAAAGATTGCGAGGACTGCTGAGAGGGCAATCAGAGTCTCCCTTCCATCAAGAGCACTGTTTACAGAGGTCACGTAGCATGATCAATGGTCCCCTCCCATCTGTCCAACAATCTCTATGACCCACTGTCATCAGGATGGAGGGACAGCAGCATTCCGACAGGAACTGCCAGGATGGGAAACCGCTTCATCCCCCAAGCCACAAGACTACTGAACTCCCTACCACCACCCAGGTCTCATCACGCATGAAGCACCCGTAGTGTTATGCTCAACACATACGAACAAGCTAGATCTATATTAAACTCCATCTACCACTTCTCAGCCCATTTTTCCAGCTGGTCCAAATCCTTCCTCGCTGTCCACTGCACCTCCAATCTCTGTATCATCAGCAAATTTGCTGATCCAATTTACCACATTATCATCCAGATCACTGATATAGATGACAAATAACAATGGACCCTTGTTAACCTTTTCCTATAACCTAGGTCCTCAAGTCCTAATAATATCTTTGTACTATTTCTCAGCACTTTCAATCTTATTGACATCTTTCCTGTAGGTAGGTGATCAAAACCACACACATTACCCCTGCAAAGCCAATGTCTAATCCAATTTACTATCTCATCCTTTGTCTGCAGAAACTTCTCACTTCTGAATCAGAAAAGAACGAGGAATGTACTTAAAAAAGAGAATTGTACATTCTAGATCAAATTTATACTTTGTAGATCAACACTATGTGATTCTGATAGTTCATTTTACTTCTGTATGCACTGCTGTTGACGTATATACCAGAGATATTCTCCTGTTTGTATACACACTTTTTTAAAAAATCAATAAAAAGATTGAAAAAAGAAAGAAAGAAAAATATTTTCCATTACACTGTAGAAGTACCTTGTATAGAAAGGCAACAGCTATTCAAAGCAGCAGCCCACACCATCTCAACAGGGACAATTAAATACAAACAATATATTCTGGCCTTGCCAGCGATGCCCAAATTCCATAAATGTATAAAAGACCAGGGAGATCAGATTTCACTTCCCAGGGATTGTATTTTGCCAACACTGCCGCCTCGTTCTTTGTGGCATTTCACACGAGCTTTTACAGGACTACAGGCACTGCATTCATAAGGTAACAGGAGATTTCTGGGAAATCTCGAAGCATACTAGATCACATCAGACCTAATATCATTGCTTACCTCTTTAGAGCTGTGTCTGGAGTATAAACTCTGGGCGATCCCTGCTCCTTCTCCAGCTTTATAAGATCATCGAATGCCTTCTTAAGTTGTTCTTCTTGCGTGTGCTAGTAATTAAAACACATTTCTTCATAGGAATTCAGTTTAGGAAAAGCAATTCCAACCAATTAAAAGACAATCATGCTTCCTGCTCTCCTGCAACATGTAACACTGTCAGTACTTGGTTATTCTTTTAAACAGGTATTTGACTAATGCAATTTGGTCGAATTGTTTTTGTTTCAGGTAGATTTATCATTAATCTCTCATCCCCTCCCCACGCTCTACATCTTACCAAGCTGTAAAATCATCCACCTTCACAAGTATAATATCATTTCCACAATGTGTAAAGTGCTGTAAGAAACAAACTTTGGTTAAGCCTTTGTCACCTCCTGGTCCGATTATTTTTAGCAACCTGCTTGGGAACATGGAGCAAACTCCAGCCTGTACAAGGCTCAGCTTTCTGTGCACGCCTCATTAGAATGCCTTGATATGACATCACCCAGGTCCGTCATCTCCACTTGTGCAATAAATCCCAGCTCCCATCTTTTAAGTCCCTTCTTCTTCTTCTCTATTCCTACCAATGCCCCAAGCTCTGGTTTACCCTGAAGTCATTCCCCTTATTGTGGCTGCTCTCCGACCAGCACCATTTGCAGCTAACCCTTCAGTCTCCTGGGGCTACTAACCAAATTCTTCAGTCTCTCCCCATCTTGCTCTTCTGCTTTAAAAGTAATGGTCCCCAACACTACCCCTGCAGCAAGTTTCCATCACTCCCGCTAACCCCACTCCATGCTACAGTATCTGAGTGCAAGTGCACTGGGACGAAGCTCACCTTAAAACCCTTCTGGAAGCAAATTGATTTTAGAAATATAATTGTATATATTATATACAATATATTATAAACGTGTACAATATAACACGAGGATCACAATCCAACGTTCATCTCCCACTTTATTTTCAGATATTCTATACCCAATTTGCTTTGGTCTGTGTCTCCTCACTTCTCTATCTTTCTGCTTTTACTATCCCTCATATACTTTCTGTCTCACAGGTCTGCATCGTAAGACTTGCTCTTTAATTTGCCCCAGTTCTGAAGGAGATCTTCAACTCAGAAGGTGGCTGCTGTTTCCCTCTCTGTAGCCATTGCCAAGTGTTTCACACATTCTGCTTCAGACTTTCAGAACCCAAAGTGTGTCTTGCGCCCTCAGCTAATTGTGTGGAAGTACAAAGTGAACCTCCGAAAATTGAAGGAAATGTTCAGCAGTCAGACAGCATCTGTGGAAGGTGATAAGAGTTAATGTAATCTAAAACATTAATCGTTTTTCTCTTTCGCAGATGCTGCCTGATCTGCTGAGTGTTTCCAAGACTTTTCAGTTTTTATTTCATTATTTCCAGCAACTACACCTTTTGGGTTTTCATGGACTAAAGCTGTGTTGTCAGGAGTGGAAGCACACAGAACGTCTACAACAGTGCTCAAACTCCTTAATTACCCCATTCCACTGGAAGAAGAGCTGCTTTAGTTTATCTCTGGAAAGGGAACTCAATATGTGGAGCTCTGCAAACCTAATTAGAATGATGGTCACAGTGGGTTTATCCAAGAGCTTGTGTGCCTCAATGACCTGGAGAACTATGTTGGCTGGAGTCAGGGCTTTATGCTTTGGCTCTTGGTAGGGTCACCCATGCCAAACAAGTCAAAGGGTAAAGACCAGACCAGGAGTGGTCCATTGTTCTTCCAGGTTCGGGGTTCAGCTCAGGGCCAACAACCCTGACTGGTAAAACAAAATTGTTAAGGAAAGAATGAAGAATCCTTCTAGAGTGTGATGGTATTCCTGAGTCTCCACCCAGAACTGACAGTAGTGAAAATTACCGACATGATAAAGGAAGGCCTGAACACTACCAGAGATGGAGGACCCTCACTGCTGCCTCAAATGCCAGTGGTGTAATGGGCAGTAAGCAAGTCACAATGGGTTTATTTAAACTATAAAGTTTGATGTATGTAAATCATCTGTTAGCTTATGCATCAGGTGACATATTTTTGCTATGCATAATTTAAAAATATAAAACTTACTTTAGTAAGCGGAAGGAACCCATAAGAATCCAGCAAAATCAGTTTATCCACCATCTCTGGGAAAATTGAGCAGAACTGTAACCAAGAGTAAGCATTGTAGGTTAATTGGTAATCGTAAATTGTCCCGTGATCTGGCTAGGGTTGAGGGGATTGCTGGCGGTGTGACTCGAAGGACTTATTCCATGCCGTATCTCAACAATAACTAATAACATTGTCAGACAAGAAAGATGAAATGATGAGAACTATGGACCAGTCCATGCCAATCAAGATCACCATCTAAGCTAGTCCCACTTGCCTGCATTTGGCCCATATCCCTCCAAACCTTTCCTACACATGTACCTGTCCAACTGCCTTTGAAAAGTTGTAAATGTACCTGCCTCAACCATTTCCTCTGGTAGTTCCTTCCGTATAATGACTACCCTTTGGGTGTAAATGTTGCCCCTCAGGTTCCTATTAAATTGCTCCCCTCTTACCTTAAACTTATGCCCCCTGGTTCTTAATTACCCAACCTCAGAGTCATGTGTATACCAGAAACCATAAAATTTATTTTATTGACAGTTACCTGCATTCAAATTCCCATTTCTTTCCATTACTTATCCTGCCCATATCAAAATATTTAACAGTTTATGCTTTATGTGACAGCACGTCTGGTACTGACACTTGTAATGAGAAACCTCTCAATAGCAGGACATCGACTTCTATCATGTTCCACTTCCCATAAAACTCCAACACAAATTTATAACACGTTAAGCATTTGTAAGGTTGGGTTTGTCTCTCCCACAGTTTATAATCCATAACAGCCCTATGTCAGGAATTAGAGACCTACTCCCAAAACTGGCATCTATTGACAGCGTTGGGTCATTGACACTGATGTCACAGCGCTGTTGGGTAACAGTGCGAGGATTACTACACAGTCTTCTGCTTCAGATGGGTGAGCCAACATACAGCCTCGTCACGGTTCATAGAGTGATCACTGGAACCAAGGTCAAACCCTCCAGCAAGGACACACCAATATTGTCATTCCTAGGTCAAAGGCACTTGGGTAATCCACAGCCAAGAGTCCAAGCAAACCACACTTACTCCTGCTACATCTGACGGTCAAAATCCCTACCAAAGGATGTCAATATTTAACTATGACATTTTTTTTGTGTGTGCCATACTCTGCCAGAGCCTCGGCAACCACTTATTTTTTTCAAGCGGTTGTCTTGGTGGAAAGATTCTGTCCTTCTTACAGAACAGTGTTTTTTTTTTGCAGTCGAGTTGCGAGCTCGACACTCAACCCGGCACGGATGGAAAGCATGATTCAAACCCGGGAACCGTCGCTCCGGAGTCCGGCGCTGATGTCACTGCGCCACCAGCCGGGTTTGACTATGGAATGAAATCAAATGCAGTACGTACTCACCAGTCCTCCGACATTGCCCCCTGGAGGAAAACCATGGAAAATATTAATGCCTGATGAAGAACTACGTCGTTCTTACAGAACAGAAACAAGTGATTCAGACAACATGCTTGTTTATATTCTGCAAGCTTTCACACACCCTCTGCACCTCAACCTACAAGCATAACTTCTATTCCTTCCCCACCAACCCCCAGCCTCATGTCTTGATCAGGATCTCTGAGACAGGATTTCAACTATTCACCTTGTGGCAATTTGGCACAAATTCAATGGAGACAGGACGGCTGGGGGCAATACCTGCAGATGAGCTGCGCCAGCTCAGTGAAGTTGCAACAGCAAGCTGAACAGGAGAAGCGGCACGCAAAAGGCAGACCCAAGCGATCTGGGTGGAGCATGCAAGTGCAATTACAAGGAAGGCATGAGAGCTTTAGGAGTTTGCAAAGATTCTGCACGACATCTGAAACTTTGAGAAACTTCTGTAGATGTGTAGTGTAGAATATATTGACTGGTCGCATCACAGCTTGATATCGAAACACCAAAGCCCATGAGTGGGAAAACCCTACAAAAAAGTAGTGGATATGGCCCAGCCCATCATCAGTAAAGCCCTCCCCACCACTGAGCACATCTCGAGTGTCGTTGCAGGAAAACAGCATCCATCAAAGACCCCCATCACCCAGGCCATTCTCTCGTTTCACTGAACCCTCAGGTCTCTCACCACCTGGTTTAGGAACAGTTACAACCCCTCAACCATCAGGCTTTTGAACCAAAGGGGATAACTTCACTCACCACATCACTGAAATGTTCCCAGAACCTATGGACTCATATTCAAGAATTCATCATTTCATGTTCTCGATATTTACTGCTTATCTATTATTATTATTATTATTATTTCTTTTTGTATTTGCACAATTTGCTGTCTTTTGCATTCTGTCTAAACACCCATGTTGATGTAGTCTTTCACTGATTCTGTTAATTTTATTATCCTATTATAGATTTATTGAGCATCCCTGCAGGAAACTTAATCTCAGGGTTGTATATGGTAACATACGGGCTTTCATAATAAATTCACTTCAAACTTTTGTAACTAAACTTGCATAGTCCTACTATATCTAATCATGAATGGGAAGCGGAGGCTCCAAGAATCTCCTTATCCTACGATAAATAGGGCTCAGCTAATGAGTGGTGACACCAAGATGAGAGCACGTGCAAGTAGGTTCAATGAGCGCATGATCCATCTTGGTTAATTCTGAGCTCCCCAAACTCACACAAGGTGGTCTGAACTCCTGATAACCTGAAGGAACTGCTGAGACATTCAGATACAGTGACCTTTCAGCCTGGTGCATAAAGGTCCACACTCCAGAACTAACTATGGCTCTAGCTGACTTGTTTCAACTTCTGGCAACTTGCCGAACTTTGGGAAATTATCCAGCTATGCTCTGATCAGTAAAGGCAGGAATCCGTCCCTGCCTCGACACCGAGACAGCGTTTGACTAAGTGTAAGACGGAGTCCTGGCAAAAGTAAATTTAGTGGGCACCAAAGGGAATGTGTTCCAATGGCTGGAGGCAATACTAACCGTGGAAAAGGGGCATAGGGTTAGAAAGCCTATCATCTGAGCCCAGGACATCATGGCAGTAACTGGCCCTCAGGACAGCACTTAATCCAAACACCTTTATTAATGAATTGGCATGTCAGAAGTGGGAACTTCAGTACATTGTTCAATTCTACTTCCAACTCCTCAGAAAGCAGTATAACCAAAATAACATTCAGCACAGATTGACAGTGGGTAGTAACATGCATGACAAAAATGATAATGACCATTGCCAACAAGGATCTACCTTTGACATTCAATGGTCAACCTCCCCTCCACCAAAAGCCCAGGTGTCACCACGCATTAGGCACTCAATGGAGCACCATATTAATACCGTGGCTGCAATAGGAGGTCAGGGGCTATGACAAGTGTCTGACCTCCACACACTACAAAATTCTGTCCACCATCCACTTGTCTGGACAAGCGCAGCATCGACACCTTGATGCTTGACATCATCCAGGACAAACCAGCCCATTTGGTTGGTGCTCGATCACCATCCTGAACATTCATTCCCCTCAGCCAGCGGTGCATGGTTGTTCTGCACGTCATCTACAAAATACCCCGCAGTTAACTCACCCAAACTACTCCGCCAGGGGCTCCCAAACCCAAACACCAGGTCAGCCCCTGTAGGGGTACACAACTCCCCACAGATTCTACACCAAAGTAAGCACAGCATCCCAACCTGGAAACACAATCGCCGGAAAATTGTCACTGCTGAGAGCATCTCCTCTGCAGCTCGCTCCCCAACAGCACTGCAAGTACACCCACACCTCAAGAACTGTCACGCTCAAGTGGGCAACTCATCATTACCTTCGAGGGCTATTAAAAGCTAGCTCAGCCATACCTTGAGTGACTATAAAAGAGTACCTTGCAAGGACTGCTGCAGTTCAGAGCAACGGCACTTTACAACCTTAAGCACAATTAGGGATAGGCAATAAATGCTGGCATTGCTAGTGACATCAGATCCCATGCCCTTCAATTTTCAAGCCTTTTGATCTTATCAGCCCGTAATTTGCATTACATTATAATTTTCTCCCCCCAGCTCTATGTATATTGGGGAAGTTAACACTGATTCTGTCCTCAAGGCTCTATACTTGGAGGTGGAAGTGACTGGAAAACAGAAAACAGGTACAGACTACTCACTGGTCTCCAGCCCTGCTACACTTGATCTGAGCTGTGTTCATGCAGCTTAGCAACATCAAGTCAAAGGATGCTTGCTTACCCATGCTGTGGCCCATGATGGTGAATTTCTTCCAGTTTAAGTCTGCAATAGAACACAGAACAGTCAAGTGCAGGAACACGCCATTCTGCCCACGATATCTGCACCAGCTATGTCAATCTAAGCCAGGGGTCGGCAACCTTTACCACTGAAAGAGCCATTTGGACCCGTTTCCCACAGGAAACACTGGGAGCCACAAAACCCATTTGACATTTAAAATGAAATAACACTGCATACAATGCTTTTTTTTGCCTTTATGCTATGAATAAACAAACTATAATGTGTTGCATTTATGAAACCGATGAACTCCTGCAGAGAAAACAAAATTACATTTCTGCATGCAACAAAAACATTTTGAACTCCGAAAAAAAGACGTTGGGTTGAAGGTTACTTTTAAGTAAAATACTCAATGTCTATTTGAGTCCTTCTTGTATTTATGAAAAACACCGAACTTAAATTGTCTGCCAGCAGCAAACCAAAAATAACGTCAGCCAGCTGTCAACCTGAAAAATAAAAGGACTATTTCACTGAACAATGAAAAAATATGAATATACGTAAAATAATAGGCAATTAAAATATTTATCATACTTGGTTAATGGGATTTCTGCTCCTGGACCTTAGCGCACAGAGTCTGCACATCAGGGCTGTATGACGTCACCTTCATCTTTACACAGGATCGCAAACTGTCATCTGTGAGGCGTGCGCGATGTTTGTTTTTAATAAAGTTCATGTTGGAGAACACCTGCTCACATATATATGTGTATCCAAAGATCAACAGGACTTCAAGCGCATACTTTTTAATGTTTACATAAATGTCGGGGATAGCATTCCATGTTTCGAACACAAGTTTGTCTGATTTGGGGAGGTTTTCAATATCACTCCATTTGTGATTCTGAGCAAGAACGTCCTTCTGACAGGCAACATCTTCAAGGTCTGCTGTCAAGCGTCTAAACTTGGACACCCATATGTCTTTGTCGGCTATGTCGGCCAGTTCCATCTCAAGATCAGGTTGACTCACACCTGCCAATGCAGTCGTATTCAGTAGGGATGGATCGATGCTTAGGGGAGTGACCGGGAAGCATAATGTGTTTTTTTCCTCTCTGAACTCACAGAAGCGTTTCCCAAACGATGTTTGCATTGCGATGATTGCAGAATGTAAATACTCCAAACTTATTATGTCATGAGCTTGTTTGAACTCTCTCAAATTGGGGAAGTGAAACAATGTGCCTTTCTGTAAATCTCTGGCAAGCACTGTCAACTTGCGCTCGAATGCCAAAACATCCTCCAACATGTGCAGGGCTGTACGTCCTTTCCCCTGAAGAGCTGTGTTCAGCGTGTTCAGGTGCGCTGTCATGTCTACCATGAAGTGTAGCTTTTCCAGCCACTCTGGCTGTTCCAGCTCAGGAAAGGTGAGACCTTTGCTGCCCAGGAAAGTTTTCACTTCTTCCAGACGCGCGACAAAGCGTTTCAGCACCTCCCCTCTTGACAGCCACCGGACTTTGTTGTGCGGCAGGAGATCAGAATATGCGCTTTCTAGCTCGTCCAGTAACAAACGGAATTGACGGTGATTTAAACTTTTTGCCATTATTTTATTGACAATCTGAATGACAACATCCATTACTTCTGTGCATTCCGGAGGAAATGTTTGAGCGCACAGTGCCTCTTGGTGCAAGATGCTGTGAAAAGTCAGCAGCTTTCTGTCCAGCAACTTCTGCAGTAAAGCCACAAATCCCTTGTGCGCTCCTGTCATACTTGGTGCCCCATCGGTAGCTACTGACACCAGGTGGGTGGTCTTTATTCCTTTGGCTCTTAAACAACTCAAGACAGCCTCACAGATGTCCTCCCCCCCCCCCGTGTTTGGCCTTTTAGAGGTATCAACTCAATCATTTCTTCCTGTGGCCCGGCAGAGTTTACATACTGGCAGAACAACGCTATTTGTTCAATATCACCTTTGTCTTTAGTCTCGTCACAGGCAATCGAGTAGGCCACAGCTGAATTGATGTCTTTAATTTGCTGTCTTGCGATGCTTCCTTCTTTTTTTCTTTTTGTTTCTTTTGTTTTTTTTTTTTTTTTTGTTTTTTTTTTGCCATTTTTATGGTTTTTTTTTTCGCAGTCTTTGCAGAGAGGGGCATATCCCTGATTTTCTGCATAATTTCACTCTTGTTTTTAAAGTCCATGAATAGATGTTCTGAAATCTTAATGAAAGATTCTTTTATATATTCACCATCTGTAAACTGCTTCCCATGCCTGACTATTTCTTGAGTGGCAACAAAACTAGCGTATGTAGTTGATTTTCCAGACTTCATCCACTTCTTGAAATGATTTTTGCTCAGATCAACCTTCTGCATCAGTTCCAGTTCTGCATCAGGCTTTTTTTCTCTCATCTTCATCCGGATATTTTTGAGCAAAGGCTGCATGTTTATTCTGGAAATGTCTTGTGACATTTGACTTTTTGTTATTTGCTAGTTTCTCATTGCACATTAAGCATACCGGTAAACTAGTTTCGTCAGCAGTGAAAGCAAATGAATCTGCCCACGTATCATTAAACGTTCTGTTTTCTTCAGTCACTTTTTTTTAGAATTCTCCATAGTTAGCCTACCTTGGATCGAAAAATTAAAGTAATCGCGCACTGGCGGGTGTCAGGCATTGGCAGTGGTGACGTATATTAATAGCAACAAAAAACACATTTTATTTAGATTGTACAAGATCACCGTAATCTTCAAATTTAGAATTACATTTCAAAGACTAACAAACTAACATAAAATACATTTTAATTAAATACTCATCATTTATTTTCCAAAGCCACAAGGAGCCGCAGCACGGAGATGAAAGAGTCCCATGCGGCTCCGGAGCCGCGGGTTGCCGACCCCTGATCTAAGCTAATCCCATCAACCTGTACAAGATCCATAGTCCTCTATTCCCTGCCTGTTTGGGTGTGTCTAAGTGTTGCTATCTTATCTCCTAGTATTTTCCTCAGCAGTGCGTTCCAAACGTTCCAAAACTCTTGACCTGAAACAATGACTTCTCATTACTGGCATGGTAGTGTAGAGTTTAATGTAACACTGTTACAGCGCCAGCAACCAGAATCCAATTCCGTCACCGTCTGTAAGGACTCTACATTCCCTTTGTGATCACATGGGTTTGCTCTGGGTGCTCCAGTTTCTCCAGCTGTATGGGTTAATTGATCAGGTCACAGAGGGGTAACTGGGCAACGTGGGCTTGCTGGCTGGAACTGTGTCACTGTGCTGTACCTCTAAACTAAACCAAGACCACATTTCCCTCCATAGCTGCTGTCTGAGTTCCTTTAGCATTTTAAACTTTCACCCCCTCACCTTCAATGAATAGTGGTTAAAACTTCTAACATCTCAGCAAACTTTAAAAAAAAATTATTTCTCCTCAGCTTTCAGCCTCTTCTGCAGATGCTGACCTGGGGAAAAACCCAAGGATGGCAAATCAAACTTCTTTCCAGTGAATTTGATGAGTGAGCGTCAGTGCTCAATCATGCAGGAGGGTGAGATCACCTTCCCCTCTATCCCCATCGCCTACAATAATGAAGGCAGCAACGTCAGGAGGATCTTCTGTGTGCTAAAGTTCCTCTCTAAAACCAACTATTCTGAATCACCCAACAATATCTCTTCAACATTTGGATTAGACATTGGCTCAATGGGAGAAGTCAGAGAGTGGTAGTGGAGGATTGCTACTCTGAGTGGAGGCCACAGGGATCAGTGCTGGGTCCATTGTTATTTGTCATCTATATCAATGATCTGGATGATAATGTGGTAAATTGGATCAGCAAATTTGCTGATGATACAGAGATTGGAGGTGTTATGGACAGTGAGGAAGGTTTTCAAAGCTTGCAGGGGGATTTGGACCAGCTGGAAAAATGGGCTGAAAAATGGCAGATGGAGTTTAATACAGACAAGTGTGAGGTATTGCATTTTGGAAGGAAAAACCAAGGTAGAACATACAAGGTAAATGGTAGGGCACTGAGGAGTGCAGTAGAACAGAGGGATCTAGGAATACAGATACAAAATTCTCTAAAAATGGCATCACAGGTAGATAGGGTAGTAAAGAGAGCTTTTGGTACATTGGCCTTTATAAATCAAAGTATTGAGTATAAGAGTTGGAATGTTATGGTGAGATTGTATAAGGCATTGGTGTGGCTGAATTTGGAGTATTGTGTGCAGTTTTGGTCACCTAATTACAGGAAGGATATTAATAAGGTTGAAAGAGTGCAGAGAAGGTTTACAAGGATGTTGCTGGGACTTGAGAAGCTGAGTTACAGAGAAAGGTTGAATAGGTTAGGACTTTATTCCCTGGAGCACAGAAGAATGAGGGGAGACTTGATAGAGGTATATAAAATTATGATGGGTATAGATAGAGTGAATGCAAGCAGGCTTTTTCCACTGAGGCTAATGGAGAAAAAAAAAACCCAGAGGACATGGGTTAAGGGGGAAAACCTTAAAGGGAACATGGGGGGGGGGGCTTCTTCACACAGAGTGGTGGGAGTCTGGAATGAGCTGCCAGTTGAAGTTGTAAATGCGAGCTCACTTTCAACCTTCTTAAGAAAAACTTGGACAGGTACATGGATGAGAGGTGTATGGAGGGATATGGTCCAGGCGTAGGTCAGTCGGACTAGGCAGAAAAATGGTTTGGCACAGCCAAGAAGGGCCAAAACGCCTGTTTCTGTGCTGCAATATTTTAAGGTTCTAACATGCTTGAAGAAAGAAAACCAATTGCAGATGCACCACAATAGCTGTAAAACACTTAACACTACCAAAATTAATGAAAAATTAATTGCAGGTCTGTTTATTCTAGGTTACTGGGTAGTTGGCCCAACCAATAAGAATGGGAACTGATTAAAAGTTAAGCATGGTTCTTTCCTCACAGTTGCTAACTGACCTGCTGAATATCTCCAGCATCATCATCATTACCTGCCATGTTGTATGACTTAGGCGATCATGGTCTCATGACCATGATTGTTCTTGGAAACTTTTTCTATTGCTTTTGCCTAGTGGTTTGCTATTGCCCTCTTCTGGGCAGTGACTTTACAAGACGGGTGACCCCAGCCATCATCAATACTCTTGATTCTCTGCCTGACGTCCATGTTTGCATAACCAGGACTTGTGATATGCACCAACTACTCTTAAGACCATCTACCATCTGCTCTCATGGCTTCACACCACCCTGATTGGAGCTGCCACACCATGCCCAAGGGTGACCTGCAGGCTAGTGGAGGGAAAGGAGCACCCACCCTTATACCTCCTTCAGAAGAGATGCACCTCTAGCCCGCCATTCATTTCCAGTACTTCCTGTTCTGTTGTACCCCAACGCACAGTTCTTGTCATTCTCCACAATCTTATCAAAGCAGACAAGCTTCACCTAGCACTTCATTCAAACATATCGTTGTCCAAATCCAGCATCCACAGCCATGCACTTGCTGATCACTAACCTACTTGCTCTGAGATCAGTGACACCACCAGGGAGACCAGATCAACCCCACACCCAACCACGTGCTGTCTGAAACCAATCAAGCATCTGGAGATGCTGGAAACCTGAAGCAAGAGCAGAAAATGCTGGGGACTCTCAAACCTGCTGAACACAGGGTTTTGTACCTGTCAAGTTTCTCAAGGGGGTGGGGGCAGGGTGGAGAAACATCTCTACCAAAGGAGGTGGAAGGCACTCCTTCCCTCCGTTAGCCTGCTGGTCACCCCTCGCCCCTTAGCCCCTGATCAGGGTCACATAAAGCCATGGGAGCAGGTGGGAATGGTCGTATGAGCAGCCGGTGACATATCAAAGGCCCTAGTTATATGATTATTGATGCCAGGCAGATAATCTCTGAAGAGCATATGTACTGCGGGGGTCACCAGTCCTGAGGACACTGCCCAGAAGGCAGCAGTGGCAAACTATTTCTGTAGAAAAATATGCCAATGACAATCATGGTCATGGAAAGACCACGGCTGCCCATGTCACCCGGCCACTGCAGATAATAAACAAGCAGGTTCCTCGGGTGTAGCTGTGAATGAGAGCACTATCTGCAAGATGAAACTTTCACATACGCCATTCTGGTAAATCAGCGTGGTTAATGATAGACAAGTCTGACAACTAATCACATGCAAATAGGAAACCAGACTTCTCGGACAACTCTCAGCATCTTTTACTGGCCACTTTGAACAATCTTGCAGCGACCATGAGCAGGCCCCACACTCACCCTCATACCCATGGTGGGCATCGGGAATAGGGATTCCTTCTCCACCTACACTCTTCTTGCTCTCAGATACACAACA
The DNA here is from genome assembly GCF_030144855.1 of Hypanus sabinus. Lineage (NCBI taxonomy): Eukaryota > Metazoa > Chordata > Chondrichthyes > Myliobatiformes > Dasyatidae > Hypanus > Hypanus sabinus. Next base: position 16,984,448 of record NC_082734.1, read on the forward strand.
TTCACAGCACCGGAGACCCAGGTTTGATCCTGGCCTCCAGTGCCATCTGTGAGGACTCTGTATTTTCTCCCTGTGACTGCGCAAGTTTCCTACTAGTGCTCTGGTTTATTCCCTCATCCTAAAGACACGAAGGGTTGTAGACTGATTGGCCACCGTTAATGGTCCCTCATGTGTAGGGAGTAGTAGGATCTAGGGGAGGTTGATGGAAACTTTGGGAAGAATACTAACTGGATTAACCTACAATTCAACTTCAGGATAGCATAGGATTCTACCTCAGGAAGACTGCTATCTCACTGAGGCCAGGCAGCAACCCTCAACACACTTCCTCTTACTTATCCCCTGAATGGGACCACATTCAGGAATGTTAGCCCATTGTCTCCTGCATCACCAACCTCATCAACTTTGGAGATCTCCCATCCACTGCCACCGACCTCAATTCTCTTACCTTGCACTGTTCGTTTCTACCTCCTCCCCAAGATCCACAAAACCTGACTGTCTGGGTAGGCCATTGCTTCTGCCTGCTCCTGCTCCACTGAACTCATGTCCTCATACCTGTACTCTATTTTATCCCCCTTGTTTCAGTCTCTTCCTACCTACATCTGTGACACTTCACATGCTCTCGATTTCTTCAACAACTTTCAGTTCCCTGACACTCATTTTCACTATGGATGTCCGACCCTTTTAACTTCTACCCCACCATCAAGGAGGCCTTAAAGCTCTCCACTTCTTTTTCAACAACAGGCCTAACCAGTTCTCCTCCTCTACCTTTGTCAGGCGGAACTGGTCCCCACACTCAACAATGTCTTCTTTGGCTCCTCCCACTTTCTACAACCCCAAAGTCCAGCCATGGGCAATAGCGTGCACCCCAGCTGTGTCTGACTTTCTGAGTAGTCGACATTTCAGGCCAAGACCCTTCAACAGGACTGGAGGAAAAAAATAAGGAAAAAAAAGGTCTTGGCCCAAAACGTCGACTGTACGCTTTTCCCTAGATGCTGCCTGACCTACTGAGTTCCTCCAACATTTAGTGTGTGTTACACTGATGGGGATAACTGGACAGGTTGGATGATCAAAGCAAACACTTTCTCTGCAGTAAAATGATCAAACTTCTATGCTCCAATATCAACCTTGCATTCAATGCCAGCAAGACCAAAGAACTGTAGACTTCTGGAAGGGAAAGTTGGGACAACATGCATTAATCCTTATCGAGGGGGCAGCAGAGGAAAAGGTGAGCAGTTCCAAGTTCCTGGGCTTCAACATCTCAGAGGACCTATCCTGGGCCCAACCTATTGGTGCAATCACAATGAAGGCTCACCAGCTGCTATACTCTAGGAATTTGAGGAGACTTCTACAGACGTACCAAGGAGAGGATGCTGACTGGTTACGTCACTGTCTGGTATGGAGCCTCCACTGCACAGGATCGCAAAGGACTCCACAGGGTTTCAGACTCAGCCAGCTCGTTTAGGGGCACCAGCATCCCTAGCATTACAGACACCTTCAGAGAGCAGTGTCGCAAGAAGGCCACGTCCATTATAAAGGACCCTCAGTGACGTGATGTGTCCTCTTACTGCTAGCATCAGGGAGCAGGTACATGACCCACAGACAATGTTTAGTAACAGTTAATGCTCCTCTACTATCAGATTTCTGAATGGTCCATGAACTCACGAACACTAAATGGCAATCCTTTTGCAGTACTTACTTACTGTAACTCCAAGTGATTTGTTATGCCTGTACTGCTGCCACAAATTTTATGACTTACGTCAGTGACGATAACCCTGGTTCTCAATTCTTCGTTTTACACTACGACTTCACTGGATTAAATATCAAAAGAAACTCCATTCTAATGCGGATGAAGGACGGGAAGCGACCGTGGGTTCGGTAGCTCTTAAATTTCACAGGCTCGGAAAGCTTGGGACCATTTGTTGCTGCCAACTTGTTCCTCCCCCAATCACAGAAGTGAAACCTACTCTCTGTGATCCTCCGCACATCTAAGACGTATTCGGACATGTAGTACGATATACCAGGGGGCCGGTGCGATGAGATCCCATGCCCTGGAAAGTCCGGCACCACATACTGGAAATCTGAAAGAGGAAAGAGCAGTCAGTGGGCATCATCTCTGTGGAACCATCCACTTCCTTTGTCAGACAAAGCTGGAAACCCAGGGTGAACCAAACAATAGCTGCATTCGGAGGCAAAATAAATTAGGTGAAGAGAGGACAGAGTTAACACTTCAAGCTAATAAATTTTTGCACAAGTCAAGAAGACAAAACTTAGTTATGTTAAACCTTTACAACTTACTGACCGGGTAGAGAATACAATGGGAGATTAACAGGAATAAAATTGGGGTGAGCTTCTGTTATTATGAATAAGACCAGAGCTGGAATTGCTCTTGCTGGAGATGAGGAATTTAATAAGAGTCATTCAAAATTACAAAGCTGTGCAGAGAGTTAATAAGGAGAATTGCTCTCCCTTGGCTGCAGCATCTGTATCCTATAGAAGGTGAAAAGAACCAGAGGGAAGAGATTTCTTTTTAATGTGTTATGGTCTGGAATGCACTGCGAAAAAGGAAGATGAGAAATATTTTGAGTTGCAACTTCTAGCAGAGATTGAATAGGCAATTGCAAAGGAAAGGGTTATGATTAACTGAACAGCTCTTCCAGAGTTGGTATAGCCACTACAAGCTGTTTGGTCACTTCTTGTGCAATTTAATTCCAAGTACGATTTTTTTTATACTCTTTTGGCACCTTCCAGATGAAGTAAAGTTCACCACCTCAGCAGCTGGCATTCTGCCGTTCCACAGCATATATGGCCTCAGTGTCCTATCTTGTTGAAATAATATTTACCAAGTCAAACTCAGGAGGTTTTAAGGTCTTAGATGCCACTGCTGAAAAAAAGGGCTTCTCACCAAGTCCCTATTGAATTCTCTACTGAATGCATTGACTGTCCAAATCAGATTTACTGGAACCAATAGTGAGATTAGGCCGGCCGGCGTAGAGGAATCCACTCTGGACTTTGAGGCAAGTGGTTCCAGGTTAGAATCTGGCCATCTCCTTGTGTGCTTTCCATCCGTGCCATTGAGCTGGCAACTTAGCCTTGTAACAAAATAGACCAAAAAAAAGACAAAAATGCTAAAGAAACAGTAAGGTTTGGCACCTGATGCGCCACAAGGCGCATAGGAGAACAACAATTGAGGTTAAAAACGCAAATCTTGAGGGCAAGATCCATTACACATTGGCATGGAACACAAACCTTGTCTCTACAACTTGCCATCATGACTTAACATTTTTCCTCTTAAATTGTTCTGTTAAAGCAGCGCTGCACCTGTCAAAGGCAGATACACACTTCCTGAGCTGTGGTACCTGAAAGCAAACAGTTCTTCCAAATGGGGTCCCACCAAACCTCTGAATATCTGAATTATCACCTCCTCACTTTGGAGTCCAATGTTCCACTTCAATGCTGATTATAAAAGTAATGACTAGTAATGACTAAAGGACTAGGGAACAAGGTGAGGTGAAACTCGGTCGAATACTCACCGTCCGGGAGCAGAGGGATGAGCCGATCGAAAGAGTTTGCATTATCTGCCCAGCCGTGCAGGCATAGCACAGGCCGCCCATCGGGGCTCCCCCAGACTTTGGCTGCAATGTGGCCCCAGGGAACTGGAATCCACAGCTCACGGCACAAACCTGCGAGGGAGGAACGGAAGTGTCGTCAGGCCTGCCTGTGATCGAAGTGAGTCTCTTGGAACTAGTTGCATTGAAGCAACCCACTGAAGGAAACACGCACTTCATGGCAAATGGAGAAAATTTAAAGGAGATGTGCGGGAAGCTTTTGTTTTTAAAAAAAACACATGCAGAATGGCGAATGCTTAAAATGGGCTTCCAAAGGTGGTTAAGGGGGCAGACACAATAGCAGCTTATGAACATGCACAGAATGGAAGGATATGGATCACAAGCAGGAAGAAGAGATTTAGTTAAATTGGACGTCATGTGTGATTTGACATCACAGGCCAATGAGACTGCTCTTCTATGGTTTAGCACTGTCGAAATTGCGACGATCCCAGAATGCGGTCTGGTACAAACATGCCCACAGCTACTGTAATTCTTAGGAGACGTGACCAAAACCTCTGGACGCAAAACCGCCAGCCGGAAGTGTAACAGTTCACAGAAATGGAGGGAGCTTGGATGGAAAAACTCGATAAGATATTTTATTACACCCTCTCAGAAATCCCATTATGATAGTAACCTTCCTGTTTGCTGGAGAAATTATGGAAATCAAAATGCAAACCATTATGATATTTTCTGGGACTGCCCTGTTATCAAAGACTATTGGAGGGGGATACACAATGCCCTACAAGACATCTTTCAATGTGAAATACCCTTAGAGAGTAAGACCATATATTTTGGATATATACCTCAAGAAGGGTTGAAAAGAGATAAATATTCAATGAATATACTGTTGGTGGCTGGTAAAAAGACTCTTACTAGGAAATGGTTATCACAGGAGAGCCCAACTTTAAATACATGGATGGAAATTACAATGGACATTTACAAAATGGAGAAGATAACAGCATCTGTTAATCATAAGTTGCAACAATTTGATTCATACTGGGGAAAATGGTTCAACCACATAACACCTCATAGGCCAAATTTTATTCTCACAAATCAATATTTTAAAAAAAAGTTCACTCCCTACTTGTACATAGTTTTCTCCTTTCGCTTGTTCTTTCTTTCCTCTCTTTTCTATAAGTGTATACCTCAGATAAATATTATGTGGAGATTTGTGACATGAGTGAGTGTGTGAGTACGTCTGAAATACATCTTATGGAAATGTCTGTTTGATGATGAACAATAAAAAAATTACAAAAAAAAACAAAACTGCCAGCTGGAGGCCACCTCAGGTACACGGAGAGAGAACTGTGCTCTCAATATTCAATGGCACTGACACGAGTAAGGCTCTGAGAGACTGCGTGCACGTCTCTGCCTCACAACACAGTTTCTGCTGCTGCTTTACACAGGGGAAGGAGGCAAATGTTCACTCACTGCCAGAGTTAGGACTTACCACGCATGGCAGTACTCGAAAACCACTTTGAAAGTAAATGTATTTCCTTCACAGAGACCAGGAAAAGATTCATATAAACCTATTTAAAGAAAAAAAATGCAAACATCAATAAATTATAGAGAAAAAAAATAATTTCATTCCACTTGTATGCTAGTGAACTATATTAGGAAGTTACAATACATTAACCATTCCCCAATTCCCAACTTGCTACCCTTGGGATTTTCACCCTTGAACTGTATCTTTTATGTCTTATATTCTGTGTCTTTGCTCTTTTTTTGTTGCCGTTTACACTTCTTTTGCACGGGGGGGGGGGGGGGCGGATCAGGTTAGTTCTACCTTGTTTCGTGACTGCCCATCGGGAAGACAAATTTCAGGGTTGTATACTGCAAGCATACTTTGATAATAAATTAATCTCCGAATCTTTGAGCTCTATCATGTTGAGACCACTACTCTTCACAAGGTTTCGATTACAACAAAGATGCTGGAATCTGGAGCAATGAATGATCTGCCGGAGGAACTCAGCAGACTGAGCAACCTCACTGAGGGGAAAGGAATTGTTGACGTTTGGGGTCATGATTTCACTGGTTTCAACCCAAAACATTGACAATTCTTTTCCTCCCATAAATGCTGCTTGACCCGCTGGCCCGACCCCTTGATTACAAGATCTATTTCATCATACCTTATTATATACAACCAAACCTAAAACACCCTGCTTCTGCGAGGGCTCTACAACTTATTGCTCGAAGAAACAATTCCACAAATTTCTCTTCCAAGTATCCACCACTAGTTTGATTCAACCAATGTCCAGAATAAAATCAGCCATGATAACTGGAGTTTCCCTACTACACACTTTTAATAGCTCACCATTTCCATTTGGAAAGGCAACATTTCGTGTCTGTGAGCAATTCCACCCATGTCTTCTTATGCCTTCTATTCCTTATTAACACCCTAACAATCTCCAAACACAATTCACTGGCATGGTATCACTACTCAGCACCATGCTGACCTAACAAGGCCATTCAGCCCAACATCCATACTGACCACATTGTCTGTTGGATAGGTACATGGATGGTGCCAGTGTAAGTCGATGGGAGCAGACCGTTGAAATAGCTCAGCATGGACTAGATGGGCCAAAGGGCCTGTGGTAGCTTTCTATGACTCTACCAGAGTTAGTCCCATTTGAACATGTTTGTCCCATATCCCTCTAAACCCTCCCTGACCTTCCTTGTTAACAATACCACCCAAACTTCTTTATGCTTCTAATCTAAACATACAAATTGCTGGAATTTCTCGGCAGGCTAGGCAACATCCGTGTGAAGAGAAATAGTGAACAATTAAGATTAAGGACCCTTTATCAGAACCGACAACGAGACCGCAAATCATCTCTTTCTTTACAAAAGCATTCAGATAAATGGCCTTTATTATCTTTGACATTTTACAATTTTTAAAAAACTTAACTCTGAATCACTTTCTGCCTACTCAGCCAGTTCCATCACGGACACAACCCTCAACCCCCCCACCACATCCCCATCGAGGATATCCTCAAAGGTCAATGCCTGAAGAAACTGGCATCTGTCTACCATCTGGGACATGCCCCCTTTACATTCCTATTGCCTGGGAGTGGGTACAGGAACAGCTTCTTCCTCTCTGCTGTCAGATTTCATGAAGCCATCACACAACCTCACCAATCCTCCTTCAGATGGTTTGCAACTTTCAATGTCTTGTGCAGACAGGAAACAAATTTCATGCTATGTATCAGTGATAATAAAACCGATTCTTATCCCCACATCCCCTTTATTTTCCGCTACTTTCAAAAGTTCATCTCATTGTCAAAGTGTGTGTACTGTATACAATTCTGATATTTGTCTTCTCCAGATTGCCAGGAAGACCATGGGGGTTGTTGAAAGACATCAACTCTCCCCCCCCCCCACAAAAAGAAAAAGAGACAGAACTTGCCAACTTCCACCCCCACACCCCATGTTCATTTGCCTCTTCACTATACTGCCCCTGTGATCCAGGCTGCTGATAAGACATTCTCGTTGAAACTCTTCGCCACAGTTATCTGCTGGGGGTTCAGCACCTTAGAGAAGGCATAACGAAGGAGCAGAGCCGCTGTACTTGAGGCACAAACTGAGGGAGGGGGAAGGGAGCATGGCACTGTGGGATGAGTCATTTAACAGCAACTCCGATGCCCCAAAATCAGAATTGAGTACAGAGAGTGAAGTAAACAAAAACACATGCAGGAAATCTGAGCAACACACACAAAATACTGGAGGACTCGGCAGGCCAGGCAGCATCTATGGAAGGGTTTTGGCCCGATATAGCCACTGTTCCTGTTTCCATAGATGCTGCCAGGCCTGCCTGCTGAGTTCCTCCGGGGGGGGGGGGGGGGGAGAGAGAGAGAGCGCGAGCGAAGTGAGTGAGAGTGAGTGTGTGGGAGAGTGAGTGTGTGGGAGAGTGTGTGTGAGAGTGGGAGAGTGTGTGTGGGAGAGTGTGTGTGGGAGAGTGAGTGTGGGAGAGTGAGTGTGGGAGAGTGAGTGTGGGAGAGTGAGTGTGGGAGAGTGAGTGTGGGAGAGTGTGTGTGAGAGAGTGTGTGTGAGAGAGTGTGTGTGAGAGAGTGTGTGAGAGAGTGTGTGAGTGTGTGTGAGAGAGTGTGTGAGTGTGTGTGAGAGAGTGTGAGAGTGTGTGAGTGAGAGTGTGTGAGAGAGTGTGAGAGTGTGTGAGTGAGAGTGTGTGAGAGAGTGTGTGAGAGAGTGTGTGAGAGAGTGAGTGTGAGAGTGAGTGTGAGAGTGAGTGTGAGAGTGAGAGAGTGTGTGTGAGTGTGAGAGTGTGTGTGTGAGAGTGTGTGTGAGAGTGTGTGTGTGAGAGAGAGGTGTGTGTGTGTGAGGTGAGTGAGGTGTGTGTGTGAGAGTGTGTGTGTGAGAGAGGTGTGTGTGTGTGAGGTGAGTGAGGTGTGTGAGAGTGAGTGTGTGAGTGAGTGAGGTGTGTGTGTGAGGTGAGTGAGTGTGTGAGAGTGAGTGGGTGTGTGAGTGTGAGGTGAGTGAGCGAGTGAGGTGAGTGTGTGAGCGTGAGTGTGTGAGTGAGTGAGGTGTGTGTGTGAGGTGAGTGAGTGTGTGAGAGTGAGTGTGAGTGAGGTGTGGGTGTGTGAGTGTGAGATGAGTGTGTGTGTGAGTGTGAGGTGAGTGAGCGAGTGAGGTGAGTGTGTGAGAGTGAGTGGGTGTGTGAGTGTGAGGTGAGTGAGCGAGTGAGGTGAGTGTGTGAGAGTGAGTGTGTGAGTGAGTGAGGTGTGTGTGTGAGGTGAGTGAGGTGAGTGTGTGAGGTGTGTGTGTGAGTGTGAGGTGAGTGAGCGAGTGAGGTGAGTGTGTGAGAGTGAGTGTGTGAGTGAGTGAGGTGTGTGTGTGAGGTGAGTGAGGTGAGTGTGTGAGGTGTGTGTGTGAGTGTGAGGTGAGTGAGCGAGTGAGGTGAGTGTGTGAGAGTGAGTGTGTGTGAGAGAGGTGTGTGTGTGTGAGGTGAGTGAGGTGTGTGTGTGAGAGTGTGTGAGTGTGTGAGAGTGAGTGGGTGTGTGAGTGTGAGGTGAGTGAGCGAGTGAGGTGAGTGTGTGAGTGAGTGAGGTGTGTGTGTGAGGTGAGTGAGTGTGTGAGAGTGAGTGTGAGTGAGGTGTGGGTGTGTGAGTGTGAGATGAGTGTGTGTGAGAGTGTGTGAGTGTGTGTGAGAGAGTGTGTGTGAGAGAGTGTGTGTGAGAGAGTGTGTGTGAGAGAGTGTGTGTGAGAGTGCGTGTGAGAGTGCGTGTGAGAGTGTGTGTGAGAGAGTGTGTGTGAGAGAGTGTGTGTGAGAGAGTGTGTGTGAGAGAGTGTGTGTGAGAGAGTGTGTGTGAGAGAGTGTGTGTGAGAGTGTGTGTGAGAGTGCGTGTGAGAGTGCGTGTGAGAGTGCGTGTGAGAGAATGCGTGTGAGAGAGTGTGTGAGTGAGAGTGTGTGAGTGAGAGTGTGTGAGTGAGAGTGTGTGTGTGAGAGTGTGTGTGTGAGTGTGTGTGTGAGAGTGTGTGTGAGTGTGTGTGTGTGAGAGTGTGTGAGTGTGAGGTGAGTGAGCGAGTGAGGTGTGTGTGTGAGGTGAGTGAGGTGTGTGTGTGAGAGTGTGTGAGGTGAGTGAGGTGTGTGAGTGTGAGGTGAGTGAGCGAGTGAGGTGAGTGTGTGAGGTGAGTGTGTGAGTGAGTGAGGTGTGTGTGTGAGGTGAGTGAGTGTGTGAGAGTGAGTGGGTGTGTGAGTGTGAGGTGAGTGAGCGAGTGAGGTGAGTGTGTGAGAGTGAGTGTGTGAGTGAGTGAGGTGTGTGAGTGAGTGAGGTGTGTGTGTGAGGTGAGTGAGCGAGTGAGGTGAGTGTGTGAGTGAGTGAGGTGTGTGTGTGAGGTGAGTGAGTGTGTGAGAGTGAGTGTGAGTGAGGTGTGGGTGTGTGAGTGTGAGATGAGTGTGTGTGTTACAGAGAGCGCAGTGGTAAGTCAGACAGCAAATGAGGGAGGAGCTCCGCGCATTTCGTCCCACAGAAGTGAACGAGAAGGAAAAGTTAGTTCGTTCCCACCAACTCGCGATCTCGCCGTCCAGCTCCGGCCCAGCACGGCCGGTCTCACCTGCGCGAAAATCGCCAACGCCCGCGGCGCTAAGATAGGCCGGAAGGCCCATCATATAATTGACAGCGATCGGACCCAATCAAACACCACGCTGGCGGCGTCCTCTGCCGGGGCGAACGAATTTGCAGCCTGTAGAAGCACGAATCAACTATGAATGACAGCTATTCCTTCCAATCACTGAATGCATTAGTTCCGTTAGGGGAAAGACACCTCCTGCACGTAATCTGGCCGAATTGGGAAAGCGAGGGGCAAATTTTCGAAGCATTCTTTTTCCAAATTAGATGAGGTATTTAAAAAAAAACAAATTACAAACTGCTGGATTATAAGCATAAGAGATTCTGCAGAGGCCGGAAGTCCAGGGCAACGCATGGAGAGTGCTGAAAGGACTCAGCGGATCAGACAGCGTCTGTGGAGGCAGAGGGATGGTCGGCGTGTCTTTCCGTGTGCTGTATTTACTCCCTCCTTCACCTGCTTGCTCCTGCTCTGTCACACACATCTCCCCTTGCCCCCACTCCAAAAACTTCCCTGTTACCTATAGACTGTATTTTCTCTCCCCACAGGTGCTGTCTGACTTGTGGATGCTGACAGTTTTTTTTTCAGTTTATATTTCATATTTCCATCACCAGCAGTTATTCGCTCTTCAATTTAAATCAGCAGAAGGGGTTCTGTGAAGCTGGTTGCCTCCAACACCTATGGCCAAGGTCGCTGATGTACCTAGAACAATGCCTCAGGCCACAGATAGCACTCTCCCACAGAACCGAAGAGGAGGAGAGAGTTTGGGCTGAAGTCTGACTGTTAATGGGAATATCTGCACAAGGATCCTGATTAACACTTGAATGAGTGTTGTTTTTTTCAGCTGCAGAGGAACTGGGAAGGAGTCCTTCTGCAGACAGAAGAAAATATTAAAAATGCTGAGCAGGTCAGAAAGAACCACAGAGTTAATGTTTCACAAACAAGAGAAAATTTGGAGATGCTGGAAATCCAGGTCAACCAGCACACACACACACACACACACACACACACACACACACACAGAGGCAGCATCTATGGAAAAAAGTACAGTCAATATATCAGGCCAAAACCCTTTGGCAGGACTGTACTTTCTTTGCCTGGCCTGCTGAATTAATGCTTCAGCTTAATGATCTTGCATCGGCACTGGGGAAAAGCTCAGGGTCATCTCATCGCTATTCCCCACTCTGCTCTTCCAGTTCTACCAGCCACTTCCCGCCTGCCAGTACTTTCCGCTGCAACTGTGGGATTTGCATCGCGTGTCCTTCCGGTCCTTACACCCCTTTCACTTCCCAGCGTTCAGAGAACCAAACATTCCTGCTAGAAGAAGCAGCATTTCACTGGCAACGTCTGGGGCACAACATTCAGTGTTTGTGACATGCTCGCCTCTGCAAACCTGGGCTCCTTGACAAGTTTCATTAACAGACTGGCAGGCACAGTCAAATAATCAGAATTAGATTCAGAATCGGGTTTAATATCACCGGCATATGTCATGAAATGGTTAACTCTGCAGCAGCAGAACAATACAATACATGGTAAATATAGAAAACAACTGAATTACGTTAAGTATATGTATATTAAATAATTAAGTTAAAGTAAGTAATGAAAAAAAGCACAAATAAAAAGGTAGTGAGGTAGTGTTCATGGGTTCAATGTCCATTTAGAAATCAGATGGCAGAGGGGAAGAAGCTGTTCCTGAATCACTGAGTGTGTGTCTTCAGACCTCTGCACCTCTGTCCTGATAGTAATAACGAGAAGAGGGCATGTCCTGGGTGGTGGGGGGTCCTTAATGATGGACCGTTCCTTGAAGATGTCTTGGACACTATAGAGGCCAGTACCCATGATGGAGCTGGCTAATTTTACAACCTTCTGCAACTCACTTCAATCCTGTGCGGAAGGATATAAGAAGCACATTCGTATTTGGAAAGGATAGTGGGGAGGTTTAGTCCAGGAAGCCAGATGGTCTCAGTTTTGTAACAGATGGGGCAATGAGGAATCTTCACCAGGCTCAAGAGCTCCTATCTCAAGACAAGCACTCATTCCTTGAAGCTGAGCAGTGAAGGGGGAGCACAGGTTGACAATCAGAAGGACTCCTTCCTGAACTGGCCTTGTTACTAGAGTTGAGCATGAAGGAAACAGATAAGAGAGATCTTAAAGGTGTACAGAGGAAAAAACACAGAACACACTTGCATGAACAATTGCAGGAAGTCCTTTGTGATCCAGCCAGATCTGATAGAGAACAGTGAAGTCAGATGTCTACTGTAAAGGATCAAGTCCACACCCTCAGATATAAGGGAAAGGGCCCAGCTTGGAAGGGGCCAGGGCTAAGAAATTTAATGGCTTTGATGGAGATGTCCCATCACAAACAACAGAAAACCTGCAGATGCTGGAAATCCGAGCAACACACAAAATGCTGGAGGAACTCAGCAGGCCAGGCAGCATCTATGGAAAAGAGTACAGTCCAGGTTTTGGGCCGAGACCCTTTGGTAAAAAGCTGAGGAGTAGATTTAAAAGGTGGGGGGAGGGAGAGATAAACACAAGGTGATAGATGAAACCAGGAGGGGAGGGATGAAGTAAAGAGCTGGGAAGTTGATTGGTGAAAGAGACAGAAGGCCATGGAAGAATGAAAAGGGGGGAGGAGCACCAGAGGGAGGCGATGGGTGAGCAAGGAGATAAGGTGAGAGAGGGAAATGGCAAAGAGGGGTTGAGGTACTCTAAAACTTAGAGAAATAGATGTTCATGCCATCAGAAGGCTACCCAGACGGAATATAAGGTGGTGTTCCTCCAACCTGAGTGTGGCCTCATCATGACTGTGGAGGAGTTCATGGATAGACATATCAGAATGGGAATGGGAATTGAAATTAAAATGGGTGGCTACTATAATTCTTTGAAATTTCCATCACCTCCAATGGGATCCCATCACCAAGCACATCTTGGTCGGGTACAGGGCTGGAGCGTATTGAAGTGACAGGGCCTGGGTCCTAGAGCAAGGAACGAGCCAATGGTTGGATGATTTGAGCGCGGGCCAGATTGAAACGGCAGGGCGCCAGGACCAGAGGCGAGGGTCCAGCCGCGTCTGCTCCCTGCTCCACAACACTGACTCAGCTCTGCACCGACCTGTGGCTGTGGCCCGCTCCAGCTCCAGCTCATGCCTGTGGCCTCACTTTCTATTTACTTACTTTTAATGAATGCACAATTTGTGTTTTTTTTCTCTCTGCACATTGGCTGTTCGATGGACTTCTTTGATTTTATGCATTCTTCTGGGTCTCTTTGTTTTGTGGCTGCCTGTAAGGAGACAAATCACAAGCTCACGTGATGTAGACGCATCTTGCACTTTGAACTTTAAACTTTGTACTTGCGCTGTAATGCAACACTATATTCTGCATTCGATTATTACTTTCCCTTTGTTCTACGTCGACCTACTTACCTGTCTGGATGAGATGCAACACAAAGTTTTTCATTGTATCTCGGTGTATGTGACAATAACGAACCAACTCACAACACTGAACTGAGCCTGCCACTCATGGACACACTTTCAAGTATTGGACAACTCATATTCTCAGTATTATTTATCTATTTATTTTCTATCTATCTATCTACTTATGTATGTATGCATGTTTTTGTATTTGTCAGTTTGCTTTTCTTTACACACTGGTCCTTGTCCGTCCTTACTTTGTGTAGTTTTCACTGACTCCATTGTATTGCTATGTTCTACTGTGAATGCCCACAAGAAAATAAATCTCAGGGTAGTTTATGTACATGGATGATCAATTTATTTTGAACTTTGAGGAGCTGTGTAGAAATGTGGAAAACCTACAGCTCAATACAGGCCCTTTGGCCCACCAAGTCCTTACCTGAGAAATTACCTTGGGTTACCCATAGCCCTCTATTTTTCTGAGCTCCATGTACCTATCCAGGAGTCTCTTAAAAGACCCTATCGTATCTGCCTCCACCACCATCGCCGACAACCCATCCCACGCATTCACCACTCTGCGTGAAAAACTTACCCCTGAAGTCTCCTCTGTACGTACTTCCAAGCACCATAAATCTGTGCCCCTTTGCGCTAGCCATTTCAGCCCTGGGGAAAAGCCTCTGACTATCCACACGATCAATGCCTCTCATCATCTTGCGTACCTCCATCAGCTCACCTCTCATCCTCCGTCGCTCCAAGGAGAAAAGGCCGAGTTCACTCAGCAGGGTAGGGAGAGAGCTGGAAGCAGACACCACATCATGTTGGCATGGAGGCCAAGCTTCTGTCTGTAGTGAGGGGACAGTAATGGAGCGCTCTGCTTCACTGGAGAAAGTGGCAGACAAGGAATTCCTCCTACTTAATGGGGACCCAGGCCTCAAGTGTGCCCACAGGTGGGGAGCAACTCTGTGATATTGGAATTGGTTTATTATTGTCACATGTACAGAGGTACAGTGAAAAGTTTGTCTTAGGTACAGTTCCTACGTCTCAACTCACTACACAGAGCGCTGAAGCAGAACAAATAACAAAAAAAAAATCCAGAATAAGCTAAGAGATATTAATAGAGTGGATAGCCAGAGGGTAGAAATGGCTTAGACAAAGGGGCACAATTTAAAAGTAATTGGAAGAAATTAGTGCATGGGAGTATGATAGAGGTGCATGGAATATATTGCCAGGGTGGTAGAGGAAAGGCAGGTACAAATGGGATATTTCAGAAACTCAAAGACGGACACATGGATGACAGAAAAACGGAGGGCTGTTTGTGAGGGAAGCATCAGTTGGATATTAAAGTAGGTTACAAAGTCAGCACGGCATTGTGGGCCAAAGAGCCTGCACAGTGATGTACTGCTCCATGTTGTATATTCTGAAGTGGGGGGGCTTTTGCTATTGCATGCATGGTGGGGTGGGGAGACGGCCGATGCTCCTGCTGCAGCTTGGGAGGGAGGAGGGGGTGCCTTTGACCATAAGACCATTAGACATAGGAGCAGAATTAGGCCATTTGGCCCATCGAATCTGCTCCCCCATTCAATTATGGCTGATTTTTTTTCTCCTCCTCAGCCCCACTCCCCAGCCTTCACCTCATAACTTTTGATGCTGTGGCCAATCAAGAACCTATCAATCTCCGCCTTAAATACACCCCCCTCAACATTCTATGCTCCAAAGAATAAAGACCTAACTTGTTCAACCTTTCTCTGTAACTTAGGTGCTGAAACCCAGGTAACATCCTAGTAAATCTTCTCTGTACTCTCTATTTTGTTGAGAGCCCCCAATCTCCTGCCCTCACCCTGTATCCCTTCATGCCCTGACCAATCAAGAATCTATCAACCTCTGCCTTAAATAGACATAAAGATTTGGCCTCCACAGCTGTCTGTGGCAACGAATTCCCACAGATTCTCCACTCTCTGGCTAAAGAAATTCCTCCTCATCTCCGTACTAAATGGATGCCCCTCTATTCTGAGGTTGGGTTCTCTGGTCACGGACACTCCCTCGGTAGGAAACATCCTCTCCACATCCACTCTATCAAGGCCTTTCACCATTTGATAGGTTTTAGATAATAGTCCACACTATTGTTCCTTTTACCAAAATACATTTCCCAACACTGTATTCCATCTGCCACTTTTTTGCCCATTCTTCCAATTTGTCTAAGTCCTACTGCAATCACATTGCTTCTCAGCAGTACCTGCCCCTCCACCCTTCTTCGTATCATCTGCAAATGTTGCCACAAAGCCATCAATTCCCCTGTCTAAATCATTGACAAACAATGTGAAAAGTAGTGGACCCAATACTAACCCATGAGGAACACCACTAGCCACCGGCATCCAAACAGAAAAGGCCCCCTTTATTCCCACTTGCTGCCTCCTGCCTATCAGCCATTCCTCTATCCACACCAGCATCTTTCCTGTAGTGCCATAGGATTTTAAATCGTTAAGCAGCCTCATGTGTGGCACCTTATCAAATGCCTTCTGAAATACTGGAGAACCTCAGAGAGACTGAGCTCCCGCACTGGACCCTGCTGCCAGTGGCAGAGCAGCCTGAGGGGGCTTGGTCATCTGCGTTTCACAGCTGGGAGCTGCTGCTGTGTGAGTGTGCAGACGTTGGTGAGACTAGGTGCCAACAGCCCCTAAAGGGCTTGGAGGTCATTAGCTGTTGTAATCTGGAGCTGTCCACCAGGGGGCAGTGCTATCTCACAGTTGCAGTTGCGGGTCAGAACCAGTGGGAGGTCACAGTCCAGAAACCCATTGCTAGTCAGTGACAGAGTTGCCTTTTCGACCTCTGAACTAATTGATTGGCTTGGGGCCTTCATTTAAAAAAATGTACTTTATTAACACTATGCACAGTAAATACAAGGAACAAGGCGAGGAAATGTTAGCGGCAGGTATAATTAATATGTTTATAAGGCTCTTGGACAGGTCCATGATAGTGGAATCAGAATCAAAATCAGCTTTAATATCACTGGCATATGTTGTGAAATTTGTTGTCCTTGCGACAACAGTACAATAATTATGGAAAAAACATGAATTACAGAAAATATGTACACTGTATATGTGAATGGGATGATTTGACAGATGAATGCATGGCTGAGGAACCGGTGCAGAGGATGGGGTTCAGATTTATGAACCATCCAGATCTCTTCTGGGGAAGGTATGACCTGTACAAAAGGGATGAGCTACACCTGAACCCGAGGGGGACCAATACCTTTGCAGGCTGGTTGGCTAGAGTTGGTTGGGTGGGTTTAAGCTAATCCGGCAGGGTATGGAACCCGGGGTGATAGTGCTGAATATGAGGGAGTTGGTTTACAAAGAGAGGCAGTGTATAGTGAGACGCCGAGCAAGGACAGGCTGCTGACAGGGCAAAATAGCAGTCAACAGGATGAGTTGCAATGTAAAAGGTGGAGAGAATCAAAAAGGGTGAACACAGGACTAAATGCGTTAGATTTGAATGCGCCCAGTATACAGAATAGGGTCGATGAACTCATAGCAGTTACTGATTGGCAGGTATGATGTTGTAGGCATCTCTGAATCATTGCTGGGAGCTTAATGTCCAAGGATACAAACTGCATCAGGTGGGTGGAGGAGGTGGCGTGGCTCTGTTGGTAAAAAAATGAAATCAAATCATTAGAAAGAGGTGGCATAGGGTCAGAAGGTGTTGAATCGTCGTGGAGCTAAGGAACTGCCAGGGTAAAAAGATCTTGATGGAGCTCACAAACAGTAGTAAGGACGTAGTTTACAACGGGAGATAGAAATTGCACACCAAAAAGGCAACATTACAACAGCCACAGGGGATTTCAATAGAAAATCAGGTTGGTGCGGGATTTCAAGTGGGGGAATTTCTAGAGTGCCTACGAGATGGCATTTTAGAGCAGTTTGTGGTTAAGCCCCCTAGGGGTCAACTCTTCTGGATTGGGTGCTGTGCAATGAACCAGAATTGATTAGAGATCTTAAGGTAGAATTCTTAGGGGCAATTGATCATAATAAGATCAAATTCACCCTGAAATATGAGAAGGAGAAACTAAAGTCAGTATAACAGTGCAGTAAAGGAAATTATTGAGGCATGACAGAGGAGTTGGCCAGAATTGTTTGGAAAAGAACACTGGCAGGGATGACGGCAGAGCAGGAATGGTTGGAATTTCTGGAAGCAATTTGGAAGGCACAGGATATATGCATCTCAAAGAGGAAGAAGTATTCTAGAGGCAAGATGACTCAACCGTGGCTAACAAGGGAAGTCAAAACCAACGTAAAAGCTAAAGGGCATATAATAGAACAAATATTAGTGAGAAGTTAGAAGACTGGGAGGGTTTTAAATACCAACAGAAGGCAACTTAAAAAGTCAATAAGAAGGTAAAGATGGAATATGAAGGTAAGTGTGGTGAACTACATATACCTGTCTTGACACCCCCCCCCTCCCTCTGACTGCTCCTGCGGCTCCTCCCACAGACCCCGGTATAAAGGCGATTGGAGGCACTGCTCCCCCCTCAATCTCCAGGATGTTGTGTGGTGGGCACTTGCTGCTGACGGTGCTTTCTTCCAGCTAATAAAAGCCTATCTCGACTCATGACTCCGAGAGTCATTGATGGTGCATCAGTAAGCTAGCCAATCATATTAAGGAGCATACCAAAAGTTTTTTCAGATACATAAAGTGTAAAAGAGAGGCGAAAGTGGATATCAGACCATTGGAAAACGATGCTGGAGAGGCAGTAATGGTGGACAAGGAAATAGCAGATGAACTAAGTAAGTGTTTTGCATCTCTCAGGAAGACACTAGCAGTACAATGGAAGTTCCAGGTGTCAGGGGTCATGAAGTGTGTGAAGTTACCATAACTAGGGAGAAGGTTCGTGGGAAACTGCGAGGTCTGAAGGTAGATAAGTCACATGGACCAGACAGTGTATACCCCTGGGTTCTGAAAAAGGTAGCTGAAGGGATAATGGGGCCGTTCATAATGATCTTTCAAGAATCACTTGATTCTGGAATGGTTCCGGAAGACTGGAAAATTGCAAATGTCACTCCACTCTTCAAGAAAGGAGAGAAGCAAAAGAAAGAAATTATAGGTCAGTTAGAGGGTGGGAAGATGTTGGAGTTGATTGTTAAGGATGTGGTTAAAGGGTACTTGGAGGCACACGATAAAATAGACCATAGAGAGCATGATGAAGGGTTTCGTCCCGAAACGTCATTATTACCTCCTCTCATAGATGCTGTCTGGCCTGCTGAGTTCTGCCAGCATTTTGTGTTTTTTATTTAGGCCATAGGGAGCATGGTTTCCTCAAGGGGAATTCTTGCTTGACTAATCTTTTGGGATTCTTTGAAGAAATAACAAGCGGGATAGAAAAAGATGTTGTGCATTTGGATTTTCAGAAGGCCTTTGACAAGGAGCCACACATGAGGCTGTTTAGCAAGCTACGAGCCCGTGGTATTACAGGAAAGATTCTAGCATGGATGAAGCAGTGGTTGATTGGCAGGAAACAAAGAGTGGGAAAAAGGGAGCCTTTTCTGACTGGCTGACAGTGACCAGTGGTGTTCCACAGGGGTCTATGATGGGACCAATTCTTTTTACACTACTTGTAAATGATTTGGATGATTCAATTGAAGGCTTGGTTGCAAAGTTTGTAGACGATATGAAGTTAGGTAGAGGGGCAGGTAGTTTTGAGGAAATAGAGGCTACAGAAGGACAGATTAGGAGAATGGGCAAAGAAATGGCGGATGGAATACAGAGTTGGGAAATGTATGGTCATGCACTTTAGTTGAAGAAATAAAAGAGTTGCCTATTATGCAAATGGAGAGAAAATACAAAAGAAAACTGAGGTGCAAAGGGATTTGGGAGTTCTCGTGCAGGATTCTCTAAAGGTTAATTTACAGGTTGAGTCTGTGGTGAGGAAAGCAAATGTGATGTTAGGATTCATTTCAAGAGGACTAGAATATAAAAGCAAGGATGTAATGTTGAGTCTTTATAAAGCACTGGTGAGGCCTCACTTGGAGTATTGTGAGTAGGTTTGGGCCCGTATCTTAGAAAGGATGTGCTGAAACTGGAGAGGGTTCAAAGGAGATACACAAAAATGATTCCAGGATTGAATCGCTTGTCATATGAAGAGTGTTTAATGGCTCTGGGCCTGTATTCACTGGAATTCAGAAGAATGAGGGGTGATCTCATTGAAACCTATCAAATAGTGAAAGGCCTTGACAGATTGGATTTGGAGAGGATGTTGCCTATTGTGGAAGTGTCTAAAACCGGAGGACCCAGCCTCAGAATAGAGGGGCATCCATTTAGAACGGAGGGGAGGAGGAATTTCTTTAGCCAGAGAGTGGTGAATCTGTGGGATTCTTTGCCATAGACAGCCGTGGAGGCCAAGTCTTTATGTATATTTAATGCAGAGGTTGATAGATTCCTGATCAGTCAGGACATGAAGGGATATGGGGTGATGAAGGCAGGAGATTGGGGCTGAGAGGAAAAATGGATCAGCCATGATGAAATGGCGGTACAGACTTGATGGACCAGGTGGCGTAATTCTGCTTCTAAACGTAATGGTCTTAAACATAATATTCTATAAGTAGTGCAAAAATAGAAATAAAGAAGTAGTGAGGTAGTGTTCATGGGTTCAATGTCTATTTAGAAACTGGGTGGCAGAAAGGAAGAAGCTGTTCCTGAATCGTTGAGTGTGTGACTTCAGGCTCCTGTACCTCCTCCCTGATGGCAGAGGGGAAGAAGCTGTTCCTGAATCGTTGAGTGTGTGCCTTCAGGCTCCTGTACCTCCTCCCTGATGGCAGAGGGGAAGAAGCTGTTCCTGAATCGTTGAGTGTGTGCCCCCTCCCTGATGGTAGCAAGGCATGTCCCGGGTGATGGGGGCCCTTAAACCATCGCTTGTTGAAGGTGTCCTGTATACTGTGGAGGCTGGTGCCCATGATGGAGATGACCAAGTTTACAACTGTCTGCAGCTTACTTTCATCCTGTGCAGCACCTTCACCCCAGACCCACCCTTCACCAGACGGTGATGCAGCCACTGAGAATGCCCTCCACAGCACGTCTGTAGAAATTTGCGAGTGCCTTTGGTGACATATCAAATCTCCTCAAACTCCTAATGAGATATATCTGCTGTCGTGCCTTCTTTGTAACTGCATCAAAATGCTGGGTCCTGGATTGTATCCTCAGAGATATTAACACCCAGGAACTTGGATCAGAATATGGGCCAAATGCAGGCAAATGGGACTGACTCCGACGAGAATTTTGGTTGGCATGGATCAGATGGGCCAAAGGGCCTAATTCGGTGTTGTATGACTCGAATCTCCACAAAACTGTACAACAAAACAACACGAGTGAATCTGCAGATGCTGGAAATAAATTTAAAAAACCACGAAATGCTGGCAGAACTCAGCAGGCCAGACAGCATCTATGGCAGGAGGTAATAACGACGTTTCGGGCCGAAACCCTTCATCAGGAGTGAAGTAACATGGGATGGTCGAGGGGGGATAAGAAGTGGGGGGAGGTGGATAAAGTAGAGAGCTGGGAAGTGATAGGCTGGAGGGAAATAGGCTAGAGGGAAGGTGGAGAATTATGGGAAATGAAAGAGAAAGAAAGGTAGGAGGGGAGAGATTATAGTGAGGGGGGGAAAAGAGAGAGAAAGAGAACGACTAAAATAATAGGTAGGGTTGGGGGTAAGGGTGGTGGGCAGGGGTATCAGCAGAGGTCAGTGAGTTGGATGTTCATGATGGCAGGAAGGAGGCTACCTAGGCGGGAGATGAGGTATTGCTCCATTGACCTGCGTGTGGCCTCATCTTGACGGTAGAGGAGGCCGTGGACAGACATGTCGGAGTGGGAGTGGTCTGGGGAATTGAAGTGAGTGGCCACAGGGAGATCCCGCCACTGCTGGAGGACCGAGCGCCGGCGTTTGGCAAAACGGTCTCCCAGTCTGCGGCAGGTCTCCCCAATGTATAAATGGCCACATCGGGAGCACCGGATAATAAATGGCCACATCGGGAGCACAACAAAAGACAGTCCTTTGGCCCACTATTAAACCGATAACTCCAAATTAATCTCATCCCTCTTCCTCGGATATTGACTGCATCCCTCCCTTGTCCCTAACGCATGTCCTGCGCTATCTGCCTCTGCCTCCACCACCCCCCCGGCAATGCAGCCCTTCCCACTACTCTGTGTAAAAACTTTGCCCCATGTTTCCTTTGTACTTCCCCCACCCCCACTTTAAACACAAGCCTTGTCGTACAAAGCACTTTCTCCTTGGGGAGAAACAAACTGAATATCTATCCATGTCTTGCATAATTTTATAAACTTCTATCAAATCTCCCCTCAAACTTTGCTGTTCCAAAGAAAACAGTCCAGTTTCTCCAACCTCTTCTCCACCCTCCAAACTAGGCAGCCTCCTCTGAACCCTCTCCAAAGCCTCCGCAGGCTCCCTGTAATCTAAACTCAATGTGACATCATATTCTTAAAAGTCATTAACACTACTCCTGTTTCCTCCTTAAACAATGCTTCCATGAAGTGTGAGAGAGGCTGTTACCCTAAGGTCCTACCTAACTGCCCCCATTCGGGGGATGAAGGACGTCAGAGACTCGGCCTCCGCTCTGTGCGCTAAGGTCCCAGGATTGGGCGTCCTTGCGAGCGGTTGGCACTTCCAGAGTTTCAGCATGGAGCACAGGGTCCTGTCATCAGATCAGGTTGTCAAAGTTCGGTGGCTGAAGCCTAGAGATTGGAGACTGGAGGCCCAGAGATCTGTCCTGGAGTTGGAGGACTGTCTGTGGGAGTTGGGGGTGGGGGGGGAAGGAAGGGGCTTGTCTTCCTGTTGTTCTGTTGCTTGCTGCGTTCTGTCTTGTTCTGCCGAGCCTGGTGGACGCGCTATGTGGGCGCTGGAATGCGCAGCCCCAGCCACACCCTTGGGTGCGTTGGTTGTTGAACAAGCGATACGTTTCAATAAATAAATCTGAATGTGAAATCAATGCTGACTTTGCCCGATCCTTTTTATATTCTGTAAGTGTGATGTCATGTTATCCTTTGTAATAGCCTCCAGCAATTTTCTCACTTCTGGTGTTAGGGTAAACGTCTACAGTTTGCTGGCCCTCCTTTTCGCAATAGAAGTCTCCATCCTCTCCTTCACAGGAGTAGTTCCATAATCTGTGGAATCTTGGAGGATGACCACCAATACATCCTCTATCAACCAGTACTGACCACTAACAGATCCTATCGATCAATGATTATAACTAATACATCCTTTGTTTACCAATATGAGGGCATGAAATACGAGTGAGTTAGGGCTTTCCTCTTCGGAGCGAAGGAGGATGAGAGGTGTCTTGGTAGAGACATAGATCGAGTAGACTGTCAGAGACCTTTTCCCATGGCTAATATGATGGGGCATATTTTGAGCAAAGTATAGATGATTAGATAGTCTAGATCAAACGTGTGATCAATAAATCTGAATCTGATCAATATTTGGTTTATTATTGTCACATATACCAAGGTACAATAAAAGGAACTGCTTTATGCCATCCATACAGATCATTCTCAATCATAAATACAGTAAGATATAAAGTCTCTCAGCACGCACTCCCTCACCCTGAAATGTACCATTTGGCCTCCTTCCACCAGGGACAACTCCTTCCTCTGGAAGTCTTGGGTAGGCCACGGAGTGCCTTTCACCAAGCTGATGATCTACCAGAAACCGTATGTGTGTGTCCCAGGTACGTACAGATCAGACAGTCCGCTATTATGTACCCGCTCGGGGCAGACCTTGACGAGGACGCCACGTGCTTTTCTAGACTTCCACCAAGAAGTGGATGATGGTCTTGTCTGCACATCAGCCATCTCAAGCTCAAGGTTTATCATCAACGTACATATACGTCACCATATTCAACCCTGAGATTCACTTCCTTGTGGAAAATGACCTGGTCGCCCAACAGGGTGGAGGGGTATGGACTGGACATTGAGGACAGTTGGCATTTACAGGGCCAGGCTATGTCTAAGCAGTGAATTCACAGTAGCGGTGACTGGACCGGGTCTGCCCCACGCTGGTCATCGGTCATACCTGCATTCCATGAACGAAGACTCCATTCTCGAGCCCCGACCTGCACACTTTATGGACGGGACCCAATCGTCCTGTAAGCAGCAGCAGTTTTGTGGTGAGGACCGACACTTTCTGCCTCCTCCAGAGCAGCGGAGATGCACAAATCATTCGGCAGCTTCCTTCCTCTGAGCCAAGAGCTGCTTTCAGTGGCTCTGTCTTTCAGGGGATGATAGACGAAGCCCCAGTGAAGGGTCTCGGTGCAAAATACCATGAAATTTGTTAACTTAGCACAGCAGTTCAATGCAATACATAAAAATACAGAAAAAAAGTAAAAATAAACAAGTAAGTAAATCAGTTACAGTTTAATCTATTGAATGGATTAAAACTCATGCAAAAATAGAAATAACTTTTATTTAAAAAGTGAGATAGTGTTCATGGGTTCAATGTCCATTTTGGAATCGGATGACAGAGGAGAAGAAGCTGTTCCTGAATCACTGAGTGTGTGTCTTCAGGCTTCTGTACCTCCTCCCTGATGGGAACAATGAGAAAAGGGCATGCCCTGGGTGCTGGAGGTCTTTAATAATGGACGCTGCCTTTCTGAGACACTGCTCCCTAAAGATGTCCTGGGTACTTTGTACCCAAGATGGAGCTGACTAGATTTATAACCCTCTGCAGCTAGTACGCCCCCCCCCCCAATACCAGACAGTGATGCAGCCTGTCAAAATGTTCTCCACAGAACAGCTATAGAGTTTTTGAGTGTTTTTGTTGATATACCAAATCTCTTCAAACTACTAATGAAGTACTGTCATTGTCTTCCCTCCTTTATAGCTGCATCGATATAGACAATAGACAATAGGCGCAGAAGTAGACCATTCGGCCCTTCGAGCCTGCACCGCCATTTTGAGATCATGGCTGATCATCTACTATCAATACCTGGTTCCTGCCTTGTCCCCATATCCCTTGATTCCCCTATCCATGAGATACCTATCTAGCTCCTTCTTGAAAGCACCCAGAGAATTGGCCTCCACTACCTTCCGAGGCAGTGCATCCCAGTCTCCCACAACTCTCTGGGAGAAGAAGTTTTTCCTTAACTCTGTCCTAAATGACCTACCCCTTATTCTCAAACCATGCCCTCTGGTACTGGACTCTCCCAGCATCTGGAACATATTTCCTGCCTCTATTTTGTCCAATCCCTTAATAATCTTATATGTTGCAATCAGATCCCCTCTCAATCTCCTTAATTCCAGCGTGTACAAGCCCAGTCTCTCTAACCTCTCTGCATAAGACAGTCCAGACATCCCAGGAATTAACCTTGTGAATCTACACTGCACTTGCTCTACAGCCAGGATGTCCTTCCTTAACCCTGGAGACCAAAACTGTACACAATACTCCAGGTGTGGTCTCACCAGGGCCCTGTACAAATGCAAAAGGATTTCCTTGCTCTTGTACTCAATTCCCTTTGTAATAAAGGCCAACATTCCATTAGCCTTCTTCACTGCCTGCTGCACTTGCTCATTCACCTTCAGTGACTGATGAACAAGGACTCCGAGATCTCTTTGTATTTCTCCCTTACCCAACTCTACACCGTTCAGTTAATAATCTGCCTTCCTGTTCTTACTCCCAAAGTGGATAACCTCACACTTATTCACATTGAATGCCATCTGCCAAGTATCTGCCCACTCACCCAGCCTATCCAAGTCACCCTGAATTCTCCTAACATCCTCATCACATGTCACACTGCCACCCAGCTTCATATCATCAGCAAATGTGCTGATGTTATTTTTAATGCCTTCATCCAAATCGTTAATGTAAATGGTAAACAGCTGTGGTCCCAATACCGAGCCCTGTGGCACCCCACTAGTCACCACCTGCCATTCCGAGAAACACCCATTCACCGCTACCCTTTGCTTTCTATCTGCCAACCAGTTTTCTATCCATGTCAATGTCTTCCCCCCGATGCCCTGAGCTCTGATTTTACCCACCAATCTCCTACGTGGGACCTTATCAAATGCTTTCTGAAAATCGAGGTACACTACATCCACTGGATGTCCCCCGTCTAACTTCCTGGTTACATCCTCGAAAAACTCCAATAGATTAGTCAAGTATGATTTACCCTTGGTAAATCCATGCTGGCTTGGCCCAATCCTATCACTGCTATCTAGATATGCCACTATTTCATCTTTAATAATGGACTCTAGCATCTTCCCCACCACCGATGTCAGGCTGACAGGTCGATAGTTCTCTGTTTTCTCCCTCCCTCCTTTCTTAAAAAGTGGGATAACGTAAGCCATTCTCCAATCCTCAGGAACTGATCCTGAATCTAAGGAACATTGGAAAATGATTACCAATGCATCCGCAATTTCCAGGGCCACCTCCTTTAGTACCCTAGGATGCAGACCATTTGGACCTGGGGATTTGTTATCTTTCAGTCCCATCAGTCTACTCATCACCGTTTCCTTCCGAATGTCAATCTGTTTCATTTCCTCTGTTACCCTATGTCCTTGGCCCATCCATACATCTGGGAGATTGCTTGTGTCTTCCTTAGTGAAGACAGATCTAAAGTACTCATTAAATTCTTCTGCCATTTCTCTGCTTCCCATAACAATTTCACCCAATTCATTCTTCAAGGGCCCAACATTGTTCTTAACTATCTTCTTTCTCTTCACATACCTAAAATAGCTTTTGCTATCCTCCTTTAAATTCCTGGCTAGCTTGCGTCCGTACCTCATTTTTTCTCCCCTATTGCCTTTTTAGTTAAGTTCTGTTGTTCCTTAAAAATTTCCCAATCATCTGTCCTCCCACTCACCTTAGCTTAGATACATTGGTACCAGCTTAGGTCCTCAGAGATCCGTGACACCCAGGAACTTGAAACTGCTCACTCTCTCCATTTCTGATCTCTCTGTGAGGATTGATATGTGTTCCTTCATCTCACCCTGCCTGAAGTCCACAATCAGCTCTTTCATCTTACTGACGTTGAGTGCCAGGTTGTTGCTGCGACACCACTAGTTGGCATATCTCACTCCTGTACGGCCTCTCATCTCCATCTGAGATTCTACCAACAATGGGTGTATCATCAGCAAATTTATAGATGGCATTTAAGTTATGCCTAGCCACACAGTTAGTTTTGCCCTATGAGAGATATTACTTTCTTCACCTGTGCCTTCCCCGTCTTCTCTGCTACTTCAAACTAGCAGTTTTCTGTCATGATAAATGATCCTCAACCTGAAATGTTAACTTTGTTTCTTTGTCACTGGACACTGCCTTCCCTACAAAGTGTCTCCAGTACCATCTATTTTCAAAAATAAATATTATCTCTTAAATTGAAAGTTTTGCCTAATGATTGTCATCTGTCTGTCTCAAAGGACAATGGGTGATGATCATCATCACAAGCCTGAGCAGATGGTATGGAGGTCCACAGATGCCCAGTTATCCATCCCTCTCTCACCCTCACCAGTGTATTCCAAAGGAAAGCTTATGAAGCAATGTGTTTGGCACCAGCTTGGCTACAGGAGCTGTTGGAAGGATGTTCAATGATGACCAGTTGGCTTAGGGGCTCCACTCCGGATTTGCTGTCTGGGTTAACACCCATAGCCTTCGTCTCTCCCGAGGCTGCCCATAACCATTGCTGGGGATCTGGATCACAACCACTAGGGTGTATCCACACACCAGTCTGCTGTGTGTGCAGGGGCCAGAGACCTTCTCCCTGTCCTCTGTAGTTCAGCCTGAGTCCGAAAGGAGTTCAGTTTCCACGTGTCACCAGTGAGGAGGCACGACATGAGGTTTACTGTCGGAGACGCTATGTACTAGCAGGGAGAGACACATTCAACTTTCCTTTTCGCAAGACTGCGTGTGTCGGTGTAGACCAGTGTGGGTCCGTCTAGACCAGTGTGAGTCGGTGTAGACCAGAGTGAGTCCGTCTAGACCAGAGTGAGTCCGTGTAGACCAGTGTGAGTCAGTGTAGACCAGAGTGAGTCTGTGTACACCAGTGTGAGTCGGTGTAGACCAGAGTGAGTCTGTGTAGACCAGTGTGAGTTGGTGTAGACCAGTCTGAGTCCATGTAGACCAGTGTGAGCCCGTGTAGACCAGTGTGAGTCGGTGTAGACCAGTGTGAGTCCGTGTAGACCAGTGTGAGTCCGTGTAGACCAGAGTGAGTCCGTGTAGACCAGTGTGAGTCGGTGTAGACCAGAGTGAGTCGGTGTAGACCAGTGTGAGTCGGTGTAGACCAGTGTGAGTCCATGTAGACCAGAGTGAGTCCGTGTAGACCAGTGTGAGTTGGTGTAGACCAGTGTGAGTCAGTGTAGACCAGTGTGAGTTGGTGTAGACCAATGTGAGTCCGTGTAGACCAGTGTGAGTCCGTGTAGACCAGTGTGAGTCCATATAGACCAGTGTGAGTCCGTGTAGACCAGAGTGAGTCGGTGTAGACCAGTGTGTGTCGGTGTAGACCAGCGTGAGCCAGTGCAGACCAGTGTGAGTCCGTGTAGACCTGTGTGAGTCCATGGAGACCAGTGTGAGCCAGTGTAGACCAGTGTGAGCCAGTGTATACCTGTGTGAGTCCTTGTAGACCAGTGTGCGCCCATGTACACCAGTGTGAGCAAGCGTAGACCAGTGTGAGTCCGTGTAGATCAGTGTGAGTCGGTGTAGACCAGTGTGAGTCGGTGTAGACCAGTGTGAGTCTGTGTAGACCAGTGTGAGTCACTGTAGACCAGTGTGAGTCCGTGTAGACCAGTGTGAGTCAGTGTAGACCAGTGTGAGTCAGTGAAGACCAGTGTGAGTTGGTGTAAACCAGTGTGAGTCGGTGTAGACCAGTGTGAGTCGGTGTAGACCAGTGTGAGTCCGTGTAGACCAGTGTGAGCCAGTGTAGACCAGTGTGAGTCCGTGTAGACCAGTGTGAGTCTGTGTAGACCAGAGTGAGTCCGTGTAGACCAGTGTGAGTCGGTGTAGACCAGAGTGAGTCTGTGTAGACCAGTGTGAGTCCGTGTAGACCAGTGTGAGTCGGTGTAGACCAGAGTGAGTCTGTGTAGACCAGTGTGAGTCCGTGTAGACCAGTGTGAGTCGGTGTAGACCATAGTGAGTCCGTGTAGACCAGTGTGAGCCAGTGTATACCTGTGTGAGTCATTGTAGACCAGTGTGAGTCCGTGTAGACCTGTGTGAGTCCGTGTAGACCAGAGTGAGTCGGTGTAGATCAGTGTGAGTCGGTGTAGACCAATGTGAGTCCGTGTAGACCAGAGTGAGTCGGTGTAGACCAGTGTGAGTCTGTGTAGACCAGAGTGAGTCCGTGTAGACCAGAGTGAGTCGGTGTAGATCAGTGTGAGTCTGTGTAGACCAGAGTGAGTCGGTGTAGACCAGTGTGAGTCGGTGTAGACCAGTGTGAGTCGGTGTAGACCAATGTGAGTCTGTGTAGACCAGAGTGAGTCCGTGTAGACCAGTGTGAGTCGGTGTAGATCAGTGTGAGTCGGTGTAGACCAGTGTGAGTCGGTGTAGACCAGAGTGAGTCCGTGTAGACCAGTGTGAGTCGGTGTAGACCAGAGTGAGTCTGTGTAGACCAGTGTGAGTCGGTGTAGACCAGTGTGAGTCGGTGTAGACCAGAGTGAGTCCGTGTAGACCAGTGTGAGTCGGTGTAGACCAGAGTGAGTCTGTGTAGACCAGTGTGAGTCGGTGTAGACCAGTGTGAGTCCGTGTAGACCAGTGTGAGTCTGTGTAGACTAGTGTGAGTCGGTGCAGACCAGAGTGAGTCAGTGTAGACCAGTGTTAGTCGGTGTAGACCAGTGTGAGTCGGTGTAGACTAGTGTGAGTCGGTGCAGACCAGAGTGAGTCGGTGTAGACCAGTGTGTGTCGGTGTAGACCAGCGTGAGCCAGTGTAGACCAGTGTGAGCCCGTGTAGACCTGTGTGAGTCCATGTACACCAGAGTGAGTCCGTGTAGACCAGAGTGAGTCCGTGTAGACCAGTGTGAGACCGTGTAGACCAGTGTGAGTCGGTGTAGACCAGAGTGAGTCTGTGTAGACCAGTGTGAGTCCGTGTAGACCACAGTGAGTCAGTGTAGACCACAGTGAGTCCGTGTAGACCAGTGTGAGTCCCTGTAGACCAGTGTGAGTCCGTGTAGACCAGTGTGAGCCCGTGTAGACCAGTGTGAGTCGGTGTAGACCAGAGTGAGTCTGTGTAGACCAGTGTGAGTCCGTGTAGACCAGTGTGAGTCCGTGTAGACCACAGTGAGTCCGTGTAGACCACAGTGAGTCCGTGTAGATCAGTGTGAGTCCGTGTAGACCAGTGTGAGTCCCTGTAGACCAGTGTGAGTCCCTGTAGACCAGTGTGAGTCCCTGTAGACCAGAGTGAGTCGGTGTAGACCAGTGTGAGTCGGTGTAGACCAGTGTGTGTCGGTGTAGACCAGCGTGAGCCAGTGTAGACCAGTGTGAGTCCGTGTAGACCTGTGTGAGTCCATGTAGAGCAGTGTGAGCCAGTGTAGACCAGTGTGAGCCAGTGTATACCTGTGTGAGTCCTTGTAGACCAGTGTGAGCCCGTGTAGACCAGTGTGAGCCTGTGTAGACCAGTGTGAGTCCCTGTAGACCAGTGTGAGTCCGTGTAGACCAGTGTGAGTCCGTGTAGACCAGTGTGAGTCCGTGTAGACCTGTGTGAGTCCGTGTAGACCAGAGTGAGTCGGTGTAGACCAGTGTGAGTCCGTGTAGACCAGAGTGAGTCTGTGTAGACCAGTGTGAGTCGGTGTAGACCAGTGTGAGTCCGTGTAGACCAGAGTGAGTCTGTGTAGACCAGTGTGAGTCGGTGTAGACCAGTGTGAGTCCGTGTAGACCAGTGTGAGTCCGTGTAGACCAGTGTGAGTCCGTGTAGAGCAGAGTGAGTCGGTGTAGATCAGTGTGAGTCCGTGTAGACCAGTGTGAGTCCATGTAGACCAGTGTGAGTCCGTGTAGACCAGTGTGAGTCTGTGTAGACCAGAGTGAGTTGGTGTAGACTAGTGTGAGTTGGTGTAGACCAGAGTGAGTCGGTGTAGACCAGAGTGAGCCGGTGTAGACCAGTGTGAGTCAGTGTAGACCAGTGTGAGTCGATGTAGACCAGAGTGAGTCTGTGTAGACCAGTGTGAGTCGGTGTAGACCAGTGTGAGTCCGTGTAGACCAGTGTGAGTCCGTGTAGACCAGTGTGAGTCCGTGTAGACCAGAGTGAGTCGGTGTAGATCAGTGTGAGTCCGTGTAGACCAGAGTGAGACGGTGTAGACCAGTGTGAGTCGGTGTAGACCAGTGTGAGTCCATGTAGACCAGTGTGAGTCCGTGTAGACCAGTGTGAGTCTGTGTAGACCAGAGTGAGTTGGTGTAGACTAGTGTGAGTTGGTGTAGACCAGAGTGAGTCGGTGTAGACCAGTGTGAGCCAGTGTAGACCAGTGTGAGTCAGTGTAGACCAGTGTGAGTCCATGTAGACCAGTGTGAGCCCGTGTAGACCAGTGTGAGTCCATGTAGACCAGTGTGAGTCCGTGTAGACCAGAGTGAGCCGGTGTAGACCAGTGTGAGTTGGTGTAGACCAGAGTGAGTCGGTGTAGACCAGTGTGAGCCAGTGTAGACCAGTGTGAGTCAGTGTATACCAGTGTGAGTCCATGTAGACCAGTGTGAGCCCGTGTAGACCAGTGTGAGTCCGTGTAGACCAGTGTGAGTCCGTGTAGACCAGAGTGAGCCGGTGTAGACCAGTGTGAGTCGGTGTAGACCACAGTGAGTCCATGTAGATCAGTGTGAGTCCGTGTAGACCAGTGTGAGTCCCTGTAGACCAGTGTGAGTCCCTGTAGACCAGAGTGAGACGGTGTAGACCAGTGTGAGTCGGTGTAGACCAGTGTGTGTCGGTGTAGACCAGCGTGAGTCAGTGTAGACCAGCGTGAGTCCGTGTAGACCTGTGTGAGTCCATGTAGAGCAGTGTGAGCCAGTGTAGACCAGTGTGAGCCAGTGTATACCTGTGTGAGTCCTTGTAAACCAGTGTGAGCCCGTGTAGACCAGTGTGAGTCTGTGTAGACCAGAGTGAGTCCGTGTAGACCAGTGTGAGTCTGTGTAGACCAGAGTGAGTCGGTGTAGACCAGTGTGAGTCAGTGTAGACCAGTGTGAGTCGGTGTAGACCAATGTGAGTCTGTGTAGACCAGAGTGAGTCCGTGTAGACCAGTGTGAGTCGGTGTAGATCAGTGTGAGTCGGTGTAGACCAGTGTGAGTCGGTGTAGACCAGTGTGAGTCCGTGTAGACCAGTGTGAGTTGGTGTAGACCAGAGTGAGTCGGTGTAGACCAGTGTGAGCCAGTGTAGACCAGTGTGAGTCAGTGTAGACCAGTGTGAGTCCATGTAGACCAGTGTGAGTCCGTGTAGACCAGTGTGAGTCTGTGTAGACCAGAGTGAGTTGGTGTAGACTAGTGTGAGTTGGTGTAGACCAGAGTGAGTCGGTGTAGACCAGTGTGAGCCTGTGTAGACCAGTGTGAGTCCCTGTAGACCAGTGTGAGTCTGTGTAGACCAGAGTGAGTTGGTGTAGACCAGAGTGAGTCTGTGTAGACCAGTGTGAGTCCGTGTAGACCACAGTGAGTCCGTGTAGACCACAGTGAGTCCGTGTAGATCAATGTGAGTCCGTGTAGACCAGTGTGAGTCCCTGTAGACCAGTGTGAGTCCCTGTAGACCAGTGTGAGTCCCTGTAGACCAGAGTGAGTCGGTGTAGACCAGTGTGAGTCGGTGTAGACCAGTGTGTGTCGGTGTAGACCAGCGTGAGCCAGTGTAGACCAGTGTGAGTCCGTGTAGACCTGTGTGAGTCCATGTAGAGCAGTGTGAGCCAGTGTAGACCAGTGTGAGCCAGTGTATACCTGTGTGAGTCCTTGTAGACCAGTGTGAGCCCGTGTAGACCAGTGTGAGCCTGTGTAGACCAGTGTGAGTCCCTGTAGACCAGTGTGAGTCCGTGTAGACCAGTGTGAGTCCGTGTAGACCAGTGTGAGTCCGTGTAGACCTGTGTGAGTCCGTGTAGACCAGAGTGAGTCGGTGTAGACCAGTGTGAGTCCGTGTAGACCAGAGTGAGTCTGTGTAGACCAGTGTGAGTCGGTGTAGACCAGTGTGAGTCCGTGTAGACCAGAGTGAGTCTGTGTAGACCAGTGTGAGTCGGTGTAGACCAGTGTGAGTCCGTGTAGACCAGTGTGAGTCCGTGTAGACCAGTGTGAGTCCGTGTAGACCAGAGTGAGTCGGTGTAGATCAGTGTGAGTCCGTGTAGACCAGTGTGAGTCCATGTAGACCAGTGTGAGTCCGTGTAGACCAGTGTGAGTCTGTGTAGACCAGAGTGAGTTGGTGTAGACTAGTGTGAGTTGGTGTAGACCAGAGTGAGTCGGTGTAGACCAGTGTGAGCCAGTGTAGACCAGTGTGAGTCAGTGTAGACCAGTGTGAGTCCATGTAGACCAGAGTGAGTCTGTGTAGACCAGTGTGAGTCGGTGTAGACCAGTGTGAGTCCGTGTAGACCAGTGTGAGTCCGTGTAGACCAGTGTGAGTCCGTGTAGACCAGAGTGAGTCGGTGTAGATCAGTGTGAGTCCGTGTAGACCAGTGTGAGTCCATGTAGACCAGTGTGAGTCCGTGTAGACCAGTGTGAGTCTGTGTAGACCAGAGTGAGTTGGTGTAGACTAGTGTGAGTTGGTGTAGACCAGAGTGAGTCGGTGTAGACCAGTGTGAGCCAGTGTAGACCAGTGTGAGTCAGTGTAGACCAGTGTGAGTCCATGTAGACCAGTGTGAGCCCGTGTAGACCAGTGTGAGTCCATGTAGACCAGTGTGAGTCCGTGTAGACCAGAGTGAGCCGGTGTAGACCAGTGTGAGTTGGTGTAGACCAGAGTGAGACGGTGTAGACCAGTGTGAGTCGGTGTAGACCAGTGTGTGTCGGTGTAGACCAGCGTGAGCCAGTGTAGACCAGTGTGAGTCCGTGTAGACCTGTGTGAGTCCATGTAGAGCAGTGTGAGCCAGTGTAGACCAGTGTGAGCCAGTGTATACCTGTGTGAGTCCTTGTAGACCAGTGTGAGCCCGTGTAGACCAGTGTGAGCCTGTGTAGACCAGTGTGAGTCCTTGTAGACCAGTGTGAGTCCGTGTAGACCAGTGTGAGTCCGTGTAGACCTGTGTGAGTCCGTGTAGACCAGAGTGAGTCGGTGTAGACCAGTGTGAGTCCGTGTAGACCAGAGTGAGTCTGTGTAGACCAGTGTGAGTCGGTGTAGACCAGTGTGAGTCCGTGTAGACCAGAGTGAGTCTGTGTAGACCAGTGTGAGTCGGTGTAGACCAGTGTGAGTCCGTGTAGACCATTGTGAGTCCATGTAGACCAGTGTGAGTCCGTGTAGACCAGTGTGAGTCTGTGTAGACCAGAGTGAGTTGGTGTAGACTAGTGTGAGTTGGTGTAGACCAGAGTGAGTCGGTGTAGACCAGTGTGAGCCAGTGTAGACCAGTGTGAGCCAGTGTAGACCAGTGTGAGTCCATGTAGACCAGTGTGAGCCCGTGTAGACCAGTGTGAGTCCATGTAGACCAGTGTGAGTCCGTGTAGACCAGAGTGAGCCGGTGTAGACCAGTGTGAGTCGGTGTAGACCAGAGTGAGTCTGTGTAGACCAGTGTGAGTCGGTGTAGACCAGTGTGTGTCCGTGTAGACCAGTGTGAGTCGGTGTAGACCAGTGTGAGTCGGTGTAGACCAGTGTGTGTCGGTGTAGACCAGTGTGAGTCGGTATAGACCAGTGTGAGTCAGTGTAGACCAGTGTGTGTCCGTGTAGACCAGTGTGAGTCGGTGTAGACCAATGTGAGTCGGTGTAGACCAGTGTGTGTCCGTGTAGACCAGTGTGAGTCGGTGTAGACCAGTGTGAGTTGGTGTAGACCAGAGTGAGTCGGTGTAGACCAGTGTGAGCCAGTGTAGACCAGTGTGAGTCAGTGTAGACCAGTGTGAGTCCATGTAGACCAGTGTGAGCCCGTGTAGACCAGTGTGAGTCCATGTAGACCAGTGTGAGTCCGTGTAGACCAGAGTGAGCCGGTGTAGACCAGTGTGAGTCGGTGTAGACCACAGTGAGTCCGTGTAGATCAGTGTGAGTCCGTGTAGACCAGTGTGAGTCCCTGTAGACCAGTGTGAGTCCCTGTAGACCAGTGTGAGTCCCTGTAGACCAGAGTGAGTCGGTGTAGACCAGTGTGTGTCGGTGTAGACCAGCGTGAGCCAGTGTAGACCAGTGTGAGTCCGTGTAGACCTGTGTGAGTCCATGTAGAGCAGTGTGAGCCAGTGTAGACCAGTGTGAGCCCGTGTAGACCAGTGTGAGCCTGTGTAGACCAGTGTGAGTCCCTGTAGACCAGTGTGAGTCCGTGTAGACCAGAGTGAGTCGGTGTAGACCAGTGTGAGTCCGTGTAGACCAGAGTGAGTCTGTGTAGACCAGTGTGAGTCGGTGTAGACCAGTGTGAGTCCGTGTAGACCAGAGTGAGTCTGTGTAGACCAGTGTGAGTCGGTGTAGACCAGTGTGAGTCCGTGTAGACCAGTGTGAGTTGGTGTAGACCAGAGTGAGTCGGTGTAGAGCAGTGTGAGCCAGTGTAGACCAGTGTGAGTCAGTGTAGACCAGTGTGAGTCCATGTAGACCAGTGTGAGCCCGTGTAGACCAGTGTGAGTCCATGTAGACCAGTGTGAGTCCGTGTAGACCAGAGTGAGCCGGTGTAGACCAGTGTGAGTCGGTGTAGACCACAGTGAGTCCGTGTAGATCAGTGTGAGTCCGTGTAGACCAGTGTGAGTCCCTGTAGACCAGTGTGAGTCCCTGTAGACCAGTGTGAGTCCCTGTAGACCAGAGTGAGTCGGTGTAGACCGTGTGAGTCGGTGTAGACCAGTGTGTGTCGGTGTAGACCAGTGTGAGTCGGTGTAGACCAGAGTGAGTCCCTGTAGACCAGTGTGAGTCCCTGTAGACCAGTGTGAGTCCCTGTAGACCAGTGTGAGTCCCTGTAGACCAGTGTGAGTCCCTGTAGACCAGAGTGAGTCGGTGTAGACCGTGTGAGTCGGTGTAGACCAGTGTGTGTCGGTGTAGACCAGCGTGAGCCAGTGTAGACCAGTGTGAGTCCGTGTAGACCAGTGTAGGTTAATATAGATCCCATGCAAATCAAATCCCTATCAGAAGGGTTTAATAGCCGTCATTTATAATATGATCATGAAAATACAGCCAGGGTTGTCAGATAAAGTTAAGAATGAATGGGAAAAAGAACTCCAATGTCCGTTACCTACAGAGCAATGGGAGGAATTTTCACAGTTTGTTAACTCCTCTTCTATTTGTGTCAAACATGCCCTGATACAATTCGAGGTGGTACATAGGGCCCATATGTCTCAGGCCAAACTTGCTTGATTTTATTCTCATGTTAATCCAATTTGTGATGGTTGCCTTTCTGAAGTAGCCTCTTTGACCCACTTGTTTTGGTCTTGCCCTTGCGTGCAAAAATACTGGAAAGATATTTTTGGTATCATTTCAACAGTTTTGAGTATTAATTTGCAACCTCATCCTATTACTGCAACTTTTGGCTTACCAATGGTGGATAACAGTTATTTATTCCCCTCAGCTTGCTGGATGATTGCGTTTGTCACACCAATGGCTAGGAGATCCATTCTACTGAACTGAAAAGAAATTAATCCCCCAACTACATTTCAATGGTTCTCCCAAACTATATATTGTTTGAGTTTAGAAAAAAATCAGAAGTGTCATTTTTGACCCTTCGGTCAAATTTGAAGAAACCTGGAGACCATTTATCCAACATTTTCATACGAGTTAAACTGACCTTTCCCAAACCTTTTTCTTATCACCTTTAGTTATTTGGATAGAGGTGTGGAGTTATTGACACCACTGTGTATACCAGATAGGATACAATAGCCTGTCGGTTAGGTTAGCTGTTGTTTTATTTGGGGAGTGTTTCTACTTTTGTAATATAGTCTGAGTTTGGGAGGTTATTATATCTGTGTGATTAACTGTTTGTATTTGCATTCCAACCTTATTAATTATGTACTCTCAAGCTCTCTGTACTTGCTGTTTTTCTTCTTATGTTTGTTTGAAAATTAATAAAAAGATTTAAAAGATCCCATGTCAATCAATTAGTCCAGGGTAGTTCTAGACAACCGTAGGTCAATGTAGACGAGTGTAGACGAGACTAGTTACGTCAATGCAGGCCAGGGTAAGTCAGTGAGGATCAGTGGCAGGAGGGGGCATGGGGCAGCGGACCTCATACCCAAGCAACCTGCAGCGCCACACTTTAGAAGTGCAGTCCTCAGAGAGTGCTTCACTGTCAGCTGGCAGACCCGAAGGAGTGCCCCTCTGCTGGAGAGGCAGGAGGGAGGTGGCGAGGAAGAAATGAAGCACTACTCTCCGGCGACTCCAAAAATGATTGCTTGTCCGTCATTGTGGACACTTACGCCCGCCGCTGGCTGTACTTTGCTCCAGGATGTCCTCAGATGGGGCAAGGACAATGACCCTGGAGCCCGGTCCGTCCACCCTCATCATGATGTGCCAAGGGAGGTCTGAATATAGATTGGAATTTGGTGCATCAGTGATGACATAACAATCGCCCAGAGGCGCTTGCTGCTCCCGTCCACAGGAGCTGGTGTTGGGAATGTTAATGTCCACACAAGAATCTCTGGGCCATTGTTTTGAAGAGCATCGTTCCGGGCTGGAAGGTTACACATTCCAATATGACGTGTGTGTATCATGGACTCTGGCTCGGGTAGCAGGAGGCCGGGGGAATTGGGGCCAAGCAGTCCCCTACGGGTACCCCACCCCACCCCCGGGATTATCACACTGTCCAAAATCAAGGAGAGGTTCAGACAGGGAAACTGATGAAGAAATGTTTGTGCTGGAAGGACAGGTGAGGACAACTTCGTAAAGAATCGGAGGGCGGTGATAAGGCTTCACTCACTGAGTTATAGCCAGCAACTGTAAAAGGGGCTAGCTATGGAAATCCAGCAGAAGCTTTCAGAGAGGAATAGTACAAGTGCCTTCAGGGCTGGGATCCAGAGCTATCAGCTAACTCTGTGAGAGGGGCTAATGCCAGTGAGCTTTTCCCACGTTCCAGTTCATTATCAAGGGCACTCAGGGTATACACACAGCAGAGCAGCGCCCTGCAAACATTCTTCGCTTTACTCTTCACCCTCGTTTTTGAGATTAACAGCTTATTCATTTCCCTAGCAAAAGTAAATGCTTGGAGATTGAAAAGTTCCCTCCCCGTTTGTCCTTATGCAGGGGGAGCTGACTCATTGTTATCCAGATTCTCCCAAAGCATTGCTGCCCCTGCGCTGTGGTCTTGTGTACTGAGAATAAATGGAGAAACACACAGCAAGATCCCACAACTGGCAACGGCGACCGTTTCACTTGCCAAAAGCCAGAGACAAATGTTACTGCTCAGCTGTCAACAGGGCCTTAAATATTAACATTCTGAAGTCAGCACCACCATCAGCTAGCTTGGACTTGATGGGCAGAATGGTATCCATTCATTCTGCAGGAGTTCTGTAATTCACTGCTCCCATAACTCCTGTGCTCCCCCTGCTCTGTCCCATCCCTCCTGTTTTCCCCTTGCATCCCCCGATGCACTCCTGAGCGTCGGTTTTCCTTCGCCTTGGACCTCTCTCAGCCCTGCGATTCTTACGGTTCGCGTTGCTTCGCAGAGCTGCTCCCTCACCGCCCCTCCCGTTCAGCACGGCATCACCCCACCCTGCTGCCCTCCGCTGGAGTTGGGGGGGTGTTGAGCCCCAGGCCTGGGAGAGAGGGGCTTAAACGGCCCAGCCTCTCCTGCACCGGGGGCTTCAGGTGCATGGAATGTGTCACAGTGTCGTCCAGGTGTTTCCATGGGGGCTTTTGAACGGAGACCCACGGCACTGGAAGCATTATCGCACTGGCAGGGGGAGAGAGCAGACCACGCATGTTCCAGGAAAGGAGGCACTGGTCCTTGTCCAGGTCCATCCCCTGCAGTTGTGTGACAGAGGGCTCCCTGAGCTTGGGCTGCGTTTCCAGGGAAACACACCGAGACAGACCTCAAGTGCTGCTGGAATATATCAACTTGGTGAAAGACAGCCTTTGGTCAACCTGATGATATCCCAGCACAGGGGGGTCGCTGCTGACTGGCACGTTCCAGGCTGAGGGACGCACTGAATGAAGCCGGGAGAAGCCCTTCTACCTACACACAGAACAAAGAACATTGAACAGCACAGGCCCTTCGGCCCACAATGTTGTGCTGTCCTTCTAACCTACTCCAAAAGGCCAGCCCAGCCCTTCCCTCCCACATAGCAACACACACAAAATGGTGGAGGAACTCAGCAAGTCAGGCAGCATCTGTGGAGGGTTTAAGTGTGAGGTGCTACATTTTGGTAGGACTAATCAAAATAGGACATACATGGTAAATGGTAGGGCATTGAGGAATGCAGTAGAACAGAGTGATCTAGGAATAATGGTGCATAGTTCCCTGAAGGTAGAATCTCACGTGGATAGGATGGTGAAGACAGCTTTTGGTATGCTGGCCTTTATAAATCAGAGCATTGAGAATAGGAGTTGTGATGTAATGTTAAAATTGTACAAGGCATTAGTGAGGCCAAATTTGGTGTATTGTGTACAGTTCTGGTCACCAAATTATAGGAAAGATATCCACAAAATAGAGAGCGTACAGAGAAGTTTTACTAGAATGCCACCTGGGTTTTGGCGCCTAAGAGAAAGGTTGAACAAGTTAGGTCTTTATTCTTTGGAGCGTAGAAGGTTGAGGGGGGACTTGATAGAGGTATTTAAAATTATGAGGGGGATAGATAGAGTTGACGTGGATAAGCTTTTTCCATTGAGAGCAGGGGAGATTCAAACAAGAGGACATGAGTTGAGAGTTCAGGGGCAAAAGTTTAGGGGTAACATGAGGGGGAACTTGTTTACTTAGAGAGTGGTAGCTGTGTGGAATGAGCTTCCAGTGGAAGTGGTGGAGGCAGGTTCGATATTGTCATTTAAAGTAAAATTGGATAGGTATATGGACAGGAAAGGAATGGAGGGTTATGGGCTGAGTGCAGGTCACTGGGACTAGGTGAGAGTAAGCATTTGGCAAGGGATAGAAGGGCCGAGATGGCCTGTTTCCGTGCTGTAATTGTTATATGTTATATGGTTATAATAAACAGTTGATGTTTCAGGTCAAGGCCCTTCATCTGGACTGGCCAAATGGCAGTTCCAAGGCACAGGAGTGTACACGGAGAGACGCATTTTATAATGATACAGATAAGCCCTTGACCTCTCAATCTCAATGACCTTGTTATTGCTCTTGGTATTGCCTCGGCTTATTTACATTTGGGAACGGCCTATGCAGCCAGCACACAAAAGAATGTTTTTCATTGTGTCTCAGTACAGCTGAGGATAATAAACCGATCGGCAGCTGCTCAGAAGCTCAGTGCACCCCCCCACCCCCACCTCGGCTCTGTGGGGAAGGGTCGCAGGCGAGGGTCCGGCCGTCACTGGATAATGAGGGACCAGGTCCAGGGGGCAAAACAGTCTCCCGGGCATCTCACCAGTGCGACATCTGAAACCCTGGTGACATTCACTTATTAAAGGGAAGTGTATTGAATTTTTCCAAGAACGGTCACGACTGCTGATGTCATACGACACGGAACATAACGACGATGACAGCACGGCCAATGGGCATATTGTACTTAACCGTGGATACTATGAATAAATTATATTTTGGTGAGTGGGGGTGGGGGAGAAAATCTGCCTTGTGACTCTCTCAGCCCTCACAGGTGGGTAGAAGTGGCAGAGCTGACAGCGAACGCTGGGAGAGCTTTGTCCAAGGACATTCGCTTTATCAAGGCTCCTGCTGCAAAGAGAGCTTTCTGAAACTAATCTCCACTGGTGTCTTCTTGCCTGGAGTTTGGGGGAAAGGGGGACAATAGATGCGGTCTCAAATTTGCTTCCCCTCCACAGTGTGTGGTGGTGATCATGCTCCCTGCCCGATACCAGGATGGTTAAGTAACCCTCTTACCTTTCCCACATCTCCCCACTGTTGTGTGTGGCGGTGATCACGTCCCCTGCCTGTCGCCTGGGTGGTTTGGCCAGGCCTTTCGCTTTGCTCTCACAATAAGCCGGGACAGACAGTTCCCTGGGACTGACTAAAGTCGGGCACCTGAGTCTTCTCATGAACAATGCCAACATCAAAGCGGAGCGAGGCAATGATAAGATAAAAAAATAAAGAATTCAAGCAGTCCACACAGAGAGCACTTACTGAGAACTCTCTCAGGACATCTCAATTCCAGAGGTCTAAACGTTCACTTGAGTTCCCTTTGTTTGCCAAAAGCCCTGTGCCTGGTGAAAGTAAATGTCAGTCAGAATGTCACAGGGGGAGAGAGGGGCCGGAGCCTGGAGGGGGCTGAACATGGACAAGCTCATCAGCCGTCCATAGGCGTTACGTACTGTTAAGGATTGACCAGAATCCCTCCACCCATCCTAAAATGCAGATCAAAATAGGCTGTGGGGGGGGAGACACGGCTGGGTGGGTGGGATTAGCTGACTGAGGGGAGGAGACAGATAATGCAGTGGAGTATAAAAGGTCTAAGCTGTAACTGCGACCACAATTGCCCCGCTCATCTCTGCCATCATTCTCAAGAAGCAAGTGGTATTTCCAGGAGTCTGGATAATGGCCAACTGGGATGAAATAAATAAGGTGTGGGCAGGTGTGGAGGGGGACCTGCCCAGTCTCGGGCAAATAGTTCTCTACAGGTAAGTCAGTTGGGCAGCAATCTTTCCGTTCAGAGAAACACTTCTATTTTACTTTTTGCTATGTCTCTGCGGGTGATAGTTGTATCAGTGGGTAGGACTGCGGGCTCTCAATGGCTGTGAATGTTTCTGAAGGTTGTGGAAGGACCTTATAGAGTGCCGAGTTCACTTTCCCATTTCCCCATGCTAAGTGTCGGTCAGCAATGTGCTTCTCGGTAGCTATGCTCTAACAGTGTCCTCCCACAAGCCTGCATGCTCTCATTTACCCAGACTGATCACCCCCCGATTACCCTACCCTGAGTGCACCCTGATCAATCCAGTTCCAGGTCCTCTCTAACCTCTGCGCCCTCTAATTCTCTGACTCCGTGCCCTCTAACAATCCAGCCCCAGCTGCTCTCCTGAATGACCGGTCCATTATTTTGAAAGTGTGACACTCTAGCCTTGCAAAATCACAAACGCACTTCTGCCCTGTAAGAACGTCGTACTTCTCAGCAAAGGCACCTCTCTAAAGATTCTCTACACAAGGAAGGACAGAGGGAGTGCAGCAGAGATTCGCCAGATTGATTACTGAGTCTCAAAACAGAAGCTGGAGTGCGTTCAATCTCTCCCCAAGGGCAAAGCTTTCCATCTAGGAACCAAACTGGTGAATCTTCACTACACTTCCTCTATCCTTCCACACGTCCGGAGACCAAACCCGTATGCTCTGCTCAGATATGGTCACCAGGACACTATGGAATTGGGACCAAGAATTTTATCCTTTTGCACTCAATTCCTCTTGTAATAAAGGGTTTTTTTGTCTTCCGAATGTTTGCTGTGCCTGCATGTAATCTTGAGTGGTGAGTCTGCAAGGACACCCAAGGTCTTCCGAACACCGATGCATTCTATCCCTCACCTTATTTTTTTTTTAAAGTTCACGTGTCCTTTTATTTCTAAAGTGGATGATGTCACATATTTCCACTTTATGTTCGTCACTAACACTGAACTTGTAATAAATATCCCTCTGAAGCCTCTCAGCGTCCCCCTCACAGCCTTTTTATTGCTGGAAAAACCAGGATATATTAACACTCGACCTCCCCCAGCCAAATTCAGTTCAATTCAAGATCAATTCTCATTCAACCTTACATGAATACAGCCAAACAAGACAAGCGTTACTACAGGGTCAACATGCCAAACGCATTACCAATAGTCATACATAGCACAAAGCACACGCAGCACATACAAGGGATCAGAAAAATACAGACACACACAAAAAAGCCCTGAGTCCATGAACGACACAGCAGTCTGCACTGGAATAAGGCTTGTCTTTTGCAGAGTGAACACCAGAGGGCAGCACGGACTTCAACTTGGCTCCAGCACTGATCCCTGTTGTTATGCAGTTCCAATTGAAATACCACCAATTTACTCTGTTTTCTATTTATTAACCTCTATCCACGCCATTACCTTGCACTCTAATAACCTATATGTCACCTTGTGGATAGCCAACTGTTTTTTAAGATTATTTACTGAGATACAAGGCGGAATTGGCCCTTTTCCACTTCGAACCACGCCGCCCAACAACTCCCGATTTAATCCCAGCCTAATCACGGGACAATTTACAATAAACAATTAACCTACCTACCGGTGTGTCTTTGGTCTGTGGGAGGAAAACGAAGCACCCGGAAGGAACCCACGCCGGTCACAGGGAGAACATACAAACTGCTTATTTATTCCGCCAGTTCCAACCTCAAAAGTTCCCAACAGGTTTTATCAAACGCGATTGCCCTTTCACTAACCCATTTTGCTGCCTGATGCCATTATTTTTTTTCTGTGTCCTGTTCGTTCGTTATGTTCCGTGTCCTATTACCGCCAGCATTTTCCGCTCTACAGATCTGAGCTGAAATTTTTTAAAAAAACTATAGATGCTGGAAGTCCGACGGAAGATATCCGAATCGAAAAGATTATTCGCTTTTTCTTTCCTCAGATGCTGGCTGAATTGTTGACTGCTTCCAGCATTTTCTGTTTTTACTGCAGATGCAGGATTACCTATTCCCTTTCTCTATCTCAATTAATGGAGTTGTCTTTGCTACCTTGAACCGCCCCAGGATCTGCGGAAGTTTGGAAGATCAGAATTATTATCACTGCGCAAGGCGGCAGGGGATGCGCTGTTTTGTGGCAAAGTCATTGAATGATTATAAATTACAAAATAAATAGAGAAAAGAACGAGGCGGTGTTCTCTGTCCGTTCAGAAATCTGCCGGCAGAGGGGAAGAAGCGGTCCCTAAATAATGGAGAGAGAGTAGGTCATCAGTCTCCTGCACCTTCTCCCCGCTGGTCCCGCAGATTTGAAGCAATGCATCTAACCCCATTGCAATAGTTTTCAAAACATTGGATACACGTCATTAGGTTCTGTGAACTTAATTATCTTCAACCTCGGTAAATTCTCCCAAACTATCATTTTCACTAGTATCTTTCAGCGCAAGTTGCTCTC
Source organism: Hypanus sabinus (assembly GCF_030144855.1). NCBI lineage: Eukaryota > Metazoa > Chordata > Chondrichthyes > Myliobatiformes > Dasyatidae > Hypanus > Hypanus sabinus. The sequence goes on from NC_082734.1 coordinate 17,027,761, forward strand.
GACTTGGACTTTCCCCGCAATATTTGGGCGATATGCCCGTCTTCCTCCGTGAGGACGGGTCCCAAGTATCGTTAATTTCTTATTCTCAAATATTAAGTAAACCAAAGAGAGACCGTCTGCCTTTACCTTTCACTTAAGTTAATTCTTGCACTCCACTTTATCCACGTCTGTTGAATTCCCGAACGTTTCAAATGTTCGGGCTCCGGTCTTTTTTGGCACCTTGTCAGCCGCTTCCTTTCCTCTGATGTTCTTAAGCACCGCTAGCAAGTGAGTACTGAATTAATGGTTCAGGGGCCTGGCCCAAAAATCCGGAGATCTGTCAGTGTGGGATTTAGATTCAATTAAAACATTATTTAATGGAAGGTCAGTTTGTCAATATAATCGCAAAAATAACCGCGGACTGTTGCTTAATAAAAAGTCCACCTGTTCCCTCGCGTTCCTCGGGGGAGGAAGGGAACAGCGGGCGGCCCAGAGGCGCGGTTAGCGGGGCCTCCGCTTCCAGCTCCGGTGACCCGGGTTTAATCCTGACCCCTGGTGCTGCCTGAGTGGAGTTGTGTTCGCTGACCACCCCCTCCCCCGGGCGTTCCTGTTCCCTCCCACATCCCAAAGACGCGCAGGATCGGTGGGTTAATTGGCCGCTGGGAGTTGCCCCTCGGGATGAGGTGAACGGAATCCGAGTGTGGAATAGGTTACACGGAAAGTTAGTGGGGGGGGGGGCTTCTGAGGTTTTTCGGTGAGTCGGCAAATAAACACAGGTCGAAATGGTTTCTTTCTACATCATTTGGAAACAAAATGGAAAGTCTGTCGTCTTTGCCTGGTCGGTTCAACTGCAGTGAAGCAGCCCAGCATGGAACGCAGTCAATGAGCAATAAACACTGGTCTGCTGACAAGTTAAATTGCCGTCATAAATGTATCAATTAAATATTGACAATTGCCAGTTTACAGTAATGAGTTGTAATACAGTTTCCCAAGCTCACCTAGAAAACCAACTTTTGTAGTTTTTTTCCCCAAAAGTTTTAAGAACTATGAACACTATTCCCTAAGTATCCACTGACCGTCGGAATATTTATGAAGTCTCTCGCTGCACATTACTCGATTTAAGTCTTTTTGCAATTCCTTAACCCCCCTGGTTAAGGAAAACTGATCCTGGACACTCCCTGAATTGATTCTCCGAACTATCACGACGATTTTTTTTTTACCCGTTATTGTATTTCCTTGTTGCAGACCCTCCGAATTTCTGTCACCCCGTTACCAGTGCCGAATGGTGGGATTACAGCAGGCAAAATGCTGGAGGAACTCTACGGAGAGGAATAACGAGTCATCCTTTCAGGACGAGACCCGTCACAGATCCCGCAGTCTGACCTGGTTCCTCCAGCAGTTCTTCTGCTGTGAATTATGTGCGTTTGAAAGAGTGAGAGTGAGAGAGAGAGAGAGAGTGAGAGAGAATGAGAGAGAGAGAGTGAGAGAGAATGAGAGAGAGAGAGGGAGAGTGAGAGAGAGAGGAAGAGTGAGAGTGAGAGAGAGTGAGAGTAAGAGAGTGAGAGTGAGAGAGAGTGAAAGTGAGAGAGAGTGAGTGAGAGTGAGAGAGAGAGAGAGTGAGAGAGAATGAGAGAGAGAGGGAGAGTGAGAGAGAGAGGAAGAGTGAGAGTGAGAGAGAGTGAGAGTAAGAGAGTGAGAGTGAGAGAGAATGAGAGAGAGGGGGAGAGCGTGAGAGTGAGTGAGGGAGTGAGAGAGAGAGGAAGAGTGAGAGAGAGAGAGGGTGAGAGAGAGTGAGTGTAAGAGAGAGTGAGAGTGAGAGAGAGAGGGAGAGTGAGAGTGAGAGAGAAAGGGGAGAGAGGGGAGAGCGTGAGAGTGAGTGAGTGAGTGAGTGAGGGAGTGAGAGAGAGAGAGAGAGTGAGAGAGTGAGAGAGAGGGTGAGAGTGAGGGAGAGAGGGTGAGAGTGAGAGTGAGAGTGAGGGAGAGAGTGAGAGAGATGGGAGAGAGGACAGAGCGATACAGAGATAGAGATTAACGGAGAGAGATAGGAGAGAGGGAGAGGGAGGGAGAGGGAGTGGGAGAGAGAAAAAGAGGGAGAGAAAAAAATTAGTACCACCGGCATATGTCGTGAAATTTGTTAACACTACAGCAGCAGTACAATGCAATACATAGTAAATAAATAGAGAAAAACTGAGCTACTCTGGGGGCTGTTAAATAGTTAAATTAAACTAAGTAGCGCAAAAACATAAATATAAAGTTAAGTAGTGTTCATGGGTTCCATGTTCATTTAGAAATCCGATGGCGGGGGGATGAGAGGGAGAGAGATGAGAGATCGGGTGAGGGATGGGGAAGAGAGTAAGGGAGATAGATAGAATGGGGAGGGAGGGAGGGAGATAGAGAGCTATAGATAGAAAGGGGGAGAGAGGGAGAGGGGAGAGAAAGAGAGAGGGGGATATAGAGAAACTGTTGGCGTGTGTGTGTGTGTGTGTGTGTGAGAGAGACTGTTGTCAACACTACGACCACGGTGAGCCCAGTGGGCCGACTGTTGGGATCTGTGTATACGCACGGTATTACATACACAGTGTGGCATTCTGTGTGGAGTGTGAACGGGCGAGGATGTTGTGATGTGAACGGTTCCGTGGTGCAGAGAGTTGAGCTGGTTATCGTCGCGTTGCCACAAGTACATTGTCCACTCAAAAGCCGCTCCAATCTCAAGCATTTGGTGGTAGGAACCCCCACCCCTTCCTGCTGGACAGCTCCCGTGGACGGAGCGGGTTCACCCACACCCGCCACCCTCACACAGAACCCTGGGCTGTCCAGGGGACAGACTCTAGTTGCTGCGGGAAGACCATCAGCTCGGTGAAAGGGAGCCCGTGATGCACCCGAAACTGGTCTGGTGGCGGATCCTGGTACACAGTTAATTTAACTGTTCTGGACCGATACAGAAACTATTGAGAAAGTGAATAGATTGGCGGATTTAAGGCCTAAATTCCGCTGCGGCTACGCAAAGCCGTGTCAGTGCCGGTGTAGCGGATCCACATGGGACCTCGGAGCGGAGAGGTCGCGGGTTCGAATCCGGCCGGCTCCGCCCGTGCTGACATCCCGAAAGATGGACTAAATAAATGGCAATCCTGCCGCCCGAAACTCTAAATGAGGCGCGGGGAGGAACTTATACAAACACGGGGCACTTTGAGGAGTCTCTGGGGCAGTTTCCCTCGGAGGGGTACACAAACGCCACGGTAGCGACGGGGATTACAACTCGGGGAAGTTCAAAGTCCAGTTCCAGCGCCGGGAGGAGTGCGACCCCCGCCCATGTCCTCCGTGTTCCACGATTCAAAGACCCATTATAAATTGTCCCGTGATCGGGTTTGCGGGGCGGCGTGGCTCGAGGGGCCTAGTCTGCTGAATAACTGCAATAATTACAACGATTAAACAACTCGGCACAACATTCCTTACGTTTTAAAAGACGAAGGAGTGATACGTTGTAAGACGTGGAGAGAGAGAGAGCCGTGTCTGCTGGTTGGTGAGATGAGGAGTTCGCACGCTCTCTCCGTGACTGCGTGGGTTTCCTCCCACGGTCCAAAATGTACCGGTTAGTGGGTTAATTGGTCATCATAAAGCGTCCGGTGATTAGGCTAGGGTTAAATTGGGGGGATCACTGGGCAGGACTGGGAGGGCCTATTCCACTCTGTATGTCAATAAATGAAAAGACAGCAGACTGCAACACAGAGAACCGGCTCATTCAGAAGGCCGTACTTGCTGATGATGGACCCCCCCCCCCCCCTTTTGTAGAAAGGAATCGATGCTAACTTTGCATTTGAGAGGTCGGTTGAGAAAACCAAAAGGTGCGAAGCTTTGTGCGCAGATCAGCGTGTCGAACGGAGGTGCAGGCGGAAGGGGCTGTGGGAGCGGGATTAGATTATTTCACCCATTGGGCCTGCCCTTCCGTTCCATCACGACCAATTTACTTTCATTTTCAGTCTTTCTTTAATTAATTTTCCAGCAGAGAAAACAATACAAATCAGAGGAGAAGTTTTAGCAAACACATAGTACAAAGAACGTAGAAACAACAAAAAACATATGTACTGTCAAGGTCAATTAAGTATAATGTTAAGCTGTTGTAAACAGTATATAAACAAGAAACCACAACTCTTAACAAATCGTAAATAAAACAAAAAGACTGGAAATTTTATTAATAAAGAGAAAAAACCCCGCCAGATTAACCAATTTACTTTTCCATCTCAATGCTATTCTTCTGCCTTTTCTGCAGAACAGCTGACACTCGTACTAATCAAGTATGATCTGTTACGGTTCCTGCATCCAAAAATGCAGAATCGCACTTCTTTCTGACTGTGTGATCTGGAGGGGCATGGGGAGAACAGCTCCATAAGGAAAGAGCGTCTGGATAGAGGGCAGTACTATCCTTCAGGCCAATGTGTCCATCTACACCAACCCAGTTTTTCCTCTTGTCTCTCGCCAACCGTCCCTTTCCCAGACCTCCCGCCACTGACCCACACCAGCAGACACCGAACCTACCCATGTCTGGGACCCACTGACCCACACCAGCAGACCTCCCGCCACTGACCCACACCAGCAGACACCGATGTCTGGGACCCACTGACCCACACCAGCAGACACCGATGTCTGGGACCCACTGACCCACACCAGCAGACACCGAACCTACCCATGTCTGGGACCCACTGACCCACACCAGCAGACACCGAACCTAACCATGTCTGGGACCCACTGACCCACACCAGCAGACACCGATGTCTGGGACCCACTGACCCACACCAGCAGACACCGAACCTACCCATGTCTGGGACCCACTGACCCACACCAGCAGACACCGAACCTAACCATGTCTGGGACCCACTGACCCACACCAGCAGACACCGATGTCTGGGACCCACTGACCCACACCAGCAGACACCGAACCTACCCATGTCTGGGACCCACTGACCCACACCAGCAGACACCGAACCTACCCATGTCTGGGACCCACTGACCCACACCAGCAGACACCGATGTCTGGGACCCACTGACCCACACCAGCAGACACCGAACCTACCCATGTCTGGGACCCACTGACCCACACCAGCAGACACCGAACCTACCCATGTCTGGGACCCACTGACCCACACCAGCAGACACCGATGTCTGGGACCCACGTATCACAGGGAGAGTGGACAAACTCCACACCGGCAGCAGCCAAAGTCATGGTTGAACCTGAATTTCTGGAGCTGGGAGGGAAGCAGCACTAACCACTGTGTCTCTGTGCCATCTCCTCCCACCCAGGACTCCTTCTCATATATTTACCGTACACTCTGTCGCTTCTAATTCCAGGACTTCCTCCTTGCTTTCAGTTGGAAAATACCTGAAGGCCATTTTAAACCCTCCCTCTCACTCTCTGCTCTTTTTTCACTCCAGGTTATTCAAGGAGTACCCAAACACTCAAAAGCTTTTCCCCAAGTTCAAGGACTTGACTCTTGACCAGGTGGAGAACAACGACGCTGTCCGCAACCATGGCAACACCGTGCTCCAGGCGGTGGGCAAAATGCTGAAGAAGAAGGGCGACCATGCCAGTGAGGTGAAGGCAATGGCCGAGACTCACATCCACAAGCACAAAATCCCACCAGCCAACTTCACTGTGAGTACCACACTACTATCTTCCTGACTGATTACTTCCGGCAACTTCTGCTGCTCCGTGAAGGAATACGGGGAGCATGCCAGTTAGCGATACTCCTTACAGCAATATGGGTTCAATTCCTGCCGCTGTCTGCTGAGTTTCCTCTGGGTGCTCTGGTTTCCTCCCACATGTAATGTTAAAATTGTACAAGGCATTGGTGAGGCCAAATTTGGAGATTTGTGTACAGTTCTGGTAACAGAATTATAGGAAAGATGTCAACAAAATAGAGAGAGAACAGAGGAGATTTACTAGAATGTTACCTGGGTTTCAGCACTTAAGAGAAAGGTTGAACAAGTCAGGTCTTTATTCTATGGAGGGTAGAAGGTTGAGGGGGGACTTGATAGAGGTATTTAAAATTATGAGGTGGATAGATAGAGTTGATGTGGATAGTAGGGGAGTAGGGGAGATTCAAACAAGAGGACATGAGTTGAGAGTTAAGGGGCAAAAGTTTAGGGGTAACATGAGGGGTAACTTGTTTACTCAGAGAGTGGTAGCTGTGTGGAATGAGCTTCCAGTAGAAGTGGTAGAGGCAGTTTCGATATTGTCATTTAAAGTAAAATTGGGTAGGTATATGAACAGGAAAGGAATGGAGGGTTATGGGCTGAGTGCAGGTCGGTGGGACTAGGTGAGAGTAAGCATTCGGCATGGACTAGAAGGGCCAAGATGGCCTGTTCCCGTGCTGTAACTGTTATATGGTTGTATTCCGAGGACGTACGGGTTAGTGGGCACCACAAGCTTGCCGACACTTGCGGAACTGCCCCTTGGACCGTGTTGCTTCTTGAAGCAAACGATGCATCTCGATCAGGTGACGACCGTCCTAACCGCCACTAGCGAGTGGAGACACAGTTGAAAGCTGTTTAACCAGGTGCTTCCCCTTGCCCCTGAGCCCCCCTCTCCTCTCCTGAACCTGGTGCTGATGGCTGTCAACACTCAACATCCTGCGACGATAAAGAATCGATCCTAATTTGTGATTGTAGCCGGTAGGTATTTGCGAGCTGTTTGACTGCAGTGGGTAACCCTGCTCTCTCTCTCTAAAAAGAATGATTTTGTTTACACGAATATAACAGTGTTGACACCAACCCCGTAATTATCAGCCTTTGGTATGCTAGCCCCACACGCGCACTGACGCAATGCACCATCCCATGGAATTAACACCATTCTTGTTCACTTTACATTGTCTTCTAGTTGATCACCGGCGTTATGTTGAGCGTCCTCAGTGAGAAATACCCCAGCCAGATGACCACAACTGCAAAGGAATCATTCTCGAAGGCGTTTCAGATAATCTGCTCCGACCTCGACAAACTGTACAAGGAGGCTAACTTCCAAGGCTAGGCGCCCTCCTGAATAACAGTGCCGACACTGCATTAAATAGTGTGACGATAATAGTTCAGGCGAAGTAGCTATTTAGCCTTTAATTGACTGTAGATCTTTTGTTTTAGTTCGCAATATAATGATTTCTTTGTGAATGAGCCTACAACATAATGAATGTATGCAAATGCGGTTAGACCATTAACTACTTTCCCATTCATACACATCTGAATTAACATTATTCTTGCATAGACTATGTCCCAGCCAGTACTGTATTCCCATGCTAACCTAGAGCCCAGCTCTGGGATTCTGCACTCAGAGTGAGTATGGGTGGAGCAGGACACCCACCTGCGCTAATACTTGAAGCACAGTTAACATCTGATCACTGCTCTCCAAAATAGGTCGTGAAGTTTAAGCGTGTGGGTAGAATTTAAATTAATTAGATAGCAGCGGGCATCAGGCAAGTCTTGGTTCACTTGTCTCTGTAAACTGGAGGTGGAATGAACAAGTACAACATGTTCATGAATGAATTGATCGCCCTGCGCTTATAAACGGGAAAGCTGTGTGCATTCATTTCCCACAACTGGATGCTACCCATGGAACCAGCCAGGAATGTGTCCTTCATCGGCCTGGGTCTGAAGGTGATTGGGTCCAAGGCTTCCTCCTCACAACCTGAGGCGACACGCTCCCTGTGCACGTCCGGCAGGAGTCGCATTTCAGATAATGCGCTGTAACAAAGTCCTGTTTGCCCTCCGGTAAACATTTATAAGGCAATTCATGTGTTGGTAAAAACTCGGAGCTGGTTAATATTTATCTTTCAACAAACAAGACAAACCTGTCACTAACACCGATTGGGAAACTTTGCTCTGCACGGAATTCTACATAACAACAGCGATTCTACTTAAAAAAAGGACTTAATTTCCATTAATTAAAGGAATTATGCAGAATGTCCTTTTTTCCTTAACTATCCCGGATAAACTGATGATCAAATATGGCAAAATTATTCCGGATTTAGAGAATAGACCTGATGCCGACAGTTGATGTAGAACTGTGTAACAGAGAGGCGCATGTCTGGTTCAAATTTCATCGCTTAAATACCTTTCTTTTTGGCTATTGCTTTTTAAATATTAATTAAAAAGATATTTTAATTCCTTATAAATCTTAGTAAATCGGGATCAGCCATTCTTCTAACACTTTCAGAAGCAGAGTCAGTTCTAATCGAAATCCTAAAACCTTCTCTGGGGATATCGCTTGAGACACTGGGCAAGTCTTACATACTGTTGGTGTCATCGTTTACAAGTAAGCAGGAATGGTTCTTCATATGCAGAGCTCCCGGGTTTTGCTGAATGAGTAAATGAACAAAACATTTTGGGAATAGATACTTTGATTCTGCTCGTCTATTTGCATGTAAACAGATCGAGTCGTGTAATGTACAACTTATAATTTTTTTTTAGCAGCGCAATATGTTAACTCCAATTCTACCTTCTCTATTTACAGGAAGAAACACGTAGCTTGCCTGGGCTATAGATATAATATTGTAGGGTAATATAATTGGTGGAAACGTTCAGAATTCACAACCACTGATGTTGGGTTGGGGCTCACTTTAAGAGCCGGGTCTGATGTGATGAGGTAATGACGTTAAGGCCTTTTACTGCGCTTTGTGTTCGGTTTTTGGTGTTCAATAAATGACTTGCTATGGCTTTTCGTAAACATAAAACGCCTCCGCCATTTTTATTTGTGAAAGCCACAATATCATCCACTCTTCCTTTTTGTAATTTATTTTTTATTGAAGTTCATCAAACAAACATTTCCATAACATGTATTTCAGACATTGTGCATATACATCATATAATCATATATATCACACATCTCCACAAAGTATTTATCTGGGGTATACACTTATAAAAAAGAGTGGAAAGAAAAAACAAGCAAAAGGAAAGATCCTTTTTTTAAACAACAGATTAATTGATTTGTGAGAATCAGGCCTATGAGGCATTATATAGTTAAACCATTTTTCCCAGTATGAATCAAATTGTTCCAGCTTATGATTAACAGATGCTCCATTTTGTAAATGTCCATTGTAATTTCCATCCATGCATTTAAAGTTGGGCTCTCCTGTGATAACCATTTCCTAGTAAGAGTCTTTTTACCAGCCACCAATAGTATATTCATTAAATATTTATCTCTTTTCAACCATTCTTGAGGTATATATCCAAAATATATGGTCTTACTCTCCAAGGGTATTTCACATTTAAAGATGTCTTGCAGGGCATTGTGTATCCCCCTCCAATAGTTTTTGATAACAGGGCAGTCCCAAAAAATATGATAATGATTTGCATTTTGATTTCCACAATTTCTCCAGCAAACAGGGAGGTTTCTATCATAATGGGATTTGTGAGAGGGTGTAATAAAATATCAAGTTTTCCCATCCAAACTCTCTCCATTTCTGTGAACTGGTACACTTCCATCCACTCTTTTCTTAATGCCTGATCGTTCAACAGCCTTAGTGCTTGACTTAACCAATACGCTGCCCAGGTCTTTGTGCTGGGAGAGATTTCAACTAGCAAGAGCAATGGTGATTAGCCTCTACACAGGCCAAGTAAGAGCTGAAACCATTATTTGAGCTCTTGGTGAGGGTCAACTTCAGGCAGTTGGAATTATTTTGATAATTGCTAACGCGTTTTTTTCTGAATTGCATAGCGTTGTATAGCAGAGTATTTCTATTAAGGTGGAAACCAAACCAGTTCACTCGGTCTGGGCGGTAAGAACACCACTGGTTAGGATGATAGACCCATAAATAAAGGTTGAATCTGGGTAATTCATGTTACTTTGACATATCTCCATCACCTTTGTCACATTCAAGCTCTTTGTTGTTGTTGAGTGCTGTTGAATCTTCCACTCCTGCTGACCTTGTGGACGGTGTAGTTGTTCATTAGGGTCTTCGTGGCAAGATACAGATTGCCAGGCCTTCCTCCGCCCAGGTTGGGAACCGGCTGCATTCGAACTCTTGACCATCTGCTGAGACCACTACACCACCCGTCATCTGTATATTGCCATACTTTTTAGCTGCACTGCTAATGCATGGAATTCAGCTGGTTATCACCAGGTCAGTGCAAATTTGTGTGGTCAGTTCTGTTACCTACTACACACTGTAGCTAATTCCCCATTACTGATCAAATACCTTATTTATTCATTGAGATACAGTGCGGAATAGGCCCTTTCAGCCTTTCAAACAGTGCTGCCCAGCAATCCCCTGATTTAATACTAGCCTAATCACAGGACAATTTACAGTAACCATTTCACCTTTATACTGGGAGGAAACTGGAACACCCTGAGAAAACCCATGCAGTCATGGGAATTACAGGCAACAACAGGAATTGAACCTGGGTCGCCTCGACTGAAAAGCATTGTGTTGACATCTACACTTTGTTGTTCAGTCATTATGTCGAGTGACCTAATGGACACCTGCACCCCAGACTTTCTTGTTAGAGACTGCCTCTCTAAGCTCCTCCAAGGTCATACACATTGAGTATATTATCTATGTCATCCTCTCCTTTTACCTTCTGTTTAACCTAATATGAGAGTCTTCTCCAAGGAATCCTGTCTTCTCATGATGTGGCCAAAATACCTGAGCTTTTGTCTCATAATCTACTGAATGTATAATTCAGAAATGCAAGTTAAAATCCTAACAAAGCAATTTGTGGATATGAATTTAGTTCATTCTTTTTTAAAAGGCTGGTATTGGAATTAGTGACCATGTAATCCTAGTTTGTCACAAAATCCGAAAAGCTGCAGTCCTCACACAGTCTGATCTATACATAACCCCAAGACTCTTAAAGCTAGATTAGGATAAAGCTAGATTAGAAGCAATGCAGATGAATTAAGGCCAGACCACTCGTACCCCCTCTCCCATCCATCAATTCGTTATAGTACGGGGGGAGCACTATTGCACACTCTAACCTGATAAGGTCATAGCAACCAAGGTGTGGTCCAGTTTCCTGTATGGCTTTCACAAGATATGCTGGCAGAGTGGTATATGGTCGGGAGGGAATGGACCCCAGGAATTCTCAACATTGACTACAGATTCCAGGAAGAAGCATGGATATAGGCCAGACATAGAAAGGAAATCAATTTATTGCACCTGCCATGTTTGTTCCTAATGGGTCAGCTTGATTCAATCAATCACACCACCAGTCATAAGGATCAGAAGTGAGGATGGACAATTAATGTACGAATGGACAAGTTAATAAATAAATGTTATTCTGCTAGTTCTAATTGCTCTGTCACTAGCTGTGATGTTTACAGTTACTTGTATACCAGGCTCTGGAATTTCTTCACTTAGCTTCTGCTTCCTACTTATTAAATAAGTCCTTCCAGTCCCGTTGCCCAGCAACCCCTAATTTAACCCTGGCCTAATCACAGGACAATATATAATTAACCTACTAAGTGGTGAGACTTGAACCTGGGTCACTGGTACTGTAAAGCATTGTGCTAACCACTACGCTACTGCCCCACCCCAAGGCTTCTCCTCCAAGAGTCTCCTGGATCAACTCTTTGTACACCCATCTTGGCACTGATTTGGCTCAGTCAAAATTCTTGGTTAATAGTTCTGGAGGCATTATATAATGCAATGTTGCTGGAAGAGAGGAGATATTTCCCATGGTAAAGGCTTTCAGAATAAAGGACCATAATGTTAAAAGTGGAGTCTGGTTGTTTAGGGATAATGCCAGGAAATAACTTCTTCATGCAAAGGGTGTATCATCAAATTAGAGAGGTGCAAAATAGTGCCATCAGGTTGGTTAGAATTCAGCTTTACCTTGCATTGGAGATAGTTCAATGAACCAAAGAATCATTTCATCATGATTGATCCATTTTTTCTCTCAGTCCCAATCTCCTGCCTTCTATCATATCCCTTCATGCCCTGACCAATCAAGAATTAAGTCCTAAGCTATTAAACTTTTCTCTATAACTCACGTCCTCAAGTCCTGGCAACATCCTTGTACTTTTTTTTTCTACACTGAGAAGCTTTAATGATAATGAGAAAAGTTTAAGCAGATTGGCCCTATGCTGAATCTAGATTAGAATGAGAAGTGATTTTTTTAAAAAAAAATGCATATAAGGTTCAGCAGGGGCCTTGACAAGATAGATGACAAGAAAGTGCTTCTTTTGTAGCAGAGAGGGGAATATAAAAAGGGCATAAAAAGGTTGGGAAACCCTGGTCTAAGGGGTCTATGACTAAAAATGGAGATGAGGAGAAATTTCTTCTCTGATGTTCATGAATCTCTTGAATTCTTTACCCTAGAGAGGCTCAGAGATTGAGTCATCACATACTTCATAGCCTGAGGTAGACAGATTCTTGTACAGTAATAGAGCCTGGCTTCATGCCCTGAGCCTTACAAGACCAGTCTGCATATGTCAGAGTTAGATTGGAGTTAAATACTGTATTCAGGCTGAGGGCAAACAGGGACAGCTCTTTCTAAATAAATTTAATATTGTCCATGACCTTAAAAATAAACAACTTTATAAATAAGTACAGTCACATGTTTACAATATCAATAAGCAGAACTTCCTTTTATATATGGAATGCCTTTCACTTTCTTCCTGCAAAAAGAGTAAACAGGCAATTGGAGCAAAAAGTAGAAGTTCTCTCTGTGTCCAGGCTCATTCTGACTGTAAATTAAATCCAGTTTAAAGGCTGAATAGAATGTCGGTCATTGCAAGGACAAAAAAACTGTCCATGGGGAAAGTGGAGAAGGAAGCTGTCACCAGAAAGGGTGAATATGTTCAGAAACATTTCCATGTTATATGCTTAGTGGATTTGCACACTGTTCTTCTTGTGAAACTCTACTGCAACTGGACAGCATAATATTGAGTAATTCTTTGCAATGATATAATGCCAAAGGATGAACCTGTGCCATAATTCAGTCATTTCAGTTGTATTTGGTCCAAGAAAAACGCCACTGTGCAATCTTCTTTTGCAAGTCCGTTTAATTTTCAAGAGTTGACAATAAGAACTTGGGGCAACATGGTAGCGTAGTGGTTAGCACAACACTTTACAATGCAGGCAACCCGGGTTCAATTCCCATCACTGTTTGTAAGGAGTTGGTACATTCTCCCCGTAACCACATGTTTCCTCTGGTCTCTCACCACAATCCAAAGACTGACCGGTTGGTGGGTTAATTGTCCCGTGATTAGGCCAGGATTAAATCTGGATGTAGCCAGGCGTCATGTCTTGAAGGGCCTATTCCGTGCTGTATCTCAATTTAAAAAAAATGATTAATGACTGAGCAATTTACTAAATTCAAGGTGGCTAAAGAATTAATTTCCAAGAGTAGTGAAATCCTGAAGGTGTGAATGTGTGAACTACAATCGACAAGAATAGATGATTATTATAAAGTCCATTACAAACAGGCAGGGTTGGGGTTGCATTCCTAGAAACCGGTCCATATTGCTATTCTGTCATACATGAAGATGTGTATGTGCCATCTGCGCATCTCAAGAGAGGTGAAAACAATGAATTATTTAGTTTCAACATAGATTTTGTGACAGTGAATTTTATTTCACATCTCAAATTTTTGGAGGGTGATTTGTGAATTTTCCAATGGTAAATTTCCATTACCTGAACAGCATTACATGGGCATCCCCTGTATTTGATAAATGCCTTTCTAAAACACATCAATTTTTAGACATGGTCTCAAAATGTTAATATTAGTAGTGTAATTCAACAGCAGATTTCAGAAAATTAGACTTGGATATCTATCATGACACCAATATAGTCCTTGTGTTGACAGACAAATTTTCAATGGCACATTTGTAACACTGCCCTTTGACATAAGTCTTAACACAATGGAATTAATTCCTGAAGTTCCTGATGTTGCAGAGGCTACAAAATATAGAAAATTAATGGTTAAATACAGTATAAAGAGGAGTATTCCAACTGCTTTCATCACAGTCTGGTATGGAGGCTCCAATGAACATGATTTCAAGATGCTGCAGAAGGCGTAGCCTCGCCAGCTTCATCACGGGTAGAATCCTCACTATCATCAAGGACATCTTCAAGAAGCGTGCCTCAGGAAACTGGATCCATCACTAAGGACCTTCACCATCTGGTACATCCCTCTTCTCATTACTACCATTGGGGAGGAGGTACAGGAGCCTGAAGGCCCCCACTTAATGATTCAGAAATAGCTTCTTCCCCTCCACCATTCGAATTCTGAGCAGTCCATGAACTCAAGAACCTACCACGTTATTCCTTTCTTTTTGCAATATTTATCTTAGTAATTTATAGTATTTTTGAACTGTCCCGCTACAGCAGAAACAACAAATTTCACATCATATAGGCCAATGATAATAAATCCAGCTTTTTGTTGTCTGAAACTGATTTTTAAGTCACATACAAAGGCTGGGATTGTTTGTAAATTATTATAGTCGAATTTGTAATTTACATAATGACTTGGATGTGAATAGGATTGTACTTTATAGAAACATTTGTATATGAATGTTAGTATGTTTGCAGATGATACTAAGATTGATAGAAGGCAGAAAAATGGTTCAGTACAGCCAAGAATGGCCAGAAGGCCTGTTTCTGTGCTGTAATATTCTATGATGGTGTAGTGTTGAAGATAATGAAAAATTACAGGGGTATCTTGATCAGATATGTGGGCTGAGGATAGGCAAATGGCTTTCAATGCAGATCATATGAGTTACTGAATTTTGGGAGAATAACTGGGGTAGGACTATAAAAGTTAGGTTAGGGCCCTGGGGAGTAGAGGGGAACAGTGGGACATGGATGTGCAGATGCATATGTAGCTTGCTGAAAACAGTGTCACAAGGACAGTAGATGCAGTGAAGGCATTTGAAATGGTGGTCTTCATCAATCAGGGCCAGAAATCATATTGTAACTATACAAGAGGCTGGTGAGGCCTCACCTGGAGTAGCGAGTAGTTGGCCACCCTGATAGAGAAAAGAATGAGAGACAAAGAATGCAAAAAAGATTTACCAGGATATTGCTTGGACTTCAGGGCCTGAGTTGCAAGGAGAGGTTGACTAGAACTTTACTCCCTGGAATGTAGGAGATTGAGGGGGTAACCTGATAGAGGTATATAGGATTATGGGGAGCAAATAGAGGGTGAAAGCACAGTTTTTTTCATGGGGGGGTGATAAAAAATAAGAAGCATGAATTTAAGGTCAGAGGTGAGAGTCTTGAAAGGGACATCAGGGGCACCTTTTTCACACAAAGGATGGTGTGGATTTTGAATGAGCTGCCAGAAGTAGTGGTCCCATTAGCAACATTTAAAAGATATCTAGACAAGCACATAAATAGGAGAGGTTTAAGAGGGCTATTGCCAAATGTGTCCAGATGGGTCTAGTTCACTGGGCAATACATTAGTGTGAACAAGTTGGGCCAAAAGGCCTGTTTCCATGCAGTATGACTGATACAAAAATGCATGCATGACATTGAATTAACTGTGGGTGTTGTACATGTTCTAATGAGAAACTGTAGTAGCATGGAGAAAACTAAGGACTAGAAAATACTGTCCCTTTGTAGATTTTTGGTGGCTTTGCTATGACCATCTAAACAAATCTCAGTGCAAGGGATACTAACACCCTATGGAGAAAATACAATTCTTAATTTTTAGAGGCACTTTCTTCTGATATAACCATATAACAGTTACAGCATGGAAACAGGCCATCTCGGCCCTTCTAGTCCATGCCGAACGCTTACTCTTACCTAGTTCCACTGACCTGCACTCAGCCCATAACCCTCCATTCCTTTCCTGTCCATATACCTATCCAAAATGACAATATCGAACCTGCCTCTACTACTTTGACCGGGAGCTCATTCCACACAGCTACCACTCTCTGAGTAAAGAAGTTCCCCCTTGTGTTACCCCTAAACTTTTGCCACCTAACTCTCAACTCATGTCCTCTTGTTTGAATCTCCCCTACTCTCAATGGAAAAAGCCTATCCACGTCAACTCTATCTATCCCCCTCATAATTTTAAATACCTCTATCAAGTCCTCCTCAACCTTCTATGCTCCAAAGAATAAAGACCTAACTTGTTCAGCCTTTCCCTGTAACTTAGGTGCTGAAACCCAGGTAACATTCTAGTAATCTTCTCTATACTCCCTCTATTTTGTTGAAATCTTTCCTATAATTCGGTGACCAGAAGTGTACACAATACTCCAAATTTGGCCTTACCAATGCCTTGTACAATTTCAACATTACATCCCAACTCCTATACTCAATGCTCTGGTTTATAAAGGCCACCATACCAAAAGCTTTCTTCACCACCCTATCCACATGAGATTCCACCTTCAAGGAACTATGCACCATTATTCCTAGATCACTCTGTTCTACTGCATTTTTCAATGCCCTATCATTTACCATGTATGTCCTATTTTGATTAGTCCTACCAAATTGTAGCACCTTACACTTATCAGCATTAAACTCCATCTGCCATCTTTCAGCCCATTCTTCTAACTGGCCTAAATCTCTCAGCAAGCTTTGAAAACCTACTCCATTATCCACGCCACCTATCTTAGTATCATCTGCATATTTACTAATCCAATTTACCACCCCATCATCCAGATCACTAATGTATATGACAAACAACATTGAACCCAGTACAGATCCCAGAGGCACACCACAAGTCACCGGCCTCCAACCTGACAAACAGATATCCACTACTACCCTCTGGCATCTCCCATCCAGCCACTGTTGAATCCATTTTACTACTTCAATATTAATACCTAATGATTGAACCTTCCTAACTAACCTTCTGTGTGGAACCTTGTCAAAGGCCTTATTGAAGTCCATATAGACAACATCCACTGCTTTACCCTTGTCAACTTTCCTCATAACCTCTTCAAAAAATTCAATAAAATTTGTTAAACATGACCCTCCACGCACAAATCCATGTTGACTGTTCCTAATCAGACCCTGTCTATCCAGATAATTATATATACCATCTCTAAGAATACTTTCCATTAATTTACCCACCACTGGCGTCAAATTTACAGGCCTATAATTGCTAGGTTTACTTTTAGAACCCTTTTTAAAACAATGGAACAACATGAGCAATATGCCAATCCTCCAGCACCATCCCTGTTTCTAATGACATTTGAAATATTTCTGTCAGAGACCTACTCTTTCTACACTAACTGCCCTCAAGGTCCTAGGGAATATCCAGTCAGGACCCAGAGATTTATTCACTTTTATATTCTTTAAAAGCGCCAGTACTTCCTTTTCATTAATCATCATAGTTTCCACAACTACCCTACTTGTTTCTCTTACCTTACACAATTCAGTATCCTTCTCCTTAGTGAATACTGAAGAAAAGAAATTGTTCAAAATCTCCCCCATCTCTTATGGCTCCACACATAGCTATCCACTCTGATTCTCTAAGGGACCAATTTTATCCCTCACTATCCTTTTGCTATTAATATAACTGTAGAACCCCTTTGGATTTATTTTCACCTTACTTGCCAAAGCAACCTCATATCTTCTTTTAGCTTTTCTAATTTCTTTCTTAAGATTCTTTTTACATTCTTTATATTCCTTGAGCACCTCATTTACTCAATGCTGCCTATATTTATTGTAGATATCTTTTTCCCAACCAAGTTTCCAATATCCCTTGAAAACCATGGCTCTCACAAACTTTTAACCTTTCCTTTCAACCTAACAGGAACATAAAGATTCTGTACCCTCAAAATTTCACCTTTAAATTTCTCTATTACATTCTTTCCATAAAACAAATTGTCCCAATCCACTCCTAAATCCTTTCACATCTCCACAAAGTTAGCCTTTCTCCAATCAAAAATCTCAACCCTGGGTCCAGGGCTATCCTTCTCCATAAATATATTGAAACTAATGGCATTGCAATCACTCGACCGAAGAGCTCCCCAACACATACCTCTGTCACCTGACCTCTATGTATTGCTGCAAAAAACTATCCTGCACACATTTTGCAAACTCCAAACCATCCAGCCCTTTTACAGTATGGGCTTCCCAGTCTATGTGTGGAAAATTAATATCTCCCACTATCACAACCCTGTGCTTACTACAAATATCTGCTATCTCCTTACAAATTTGCTCCTCCAATTCTCACTCCCCATTAGGTGGTCTATAATACACCCCTCTAAACGTTACTACACCTTTCCCATTCCTCAATTCCACCCAAATAGTCTCCCTAGATGAGTCCTCTAATCTACCCTGCCAGATCACCGCTGTAATATTTTCTCTGACAAGCAATGCAACACCTCCCCCTCTTGTCCCTCCGATTCTATCACACCGGAAGCAACGAAATCCAGGAATATTTAGTTGCCAATCATGCCCCTCCTGCAACCATGATTCACTAATAGCTACATCATATTTCCAGGTATCAATCCATGCTCTAAGCTCATACACCTTTCTTACAATGCTCCAAGCATTAAAATAAATGCATTTAAGAATTTTTCCACTTCTTACTCTCCTTTTATCACTAATGGTGCAAACTGATGCAGGTAACTGTTAAGCAAAGACTGCAAACAGCTTGTTAAGAAAGTAGACAAGATAGTAAGGTTTTCCTGGCCAACATTTAATCAACTCCAAAGGTTATCCAGCCAACACAGGGAAAGGAGAGCTCATCCTGAAGCACGCTGACTAAATTTAAAGAATTTGGAGAGGCAGGCCTTGTGACACAAGTTATTTATTAATGTAGCAACTGTTGTCACAGAGGCACTTGGCTGACCTTGCTGAATACAAACAGATGAACCACAGAAGCATACAACACAGAATTTTGTACTTGACATAAATAATGAGCAGGATTTGCTGAGCTACTGATAGATGAACAGTTTTTCAATCCCCAAACTGAAAAATCTGTTGGGGAGTATAATTTTAATTTCAGTAGCAGTAGCAGCGGGGATTGAAGAAAATAGACAGATGGAGTATACCTGAACCAGAAACAGAAAATGCTGGCAATATTCAAGCCAGGAAAACCATAGAAATGGAAACAGAAAATGTTTGAAGACTCTTTGCTAGAAATGGAGAAATAAAGAAAACTTGTTTATCCTTTTAGCTCACCTCATGTACCCAAGGTCCATGAGCCAGCCTATATCGGAGGATCAGAGGTGGAGAGGGTCAGCAACTTTAAATTCCTTGGTGACATTACTTCAGAGGATCTGTCCAGGCCCAGCACATGAGTGCAATGACAAATAAAGCATGGCTGTACCTCCACTTCCTTAGGAGTTTATGGAGATGCAGCATGACATCTAAAACTGAGACAGACTTCTACAGATGTGCTGTGGGGAGTATATTGACTGGCTGTATCACAATCTGGTATGGAAGCACCAATGCCCTTGAATGGAAAATCTTAGAAAAAGATTACAGCCCAGTCCATCATGGGTAAAGGCCTCCTCACCTTTGAACACATTTCCATGAAATGCTGTCACAGAAAAGCAGCATCCATCATCAAGGACCCCCCGCCCCGCCTCCACCCAGGACATGCTCTCTTCTTGCCACTTCTAGGAAGAAGGTACAGGAGCCTCAGGAACAGTTAGTACCGCTCAACAATCAGCCTCTTGAACCAAAGGGGATAACTTTACTCAACTTCACTTACCCCATCATTGATATGTTCCAACAACCATAATAGAATCAATGAAAGACCACACCAACAGGGTGGACAACCAGTGCAAGAGAATAAACTGTGCAAACACAAAAAGAAAAATATAATTAAAAATTAGTAAGCAGTAAATATTGCGATCATGAGATGAAGCGTCCTTGAAAATGAGTCCATATATTATGGCAACACGAGTGAATCTGCAGATGCTGGAGATAAAAAAAAACACAAAATGCTGGCAGAACTCAGCAGGCCAGACAGGGAGATAAGGTATTGCTCCATCGACCTGTGCATGCCGGCAGGTAGGAGGCTACCTAGGCGGGAGATAAAGTATTGCTCCATCTTCCGCCTATGTAGCCTCCTACCTGCCGGCATGAACATCCAACTCATAGACTTCTGTTGATACCCCTGCCCCTCCCCTTACCCCCATCCCTATCTATTATTTTAGTCTGGTTCTCTTTCTCTCTTCCCCCCCCCCTCACTATTATCTCTTCCCAGCCCTACCTTTCTTTCTCTTTTATTTCCCATAATTCTCCACCTTCCCTCTAGCCCATTTCCCTCCAGCCTATCACTTCCTAGCTCTCTACTTTATCCCTCCCCCCACTTCTTATCCCCCCTCGACCATCCCATGTTACTTCACTCCTGATGAAGGGTTTCAGCCCAAAACGTCCTCACTACCTCCTCCCATAGATGCTGTCTGGCCTGCTGTGTTCTGCCAGCATTTTATTTCCATGTATTGTGGGCTCAGTTGGCAGTTCTATCAAAGCGTTTCAGTCCGAAACATTGACTGTACTTTTTCCATAGATGCTGCCTGGCCTGCTGCATTCCTCCAGCACTTTGTGTTTTTGTTTGGATTTCCAGCATCTGTAGATTTTCTCATTTGTCCTATGTTGTGGGAACAGTTGAGTGTTGGGGTGCATGAAGTCAACTCTCTGATTCAAGAGCATGATGGTTGAGGGTTAGAGAATATAAAGACTGATAAAAGATAATAAAACGAGAGGCCTAAAAGGGGTGGAGGGATTTCACCCCCCCCCCCCGTGTAAATGCCAAGACTAATCACCTTTTATCCTCTCTTCTCTGATAGCTTTCAAAGATGATTTGCTTCTAATGCAGTGCTTCTTACTGTAGTTGTAGTCCTTGGTGCTAGAGCTGCAAACATATGTGATGGCTAATCTGGCCTGCTTGGGTATTAAACTATACTGCAGTGAGCAGTAGCAGTTTGGGAAAGATTGCTTGGAATAAAACTGCTATCATATCATAAAAGGTTGCACTTTGCTATTTCATGTAGCCACTGATTCTCTTTCAAGGTGGGTCTCCACAGCTTTGCAATCCACTGAGTCAGATCAAATCACTGCTGCCATAGCCGCTAAATCCACGTGAATAATTAATTTAATGAGGGAGATGTTATTGTCTGTGCCCTACAGTTTAAAGAGACTTCTGTTGGGAGCAGAGGGAACTTGCACAGACTTTAGCTGGGATCAGTGAAATCTATTCAAACAGTACTTTCACTACTGCCCGTCTCCACATTGCCATGCATCTGACACATTGAGTTTATCCCATCATAGTCCTCTTAAAGACCAAGCAAACATCTACAATGTTGCAAATGTCACTCAACTCTTAAGATAGGAGAGACAGAAAACTATTAAGTCAATTAGTCTGACTTGAAAGGTTGGGAAGATGTTGGATTCCAATATTAAGGATGGGGTACTTGGTGGCACATGATAAAATAGGCCAAAGTCAGCTTGGCTTTCTGAAGGGGAAATTTTGCCCGACAAATTTGTTGTTATTCTTTGAGGAAGTAACAGGCAGGATAGACAAAGGAGCATCAGTGGATGTTGTTTACTTGGATTTTAAGGTGATAGGGTATTGCATGAAGCTGCTGAACAAGATAAAACATAGAAGCAGAATTACGGCATTGGGCCCATCCAGTCTATCATGACTGATTTATTATCCCCAATCAACCCCACTCTCCTACCTTCTCCCCATAACCTTTGACACCCTTACTATCAAAAATCTATCAACCTTTGCTTTAAATATACTCAATGCCTTGGCTTTCACACTGCTCATGGCAATGAATTCCAGATTCCCTATTCTCCATCTAAAGAAATTCCTTCTCATTTCTGTTCTAAAGTGACATCCTTAAATTCTAAGCCCTCTGATCTTAGGGTCCCCCACTACAGAAAACATCCTCTCCATGCCTGGTCTATATAGAATTTTCAACATTACAATAGACAGTAGGTGCAGGAGTAGGCCATTTGACCCTTCTAGCCAGCACCGCCATTCACTGTGATCATGGCTGATCATCCACAATCAGTACCCCGTTCCTGCCCTCTCCCCATATCCCTTGACTCCTCTATCTATAAGAGCTTTATCTAACTCTCTCTTGAATGCCTCCAGAGACTTGGCCTCCACTGCCTTCTGGGGCAGAGCATTCCACATATCCACCACTTTCTGAGTGAATAAGTTTTTCCGCATCTCAGTTCTAAATGGCCTACCCCTTATTCTTAAACTGTGGCTTCTAGTTCTGGACTCACCCATCAGAGGGAACATGCTTCCTGCCTCCAGTGTGTTCAATCCCTTAATAATCTTATATGTTTCAATCAGATCCCCTCTCATCCTTCTAAATACCAGTGTATACAAGCCCAGTCGCTCCAATCTTTCAACATATGAATTAACCTTGTGAACCTACGCTGCACTCCCTCAATAGCAAGAATGTCCTTCCCCAAATTTGGAGACCAAAACTGCACACAATACTCCAGGTGCGGTCTCACCAGGGCCCTGTACAACTGCAGGAGGACCTCTGTTCCTATACTCAACTCCCCTTGTTATGAAGGCCAACATGTCATTAGCTTTCTTCACTACTTGCATGCTTACTTTCAGTGACTGATGAACAGTGACCTATTACATAGGTCTCAATGAGATACATCATTCTTCATAACTCCATCAAATGCTCCTCTAAATTTACCCTTCCATTCCCAGGATAATTATCATGAACTGTATCTGTTTCTTTCCAATGCCAGCACATCTTTTCTTAAATAAGGTGCCCAAAGCTGTTCACTATGCTCCACAGCCTCAGCATTACATCCGTACTTTTATTTTCTAGTTCTTTCAAAATAAATGCTAACGTTGCATGCCTTCCTTACTAGACTCAACCTGCAAGTTAACCTTTAAGGCATTCTGCACTAGAAGCCCCAAGTCCCTTTTGCACCTGAATTTTCTCCCCATTTGAAAAGTTTGCACCTTTATTTTTGTACCAATGTGTATGACCATACACTTCTTTGCTCATTCATCAGGTATATTTAATGTGCAGGTTGACTCGTATTTGATTAGTAAGGACATCAAAGGTTAGGGGAGAATAATATCAATGTAATACACATAAAATGCTGGAGGAACTCAGCAAGAGTATATCATCAATGTTTTAGGCTGAGACCCTTCATCTTTTCCATAGATGCTGCCTGGCCTGCTGAGTTCCTCCAGCTTTTTGTGTGTGTTGCTTTGGATTTCCAGCATCTGCAGATTTTCTGTTTATATTATCAATGTGTTGATAGAAAATGGCTGCCATAATGAAATAGCTGTTAGGATGAACAATCTGCTGAAGGAACTCAGCAGGTCAAGGAACATATGTGGGAGGAAAGGAACTGCTGATGCTTCAAGTCATAACTCTTCATGAAGATTTTCACAGCCCTGAGACACTGCCTCAGCTGTATGGATGAATTGAGAGTACCACATTGGTGAGGATGCACTAAGTGTATGATTGCATTATATAATGTGACTGCTATATGAACTAGCTAGCTATACAACTACCAACTATGTGAATGGAGGGGACTATTGCAATGTTGCCCTTGTCTGCTGGGCTTTTAAAAAAGTCAAATTATTAACTTTGACCAAACAAATAAGGGAGTGGAATTCTGCTGGAATTGATTGGAGGTCTTTGGTGACTTCTTCCCAGTTCCACCTCAGGTAATATAAAGTGACACCTTGGGTACCACTGGTGTATAAGGCATACTGCCTCAGTAACCAGGATGCTAATGTTACTGTCTGAATTTGCTTCAGTCGATACTCTATTCCTCATTGCCCAGTTCAAACATTCAAAATGTTTTCAACCAATAATTAAATGCCCTTTGATCCAGAATAAAGACATCAATTTGCGCAGACCACAGCTTTACAGATGCACAGCGTAATAGGTACACTCTGCAGTCACCTGGAAAACAGCATCCACTGAGAGGAAGTACACATGCTGCTGCAGTAACAATAGTTCAAACTAAGATAGTGGCCTAGATAGCGGCAGCACCTGCATAAATATGCATAGGTTAACAATGCTTTGCCAGTTTAGAGCATCTAGCAGAAAATTTATCATTAACATAGCAAGACTATGACTGTAACCTTGTACTTGACAACTAAACCCCTACAATCAATGGGAAAAGGAGCCAATTTTACATAAGCAACATACTCTTGTGGGGAAATCAGAACAATATGAAGATGACTTACAATCCTAGAAGACTCATCGTTTTTCACGTTGGAGCTATGTAGCTGTTAGTGGTCTGTGAAGTTTTCTAAGAATACTTAAAGACAATAATATTGGTACTTGTCATTTGCAATAATTATTTTCTAACTTATAATAATTTTTATGTCTTGCACTGTACTGTTGCTGCAAAGCAGATTTCATGATATGTCACTTGTTTCAAACATTGATTTACTAGGATGTTACCTGGATCGGGGAGCATGCCTTATGAGAATAGGTTAAGCGAACTTTGCCTTTTCTCTTGGAGCAGCGGAGGATGAGAGGTGAACTGATAGAGGTATATAAGATGATGAGAGGCATTGATTGTGTGGATAGTCAGAGGCTTTCTTCCAGAGCTGAAATGGCTAGCATGAGAGGGCACAGTTTTAAGGTGCTTGGAAGCAGGTACAGAGGAGATGTCAGGGTTAAATATTTTTAAAAAACACAGCTTTTGAGTGCTTGGAATGGGCTGCTGGTGACAGTGGTGGAGGCGGATACGATAGGGTCTTTTAAAAGACTCCTGGATAGGTACATGTAGCTTAGAAAAATAGAGGGCTATGGGTAACCATAGGTAATTTCTAAAGTACGTACATGTTCGGTACAGCTGTATTGTGCTGTAAGTTTTTTTATGTTTCTATGTTGATAATGTCATTGGAAGTGTGTTCTCCAGTGTTGATCACAGAATTATGAATCACTAATTGTTTTAAGAAGCCATCTGCTGCAATTAAACTGTATAATTTACTATAAAGAGACCTTCAAGAAGCAAAGAAGCAGATTTACAAAGCAGCTTTATCTAATATTCATTATTGTCTCTTGAGTTGCCTAGCTTCGAAGGTACCCAAACTCAAGGAGACGTAGTAAATTGAGTACAGTAAGACAGCAGCCATCTTGTGATAATGAAGTCCATCCTGAAACATCTTCCATGGCATCCAAGGCTTCAGCACCGGGCAACAGAAGTTGTTGTTACCATGGTAATTAGTATGGCGTTATGACGATAAAGGATAACTGGAGGCTTAGATTTAAACAGTGAGGTAAACTTGTCAGGAAAACTTGGTCATGAGACCCAACATGGGAAAACTGTCATGCGCAATCAATTCCATGCTCCCCTATGTCTCAGGGTTTTGAGGATCTCAAATATTCTGAAATGCTCTTGCCAGAACATAAAAAGAAACATTGATTACCTTGTCAGCTACAACTCTGGAGACCAACAATTAACAAGGAAGATAAAGAACCTTGGATGTAGAATATGAGCGACAGTTGGAATCAAGCCTGACCAGATACTTAACCCTAAACATACTAGAGATAGAAAAGTATTAGTAATTAACTATAAGAGAATAAGCAAACAGAACTCAAGCATATGTAGTGTTATATTTTCTCCACTGACCCAGAATGTTTTTCACTAACAACATAACTGGAAAGTTCAACCAAAATGTATTGAATATATGTTTACTTGCCTGCTGGCAAGACAAAAGTAGGAATGTTCTGCATCCCAAATACAGATTCCAAATTATTCCAGTTTGTAAAAAAAAATTGGCTTGTTCATTTCCAGAACACAATTATCATCAATTATCAAAAAAACTAAGTTAGTACAAATCTACTGGCAAGGGAGCACTGTTGAGTCCTAAGAGATTATTCATCATTTTAATTTAAATGTAGTTTACATTGATCACAACATAATAAGTGAACCATTTCAAGTTCACCTTCACACTAAAACATCACCAATGCAGCGGCAGAGGCACTCCTGACTCTGCAAGAAATTGCATAATCATGTAAATGAGAAGTTGAATGCTTGACTGCCCCCTCTTTTGCATGGAATGGGAACAAGGCACACACCGCCACATGTTCCAACAGACTTGCCAAGCAAGCAGAGGAAGACTTTATATTGGTTCGTTTTAATTGCAAAGTAGCAAACAAGTATTCATGACAATTTCATACAATACAGAAAAAAAAACTTAAATTGTTTATAAATCTTATTAAATGGTTTTGAAAAAATTTATTTCAATTGTTTTCAATTAACAATACAAGTATAGACAAGTCATGAGGGAAAAAAGATACAGGGGAATAAAATAAAACCTTGTTATTTTTGTCTCAAACTCAGGAATCTGACTGATCAAATGACCATGGAGAATGAAATGAATGTTGGTAGGGGTGGCAGGACGGAGAAGGGGAGGGCAGGGGCAGCAGTGGCGTCCAGCAACTGAAGTATCTGGTGCAGAAATACAGTGCCACTGTGGATAGCAACAAACATTACACCGAGTTATTCTTATAGCACAGAAGTTGGTTTAAGTTAAACCAGACCATCTCTTTAAAACAAAACACATCAATTGTGGGATAACCACAAATGACCAACAAAACAAGCAAAATAGCCATCATGGAATACATTGGTATACTGTAGGACTCTTGACACCCCAGTGCCCACTGGAGACAACACCCTGAGCTGCATGGAGTGTGCCATTTATGCCACAAGTGTGTGGAAAACACAAAGGGTTCCGTTAAATCCAGCTAAGTATTTTGTATCATTTTAATGACTGGAAAATCCTGTGTTGAGTACACAATCTCTTTTTGTGAATAATAAACACTAAAAACTATTTTATGGGCATGATTTCACTCAAAAAGTTCACAAGTAACAATCCAAAATTAGTTATGTTCATTGTGTTTCAGAGGTATTGTGAAGACATGCTAAGGTTAATGAGAATTACATGCACACAAAGCCAGAAAGGTCTTCTTGGGGGAATTTTAGCATGTACTTAGCATGCAGAATCCTGAAAAGCTACTGAAATCACATAACTTATCAACTCCAATAGTGGACCATTCCTTCCTGAACTTCTACTTCAACTGCAAGAATAAAACCAACACTTCTTAATTATATTAAAAAGTACACGTAAGGAAAGATTACAAACTCAGAAATTTAGAGCTTTCCCCTCCATCCACTGCCAAAAAAAAATAGCTTCAGTGCATTTCCACACCTTACAGGGCACTTAAAGAGAAACATGCGCCTAAATTACAGATTTTTAAAAATAGATCTCGTGTGGAGATGGGATTGGAAATCAAGAGATGAAATATTCAGCTTTATTTGTAGCAGTTGCATTTTTCCTGATAAATCCCAACAGGCAGTGCACTGTTCCACCTTTCAGGATGATTAAGAGGGAAAAAAAAGTACTCAAGTCATAGAAGTATCTATGGATGTAACAGGATGAGAAAAAAAATCTAGGTTTGTTGAAAGCAAAATTAAATATGAATAAAGTGTTAACTTTGAGGGAAATGGTGTGTAGGAGAAAGGAGCTTCTTTGGATGCAAGACAAGTAACTTTTCCTACTGGTGGAAAAAAGATCCAATAGGTTCTGAATCACTAGCAAAAAGATGCTAATCAAATTTATTTTGACTGTGAAAAAGATGACTGTTGCAGTTTTAATGAAAACAGCATGTACCATTACTTGTATGGGACGATGGAGCTGGGAGGGGTGGGTGCAGAAGCCAACAGAGTCTACAGTAACAACAGTTACTGCTCCAAAGGACCAGATACACTCTTACTCTGTTTCTAATAAAATTTGTTATGGATTTGAGATTCCACATTTAAAAAAAATGCAACCTAACAAATAACTCAATATTCAAAGTAAAATAGCACCCTTGTGCAAATGAAAGGAGGAACCCTAATGTCAGTGGCATAACAGCACTAGTGCATGCACACGTAGTACATTCTAGGCACCTCCAGCTGCTGCCTTCAAAATCAGCTGGTTAAACTGACAAAAATGTCAACATCTTCAACTATCTAATATTTAAGTTATCGGTTACCTATATGCTGGAATTTTTGTTTCTATAAGTCCAAAACCAAAACAAGAGCTCCCCTAGTCAAGTTAAACAATAAGACATCCACTGCCCTGATTCCAAAAAAAGATTTTGTCCTTTAGATTTCTCCTGCTTCACGCTCCTCAGAGCTGTGTTCTGATTTGCCATTTGCACTTTCGTAGGAACGCCTTTTATCCTTACGATCTTTCTCCCTTGATTTATCCCTGTCTCGATCCCTGGATCTGTCTCGATCTCTAGACCTAGAAAAATCAGATAATTTTAGACAAGGTGTATTATATAAATAATTATACAAGTTCACTTTACCAGTAAAAATTAAATAGAAGAGTCTCCCATTTTGAACTACAGATTTTAACTATACTTTAATATGAAAGTGATTGGATGAAAAGAACGAACAAGTGGGAAACTGACAGGAAAGCTGAGAGAATGAAATACCTGTAACCTTTCCCTACGTGTAGTTGACATTGCTACAACAGGAAAGAGACTCTGAATATCTACCTTACCTATGCATCACAGATTTATAAACCCATTGTCTTCCCCTCAGCCTCTAATGCTTCAGAGAAAATAATCCAATTTCTCCCAACCATTCCTTATGGCTAATACTTCCTAATCTAGGCAGCATCCTGATGAACTTCCTCTACTATAACCGATGCACAAAAGCATGTCATTTATCTTCGTTATCATCAATTTTCAGGGAGATACAGGTCAATGTGAGAATGGGAAAAGTTGCATGAAACCAGGAGCTAAGGTGTTCCACAAAATGGTCTACAAACAGATCCTCCAGCCCACTGTAACCATTAACTACACTAATGCCATTTCCCAGCACTTGGTGCATAGTCTTCTATGCCTTGGCAATTCAAGCTCATTTAGATACTTAATATTGTGACAGTAATTGCTTCCACCATTTAGACAGTGGTGGGGGTGGAGATACATCTCTACCAAAGGAAGCGTAAGACACTCGTTCCCTGTTAGCTGGGGTAAGGTGTAGCACCTGCTTAGCCCCCTGAATAGGGTCAAGTGAAGCCACCGGAGCAGGTGGTGGATGGTTGTGTGAGCATTTGACTCATATTACAACTCCTGGTTATGCAGCCACTGATGCCAATCTCTGAGGAGTTTTGATAATGGCTGGAGTCACCAGTCTTGTAAAGACACTGCCTAGAAGAAAGCAATAGCAAACTATTCCTGCAGGAGAATCTGCCAAGAACAATCATGGTCATGAAAAGACTGTGACTGCCCACATTATATATCACAGCACATCATGAACGAATGGACACTTGGACAGTGCATTCTGGAATCCAACTCAATCTTCCTTGCTCCAAGGAAAACTAAGCCTAGTTTCTCAATCCAAGCAATATAACTGATGAATCGTTACTGCACCCTCTGCAATGCTGTCACATCTTTCCTATTGTGTAGCAACCAAAACATAAATGTATTATACAGTTGTATTAAGACCACCTCCCTATGCTCATATTCTGTGCCTTGGCAAATGAAGCAATGTATCATGCTTTCAATATGCTCAACATGTAGATTGTGCAGCCTCATTAAGCAGTAAAGGAAAATAAAGAGGCAACCCAACTGAGCACCTGAGTACCAGCAGTGATTGCCAGAAAACTAAACATCAATCTATTTCAGAAAACAAAGAACAGGAGGAATGAAAGAGCAACTCCAAGAAATGTGTAACAACATGAAGTTATGAGAAATTTTAATTCTTCTATGTAGATTAATACTTGAATTACCCAAACAGTCTTACAAGTTACAAGAAAGTAATTAGAAATAGCTTTGAAGGAAGGCTGGTCAAACCAAAGATCTTTAGATGAGATTATATTTTTGCAGAATTAACATTACTATGGTTAAAATGCTATTTTAATGAAAAGCAAAGAAGTCTCAGCTCGGGATACTTAATTGCAACCACATATTTCATGGTGCTGCCACACAGCACCAAAGACCAGGCTGTGTAGTTTGCACATTCTCCCATGATCAAATGGGCTTCTAAATATTCATGTTTCTTTCTTTTCCTGAAGATGTACTGCTAGGTCAATTGGCTATTGTAAGTTTCCCTGTAGTGTGGCAGTACGTGACAAAATAATTTAAGTGCAATTGTTGGGCATGTGGGGGAAAACAATTTGTAGCGGTACAGGGTAGCGAGAGGGGAAGTGGGACCAATGGGACTGCTTCCACCTTATATGACAAGTATGAACAAGTGTGTTATGCAGTCATACGGACGATGCAATAGCGAAGCACAAATTACTTACTTCCTTTTAGAGCTCTTTTCTCTGCTCCGATCTCTCTCTCTGTCCTTGGAGCTATGTCTGCTGCGGTGGTGACTGCGGCTTCTGCTTCTACTTCTGGAACGAGACCTGCGTCGGCGACGCCGATCCCGAGATCTGGAGCGGGAACGTTTGCGTCGGTCATGGGATGCAGACCTGGATCTATGTCGACGACGCTCCCTTGATCTTGATCTGTAGAAATAATATTGTTTTCTACAATTATTTATCAGTCATCTATATCTCTACAACTCCAAGAGGACCACAACCTTGTCACAGGCTTGGAGGCTTGCGTGCCTCAATGACCCAGAGAGTTACATTGGTTGGGGTCAGGGCCTTGTGCTTTGATTCTTGGTAGGGTCACCCATGCCAAACAGTTCAAAGGGTAGAGGCCAGACTAAGAGTGGTCCACTGGTCCTCCAGGTTCGGGGGTTCAGCTCAGGGCCAACAACCCTGACTGGTCAAATATAGACACAATACATAATGTATGATTTGCTCCCTATTGATCTCAACTCTTTATTGCCAAATATAGATGTAAAATGTCTACCCTCATCCCTGATGTTCAGTATTAAAATGCAATAACACCAGAGCTCTCTAGGAAATTGAAGATACAGTCTGAGGGCAAAGGACATGGAACCATAAACAGAACTTAAATTAAACCGAAGGTATGAGGGACAAAGTGCCTGAGTGGACTGTGTAAATAAGCTAAAATTCAGTAGATGAGTGGTGACAGATTTTCAAGCAGCTTACCCCCAGCAGAAATTATCCCAATTAAAAAAAAGTTACTCAATGAGAAAGATGAACCACTGTGGTTAACAAGTTAAGCTGGTGTAAAGCCAGAAGGCTATGAATTCTTCCAAGAACTAGCAGTGGGAGACTAAAAAGCCATTAGTATTAATAAAATTAGTAATAATTTAAAAAAGTATTATATAAAGGTGGCAGTAATATCTGAAACAAGTAGCAAAAGCTTCTAAGGATACAGGATATACTCAGTTCCTCCATCTCACTTGACCCTCAGTCCCTTACTATTTCCAGAAGATTATTTATGTCCTCCTTAGTGAAGACAGAACCAAAGTAGTTATTCAATTGGTCTGCCACGTCTTTGTTCCCTATGATCAATTCACCTGTTTCTGACCGTAAAGGACCTACATTTGTCTTGACCAATCTTTTTCTTTTCACGTATCTATAAAAGCTTTTACAGTCGGTTTTTATGTTCCCTGCCAGCTTTCTCTCATAATCTTTTTTCCCTTTCCTAATTAGGCCCTTTGTCCTCCTCTGCTGGTCTCTGAATTTCTCCCAGTCCTCAGGTGTGCTGCTTTTTTTTTGCTAATTTATATGTTTCTTCTTTGGACTTGATACTATCCCTAATTTCCCTCGTCAGCCACGGGCGTACTACCTTCCCTAGTTTATTCTTTTGCCAAACTGGGATGAGCAATTGTTGTAGTTCATCCATGCGATCTTTAAATGCTTGCCATTGCATATCCACCGTCTATCTTAGCTAATTCACGTCTCATACCTTCAAAGTTACCCTTCTTTAAGTTCAGAATCTTTGTTTCTGAATTAACTATGTCACTCTCCATCTTAATGAAGAATTCCACCATATTATGGTCACTCTTACCCAATGGGCCTCGCACGACAAGATTGCTAACTAACCCTTCCTCATTGCTCAATACCCAATCTAGAATGGCCTGCTCTCTAGTTGGTTCCTCGACATGTTGGTTCAGAAAACCATCCCGCATACATTCCAAGAAATCCTCTTCCTCAGCACCCTTACCAATTTGGTTCACCCAATCTATATGTAGATTGAAGTCACCCATTATAACTAATGTTCCTTTATTGCACGCATTTCTAATTTGCTGTTTAATGCTATCCCCAACCTCACTACTACTGTTAGGTGGCCTGTACACGACTCCCACCAGTGTTTTCTGCCCCTTAGTGTTATGCAGCTCTACCCATTTTGATTCCACATCCTCCAGGCTACTGTCCTTCCTTTCTATTGCGTTAATCTCCTCTCTAACCAGCAATGCTACCCCACCTCCTTTTCTTTCCTGTCTATCCCTCCTGAATATTGAATATCCCTGGATGTTGAACTCCCATCCTTGGTCACCCTGGAGCCATGTCTCTGTGATCCCAACTATATCATATTCATTAATCACTATCTGCACATTCAATTCATTCACCTTGTTACGAATGCTCCTCGCATTGACACACAAAGCCTTCAGGCTTGTTTTTACAACACTCTTAGCCCTTATACAATTATGTTGAAAAGTGGCCCTTTTTGCTTTTTGCCCTGGATTTGCCTGCCAGTCACTTTTACTTTTCACCTTACTACTTTTTGCATCTACCCTCATTTTACACCCCTCTGTCTCTCTGCACTTGTTCCCATCCCCCTGCCACATTAGTTTAAAGCCTCTTGAACAGCAGTAGCAAACGCTCCCCCTAGGACATTGGTTCCAGTCCAGCCCAAGTGCAGACTGTCCCACCTCCCCCAGAACTGGTTCCAATGCCCCAGAAATTTGAATCCCTCCCCCTTGCACCATTTTTCAAGCCACGTATTCATCTGAAATATTCTCCTATTTCTACTCTGACTAGCACGTGGCACTGGTAGTAATCCAGAGATTATTACCTTTGTGGTCCTACTTTTTAGTTTATCTCCTAACTCCCTAAATTCACCTTGTAGGGCCTCATCCCGTTTTTTACCCATATCGTTGGTACTTATGTGCACCATGAGCACTGGCTATTCACCCTCCCATTCCAGAATGTCCTGCAGCCGCTCAGAGACATCCTTAACCCTTGCACCAGGGAGGCAACATACCATCCTGGAGTCTCGTTTGCGGCCGCAGAAACGCCTATCTATCCCCCTTACAATCAAATCCCCTATCACTATAGCTCTCCCACTCCTTCTCCTTCCCTCCTGTGCCGCAGAGCCACCCATGGTGCAATGAACTCAGCTGCTGCTGCCTTCCCCTGAAGAGAAATCTCCCCTAACAGTATCAAAAACAGTATATCTGTTTAGGAAGGAGATGACCTCAGGGGACTCCTGCACTACCTGTCTACTGCTACGCTGGGAAATACATGTTAGTAGGGAAGTGCTGTTAGGTAAATTGAAGGGATTAAAGGTAGATAAATCCCCAGGGCCAGATGGTTTGCATCCCAGAGCGCTTAAGGAAGTAGCCCAAGAAGTCGTGGATGCATTAGTGATAATTTTTCAAAACTCCTTAGATTCTGGATTAGTTCCTGAGGATTGGAGGGTGGCTAATGTAACCCCACTTTTTAAAAAAGGAGGGAGAGAGAAACCGGGGAATTATAGACCGGTTAGTCTGACATCGGTGGTGGGGAAAATGCTCGAGTCGGTTATCAAAGATGTGATAACAGCACATTTGGAAAGAGGTGAAATCATCGGACAAAGTCAGCATGGATTTGTGAAAGGAAAATCATGTCTGACGAATCTTACAGAATTTTTTGAAGATGTAACTAGTAGAGTGGATGGGGAGAGCCAGTGGATGTGGTATATTTAGATTTTCGAAAGGCTTTTGACAAGGTCCCACACAGGAGATTAGTGTGCAAACTTAAAGCACACAGTATTGGGGGTATGGTATTGATGTGGATAGAGAATTGGTTGGCAGACAGGAAGCAAAGATTAGGAGTAAACGGGACCTTTTCAGAATGGTGGGCAGTGACTAGTGGGGTACCGCAAGGCTCAGTGCTGGGACCCCAGTTGTTTACAATATATATTAATGATTTAGATGAGTCAATTAAATGCAGCACCTCCAAGTTTGTGGATGACACGAAGCTGGGCGGCGGTGTTAGCTGTGAGGAGGATGCTAAGAGGATGCAGGGTAACTTGGACAGGTTAGGTCAGTGGGCAAATTCATGGCAGATGCAATTGAATGTGGATAAATGTGAGGTTATCCACTTTGGTTGCAAGAACAGGAAAATGGATTATTATTTGAACGGTAGCCGATTAGGAAAAGGGCAGATGCAACGAGACCTGGGTGTCATTATACACCAGTCATTGAAGGTGGGCATGCAGGTACAGCAGGCGGTGAAAAACGCAAATGGTATGTTGGCATTCATAGCAAAAGGATTTGAGTACAGGAGCAGGGAGGTTCTACTGCAGTTGTACAAGGCCTTGGTGAGACCGCACTTAGAATATTGTGTGCAGTTTTGGTCCCCTAATCTGAGAAAAGACATTCTTGCCATAGAGGGAGTACAGAGAAGGTTCACCAGATTGATTCCTGGGATGGCAGGACTTTCATATGAAGACAGACTGGATCGACTAGGCTTATACTCACTGGAATTTAGAAGACTGAAGGGGGGGATCTTATTCAAACGTATAAAATTCTAAAGGGATTGGACTGGCTAGATGCAGGAAGATTGTTTCCGATGTTGGGGAAGTCCGGAACAAGGGGTCACAGCTTAAGGATAAAGGGGAAGCCTTTTAGGACCGAGATGAGGAAAAACTTCTTCACACAGAGAGTGGTGAATCTGCGGAATTCTCTGCCACAGGAAACAGTTGAGGGCAGTTCACTGGCTATATTTAAATGGAAGTTAGATATGGCCCTTGTGGCTAAAGGGATCAGGGGGTATGGAGAGAAAGCAGGTACAGGGTTCTGAGTTGGATGATCAGCCATGATCATACTGAATGGCGGTGCAGGCTCAAAGGGCCGAATGGCCTACTCCTGCACCTATTTTCTATGTTTCTATGAAGGAAAATCAGGCAAGTGGGTGAGACTGTGAAATTAATGATGGGTAACAAGGAAATGGGAGATCATTTAAATCAGTTTTTAAGTAGAAGAAATTGCAGATAGTCCAAAGATAAAAAGGAGGGTGAGCTTGAAATAGCGTGGAACAAACAATATCCTGTTGCTAATGGGACAGAGACAAGTTGCAAAGAACTGATCTAAGAATTTTAACAGAAAAGGGACTGCAGATAGAGTCACTGGTTGAAGTTTTTCAAAATTCACTTTGGTTTGGGAATGTAACACAATTGCAAAATGTGATTTGCTCATTCAAGGATAGAGGGAGACAAAAACCAAGGAACTTGACAGCTACTGTTGATCAATTGAGGGAGAAATATCTATTCATTTAGAGTAGCTAAATGCAATCAAACATGGTTTTATAAAAGGAAAATGTTTATGAATTTGCTTTTGATCAAGGACATGGCCAGCAGAATTGATAAGATCTGCAGATATAATGTATTTCAATTTCCACAAGAAATTTGATAATGTGCCTCACTGAAGGCTGAGCCACAACATAAGAATTCAAAGCATTGATGTGGTGACATGGATTCATCAGTTATTGTGTAGAGATGGAAGGACTAGTGGAATATTACAAAGATCTTGTCACAAGTACCAGTTCTTGGTCCTTAATTATTTACCATCTACGTTAACGGAGGAGGGATCAGTTGCAAGGTACTCAAGTTCAGGGGCCATTATGAAGAGGCTATACGGACTATGCAACAGAATATAGAGACTTAGCATAGCAAAATCTAAGCCTTCTAGGTATGAAACACAAAGTTAACAAGTAGTTTAGCAAATGGTACATTACCTTTATTGAAGAGAGCTGAAGTTTAAGTACTATGACTGTAAGTGCTGGTGAGGCTATATCTAGACTACTGTATATAATTTTGTTTTCATTATTTAAGAAAGTTATACTAGCACTGGAGGAAGCATAGTTCTTGGGCTGAGAGGGTCCTCTTATAATGAATGACTAAAACTCCAATTTGTTTTCTTTGAAGTCTAGATGAATATGGGCAACCTTTAAGAAACACAGGACTACCACAGTCTGGTATGGAGGCTCCAGATCACAGGATTGCAAGAGGCTGCAGAGGATTATAGACACAGCTAGTCTTCCCCATCATCGAAGACATTTCAATAGATGGCGCCTCAAAAAGGTGGCACCTAACACTAAGGACTCTTGTCATCTGGGGCAGACCCTCTACTTGTTAGTACCACCAGAAGCCTGAAGACCCATGCTCAACCATTCAGTGTCAGCTTCTTCCCCCTGTCCGCTATCAGGTTTCTGAGTGACTCATGAACATCACCTCATTATTTATATTTTTTACATCTTAATAAATTATATTTTTACATCTTTGCACTGTACTGCAGCTGCAAAAGCCACAATTTTTAGGGCAATTCAGAAATAATAAATCTGATTCAGAACCTAGGTAGAAGTTCAAATAATTACAGTTGCAAGATAAGGAGATGATACTTTAAAACCACATAGGGATTTCTTCTTGATGAGTGGCAAATAACCAGAGGTATTTAAATAGGAAATACAACTTTGAAAGGTTGGGGAGTTGTGCCAGTTCCACATAACCCTCAGAAAGAGTTGAGGCTTGCTGTGTATCGGCCATGATTACAGTGAATAGCAGAATGGACCAAATTCCTTAAGCACAATGTTTATGAACATTTCAATTTTTAATTGACGTTTCTTTTGATCATCTTTCAGATTTTACAGTCCACTGTCATACCAAATGTACTTAGCCTTATTTGCTTATGAACCAATCTGTCTAGAAATTAGCCATGTGAAGAATATCACAAGAGACAACAAACCAAGACTGACCACTTTGGCTGAAGGTGTTTGTAAACACTTAATTTGTTCCAGATATTCAGATCCAGATAATGTACATCCAACTTGGATGAAACGTATTTAAATATTGATTCACTATTCATGTACTATTTCATGGTTTAAACTGTAATGTAAATATCTCACTAAGGATATCTGAAGTAAGATTTTAATGTCCAGCTTTGAATGATTGAACTCAGCTGATAAGGACTGTATAACTATTGAATGACATCTGGAGAGCAGAGACCTTTAGAATGAGATTAAGAATTTGATCTTCTGTTGGGTGCTGAAGATTGATATCTTCACCCGGTAAACTAGACTAGATTGTGTTTTTATTGCTAATGTGTGCAGGAATGAAGGTAATATTTGTAGACTTTTGTATTTCATTATCGGTATATAACTTTGGAATATCTTAATATTACTTCTTAAATCCAAGTATAATTTTCTCTTCATTCTCCAGCTTTAAATAGTTGATGTAGCCACACCAGTGAGGAACCAAAAAAGAAACATACCTCCTGCGATCCCTGCTGCGAGACCGGGTCCTGAAATATCAAGAAAAGAGCAACAAAGAAGATGAAGCTCATTGCTACATCTACAATTCTAATGTTATACAGTAATTCAAGGCTCAACATACTTGCTATCTTTTATACTGATTTTATCAAATGGTAATTCCATAGAAAATCATTGGTGATTTATCAATAATGAGAAAGCTGGCAACTGTGTAATTTAGAGGAAGAAATTATAAAAGTATTGAATTGCAAATTGGTACCAATTCAGAGATAGGGCTTAAAATGCAATTAGTTCAAGACTTTCATTAATAATAAGGATAGAAAGAATAAAAGTCATTGACGGATTAAGCAACATAACTTTATTGTTAACACTATATGTAGCACCTGTACTCAAGTTAAAAGAACTTCAGCAATGAGAGTTTTGCCTTGGATTTGGTCTAAAATTACTGCCAGGTCAAACTTCATCTTTCAATTCTGACATGACGCTGAGGCTCCTTTGTATTCTCAGAGAAACAAAGGCTTTCAAGCAACTATGAATTCACCCTGATCCCCACTGAACATTTAATTTCAGAGCTAATATACCACATACAATTAAGAGAGAACCTGGCCACGCATCTTAACAGCTGTAAGACACTGCTGGGTAAAGTTTGTTTCCCTACATCATTATTTTCTGTTTTGAAACTCACATTCAAGCTTTTGAATAAAACACAAATACTTAGAAACCAAATAAATCAAAAGGTCTTTGTCACAAGGGGATTTGAATACAAAACTGAAAATTGATATTTCAGTTGCCTGGAGACTTACTCAAGCTCTACTGCACTTGTATGTATCAGCAATGCTGATACTCAGTCATTCACATGGATGACAAAAGCCCTTTTCCTCATTACTGCTAATTGAATTCCAAACATTTTCCATGTGTCTTCTTGGATCCACAGTGGATCAACTCAGACCTCCTCCATCTTTCCCCACTTTGAGCCACACACATGATCATTTATGCTTTTATTACTTCTTCCTTGAAATTACACAGTATGCATTGCCTAATTTTGTGTCACTTGCAAACCTGGAAACATTACTATCTAAGTGATGTGTAGGTCTTCAGAATTACCACTTGCTACATCATAAGAAAAATACATTAACCATTCCCATCCAGATACCACTTGATCACCAACCCACATCAAATTTCCTTCTGCCTTCAGGCAAATAACAAGATGTAAAAAGATTACCTCCATTTCTACAGATTTTAAATGCTACCAACTTTCCTGTGTGAAATCTGATTAAGTGCTGCTAGTAAGAGATAGATGAGAGAGGTGCCTCCCCTTTTTTAGCTGCTTCTTGAAAGAATATTAATTTGTCAAACGATTTGCTTTTACAAGAATTTAGACTTGCTTTGATAACCAAAGGAATGGAGATTGCAAGCAAAAGAAAATCAAGTAATGTTGGAATACAAGATTTAAGTAGGGTGACGAGATTGAGAAGAACATCTTCAGGGTCAAGATCTATTACATTAGGAAATTAATGAACATTGAAAGAATACAAATTGAGTAAGGAAGAACATAATGGTACTGGAACATTAGGATCAGACAGGAGAAATAGAAAATAACAAAATCAGGATCAAAAAGATAAGAAAAAAGGATAAACAAAGTCAAAGATCCCTAAAGGTATGGAGCAAACTGAAGGAATGATTTTTATCCCACAGAGATAATTATCGCTGGCATTGGTTAAGTCTTTAAGTGTGAAAAGGTAGCCAACCTTCTTTTCATTCGTTCCTCCTTTTCTCTCTCCTCCCTTCTTTTCAGACGCTCTTGTGTCCTTTTTTCCTGTTTCTCAGCAACAAGTTTCTGTACATTAAAAAGTCAGCATTTCAATAAGTTACATAATAAATGAGTGCTTTAAATCAAGGAGATCCCTGAAGAATATGGCAAAATGCAGAGCCACCATAACAAGAATACACCTTTCCTGAGTAAGTTAAATGGTTAGAAAATTCAAGCACTTCATTTATATGAACAGAAACTATAACCTGATCAAAAGGCAAAAAAAATTACATACTTCTTGGACATAGTTTTTGTCATTCTCAAGCAATCACTGAAAGATATAGCATTGATATTCAAAATCTGAATTCAACAAACATTCATTGCTATTGTGCATGTGATCAAGAATAAATTCCCATCCCACCATTTTATGTTCTTTTCTCTCATGGATTTACTTAGCATTTTTCTGCATAAAATTTAAATAACATCTATTTGTCTAATCTCTGATCACATACAGCGAACTGAACTTTGTTTTGTGATGACTGTAAATTTTGTTAAATCTCATCAACAAGTTCAGATAAACACTTTATGAAAGTCCAAGAGATTTTTTTAAAAAATAAGTTTCTCTTCAATTCATAGTTTTTAAATTAATCTTCAATCAACTTGTGCTTTTGCACTCCCAAGACAATGGAACAGCAGTCTTTTGTACGTTTATTTTCTCAATACTTAAAACAGTCTTTCTTTGCATGGTTCCCTCAAAGCTCTTCAGTTATTAGAAACTCTAATGCAATGTTACCAGTACTTCTTCACAGTAGATCTCAGTACTACCAGCCAATAGCCATTGAAGCAGCTCACCCTGTTTTTCTTGGGCGCAAAAACGATCGATGCCCAATTGATCAACAGCTTCAACAGTGATAGGTTCTATACTGACTTCAAGTCCTTCAAGTCTGGGTTTATTCTCTCGTCCCAATATTGTGCTGATGGGTTAAATGGCCAACGTAAATTACTCCTAGTGCATGTGGGTGGCAGGAAAATTAGAGGGGAGTTGATGTGAACGTGAGAAAGAATAGTTTGCAGAAGTAAAATGAAGAATGTGAATGATGGAAATGCTTGACGGGCCAAATATTACTTTTTCGTTGTCATAATAGAGATATGAGTAACAACAGTCTCAACAACTCAAGATCAGTTCCACGCTGTAATATGAAAGCCAGCAACTACACTGAAAATGCAATATAGGTTTGTAACTGAAAATTCAGGCGCACCCAAGTTTATGCCTCAGGACAACACAGACTGGGCATAAATTCTGAAATCTCAATATTAATTTTGTTGGAGAACAAACCTTTCCCTGGAAATTATTTGATATCTTTAGTTAGAAAGTTTTCAAATATTTTGTAAGTTATAATAGCCACAAAAATAATTTAGCCCTATTGCATTGTAATCTGATCCAACTGTCCTCATTTGAGCTACAGTAAAACGACTATCTGCTATCCTATTGTTTGGGAATCATTTTCTTTGGAGCTTTATTCTCAAGCTCTCCTTAACTGGGGCCCTGCGTAGAAACCCCTTTAATTTTATTGAAGCTCTCAAAGTAACTGTCATCACTGTTAATAAAATAACTAAAGTAAATGGGCCCAGAACACACATGGCCTTATGACTGAAGCAATTTTTAAATTTTACTTGAGCACATGAAGAACAGCACGGACCCGTCACCCACACTGTTCTGAAGTCTTAACAAGAAACTGCAATTTTTATACAGAATTGGCATAGATATTGATCGTTATTAATTGTACATGTTTGAATTCCTTACTCGCAAAATCAATTGTCATTCACAATAGAGGTGTTAAAAGTCAAGCAAAACTTCAAGTGGACAGCCAATGATAGTTTTAAGTCAGTAAGGTCAATAGAGCCTTAGTTGCCGGGTATGTCTCACATTCTTCTGTTACCTCTCCTATCTCTGGCACCCCCAATGTATAACGGGATGCTGTGTTTTAGGAAGACCTTTCTGAAAAAGTCTCACTACAGAGGCCTCACTCATCTGGTTTGAGTACACACTGCCAGTCACCCCAGACTATCTCATCTGTATCAAACAGAGGTCTCTCTGGTAGTCACACTTCAAAGGCCTCGCTTGACTACAACTGTCCCAGGCTACTCTTGCCTTACCGTGACTTCCACAGAGCCTTGTTCTTGTGTTCCCTTTGAACTCACTGAGCCCCTGTTCCCGTGCTTTTCTTTAAAGGTCTCTATTTCTACATCTCCTTTAGATGCGCCTGGATCACTGAAAAAATTATTGTATAACTATGTAACATTTTAAAATATGAATTTAAAATATTCTGGGGTTATCAGTAAGAGTAAAATCCAATAGTCCAGAAAATCTGCTATTATGGCACCAAAATCTGTGAATGCTGGATTATTAAGAGTAAAACTCTGAAAAAGGTAGCTACTAGGTAGCATAAACATTTGAAAACCTAGTAACTGGCTTTCATTTTCCAAGAGTTTAACAAATGGCCACATTTCTTACCTGTAACTCTTCTAATTTCTCTCTAATTTCAATGAATCCGAGGTGAAGCTTCCCACCAAAGTGGTCTGCAAGGCGCCGATCATTATCGTGAAGACCCAAGTATGCTGAGCACACTTCACAAACTCGTAATTTCTGTTGTTGGAAGCTGGAGGCCGGCATGGAATTCCGATAAACCTCCTATGAAAAGAAACAAGAACCACCATGTAACATCCTCTTCTTCAGCTGATTTACCGTCAGCATGAGAGATTGTCCTTATAAAACTGATTAATCAGATGCAAGTTCTATTTTAAAATAGAACATGTTAAGCTGATTTTAAATCTCAATCACGAAATACTGCTCACTTAAAAATAAGCACAATGAACATTGGCGAGCCATGCAGGAGTTCTCTCATCTATCTGGTGAACTTTGTATAGTTTGCACATTCTCTCTGTAACCATGCAAGTTTTTCCCCCAAATGATTCAGTTTCCTCCTACATTTTGAAGCATGCTGGTTGATGTGCTCAGGGTGGAGTTAATGGACGTTAAGAGAGAATGGAGTACTGGGAAAATAAATGGCACTGACAATGGACTGAAAGCTTTCAAGTTGTTAGCAAGATTAACATTATGGAAACAGAATTAGTATTCAGGCAGTACTATTATCAATGCAATAGATATTGAAAGTTTATTTCACTGTGTGCCCATTTTCGCTAATGAATTTTGATTAAAATAGCTGAAGACATCTCAGAAATATACAGTGACCTAATAATTTATGATATAGCAATCCTGACAGTACTATGTCACAATTTATATTTGTTCAAAAATGATCTTTAACTTTTTTAAAAAAATGAATATATCATTACAAGGTTCGGTGCTGGGACCACAGCTGTTTACAATATACATTAATGATTTAGATGAAGGGATTAAAAGTAACATTAGCAAATTTGCTGATGACACAAAGCTGGGTGGCAGTGTGAAATATCAAGAAGATGTTATGAGAATGCAGGGTGACTTGTTCAGGTTGGGTGAGTGGGCAAATGTATGGGAGATGCAGTTTAATGTGGATAAATGTGAGGTTATCCACTTTGGTGGCAAGAACAGGAAGGCAGATTACTATCTAAATGGAGTCAAGTTAGGAAAAGGGGAAGTACAACGAGATCTTGGTGTTCATCAGTCAATGAAAGCAAACATGCAGGTACAGCAGGCAGTGAAGAAAGCTAATGGTATGCTGGCCTTTATAACAAGAGGAATTGAGTATTGGAGTAAAGAGGTCCTTCTGCAGCTGTACAGGGTCCTGGTGAGACCCCCCCCTGGAGTATTGTGTGCAGTTTTGGTCTCCAAATTTGGGGAAGGACATTCTTGCTATTGAGGGAGTGCAGCGTAGGTTCACAAGGTTAATTCCCGGAATGGTGGGACTGTCGTATGTTTAAAGATCGGAGCGACTGGGCTTGTAAACACTGGAATTTAGAAGGATTAGAGGGGATCTGATTGAGACATATAAGATTATTAAGGGATTGCACACGCTGGAGGCAGGAAGCATGTTCCCACTGATGGGTGAGTCCAGAACTAGAGGCCACAGTTTAAGAATAAGGGGTAGGCCATTTAGAACTGAGATGCGGAAAAACTTTTTCACCCAGAGAGTGGAGGGTATGTGGAATGCTCTGCCCCAGAAGGCAGCAGAGGCCAAGTCTCTGGATGCATTCAAGAGAGTGTTAGATAGAGCTCTTATAGATAGCGGAGTCAAGGGATATGGGGAGAGGGCAGGAACGGGGTATTGATTGTGTATGATCAGCCATGATCACAGTGAATGGCAGTGCAGGCTAGAAGGGCCGAATGGCCTACTCCTGCACCTATTGTCTATTGTCTTATAAATGTATGACTAATTTTGTAAGGGCCTACTAGTAATTTTCTCTGTGAGATTAAACCTTCTGAAGCATTAATGCATTTATTGTCATGCTTCATTGTAAACATTTCCCATTTAGAATGACTCAAACATTGGCTTCAACAATCAATTTGTTATTATTAACTTCCAGAGGAAGTTCATGAGAATGATTCCAGGAATGTACTGTATGAGAAGCAACTGATACCTCTGGGCCTGTATTTGCTGGAGTTTAAACATAAGGGTGAGATCTCATTGAAACCTTTCAGATGTTGAAAGGCCTGGATAGAGAGGATGTTTCCTATAGTGGGGGAGTCTAGCACTGGAGGGAAAAAGGATGTCCCTTTAGAGCAGAGTTGTGGGAATTTCTTTAACAGCGGGTGGAGAATCTGTGAAATTCATTGCTACAGATGGTTGTAGAGGCCAAATAACTGAGTATTTAAAACAAAGGTTGATAGGTTATAGATTAGTAAGAGTATCAAAGGTGATTGGAAGAAGGCTGGAGAATGGAGTTGAGAGGGGTAATAAATCAGGCATGATGGACTGGTGGAGCAGACCTGATGGGCTGAATAGCCCAACTCTGCTCGTGATTATGATTATTATCAAACAGCATCTTAAACCTTATGTTGCATTATTTACATGTTCTGAACATTTACTTTGTATTCTGATCAATTACTTCTTTGCACTTTGTCAATCACTGTAAAATTAGACACAGCATGGAAACAAACAACCTATAATAAATGCTAAACAACTATAATCATTTCCTGTTAAAAATACTACTTCACCATTAGGCAGCAGCAATAAATCTCTAGCACCATCAGGTCGCAAACATTTGTTTGGAATGTCAATCATGTTGTCTGAACATCAGAAATGTTATACAGTACAGCTATGGAAAGCATTAATAAAATCTCTTCCCTCAAAAGATTCATTCTTTTTGCAATTTCACATTTCAGTTTTTTTCATTTGGGCTTTGTCTCTTCAAATTTTTAACTGTTGACTTTCATTTTAATGTCTTCCTTTCTTTTACTTTCCCTTATCTAAAACCTTAAAAAAACAAACGAACTTGGTCAAATCAGCCATTGATAAATAAACGTGCCAGGAATCAATCTTTTAAAATGCTGACAACCTGACCCAAGCCTGGTGGGACTTGACTGTGTTAGGATTGGGCATCCAT
The DNA here is from genome assembly GCF_030144855.1 of Hypanus sabinus. Taxonomy (NCBI): domain Eukaryota; kingdom Metazoa; phylum Chordata; class Chondrichthyes; order Myliobatiformes; family Dasyatidae; genus Hypanus; species Hypanus sabinus. The sequence continues at coordinate 17,072,276 of NC_082734.1, forward strand.
ATGTTTAATGTATGGGCTAGAGCCAAGTTGAGATTGTCTGGTTGGGCTTTAATTTTACAGTATACACAAGCAGATCTTTACTTTTACCCAATGAAATATCATTGGTCACTATTACAGCAGTCAAATTTCATCCAAGCAAAATGGTGCTCATCAGAACACCAAAATAGATTTCATGTGTGTTTAGACATATTTTATGCTGATCTGGAGGAGCACCTGAAAGTTTTCCAACAGTTTCTCCCTCAAGTGCCTTGCTAGATTTTCATCCAGGTCTCCAAAATGCAGCTCAAACCCAAATTGTTGATTTCATTTTTAAGCACAATTCAATTCTTGGAGGAAATATTTACTCTGTGCATCCAGGGACCTTCCATGTATGGGGTGGCACATTTATGAAGCCTACTTCCTATATTATTACTTAACCTAAAGCCTAACAAATCACAAGAGTTGAATGTAACAAAAAAGTTTAGAATGTTACTTTGTTCACAACTTGAAGGTAAAAAATTAGCTACAAATTGCAGTCTGAACTGAATTTTTTTCCTGCCCCGATCAAGCAGTCAGACACACATACACATTCACACATAGACAACACCTTGACTATGGTATTCTTTACATAAGATCTATTTATGCACGTATCTGATAAGAGGTGGCAAAACAGCTCACTAAAACCTGGTAATAGTTCTATTAAATAGAAGTAGCACCCTTTCTGAGATTGCTGGATATAACTTATAAAGCATTTTTATTTGTAACTTCATAATGAAATGCTCTCATATAATGAGTGAACATTCTGTGGAATATACACAACAGTCACAGAGCACAAGTCAGCCACAGTGATGTCATCCTACCCAAAATGCACTGGAGGAAGGAGAAGCAATGGTGTCCCCCTGGTGGTGAAAAAATGCAATGTTACAAGCTGGATTTCTCCATAATACATTGTTATTCTCCAAAACATATCGCAGAGAATACTTGACAGAGGACTGTGATTTAACTATTAAGATTTATCAATTTTAAAAAATTCAACAGGGTAGAGTTCAATTACAATTTTACTAGCAACACTGGGTAAGCCAGGGAGTAAATGACATTAAAAATATATTACATAGCATTTTTCTGGAACATAATTCAAATAGGGTTCTCCCCATTTTAACTGAAGTGGTTATTCACTCACTTTGAATTCTTTTGAGCCCAACCTCTCAAAACTGATGGTGGGTACAGGCAGCACCCACTTGCAAAACAATTTCCAGGGAGAACCCTCAATCTGTGGTAGCAATCCCTTTTCAAAGATAACTGAACTACAGAAGTGATTTTACACTGCTCTGATTTCTTATTGACTGAGTGATCAGTTCTTTGGCAAATGCCTAGGTTTGTTGCTGTTGTGCTTTCTGATGAAGCTGAAAACATAAAATTGTGCATTTTGTTTCTAACTAAGCTCTGTGTTTTTTAATGACTCAGTGGACTTGTATGATGAATGTAATTTTTTAAAACTTGTATGCATCATTTATGCAGCATCTCAAGAAACTTTACTCTGCTAGCTATGCATCAGAGAGGCAAGGGTGGCTTTGCATTCCTTTAAGTGACTTCCTTTAATATTTAAAGGCTGCTCACTAAAGGAAATAGTCATTAATTTCCAAATGACAAAAGCATGCTTCCATGAAATAAGCTAACCTATATTAGTTAGTATAGAGTACCCCAAACACACACATGCGTGCACACACACACAAGCCATATACACCCAGATAAAAATGATAAACTAGAATGGAAAATGTTCAATTTTTATACAAGAGTGGTCAATCTCAAAGGAATTTCTTTTAAAACAAAGATCCAATGTAACAAATGTTTCTGGAAAAAAGATAACCATTTTTATTCTGGAAAAAAATAAAGCCACTGTAGAAAATAGAGCCTTTATTGGGAACATTACCCTCATGAATATCCAGGAGGGAAATGAGAAAGAAATTAGATCTGCATGGGAACAAAACTAGAAACCAAGAGCCCCTGTATCTCCACAAACAAGAAAAAAATCTGCAGATGCTGGAAATCTGAGCAACACACACAAAATGCTGAATTCCTCCTGCATTTTGTCTGTGTTACCCCCATACCTCCCTCTGGACCCTTGACTTCTTCACCGGGAGACTACAGTCTGTGTGGATCAAAAATAACCTCCTCCTTGCTGACAATCAACACTAGCACACCTCAAGGATGTGTAATTAACCCACTGCTCTACTCTTCCTGCACTCATGACTGTGTGACTAAGTACAACTCAAATGCCATCTATAAAATTGCCAACGACACAAATATTGTTGGCAGAAGTTCAGATGGTGATGAGGTGGAGTTCAGGAGCGAGACAGATCAGCTAGCTGAATGGGGTCGTAGCAACAACCTTGCATTCACTGTCAGTAAGATCAAGGAACTAATTGTAGACTTCAGGAAGGGGAAGTTGAGGGAACACGCACCAATCCTCATCAAGGGATTAGAAATGGAAAGGGTAAGCAGTTTCAAGTTCTTGGGGGTAAACATCAACGAGGCTCTATCCTGGGCCTTACTTTTTGATGTAATTACAAAGAAGGCATGACAGTGGCTGTATTTCAATTAGGAGTTTGAGGAGAATTGGTATGTCACCAAAGCCACTCACAAATTTCTACAGATGTAACATGGAAAACATTCTAACTGGTTACATCTGGTATGGTGGGGCTACTGCACAGGACTGGAAAAGGCTGCAGAAAGTTGTAAAGTCACTCAGCTCCATCATAGGTACTAGCCTCCCCAACATCCAGGACACCTTCAAAAGCCAATGCCTCAAAAAGGCGACATCCATCATTGAGGACCCTATCACCCAGGACTTGCTCCCTTCTCAATGCTACCATCAAGGACAAGATACAGGAACCTGAAAATACACCCAACGTATCAGGAACAGCTTTTTCTCCTCTGTCATCAGATTTCTGAATGGACAATGGACCCAGTAGTTTTTTTTCCTTTTTTTTCCCCCTCTCTTTTTGCACTACTCTTATTTTATACATACACTTCTTATTGTAATTAATAGTGTTTATTACTATGTATTGCAGTGTATTGTTGCCACAAAACAACAAATTTCACAACATACTCCGGTGATATTAAACCTGATTCTGACTCATTATTTTAGTTCTCATCTGGGTTAGAGAGGCAGAAAGTTACTTTCAATCTTAGAACTATTAACTACTGATGTGAGCTGCTCTGGTCAGTGATTTAAACAAAAGTATTACTTAAAAAAACAATTGTTTTTAATTACTACACAAAAAGGATCTAATACAATTTCTAATATAAATTTATTAAAGTTGTTCTGCTTCTCCAGTGAATCATCAATATTCCTTTGCAGCCTTTGCTATTGATTACAAGCTGGCTGTAGCTTTATACTTGCAGTAACTTGGGAATTATGGTGAGAACCAAGAATTTTATAAAATATGTTGTACTTTACAGGGTAGACACTTAGGAATATAAAACTGAATCAGCCAACTTGTTCATTGACAACCTTTCACCAACACTGAAACCTAAAATTACCATTTCTAAAACATTGATACCAGTACACACATAATAAATTGGATTGCTTGAAACAACTAACCCAGATATTTTACACCACATGTCTGGCCCTTCTCACTTCACATTCTCTATTAGCTATCAGTAATAACACCCCTTTAGGAACTTCAGTCTCCAGGGCACCTGATAATGAATTACACAAGTGAAACTACAGATGGACAGTGATAACATAATCTGCCATGTCATTATAACAATACTGGAAATCAGAACACAGATAAGTTGTAAAATAAATAAAACAAATGTTTGCTGCCCAGTCTACACACCAAGAAAATGGTGCAAGTTCAATGCTCATTGTATTTGCATAATTTATGGGGAATGATAAATTTTTTAGATATCAATTTCTGAAATTACTTATCTGTAATCTAAATGACGATGGGGTGGGGTTGCGTGGAGAAACTGCCTGATACTAACAAGATTAGATTTCTCCTCAGGATTGCTCAGATTACCTACAGGTGCTGCCTGTAACCATATAAATTTTATTGAATAAAGTGCCAAGTACTGTTTTAACCATTGCCAATTGTCTCCAAAAATAAAGTTTAATATTTTATTTGCCATGTCAACCTAACTTGGCAAACCAGCATTAAAAAGCGTAAATTTTAACATATTTGGTGCCACATTTTTTTTCACATAAATCACAGCTTGCAATTCACATTTTTGGAGAATTCTAAAAGACACTTGTTTTAATAAACTTTTGCACAATCAGCATTTCAAATTGAAATAAACATTCAAATTTAATTGACTAAATACCAAATTGAGCTCGTATTTGGGGGAAAAATAAAGAATTCAAAGTGGGTAAGTTTCACACTTTCACATAATGCAGAAAAACTTTACTAAATTGAAGGATTAAAAAAAATCAACAGTACAAGCCATTTTCTTACCTCAGCTTCCCTCTTCTTTGCTCTTGCCTTCTCTACTTCTTCCATGACCTTCTGAGATTCTTCAACATTTCCTTCAGCTCCCAACTGCTCTGCCTTGGCTAGCAGCTTTCCAATTTCCTCATTTAGTTCATGAACTCGCTCAGCCTAAGTTAAAAAAATAAAAAAGCATGTAATCTTCAGCACAAAAGCAGATGATGCAATAAACTATGATCAAGAACAAATACTTTCAGTTGGAAAGTAGTGGGTACAAATTGGACTAGCAGTCAGTGTATCACTAACCTGAACAAATTTTTAACATGGTAGAAGGTTGACCAGTGAATACATAGACTTTGGATACATAGCTGAATACATAGACTTGGAATGGAATAGCCATCAACAAGATTCCTATACTGCACTAACATTAAATCAATAGAATTATTCCCAAGTTCTGCTAGCTGTTTGACCATGGACCACAGCAAAAAGCTGTGTCTTAGAGAGTCCTGTCAATCTGATCTCCTCACTCCTTTCCCTTACGAACTATTCTCTCATACATACCCACTAAAAACAGCCCTCCACCGCCATCTCAACTCTGCAGCTATCCAACTACAATAGGGTAATGCACAGTAATTATGGGATGTCCAGGTGGTTTCCGAAAGGTTGGTGATTTGGAGGATTCTGAGATTTCTCTCAAATTCTGCTTTGTTGCTTCATTTTCTAAAACAACCCAATTTAACACGATGTGTGCACTCTCCCAGAGAAGAGTGACAATAGAGATAAAAAATGGACAGAATAATAGGTGGGAGATAATTTGTGATCAATGAGTATTCTGTAGACCAGGATGTAGCTTACAGAGGTGCTCCCCAAAAGTTAGCTACAAAGGCCATTTTTCTGCATTTTTTTTTAACTAAATGGCAGACTAGAGAATGTGGAGCAGCATTACATTAGCTGATGATTTGAAACTTAAAAGTAGTAGACACAAGATTCAGGATGGCAAAGACGGTGAAATAAGCAGAAAACCATCTATTGGAGTTCTGCACACAGAAATATAAAGTGATACCCTTGGGAAGGCCTAACATGAAAAGTTGATACATTATTTTATAAAGATTAGTACAGGAAAAAAGATACTATTGTCCAGAAACACAATTCATGATAGCATGCAAGTTGATAACAAAAAACACTGGAGTATTTAGGTCAGTAATTAGAGTCACTAAATAAAAATATAAAGAAATCATGTCATAACTTTATAAACTACTGTTGCCTCTGGTGGAATAATTCTAGGCAACATAATTCAGGAAAATTGGAAGATCTTAAAAAGAGTACAGTAAAGATCATCTAACAGTTGTTAGACTAGTAATGAGAAAAAAATTGAAAAGTAAGATCATATTCCACGGATCTCAGAAGATGCAGACTTTCAAGATATCATGGCTTTGGTGGAGTCACCATTAGATATATTTTTTCCTCATGCCACATAGCCCAGTCAAATTTATAATCAATGATAAAAATTATCTAGATTGAAGAAACTAACTTATTACTCTTCACTAAAATGTTCAATAAGTGTGCTCTATCAGAAAATAAATGGAAACTGATAAGATGAATATTATTTTCAAAAAGTTCACTGGGGCCTGAGGAACAAGAGTTACAAATTAAATGCAGAAATTTAGAAGTTTTAAGCCAAAAGGCTGAACACTTCTGGTACTGCAACTTAATGAACATACTTGAACACAAAACAATAAAATGCAATGGATTTAAAAAGCCATTTCCACCAAATTACTCACTTTTCACTTATAGTAGTCAATAAGCTTTTTCTGATATAACTACTGAAAAAGACCAGAACCACATCCCATTTTTAAGCAGCTTTTGGGGAAGCACATCTGCAGAGGACTCAGTAAAGAACAGTCAGAATTATGAAGCTTTGACTGGTGAAGGATAATGCAAACTATTATTCACAGCGCTGTTGAAGATGAAAAACATACAATAAGATCAGAACATGCATTTTTAAAAAAAAATCTAACTATCCCTGCTTGACAATAGTCTTCCAAATTTACCTGCAAGCCTAAGGATAGGCTTTTGTAGCTGTAATTTTCAAAGCTATGGTTGAAGGATATTTGGTGAAGAATAAAGTGAAAAAATTGCACTACTTTATATAAAAAACCTTTCCATTAACATCTAATAGTGTCAAGCCCTCACCATTAATGAGATCTATATTACATAGTCACAAAAGTTAACTTCCTGCTAATCAGAATAGAGAGATTGACAACATAATGCAAGTATAATCATGAACAATGGCAATTTAACATTATTTGGTAATTTAATTACCTGAATAACATAATAATTCAGGTAATGGAAATTTGCCTTTTCAGAATTCACAAATCACCAAAAAAGTTTTGAGATAGGGAATAAAGTTTTGCTCTCAAAGAATTTATGCAGGAGAAAAACCTAATTAACATTAGCCTTAAAAAAATTTGCCTTACAAAAAAAGCAATACAGATGACTTTCCAGGAATGCAATTCCTCAGTAACACAGGAGTGTATTGTATTGGGATAAAACCAGTCCTATTCAATAATTATATCCCTCATAACTGTAATTGCTCAGTTCTGACTATGATTCAAGAACTTATTTCTTTGATGGTCAAATCTAAGAGGGAATTATATCTTAGCAGATTATAAAAAAGTTACCATTTCAAAAAAAATCATAAGACCAAGAACAAATTGCTGTAAGTTTCAAAAATTACCAGCTTTTTGATACCTAGAGTGTAAAACTGACAAAAGATTTTGATTAGTTCAAAAAAAACATTTCAGAGTTCAAGTGTGCCAAATTAACAATCCAAGAGGGGATTGTGGCGGATAAACAAACGCTATTCTATAAATAGTAACAGAACGATAAAATCAAAATATTCCCAATTTGTTATATCTTTAAACACACACTAAATTAATAGTCTTATGAACTTCAGAAGTTAATTTAAAACAAACGTGATAGAAAGTGTTAAACTGACAAATACAAGAATACATTTACATAAATTTTTCAATTTTCAACTGAAACTAGCAATTTGCTTTCCAAACATGAAAACTGCCATTCTACTCCATAAGTTAGCATGATATTTTGTAGGTTATTCTTGAATTTAATAATGACTAAGATGGATTATACCTTTGCTGCTACCTCTGCACTGATCTCTTCTTGGGTTTCTGCCAACCTTTTCTTTGCAATTTCTGTTCTTCTATCACAGTCTGTGATAAATGACTGCAAGTGATCCATTGCCTTAAAAAGAACAATAATAAATAAAGTTAGATCTAGGAAGACTTGAAGTCAATGACCAATTTGGATACAAGCACTGTCTAATACAATAGTGAGTGCTGACGCAGCACTGTGAAAGACACCTCAGCCTACCAAGTCAACATGAACTATCAACCACCCGTTTACATTAATCCTATTTTTAAACAATGCCTAATTAATCTACTAACTTGTACGAATTTAAAATGTGGGAGGAAACATAAAATGTGATAGGTATACGGACAGGAAAGGAATGGAGGGTTATGGGCTGAATGCAGGTAGGTGGGACTAGGTAAACGTTCAGCACGGACTAGAAGGGCCGAGATGGCCTGTTTCAGTGCTGTAATTATTATATGGTTATATGGAAACTGGAGAACCTGGGGGAAATTCACATGGTCAAAGGAAATACATTCAAATTTCACACACAAAGTCAGGGTGGGTGGTAGTGGCTCTACCAGCTGCACCACTGTGCTGTTTCATGGCAATCTCCAACGTAGGGCACCTACTAAATTCCAAAATAGAATCAAGCCTATGATCACAGGCTTGCTTCTGAAATCTAGCACTTTCAAACCGTATACAGATCAAGCTTGTCTTTTCCCCATTAGTTGATTGCATCATTATGATGTGGCACTATTACTTGAGTTTACAAGAAACCATTGTTTTATTTTCAGTGCTACCACTGAGGGTCTAAACTAGTTTGGTGGGGGTTTGGGAGGGGAGGGTGGAAGTGTGTATCCAAGCAGCAGAGAGGCAAATGAGAGGCTGGAAAGTGATGTAGAAGTCAATGACTGCAAGTTGAATAGGCATGACAGGCAAGGGAACAGCAGGCAGTGAGAAAAGCCTGTTAAGTTAAACTGCTTTAATTTCAATGCACGAGGTAAGACCAGTTAAGGTGGAAGTGCTTAGAGCTTGGATAGCCGGGACTGGGGTATTATAGGCATTATAGAAATATGGCTAAGTGAGGGACAGGACTGATACCTTAATGGTACAGGATACAGGTGCTTTAAGTAGCGTAGAGACAATGGAAAGACAGGAGTCATCACATTTTTGATTAAGGGGAAAATCACAGCAGTCATCATTAATGAAATTACTGAAGGAACACTGAAGTGAGGCTTTATGGGTGGACCTGAGAAATTAAGAAGGTATTTAATAAAGGATTGTTGGCATTATAATAAAGGCACCCATATAGTCAATGGAAATTAGAATGTATTAAAACTATAGAGTTATTTTAATAGCAACGGATTTCAACTTCCCAGCATAGACTGCAACTGCCATATTAATGTCTTAGATTTGGTGGGATTTGTGAATTATGCTCAGGTATACCTCCTTGGGCAGTATATACAAAGTCCTACAGGGACAAGACAAAGCTTGGCCTACATTTAGGTAATAGGGCAGGACAGGTGTCTGAGGGAACAGTGGGGAGCCTCACTTTGGCACTAGTAACCATAGTTCTATTAGTTTTAAAATAGTTATGGAAAGAGACATAACTGGTTCACATGTCCAACTTTTAAATTGGAGCAAGGCAAGTTTTGACAATATGAGATTAGGTTTTCTGAGGGCAAAGGAACCATAGGCTCTTAAACGTGCAACAGTGAGAGTTCAAGGTCCACATGTTTCTGCTAAGAGGGACAAAGATAAGAGTAGGATACCCTGGATGATCAGGAATATTAAGCCCTTGGCCAGGAAAAAGGAGGCATGCGCCAGGTAAAGGAAGCTGAGATCAAGAACATCCCTGAAAGAATATATGGGATGCAGGGAATCAGGAGATCAATAGATCATGAGAAAACTTTGGCCGAGAAGATTAAGGAAGATCTGAAGAGATCTTATACGTATATAGATGGAAAAAGAGAAACTAGAGATAAAATAGAGCCACTCAAAGACCAAAGGAGGCATATCTATGTAGTCACATGAGATGAGAAAGGTTCTTAATGAACACTTCTGTTTTTACCATGGAAAAAGACATGAAGACTTTGGAACCAGAAAAAGTAAATCGGATTGTCTTGGGGATAGTCTACATTACAGTATAGATGGTACTGGCTGTCTTAAAAGGTATGAAGGTGGACAAATCTCCATGGCTCGACTAGGTGTATCCAAGAACACTGTGGGAATACAGAGCAGAAATTGTGGGAGCCCTTGCTGAGATGATTGCATATTGCTAACCATGGATGAAGTATCAGCAGATTGGAGGAATGCAGGTGCTGTGCCTTTATTTAAGAAAGGCAGCAAAGAAAACACTGGGAACAGTAGACCAGTAAGCCCAACAGCTGTGGTACTTAAGATTACTGGATAAGGATAAGATATAAGATACATCTGGAAAGACATCTGGCTCTGTGCATGGGAAATCACATCATACAAACTTGATCTGAGTTTTTTGATGTGACCATGAAAGTTCAGGACAGGGCAGTAGATGGGAGTTAGGGTGATTGAGTTTAAAAGCAGCGAGGTTATGCTGCAAATATACAGGTACGGGTGAGGCCACACCTGGAGTACTGTGTGAAGTTCTTGTCTACATACTTAAGATATACTGGCTTTGGAGACAATTCAGAGAAGGCTCACTAGGTTGATTTTGAAGATGAGGAGGAAATTGAGACTTGAGGGGAGACTGAGTCACCTAATTCAGATGACTGAGAGGATGTCTTAATAATAGGACAGGTAAGATATAGGTATCTTAGGACATAGTTGAGAAAAAAAATGCTTTCTTCAGAAAGATGTGAAACAGTGAAATTCACTGCCCAGGGAAGCAAGAGAGGCTACTTTCTTAAGTATATTTAAGACACAATTTGACAGATAATTACATAGTAGGGAAATTAAGGGTTATGGGGTAAAGACAGGCAGGTGGAGCTAAATCCAAGGCCTGATCAGCCATGATCTTACTGAATGGTGAAGCAGGTTCAATGGGCCAGATGGCTTATCCATGCAACATCTTTATGTTAATATAGACTTCAGTAAGGCCTTATATAAGGTTCCACTGGGAAAGTTAGATCACATGTAATTCAGGAGCTGCTTAACGGGAAACACAACTGACTTGATACAGTGAAACTTTGTTATATCGCGATTGTTTGGGTCCATAAAATGTCATCATGAAAAAAAGCTGGGGTGCGCTAAATCAGGGTTCAAAAAAATCAGCATTCAAACTGACCCAATGTTGACCTAACATCCTAAAACACCCCTATTTTTCCCTATGACCTGTTTTTTGCACGAACACTGAGAAATCCCGTGACGGTGTTTAAACTGGTCTAGCTATCCATTGCTAGCTTTGAACTGTGAGGTTTCTCTGTTGATCTGCTTGTCAAACTTCTCAGCTTGAGCTTTGAGAATAGGACCAGAAATTGGAAGGCCTTCTGAGCGAGCCTGAACGAACCACTCGTACGGGGAGTCATCAAGGCTGACATCTTTGGCTGTCTTCAGGCGTTTGGCTTTTAGTCCTGCCTCTTCTTCAACTTTGTAAAGCGACACGCGTAATTTTTCTTCGTGAGATTTCCAGCCATGAAGTGCTGATTCCGGTATCCCAAGGTCTCGTGCAACCTGAGTTTGACTTTTAGTCTTGATCGCGTCAAGTACGTGAAGCTTATCTTTTACAGAAAGATTTTCTTTCTCTAGCAGTTTGTTCCATTTTGAGCAAAAAAAGGTACAATGGCTCACACTAAATGCTGCTGGAACGCAGCAGGCCAGGCAGCATCTGGTCAAGACCCTTCGTCAGGACTAACGGAAAAAAGAGAAAGTAAGAGATTTGAAAGTGGGAGGGGGAGGGATGAAGCCAAGAGCTGGGAAGTTGATTAGCAAAAGGATACAAGGCTGGAGAAAGGGGAGTACGGATTAACATGAACATGGAGTCCAATGACTCATTGCGTTATATCTGAATTTGTGTTAAATCATGATGGTGGAAGATTGTTTTTCAGTCTGGAGGCCCATGACTAGTAGTGTAACTCAGGGATTGGCACCATTGTTGGGTAACAATGTACAAGACAGGGTTTCAGCCCAAAACGTCGACTGTACTTTTTTCTATAGATGCTGCCTGGCCTGCTGAGTTCCTTCAGCATTTTGTGTGTGTTGCTTGAACTTCCAGCATCTGCAGATTTCCTCTTGTTCGTGATGAGACATAAGCAGGCAGATGACAATGAAGATCAAAATGTCGACTGAGTAAGAAATAGCAAAATACAGCTGTGTTTTGGAAACTCAAATCCTGGTAGGACATTCACAGTGAATAACAGGGATCTGGGGAGTGCAGTACAACAGAGGGACCTTGGAGCACAAGTACTTAGTTTACTGAAAGTGGAGTCATGGGTAGAAAGAGAGGTGAAGGCTGCTTTTGGCATGTAAGCCTTCATAAGCCATGGCACTGAATGTAAAAGTTGAGAGGTCATAGTGAGGCTGTACAGAACTCTGGCAAGACTGTACTTAGGAGTATTGTGTACATTGTGGTCACTCTGCTGTAGGAAATAAGTTATCCAACTGGAAAGAGTACAGATATTATTTACAAGAAGGTTAGGAGGACTCAAGGGACTGAGTTGTAAGAGGAGGTTGGACAGCTTAGGACCTTATTCCCAGAACCTTGCAGGAATACTGCACAAAACATTTTTAATATCAATTGGTGATAGAAAAACAAAGAGTTATAGGAAATTAAGTTGTGAGATAGACACAAAACATCTGCAAAAGGTATTTAGGCAGATTAAGCAGGAGAGGGATAAAGATTGGAAATGTAATGCAATGTAGAAAAATATTATCCATTTTGATAGGTGGAATACAAATGCAGAATATTTAAAAAGTGTGAAATTAATGCATGCTAGTGTTCTTGTACATATAGAGACTGTATGTGAGTACAGTAAACACAGTGGATTCAAGTTAAATGGGACACATCCAGACCAGTACATTTTAGCATCTGTCCAATTAGCCGATGTTTAAGGGAAATAGTTAAAACAGGTATTAAAATAAAGACAAACTAATGTTTAACTGAGTAAAAATACTATGCATTTAAATGAAATAAAAACAAATTAGAACACTACCAAATCTACAGAACTGTTCCAGTATTTCATCCAGTGCCCAATGCTATATTCTTTTTATTGACTAAATGGACAAAATAAACGCAGACACCTAGTGCAGATAATAGACTATCTTCATACAAAGCTTTCATTGATTGCATCCTCCAAATCTTCATTTTCATTGTAACATTCAAGATACCTTCAAATTCTTTGTAGTTCTTTAATTGAAATAGTGAAATTGTTTCATTCTCACTCCCAGACGTTTCCAGCTTCTCCAAGCCTGAATGCTTGAAACAGCAGTGAGTAAAACAGTCCGGAATTGTCTTACTGCTTATTACTTGGCAACTATCAGTGCCAAAAATCACAGCTTTTTTTATATATATAGACACACACACACACAGACACACACACACACACCCCCCAAAAACAGTTTGCTCTAAGCACAGTGCAGTGGCCACACAAATGGACGCAACTGATGCTAGTTAGAAACTGTTAAACAATGGTCTCCTGTCCCAATTAAGCAGCATATTGTCCCAAATAAATAAAGGCATTCTTGGCTATTTTCATAATTATCTTTTGCTCTTTAAGAATTTTTCCAAATAAGCAGCTGCCCCAATTAACCGTAACTCACTGAAATTAGGTTGGGTAAAAGGATGTTGTTTCCCCTCAGTTTCAAAGAATGCAAGATAATTCTTTTGAAGGCCAGAGATCACAGCTGAAATGAACTCCAGAACTCTGTCTAGATTTCTCAGCTGTAGACAAGCAAGAACATCATTGTCAGAAGAGAAAAATAGACACACCAACATTCGAAGAATCTCCAAACATGGAATAATACAGTGCAGGTACAGGCCCTATGAACTGACTTGATGCTAACTTACAGACATTTCCATCTGCCTGCACATGGTCTCTATTCATCCATTCCCTATCTGTTCACGTAATAATCCAAAGGCCGTTGCATCTACCTCTACCATTTCTCTTGGCAGTGCATTCCCAGGCACCTATCACTTCTGGTCAGCAAAACTCTCCCAAACCCTCCCACTGCCACCACAAAGACACATCTGTAAGTATTTGTTACCTCCACCCTGGGGAAAAAACCTGATCAACCTCCCCATTCATACCTTTCAGAATTCTAAAACTTCCACCAGTTGCCCCTCAGCTTCCAATGCTCCAGAGAAAGCAACCTAAGTTTGTCCAACCTCCCTACATACTCTATAATCCAGGCAACATCCCTGCAAATCTCTTCTGCATACACTCCAAATCTCCACATCCTTCCTGTAATGCAGCAACCAGAATAGTAGACAATAATCAAAACGAGCTATTTTCAGAAATGCAACATTATTTGTAATGTTAAATTACATTTAATACACACAATTTAAGTTAAGGATGCAACTATAGCTTGGGAAACCTAGTTTACATAAACTTTCAGAAGTTAAAATTAAAGCTTAATGAACTGAAGACAAATCATCAACCTGGTAAGGTCCATGAATAGTCGGAGAGTAGGAATAACAGGTTCATCTTCTTTCATTCATTTTCTGGGATGAAAACATTGCTGCCAAGATCAGCATTTAATATTCATCTCTTACTGGTCTTGAGAAGGTGGTGGTGAGCGATTGCCTTTAATATTCCATTCCTTTGGTAAAAGTATGCTCCCAATAGGTAAATCCAGCAGTGATGAATGTTTCACAAACAAAAGAAAATCAGCAGATGCGGGAAATCCAAGAGACGTGAGTATTTTGTAGCTGCTCTCAACCAGGTCACACTTCTGAACTGTGCTTTCTAAACAGTGAAAGGACTTTGGGATGTCATTGGTGATGTCACTAACTAAGGACAGGCAGTCTCTAGTCACCCACCTTAGTCACAGTACTTATGTGGCTGGTCTAATTGAACTTCTAGTCAGGGGCCACAACAGAATGTTGATAGTGCTGGTAGTAGGGGTTCTGCAATGGAAATATCCTTAAAGGCCAAAGTTGTGTGGTTAGTCCAACTGGAGATTTGTCATAGCACGCCACGTGGCACAAATGATACTCATCAGTTATGACTCAATACCTGATTATTATCTAGGTCTTAATGTAGACGTGCATGGACTGCTTTGTAGCTCAAGAATTGATAGATAGAATTGAGTATTAAGCAGAAAACCTATATTCTAATCTTAAAATAAATGAAGAGACCAAAGACAATTGGGCCTGGGCATTACTGAAGGAGTTCCTCTAGGCAACACTAAAGTTTTTTTCTGTTGATCAGTACGATTCAAAGTTGTAAAACAATAAAACATGAAAACTTCCAGGTTGAATACTTTCTATTGGCATTGTATTTAGGATTTTGAAAGGTATATCTTTTTAAATATACTGCATGCCTGCAACAAGGCTGTTAATCAATACCAGTTTCTGTTGGATTCAAGAACAATTGTGCAATTTCCGTTACTGAGAGATTCCTGTTATTTTTGCAGTTTATTGCATTTCACTAATGTATTCCAAAAAAATAGCTACATGCAATATATCATTTTCAAATACTTAATGAATTTTGTTTTTAACTACCGAAGTACACACAATTAAAACCCCAATTGGAGCTGAATACTGTTATTTTTAAGTTTAAGCTTATTTTTAAGACCACTTTAAAGTTCTCATCTTCATGTGGAATAAGGAAACATATTACAAAATAGAAGTAAACAATGTTCCTAATGTTTGCACCAATTAATAATTGTTAATCACATGATGACTTACATCCATTTCAAAAAAGTGGTCCTTCAACTTGGAGGCAATTTCATAGTCTGCTCTTAATGCAAGGTCATGAACCTTTGTGCACTCTCCGAGGTCCATTCGCTGTAGGAAATGGAGGAGAAAAACGTTGGATTACCAATTAATATTAAATGCAAGGTGTGAAAAAGCGAACCAAAATATCAAACCATTCTTCACAATGTAAAGCACCAGAGTACCATGAGACAAAGAAAATGCTGTAAATTATATGACAGATGGATGCATTAAACAACAAGAATTTTTAAAAGCTATGTTTAATGCAGCCAATGATTTAATGATTCACACGGAGAAACTTCCAAAGCACAGTGAGGTAGTCAGAAATTAATAATGGGGGAAGGGGGCTTTTGTGAACCATCTGAAGATTGTCGCACTGTTTGCTGCTGCCAAATGAATGGAATCAAACTCAGTCTCACTCTTTAGTTAACAGAATTTCAATTTTGTTAAATGAAAAGGAAAAATTTTCACCCAACAGCAGAACTGCATTTACTATTCTGCCATAGTTTTGAATTAATTATCAGCTATATGGCTGTGTTCATTCTACTGGTAACAAACTTAATAAAAGCACTAAATTAAAATAAATACTTTATTTAGTGATCAAAAATTGACATTGGTATGCACAGAAACTCTTCACAATTAACAGCACCACAGCCTACCATGAGACACAGAAAATGCTGTAAATATTCAGCAAATTAGGTAGCATCTGTGGAGAGAGACAAGGTGTAATGTTTCAAGTCGATGACCCCTCATTGGAACTAGCAAAAACTGGAATTTGAACACATTTTAAATTGCAGAGAAAGGGAAAGATACAGAGGATGGGAAGAAGACCAAAAAAAGTGAATGACATAACAGGTAATGGTGCTGAAAGTTTGGTAATGACAGCTACTCTGGAAGAAATGGTCTTGAACTTGGAAGGTGGAATAAACAAAAAAATAAACTGCTAGAATTCTGAGATTAAAAAAAAATTCAGTTGCTATAAATCTGTGAAAGAAAACAGAATGCTGGACCAATACAGACCATGCAATATCTGTAGGGGGAAAATGTCAGCATTACAGTTAACATTTCATCAGACTAGCAAGTTTTGATACAAAGTGGAAAAAAATCAGTCATCAGAAACAGCTGAATTCCACCTTTGGTGTCCTGAAGGTTGTAACATACCTAGTCAGAAGATGAGGTGCAGTTTCTCGAATTTACATTGGGCTTTCCTGGAATAGTATAAGAGGCCAATGACAGAAGTCAATGTGGGAGTGCGATAAAGAATTAAACCTACTTCTTCGGCTGTCCATCAATTTCGATGTTAACTGTGCTGAGAGTTTAGTCTCTGCAGGCACATTTATGGGCCACAAGACCAGCTTTGGATCGGCACTGTCTCCCACATCGACTGCATTTGTGATTTGACTGGTCTAGCACCGAATGTCTGCATTCATGACCTGCTTCATATTTCTTCTGCCTTTTCTCCTCGATAGCTGGAATTGACTTCTTGACAATGCAGCGCCAACTTCTTCTGTCCAAAGCATCTTTTTCCCAGGTGTTGACATTCATGTCAGTGGTCTTCATGTGGCTCTTGAGCACATCTTTGTAGCGCAGCTTCTGACCACCATGCTTCCTCTTTCCTTCACGTAGCTCACCACAGAAAACTGCTTTGGGTAAATAATCATCGCTCATTCTTGTGACGTGACCAGTCCAACGCAGCTGAGAAGTTGTGATGAGCAATTCTGCACTGACCGTCCCAGCACGTTTGAGCACCTCCACACCTAGTATCCTCTCTTGCCACTTGATGTGTAACATTTGGCATAAATGCTTTGGTGTGTCTTGGTCAATTTCTTGATGTGTTTCCGATACAATGTCATCGTTTCAGTTGAAAAAAGCAGAGATGCAGAGGAAACCACTTCACGAGTGGTACAGTACATTGGAAGCACAATGAACTGTTGCTTCACCTGAAAGGAGTATTTGGGTTCGTAGAGCCAAAAGTACAGGCACTGTATCTCCTGATTCTTACCCTCCAGCTGCTTGTTACTTTATTTCTCAAAACCATATCAATCTGGACTTCCTTCAAACAATGCTCCAATACTACCCAATGTAAGCTCTCTTCTCCTCGCCAGGCATGTTATAGCCCTCAAATGAATTCAACAATTCAGAAATTGCTTATGCATTTTGCATCAGAGACAACCAGTACCAGTACGGTGTTTAATTAGATTTCTAGCAACTGCAGTGCTTTTTTTATTTCACCTTAACAACATTTTTTTCTGATTCATCTCCTACTTAAAAGGTCCTTCAGACAGATCAGTTCCAAATAACAGGGGTATTCCAAACTGAAATATTAACTTCTTATAGATGTCATGCATTTCTTGCAGTCGAATTTGCAAACCTTCAGCAATCTTGCTTAGCCTTTTTTAACTGGCCAGTCTCTCTTGGTCTCATCCTATCAGAGAGGTTTCTTTTGGTCTCCTCACCCCTTCCCTTCCTCGGCAACTTAAAACCTGTTTGATTTCTAATATTTTTTTTATGGTTAAAGTTCATCAACCAAAAACATTAATTCTGTTTGCCTCCTCTGATGCTGCCCGAGCATTTTCCATTCCCGCCCCCCACCCCCCCGGAATTTTACAATCTGCAGTTTTTTTGTTTTTGATTAAAGTGACACAGTAGCATTTGGATAACACATTCTGAATTTGAACACACTTAGCCATGGCTTAATGGCTAGTATACTTAGCTTTGAATAAGGTTCTAATCCTACTGCAGAAATGAGAGCACAAAATTCTAGGCTGACACTCCAAAGCTGAACTGAGGGAGCACTCGTTGAATTTTATGGAGAACATAAGTCATCCCATGTCCCATTTTAAAGAATAGTGAACTAAAGGTATGCTTGACTATCAATCTAACTCTTCACTACAAAACTAGTGTGTGAAACTTGCTGCATGTATACTTCTTCCTTTACAACTGTGGCATGAAGTACTTTTTTCTCTTCCTGGGGATAGGAAAGGTACTAAGTGGACACAAACAATCCCTTTTCCATTATAAATTTTCATGCCGTATAAAATGGTGACATAGTAAATTTGCTTTGTTGTTGCTCATACTATGTACAGTGCATTACTGAACTTTGCAACGTGTCTCAAGTTGTTTTACACAAAAAAATGGCAATAGTGATGGCCTGTTGAATACATTTCAAAATGAGTTGAAACCCAAAGAACAGAGACAAATTGAGTAACCTTAGAATGCAAAATCAACAAATCAACTAGTACAGCATTTAATAGTGTAATGTATAAACTAAAACATAATCGTGCGATTTCAAAACTATGTATCGCACCACTACTTTATACAGGACAACAGCAAATGTGAATTCAGATAGAGTTAAAAAGCAGAATGAATGAATTTGGTTATTTCACATTGAATCAAATGGAAGGATTCTATTGAGCCAACTCGATCTCACTATAGTGTGATCCTTTTACATTATAAAGCATTCCCAATGTCATGAAAATAAGAATGAAAGATATCTAAAATTACAAAAGGCACAAAACAATTTCCAAGATTTCACTATTTTCAAAGCCAAAAAAAGGTGTATATAATTAACAAAGTAGTTTACCGTTCCAGAAAGAATGTCATGTGGGCAGCAGCTCAGGAGATGGCTCTTGCAGACCCGATCATCTGTAAATCTGATTCTCTGCCGACTGGCATCTCCTGTAATACACGGGTCATAGTGCAAAACAAGGTTAGACAGGAAACTAGAAATCACAAGACAAAACAAATTATTTTTAAATCTCTGACAAAGTATGTTTCCAATACCTTGCAGCTTTCCCAAATTAAATGGACAATTTAAAACAGATACATAAGATGAACCCATAGTGGAACTCATTGATGGTTTGAAGGTCTCACCAAAAAGAAAATTACAACAGTTGAGTCTGAAAATTTACAGTAAAATTACAAGCCCACAACTATAGAAACTCGTTATTTTTACAACAGGTCCTTAAAACCAAAGGCTTAAAATATTAATTTGAATATTAATATGAATATGGAGTTCAAGCTCCATTACTAATTTAGATCCAACCTCTTGCTATTCAATTCTTTATTTGACATAGCACATGTCAGATAACTATGGAAATCAAGATAGATGCTTTTTTTCTATCTATTGGCTGCTTGATAGCAAGTTATTCATTGCTACAGGACTCAATGAAAGCAACATAATTTTTATAAAGTTACAGAAGAGCAATAAATTTAATGAAGTATTAGAATTGTTTTAAAATAAAATTCTATGTTTGAAAATATTAGACTGGGATTACTTTTGAAACAATAAGCTTTAGGGGTTAATCATTGTTATCTCAAGTACCTTCCGACAACCAGCTTATGTGTATACATTTAAATTGCTGCTGTTATTGGCAGTACCATGGCATACAAGGAAAATTAATTATTATAGAACCCACAATATTCCAGGGACTATTATTCTCAAATATATTACCATCCGAAAAAGTGAACTTTGCTCTGTGTACACCATCAAAATTAGCAGTAGTGAGGACTCATTAAAAATTAGCTGAAGAATTTCCCCCTTCATACAGGCTAAGAGCAACATCTGGTTCGGATTTCAACGGTTTACAAGATACAAGGTAAATTCAGTAGCCTTCTACTGGGAACTCATTTCTACTGGGACTTACGGGACAAGGCAGCCATTGGAAACATACTTTTACAGACAAGTACATTTTACTGTCGATAAAAAAAATCACACAGATGATTTCATGTTTTTTTAGGGCAACTTGCATTTAAGAGGTCATCTATCAGTCTTTAGTGAAGAAGGTTCCAGGCAAGTACCATGTCTTGGAAATAAAACCTGAAGGAAAATTAACTTTATGATAACTAAAAAGCTGGCAACAATTACACCAATTTCAGGGAACAAAGCCCACCAACAAAATTGCCAGTCTATCTGGACTGTACATGCTTAGAGTGCAGTGTGTATAACATTGGACTACATTTTCATTTCAAAGTTACCAGAACAGGCAAAGAGGTCCATATCAACAAATTCATTTAAAAGAAGTCTGAACTCCTTGTCCTACCTTAAGAGAAACAAAGGGAAATGTTTCATCCGAATGAGGCTCCTAAAAGATTCAAAGAAGATGCACTACCACTTGAAGCAATTTGAATGACTGACTGAATTCCATTTTAGACAGCGATCATGCCAAAAAAACCAAATTAAAATTAGGATTCCAATTTAAGTAAGGGTATTCAGAGGAGGTCACTTACAGTATTCTCCATACTGACCTGATTCGAACCCACTTTATACACCTGCCCACGCACTTCTTTCATCTAGCTGCATTGGAGCCATTACATATGAGAGCGATAACGGACAGGAGAAAAACACATTGAAATCACATAAAACTAAAAAAAAATTAAAAAAAGATGAAAACACCACTGAGAAGACGAGTTATAAATACATTATAAATCACTGCCCAGTATTTTATAACCTCAATTATATCACAGAAGTGCAATGCGTTCACTTGTCTAAACTACTCGAAGCAGTTAACTTGTTAATTCTAAACCCATTTGTGCAAGTGGCAAAATTTAGGATGCTGTTACGAAAAAAAAAGCACATGGGAAATAACATAAGCTCCATTAAGTTCACACGCCAAACAATATGCAAATTTCACAAATATAATTTTGGTAGTTGCATCACCCTACCCTACAGATCCTGTGTTGCAGTGGTCCAAAACTTAGACCGCATGCCAGGTGAACTCCTGTGAGAGCAAAGCATTGTTTAATGGATATAAACTGCTCAGAGTACAAAAAAAAAACATTAAAAATATCTTTTCCATAATTTACATTAATAAACCATAAACTGCATAGTTGATTTTGTCTGAACTACATGGCCTTTATTAATTCCCCATTCCACTTCCCAATATTCTGTACATAGTTATTTTCCAAGACATGATACCTTATGGAATTCTTTCAGTCCAGTACAATAGTAATTTGAAATCAACTGCAAACAAACCTTGTTTTTTTATCTTTTAGAACAAAAAAGGGATTAAGAATAAGTAAATTGAAAAGCTTGCAAAGTGAGAATACACACTGCGAGGACACCAGCCTCCATCTCTTCCATTATTAGTGACTCAGCTGCAGTGTTTTATACCCTGGATGTTGGGAAGTTAAAGAGGGGAGAACGTTCAGTATTACACACCTGCAAGAAGGGACTTGCACTAATCACACATCAAGTAAAAATGAAACTAAAGTACCTGCTTTTTAGTTTTAAACAATGTATGCAAAGTACCACCTGTAAATACTTGGTTGATTAATAGTTCACTTCCCTGAAGGCCATTCCAAATTAAAATGTAGGTTTTTTAGCACTGCACAACTGTGGGAAAGATCATTTCTCATACACTGGAAACAACTCATGGGCATTAATAAAAATGAACTTCTGATAGACGTTCTAATCAAAGTAGTTGCTATTAAACTTTTCAAAATTGAAATCACACAAGTTCAAAAGAAAATGCAAGGTAAGGTAGATATTATTCTTTCCCTAACTAGAATAGGAAAAACAGAATGGTGGAGGAATACAGTAAAGTCTTGGGTTTGGAAACAAACAGGATGGGCATCAACTGCTGGTTGCGTCAGCTTAAATATTTCATTCAATCCTATTCTTTGTAAGATCATACATAGAATGCCATACGCAATAGTTTGATACTTTCTCAAAACAAGCCTTGACATTAATATTTGTAAAAGTAAAAATTTGAATTCCCAATAATGAATATCTTACAGCTTAATTAATAGGTTATTTGTTACAATCTTGCATGGACAATTCTAACTTTTGGAAACACTAAGCAATATGACTGGTACAACAATCGGGTTAAAACTTTGAGCACATCCATAATCTATTTGCAGGAAATAAAGTGTATTTTATACCAATTATTTGGAAACCCAGGTTCAAAATGTATTAAATTCTAAACTACATCTCAGAAATTTATAGTTACAAATTAACCCTTAAGTTCCTTAATAAAGAGCTGTCAACAAGAAACTGAAGCATGCTTTAAAAAATACAGGCATCAGGCTATATTTTAATAAGTCTCTCTTAAGAAGAGATTTTCACCAGTGATGAAGCTCAGTTCCAATTATATAGTTAGACGCATGTAAATTAAAACCAGGGTCTGAGGAGCATTTTAATATTCTATTTTGTAAACAGAAAGTTATTGGGTATATTTGCTATTTGCAAAAGAATTACATATCCAGAGGAGCAAGTCTTCTGATGAAATCAAATAATCTGATTTTGACAGTATTTAAATATCTGAAAATATCATTCAATAGCTCATGTAAATAGTAACTTTTCTCAAGAAAAGCTCATGAGAAGGAAGTGTTTTTAAATGTTTTTTGGTGATAATTTAGGAAATATTCAGGTTTGGTGGAATAGCATACACACAATGTGAGTTAACACTGTTGGATAGCTGTGCATATGTACAAAATAGGCACAGCAAAATGTAGTGTAATCTTTTCCAGAGCTTGGTCATTATTATATTGTTGACTGGACTCTTAACTATCTCATAAAAATATAAAATTACCTACACCTCAGAACTGTATTAAAATTGGTCTTTCCCATGTTAACAGTATTTTCATTTTCAAGCACTAAATTAACTATGAAATCAAATAGGTACATAATGCTACATAAACCAACTCAATCTAAATTCAACTTAAGACAAAGTAGGAAGCAGTTTCAAAGTAAATGGGCAATAAGTAAACAAAAAAAAAAATCACATTTCCAGTTTTTAAATCACATTTCATTGTTTAGTCCAGAACTGCTCCAGTGAGAAAACGGCAGTGGAATTTGCACAATTGAATTAACCATAAACAAGGATTTGTACATAAAATATTTTACACATATGGCAGAGTCTAGGGACAACAACAGGGGTAAATATGGTTTTAGTCGTACTAAACAACAAATATACCCAATAACCTTACAATGCAACAGATGTACCCAACTACCCAATGTCAAGCCTTGTTTGATAGTCACGTACAAACTATTGTATGTAACAATTCTATGTACTCTTCCTTCAATGAAATTTGGGCATATAATATCCTATTAGCTACTCAGGTAACAGTTTTGTTGTACAATAAATGATCTTGTAGCCTACGACATCAGGTGCTTAGCAGAAAAGTCTATTGCTAAGTTACAAGATTGAAGCAATTAAGGCCACTTGATTTAAAACTGGAGCTATTTTATTCATTTCTATGATTAAAATACAGCAGTATTTTTAGCTGTGATTAAAGAAAATACAACAGATCGGTTGCAAATTAAAAACAATTCTGGAAAATTTCCATAAAAAACATTTCCATAAAACTCCCAAATTAATCAAAGTGATATTCTAGAGAAATGGTTAATCCTCATGAGTGCTAACCTAGATAAAATACTGTTTTCAATATGGACAGAATATTTCCAGACTCAAAATGTGTGCCTTTAAAAAGGTGATGAACTGCTCTTCTCCCAAACTTACGTTCCAGAGATTGCTGAGCTCACATTCCTCACATGGAGTCCTCAAAAGGGTTAACTCTTCCTGGCATCAGCAGGAGAGAAAGCCACCTCATGAAAGATACAAATGGTTTCAACTCCACAGCATGAAAATATTGATAAGGGATACCGTTATTATTAGCTGTACCATCCAATGCTTACTTTCTCCTGACAGAAGTAACTAAGAAATTTACAGTAGAAAGCACTGGCTTGAAGCTTAAATCTTGATGAACAACCATGGAATATTTAAACTTTTTCATCACACAATCTGGTTAAACAATTATTGTGAAAATGTTCTTTTTTTAAAAAAAATGACAGACATTTGCGATGTTCATTTAAAAAAAAATGAACCAGAACAATTCCATAGAAGATCCAATTTGATTAGTTACTACAAAAACAAAACTCAGAACTGAAGAGCAAATGCCTGCTACACCCGGGGAATGAGAAAGAATATCAAATTTTACAGGAGGACTGCTCCAAGTTTTGATTCTATAATGGGAATCAAACTTTTACTTGCATTTTAATTAATGCTGGTGGCTCTGTCCACTTGCAATTTCTAAAAATATTCCAGGAGTAAATTATAGCACAGGTCTGTTGTATATATGACACCTCATATATTCTCGGAAAAAATATTTAGGTGCTTAAAATGAAAATAGGATTAAGCAGGAAACAAAATATTTTCTCCTCCCTCTGTAAGTAAGAAAGTAGTAGAAAGGACAAGCAAAATCAGCAGTGATGACAAGTCTGCAGATCATTTTGTCCAGAATAGCTACACTGAGAAAGAAGAACCTTGGGGTTCTCATGAGTTAAAATAAGTACATTGCATTGCTGTACAATTGATGGAGAATGGACATGATTTGGTAAGATTACTTAAATGGATAATATCAGGTTTTAAGAGTGCATGCTCATTAATGAAGTTTGAACGCAGGTGGCAATTCAACCTGTAAATTCAGACTTTTGCCAGAACCAACTGACACCTTAGACATCAACTATCAAGTGCAATTTGGTTATTTGCAGACTTTGACCCGGAGCAGAAATTATGACTTTTTTTCAGAAGCTACCATGCAAATGTTTATTGCAGTGTGTTTGTATGCAAGGTACTAAGTCAATTTGGCTCCTCTTCTACCCAGGTGAAAAACATCATGAGAGGTAAAACCAATTCTCATAACTTAAGAGGTTTTAAAATAGCAAATCTGTGTTAAAACAATAAAACGTGATAAATCTTGAACTGCTCCAGAATACTCATATTGCGATGAGTAAACTAAAATCACACAATGTGTCCAGTAATTACTGGTCCCAGTTTAAATCTAGTGGTCTCAAATTGCTGCTTGTAAATTAGTAATAGTGTTCCGTTTACTAATTTTCCCCTAAAAGGTAAACCTACATATCAAATTGGTCTGGCCAGAGTTGCTAGTGCTTTGCAGACTTTTTCACTGTTGTGTACACCGTATCTTTGAATATTGTAGCTATTAAAATTGACCGTTTCCTTGTCCACATTTATTAACACAGCTGGAAAAATTAGTTATGACTCACGGCTCGATGAACGTGGGGTGTTTCTGTAACTCCCTTGCAGACTGAAGTAGGCAGGCAAAGATACACTGAACCTTTATAAATAAAACAAGGGGCCAAATTGTTCAGTTTGTATAGGTAAAAAAAAAGAGTAACGCCCAGCAAATTCAACAATGCATCTAACTGCAGTATTACATTCCATGGAAGGGAGTAAAAAAAACTTTTGTAGTTATATGCAACCCAAAGGCTTTAAATATAAAAGTCCTTTCCTTCTGATCCATGTAATCAGACATATGCCAGTTTAGAATGCCTCATGAAAACAATTGAATTTCCCCAAATTTAAACTATTCCCCACATGCCTCTCCCAAACCCTGTTATTTGAACTATTTAATTATTTCTAAACAAACACTGCCCCACCTTCACCTAAAAAAGCCCAATGGGAATGCACTGGATCTCAAAAAAAATTAACTGAAATACATTAAAAGCCATCAGAAACACGAATTATTGACCAGCAGCTTTAATATAATCTTTTAGATCAAATTATAAAGAATGGGCACTATTGAATAAGTAGGTCATATTTGATAAGTTTTGTAATAAACTAACTATTGTCTGACTGCCAAATAAATAAGTTACTAGTTCAGCCAAATGCACATTACATAAATATCTAATTACAATAGTGTAGCACTTTGGCCCAGATTTTCTGGAGTGAAGACTCCTGCTCACATTCACTGGCTTCCTTCAACTCATTTTCCCATGGTTGGATCTGGAAAGTCTATCTTGCTGATTAAGATGACCCCTCCAAATGTTGCAATGGCATGATGTGAAGCCTGCAGAGTCTCACACGATTCCTTTGGAAGTTTTTCTGTTAGCTTGCAAACCCCACCTCAGCTTTGCCATTCTGCCAAAGCTGAAGTTTTATCTGAAATCTGTAATTCACCTGGGGTCTTTCCCTTCTTCAATGCAGTCCTACAATCACCATTCAAATGAACTGGCTCACAAATACTGATCAGGGTTCCAAGAGCAATTTCTCCAATGTAAATACTGAAGAACCTCATCAAGCTCCTGTTCAATGGGGAATTCAACAGCGAGTTCAACCAGTAAATCCGGTACTTCCATATTCATGCAACGATCCAAAAACTTACCAGCACTAATGTTGAGAAACACCAGCAATGCACTGCAGAACTGAATCAGTGCTGCATTATTGGTTAGTATTGATTAATAGAATTGTAGAAAGCCTAGAACAGTACAATCCAGGAACAAGGCCTGTGTCTCAAAACGTCTGTGCACTGAACCTATCTAGAAAGTGGCTCAAATCTAATGATAAATTGAAATATATGCATGCAGACTGAAGACTAGATCAATAAGATGCATAAAAATTCCATTAACCAGATTAAAATGTTCAAATAGGTGATAGTTGTCACAAAACATTGTTCAGGAGTTAATTTTAAACAACTGGGAATTAAACAAAAATTAGGAAGCTGGAAAACATTTTTGTGGGCAGCATAAGATTAAACAAAGTTTACCAAAACCTCATCTAACAAGATTCAGAATTGTTTGTTTGTAATCCGAATAAAATCCCACCATGTGTATTTTGAATGTCCAAAAAAAGTCATGACAAAGAGCACAACGAAATAACCACACCACAATTCAAGTGCCTAATTCCTCCACTAACATCAAGGGCACCAGATGAGGACCCCCCCCCCCCCAAATTGGACTCACAGATTAAGAAAACTACAGAAAATGTTGCACAATTACCTAGCAATCAAGCAAAACACGAACAGAAACAAGTGCTACTTATGATTTAAAACAGGCTATTCTGCTCCTGTTAACATTCCTCTGCAAGGCACCTCACTACAAGATTCTACAAAGGATTGTGATGACTGCAGAGATCACTGGGGTCTCTATTTTGATCATCTGAGATACAGTACTTACCGGGAGCACTGTGTATGCAGGGCCCTTAGCATTGTTAATGATCCCTCCCACACATCCAACAATCTCTTTGAGCCCCTACCATCAGGCAGGAGGTACCATAATATTAGGACAGGGACTGTTAGGATGCAGAACAGCTTCTTTCCCCAGGTCGTGGAACAACTGCACTCCATGCCACCAGCCAGGTCTCACCACATGAGGCATCAGCAGCATTATACTGTTTACTTTTTAACTTGCAACATAAATGCACCTTATTAATTGTTAAATTATTTGTGGTAATATTATTTTATGTGTGAGTTATACATAGTGCTGTTCATCTTGGTCAAGAGGAATGTTGTTTCATTTGGCAGTATACATGCATATTGTTGACATGACAATAGAACTTGAACCTTGACAGCCACAAGGAGATACACAATTTAATTTCCCCCCCCTTGCAAACTGGGCAAAACTGTTTGAAGGATAGTTAAATGGATCTGAGCACATGGAAATTTATCATTGTTGACCACAAGTGAAACAGTAACTAAATCAAGCTAATCAATCCAACAAGCATGTTTCACTCCTCTGTAGGATAGAAGACGGCAGCATTCATTTAATGAGCATTTAGCCTCCTAGAATTAAGGTTGGATAAATGGTATAAAAGGTCTGTCACTTAGACATTCCATTATTAAAACTGTAATGAGGAAACTCACATGCATTCATAAATACTCCTAAGTATTAAATTTTACCTATGATTTCATAGCCCTGTTACTACAACACCCTGGCAAGAGTACAATTAATTCGTCCAGGGACAGTCCCAGGCCTGGCTGTGAAAACAGAAGGGTTGGGCATGGGGCTAGAAGCCCCATCCCATAAAAAGCCAGTGCTATAGAAATGCCAAAAGCAGCTCTAAAGACCTCAAAAACTCTGGCAAGCTGCTGTCAGCAGCCTATGCCCCAACCTATGATGGGCTTAAGAATATAGTTACAGTAAGACAAAAATTAATAGCAACTACATGAAAACGTCAATACTGAAACAATACCACTAAACCAAGGTTTTTTGACTGAAAACAAACGGTCACTTTTCAAATAAGAGCAATGCATACAACCTGATTTATTCCCAATAATTGCAGAGACTTATTTTAAGAACAGTTTATCTGGACTAATGCTTTTAAAGTCTCTGTTACTGAAAGAAACATAGTTGAGTGGTCATCTTATTTTGAAAAGGCTTTGTGAAATTTATAAACAACAAAGGATGTAAACTAAATACTTCAATCAAGTTCTTCCAGCATTTGCATCAATAACTAACCACAGACCAGACAGATTTACAATTAAACATGCCTCAAAGCATCATGCCATAGCTGGTTTACAAGTACTTTCAAAAGAGTCTGTTGTAACTAAACTCTTAATTTATTTTTAACTTAGAGCTTGGGGCAGTAATTCTACACAACAAACTGCAGTCCTTTATTAACATGGCCGTTGATCAATTGCACAGAATTTTCCACCCCCCCCCACCCCACTGCATGATTATTTCCTTAAAAATTCTCAAATCAAAATGCTACTTTCAACTTCATAAAAGCTACAAAGATATTTTTGATTACATGATTACTAAATCACTCTTACAACATATTTTACAGTGCTTGATAGGCTAGATATTATTCCTAGTTAAAACTCTAGAGTCAAGGAAGGGTCTGTCACAGAATGAGTACCCTATTAAGGACTAAGATGAGAATTTTGTTTCAGTCAGAGTGAGGTGAATCTAGGGAGCTGACTGTCCTATATGTCTGTGGTGGCTTAAATCATTAAGTTCATTCAAACAGATGGCTAGATTTCTGGATAATACAGGAATAAAAATTAATGGATACTGGAAGAAAATGGAGTTGAGGGAGATGATCAGCCATGACCTTTGATGAACTGTAGAGCAGGGTGGAAGTGCCAGGTGTTCTATTCCTGAGATATTCTTCCGTCCTTGAAAGTCTAGCCTTAGCAATGCATAAAATGGGGCAAAATTTGTTATTATTTCAAAAGCACCTTCCCACTTAGAGAACAAACGCTAACAAACACGTGATTCAAATTGTAATACAAATTTAATTGATGTGGATTTTGAAGTCAATCACTTAACCTACAGCTGTGGTCAAATGATTGAATGCATTTAAAAACAAAAATCACTTCAGGTGTTAAATGTCACCAAGTATCAATGAAACGGGGATTGAAATTTTAGTTTAACCTTTTCAAAATACTTGAGGCACAAAAACATGACCCAAAGTGAGTTTACAGACCACTGAGACATCCCAAAATGTGTTACATTGATTTCAGAAATGTAGTTAATGTTGTGGGCAATAGTCCACAACATTCAACAAGTAAGAAAGTGTAGAGTGGTTTTAATTAGAAGGAAAAGATTACAAAACTGGAATTTTCTGATTTTACTTTATTCTATTAATTTTGAGCCTGCACCAAAAATAATTTCATTTGCAGTGTAACACAATTAAAATTATATTGAACTTATTGACTGATAGTATTATCGCCTCAGTCAATATTCTACAAACAGAATTAAAACACTACATCCCAAGAACTTACTGAAATCCATAGAAACAAACAGCTCTAAAATTCTAACCTCTAAAGAATCAAGAACTAGTTGTCACGGAAAAGAAGTACTCTCAAAGACTACTGTAATTTGTCAAAGGGACTCCTAGAATCCAAAAACTGGTATAAAGTGGAATACACTTGTGGATGACACAAGCTATTACATAACAACAACAAAGTAAAATAAAATGCAGTAGACTTTTTATTCAAGAAAATGATTTAATTTGCTGCAGTACAGGGACAAGTTTATGTCATCACTAGACAACGGGGTGACCCATTGGGGCACCCTTTGAGAGAAAGGTAGTGCAGTCTGATGAGACCAGAATGAACATTAAATTTTCCTGAATGCTATTGGTATTGCTTTGCTTTGGAAATTGAAGAAAAACCAGTTTATTGAAAAAAAGCGTAGCAAGGCAAATATAGCAACTCCTTGTTTAACAAAGGACGCTTCTGATGGCAACATTTCTGGTTGATCTGCCACCCTTGTGCCTCTTGTTGTCATTCTGGAGACGTGTAGTCCTTTCATGCGCTGTCTCTTCATCTCTTCTGTTGTTTGTTCTTTGTCTCTGATTTTGGAGATGTGCATTTCTCAGTTCCTTTGTCTCTTCCTCTCTCCTCCTCCTGTGCCTGTTGTTGTCATTCTTGGAGACGTGCATGCCTCTCCTTCTCCTCTCATTTTTTTTTGTCCTGACTCTGATCCTGGAGTCGTGTAGCCCTGGCCTCATCCGATTCTTCTTCTCTTCCTCTCCTTGCAGCTTCCTGATGACGTTGCCGTCATCTCTTGACCACTATATGTCTCCCTTCTCTTTCCACATGGCATAATTAGGCTGACCATATTTTTTTTTATCCTAGTGCTGGATGGAAGATACAAAGCAGTAATACCAAAGGAAGCTGATTATTCTTGATGATGTGGTTGGTGCTCTCCTAACTGGACGTGATATAGTCAGTGCAGTCTTTTGACTGCAGCAAAGGGTCTTATGGGTGTCTCTGAGTACGTCATTACGGGTTGGGGGTGTTATGTCATGCTTAAATTTACAGAAGATTCGATGTTCAGTTTTTGAATCTAGTCAAGACTTTTATACATTGTGGGGACCATTTTTGAGTTATTTTCAAAACCTTTGATTTGTTGCAAAAGTACAGATGGTGGCTAATAATATATTTTATTATATGATAAGGGTTTTCTCCCCCTTTTTCTTGCTTTTCCTAATGGCTCTGACTTTGGTAGTGAGTTAAGATTTTTCTTCTGTATAACAATATTATTATATTTCAATATTACAATTCAATTTAATTTTTATGAATACAGGGTTTTGTGATTGTGACTATTTTTAATACAATGTATTTGGTACTTCTTTTACTTATATCTTCTTGTACTCTGTATTCTTTTACGCAGAAACTAATAAAAATATTGAAAGAGAAGTATGTCATTGCAATACGATTTAATGATCTCTTATTGATGGGTGGCAGTTAGATCTGTCACAATCCTGCACATGCTGATGGTGATCAGAAGTATGTGACTGCTTCAAATAGAGCTGCCCTGAAGCTCTGGTTGGTGTCGCTGCTGAGGCTGGCTGTGTACATGCGTCTTGGTGCCGCATCCTGATTTCCAAGATGGTGCATTGGCTCTCAGGTGAAAACGGGGCAGTTGATTTTGGGGAATGAACAATTTTATATGAATATATAACCCTGAACTTTGTCTGTACCCTGAACTTTGTCTGTATTGTAAGTTAGCTCATTTTAAGTCGATTTAGCCTATAGTAGTGCTGCTGTAATGCACCTTTTGTGCTAATTGGAGGTCACAAACGATGGGCAGAGCATGAGAGTTTTAGTAGTATATGGATAAATTATTACGATTCAAGATTGCAATACTGGAGTGGACTGAGAAGCCAATGTCAGACACTTCATGGATGAAAAGTTCAGGAAAAGATGATTTAAAGATAAAAGAGAAAAACAACCACTACTGGATATACTAAGTTGAATTTGTGAAGAAGGACATCGACAAAAGTGAATATATCATAGGGACAGTGCATTGGCTTGCTGCATGTGGTAAGCAGTTGAAAATAAAGGTAAAATAAGGTCAATAAAGAACAATTACGTTATTCCTATTATTCAGCAAGATTTTAAAAAATGGCATTGGCCCAGGATTCAAAGTTATAAGTTCTCTTGGTGAAGCAGATTTGACAAAATTCTAAGTGACTGACGTGTTTACTTTTCGATTTTCAAAATTAACTTGCTTATTTCTGCGCTAATGAGATCACATTGCAAAATTCAGTAAAAGATTAGGTGAACCTTAATTTTTTTTTAAAACTGACAACACCAAGAAAAAAAACATTCAACAGTCTTGGGATCCCAAGAAAGCATGAAACTAAAATGAATCAAGATCTAAATTTCAAAACAGGTGACCCCCAAAATACAGTGGGAGGTGGGTGTTGTGTTTCTAGAGTATCGTCCAATTGTGATTTTCCATACTGCAAAGCCACATCCTTCGTGTATGCAATTAAAAAGTTAAATTTGAAAAACTTATTTTTAAGCAGAAATTCCATTACCCAAACAGCTCTAATGTGAGGCCATCTGTATAGTGAATATATATGAAAATGGGAGACGTATACACAAATACAATCAAGCAAAAACATTCTTTGAATACACTGATGGTTAAGAGACCCCACACATTTAGTACATCCAGACAGCAGAATCATGTCTTCTCACAAACATTATATCAAATTCCAGGCAGTCCCCGGGTTACAAACGTCCGACTTACGGACCACTCATATTTACGAACAGACTGCCATAAAGCCTGTCCGTCTCTCCACACACATGCTGCCTCTAGCATTTTGTGTGTTGATAGGGAAATCCACTCTCTGTCCTGGAGGATAAATCTCGGGGAGATACTGGTTGTCCATCCACTGTAGTTAGATAAAACCCTGGAAACAGTTCCTATCAGCTACCTGACCGTGCCCGA
The DNA here is from genome assembly GCF_030144855.1 of Hypanus sabinus. Classification (NCBI taxonomy): domain Eukaryota; kingdom Metazoa; phylum Chordata; class Chondrichthyes; order Myliobatiformes; family Dasyatidae; genus Hypanus; species Hypanus sabinus. The sequence continues at coordinate 17,105,112 of NC_082734.1, forward strand.
GGCTCAGCCGCCTTCTCCCTGGTCCCGCGGGCCAGACTGCCCAAGTCTCCCCCCGATCCCGTGACTGCGTTGCCCAAGTCTACTTCTGGTCTGTCACCCTGGATGTTGAAACGGTGCATCAGGAAATGGCAGTATCTGAGGGTCAGAAGAGCGTGAGCTGTACCAGAACACAAAGGGACCTCACTGACACCAGGAAGAGATTCACATAACAGAGATATTACTGGGCGGTGGAGGTGGCAGGGAATCGGTGCTGGGGTCTAATGCATAGAAAGGTAAAATATATACTATATACTAAGACAAACATTTAACTAACTGATGCTAAATAAGACCCGATGTACCTGTTCTGACTGGTACAAATCTGACTTAAAGAGACTTAGGAACAGATCTCGTTCATAACCCGGGGACTGCCTGTATGTCCAAAATAATTTTATCATTGTAAATATAACAAACCCAGATATAAATAAGTTTTAGTTTGTAGTTATAGGTTTTCAAAGCTTAAAGCTTCATTGTTTTTAAATGAGCAACTTAATGAATAATAAACACATTTCAGAAACAAGGAGCATGCACTCACAGCAGTTACAATATTGTCACTTTAACAAGATGAACAGACTAGACAATGCAGACATTTTGTTTAAAAACACGTGTTTAAGCTAAGTTTTAGGCTTGTGGCTTCAATTTTCTAAAATTTTTTTAAAAAAATCAATGCATTACTGGCTAGATATCACATGAACACACACAAAATGTTGGAGGAACTCAGCAGACCAGGCAGCATCTATGGAAAAGTGTACAGCAGACATTTTGGAATGAGACCCTTCATCAGGACTGAATTGACTGTACTCTTTTCCATAGATACCTCCTGGCCTGTGGAGTTCCTCCAGCAATTTGTGTGTGCTGCCTGCCTTTCCAGCATCTTCAGATTTTCTCTTGTTTGAGATATCACATGAACATTGGGAGCTTTAGATGCTCTTATTTTCTACATTGTTTCCTCTTCTACAAATGCAAAACAACAATTGCCGGAGATCCAAGAGATGCTAAGGTTTAATTGAAGCTGGATTGAAACAGGGCAAAGAATAGGGTGTCAGGGGAAGGAATGGAAGTGCATCTACTTGATTCAACAAATCAATGGACGTATGTGAAGAAGCATTTAATTTAGGATTAAATCAGGCCCATCCAAACAGGATGACAATGCCACAATTTTTACTTACCCTATAACATTATCTTCTTAGAAAAGCAAACTCGTGTAAAAATAATTCCAGCAAACTGATGAGTAACTCTGTACAGTCTGCCTTCTCAAGGTCTCATGCAAACATATTTGTCAACGACAAGTTCAAATCCAGAATTTATTTCCGATGACAGAAGTGCTCATCGTCCCAAATCCCAACAAAATATTCCAAATTGAATCAAGGTACATCAATTTTTAGCTGGTCAGCAGGCAGTACATACAAAGCATTGCTGACTTCTCACCTGTGCATTATAACAGAGATCACGTACATCTGACCCTCCACTCACTTGCTGGACTCATTACAGAATCTTAAGACTGGAACACAAATGTCCTACATTTCATTTGGCTCCTCAACTTTTCAAATAAAGTTTTTACACCAATGGGTTGTCAAAAGGCACCATCTGGACAGTCTGGGGCCAGATATGTCCTCTGAAAGTTAAGTGATGCTCATACTAAATACTATACTCCAAAAATGGCTGGAGAAACAAAATAATGCAGGGAGAAAGCACAAGATGAGCTAAACTGAATTTTATTTGACTTATTGTATTAATGGATCTCTATATTTCTGTAACCACAGGGATCATAAATATTTTCTCCTCTACACAGAATGTTCATTCTCAAAGATACTTAGAGGTTAGTAAGAATATGATACAACTGGCATCACCTTTAGCCTTTCCATCCTATTTATTTCAATTAAACTAGCTAAAATAAAAATACTTTTTATTTTTAGGAATTTTTGGGGGGAAAAAATTGAACCGTTTACTCATCAAAAATATAGATGTTAGAAACCTGGAATAGAAAACAGCTCTGGCAGCAACCATGCAGGGAAAAAGAATTAGAATTGGAGATCATTGTAGATCAGCCATGATCATATTAAATTGTGGATGTGTTCAAAGTGCTAAATGGTGTGCTCCTGCTCATACGTACAACATGCTGTATGTGCTGCTTCGATCCATGCATCTGCAGTGCACTTTGTGCTCCTGCTCATATTTTCTTGTGTTTTACTGTAAACACAAGAATGAAGACAGGCAGCATTTTGGCTGATTCATACATCTTTCCTTTCTCCTTTCAATGTCCCTCACATTAACTGACATTCAATAACTCCTTGTACTTCCTTGATAGATTGCCTAAAATAACTATAAATATTAAGTAAACTAATCCTAAAAGATGTGCTGGCATTGGAGAGGGTCCAGAAGAGGTTCACAAGATTGATTCTAGGAATGAAAGGGTTCACATATGAGTAGCGTTTAATGGCTCTGGACTGTACTAGCTGGAATTTGGAAGGAAGACAGGGCATCTTATTGAAACCTATTGAATACTGAAAGGCCCAGGTAAAGTGGATGTGGAGAGAATGTTTCTTGTGGTGGGTGAGTCCACAGACTCCTCAGTTAATGGCAAGGGTCCATGGCCTAAAAAAGGTTGGGAACCCCTGGAATAGAGTAATGTCCATTTAGAACAAATTGAGGAAGAATTTCTTTAACCAAAGGGTAGTGAATCTGTGGAATTCATTGCCTCAGTCAGGTGTGGAGGCAAGTCATTGGGTATATTTAAAGCAGAGGCTGATAGGTTTGTGATTGGCCAGGGCTTCAAAGGTTACAGGGAGAAGGTAGAAAATGGGGTTGAGCAGGATAATAAACCAGGCTTGATGGAATAGTGTAACAGACTTGATGGGCTGAGTGGTCTAAGTCTGCCTTACGTCTTAAATATTAAGAAAAATATTTTGCTCATCTGTATATTGTTCACTCTGGGCAGAACCTTATTATCATGAAAGTCCTTTTTTTTCCACTCTTTGGGTTAAAATGCTAAATTTTGTGCCTTGCAAATATAACTACACCTTCCTATTTGAATCAAGTTCTAATGTAAAGGAAATTAAAAATTGAAACAGATACAAAACTGCCTTTACAAATTCAGCACTTGCAATGGAACAGAAATCTCCCTCTTGATTGCTACAGTTTAATTCAAGTTGAGAAGCAACCAAACTAAATACTCCAGTGAAATTTCATACATGACCAATATTGTATAAAAGACTGCAGACTCTCTAATATACTGCATCATCTTATACTAAGAGTCAATCCAATATTAAGACATTCACATGCAATTACCTGTTTACTCAGAACAAACGTGCCATTATTTGGATTTAACTCCAAGAAAGGCCAGGCCAAAGTTACTTTAAATCTTTTGTTCTAAATGACTTGAACGTTATCCTGCTGGTCAGTAAACGTATTTTGTAAAATGTTTTTCATTCATTAAAGATAACTTGAACATTTTAACCCAAATAAGCCAAAAGTTTCAAATTACAGAAAAAAAATAGACTTTGGATTCTGGTGGCAAGCTCTACAAAGTTGCGTGGCCATGCTTTGTCAATCAATTTTCAGCATTGCTGGTTGAAAAGATTTGGAGTAAAAATGCTTAAAGAAAAGATCAGTACTGATAACTTCATTCAGACGTACTTGGATTACAAGATTTGGACTTTTTTTTTGGATTATATCCATTATTAGCTGAATATGGAAATCCCCTTCAATTATTAAGTTATTTAAATAGGAACCCCTATTATTTAGGGGACAAATCAACCTTGCTGCCGATATCCTGGTATTCAAATTAACCTCATTGCCCAAATCATAGAACTTACAACACAAATACTCAATTTTCATAAGTACCTCCCACCATCTCTCACAAGCATTTCCTATACAATTCCAAAAAAAAAATAGAATACCCGGTCTCATACCTCATTTTCCAATAGTTGAGCACCCTAAATACATTTCAAAGATAAAACTGTAATTTACCTGTGCATCATTCAATTTCATATTATACAATTGCTGCTCACAAATCAGTCTCCTCTACAATGGTGAAAAACCAAGCACTGATTATTGGATGACTGTATTTGAACATATCAGTTCATTCTGTAAGTTTTGGTTCAGTGGCAACTTAATTCTTACCACTGTTACCTTGACCATCTATCTTTTCTATTAAAATACAACACAGGTTTAAGAACTAGCATTACACCTTTCAACAAAACACAACATATTATGCTGCTAGTTTTAAAATCCACCAAATCGCTTTGCACTGTATATAGACCCATATCATTGTGAACTCCTTCAACCATCATCAAGGACCATCAAGGTCTTGCTCTCTTTTTGCTGCTGCCACTGGAAACAAAGTTTAAGAGCCTTAGGTCCCACATCACCAGGTTCGTGAACAGCCATTACCCTTCAAACATCAGGCTCCTGAACCAGAGTGGATAACTTCACTCAACACTGAACTGATTTCACAACCTATGGAGTCACTTTCAAGTACCCTACATCTCATGTTGTCAGTATTTCTTCTTATTATTTTTGTTTTGTATCTTTCGCATATTGGTTGGTTGTCAGTCTTTGCACTTAGTTTTTCAATGACTCTATTGTATTTCTTAAATGCAAGAAAATGAATCTCAGGGTAGTACATGGTGACATACGTTATTTTGATTTTAATAATTTTAGTTCGAACTTTGTCTTATACATTTTCCCTACTGTCAAAATCTCTTCAGCCTTTCATCTTATCACAGCCTGCCTTGTTCCTCCATTCCCTTCATATTATTTACTAACATTTCCAGCTCCAAAACTCATCCACATAAAAGATTCTGTTTCCCACTTCACTAAAACAATCTGGCATATTTTTCCAGCATTTTATGATTTGATTCTTGTAATCTAAGTCAATCGAAGAAGTTTTGAAAAAAAAACTTTATTTTTATGCAATGCTATGCATCTTCATGTCCCCTCATAAACCTGCCTAGTAAAGAACCAACTTTTCTGGTAGTGTACTGATACTTAGGTGATTACATTTTAACCTAATATTTCCCATGTAACATAATCTTCAGTAGTGACAAACTGATGGATTTATGGTGACTTGAAAAGAGGGACTCTCACCACTTCAGCTGTGTGTGTGTTAAATTAGTTCCCTCATACCGTTGGTAACGCTTCTCCAAGCCATTTCCCCCAGATGTCTTCAGCACTCACTGTTTAAACAAAGATTTAAAAAGACAAAAGAAATACAGAAAAAAAAATCAAAGGGATATCAAAGTTGATCCTAATCCTTACTATCAGGATGATTTGATTAAAAAATGTACTGATGATGAGATACACACTTATGTTTGATCAAACAACAAGTATCGTATACAATGCTGCAGAAAGCAAAGAATCACACAGGACAGCCTCCATATGTATGGTATAAGACTGTAGTATTGAACTTGATAGAATAAATCACCTAGGAATGATTAGACAGATACAATTGAGACAAATATACTTTCTAAACGAATGAATCTTAAGCATTATGTGAGTCTTCAAGGTCAATTCCATTCATGAAATAGTTCCAAAAGTACTTAAACCTCCCCCCCCCCCCCCACCAGGTGCTTAACATAGAATGAATCTATTTGTGCATCTATAAACTCTATAACCACCAAAAGCAACTATCAGTATTGATCAATAGACAGCACACCCTACATCACAGATACCGCATGAAAATGACAGGATTGATAGTAGCAATTAGATAGAAACTGGGTTAACTGGGAAATATGGTGGTATCAAATAAATCATAAAATCCATAGTGAACTACTGACAGGCAAAGCCCTCCCCACAATTGAGTACACTAACGAGTAGCTGCCTTGAGAAAGCAGCACAAGGACCCCCACAATCCAAGCCATGTTCTTTTCTCGCTACTATCATCAGACAGGAAGTACAGGTGCCTAAGGTCCCACACACCAAGTTCAGGAAGGTATTACCCTTCAACCATCATTGTGGATAACTTCACTCTCCTCGACTCTGAACTGATTCAACAACCTTACAGACTCACTTTCAGAGACTGTACAACTCATGTTCTCCGTATTATTTATTTGCACAATTTGTCTTGCACATTGGTTGTCAGTCTTAATGCTTTTCTTAAATTCTATTGTATGTCTTTATTTGCCTGTAAATGGCTGTAAGTAAATGAATCTCAAGGTAGCATATGGTGACATATACTACATATAAGTACTTTGATAATAAACTTTGACATTTCAGTTGCGAAATGCTTTGTCGCAGATTTCCACTGTTTTCATTGTTTTTCCTTCAATCTGTTAATAATTTGAATTACTCAGCTCAACTGAAGAATACTGGTGAATTACTACGATGTAAATCCCTCTTTTTCAATGCTATAGTTCTTAAACGCTAAATGACTCAAACCCCAAAATAATTGAAACGGAGGAAGTCCCACCCATTTCAAACCAATTGGCTCGCTTCAACCTTACAGAAGCCAATCGAAATACAGCTACTCGTCTCAAATCCCGCCATCCTGCAAAAGACAAACGACGTTTCTTCATTTATTGGACAATCTGGTGGTCAATCAGCAAATGGTCTCCCTTGACTGGCCAAGGCCACCACCGTTCCACGAGAACTCAAATCCCATTGGCTAATGGTACCCATCAATCATTTGAAGTGAGGCGGGGAGAGAACAAGAGTCAGGACTTCAGCTTCTTCCACCATATTGGCCGGATTCTCATAGCGGACATGTTACACCTATTCATACGGAAACATCGACATTAAATTCAAACAAAATAAGGACAGGTCTCACCACTCACGCGCTTACCGTCCCTAGATGTGCCCATGAGCTGGTCAAGCATGGCTCTCATTTGGGCCTGTGCCGACATCTTTCTCTTTTTAGAAGATCCGAGACACAGATAAAGTCAGAGACACTTGCTTGGTTCCGCGGTTGGGCACACAGCTGCTCGGTGTTAACGCGAGAGACGCCTCCGGTTCGCATCGAGTTATTTTCCGCCGCCTTGTTTTGCTCGGTCTAGGCTGCCTCGTCGCGAGCCTCCCGCCGGAACTGACGTCACCGCCAACGGCGGCGGCTCGTGACGCGGCACGGACCAAGTTCAAAAATCGCCAAGAGGCGGGAGGAGAGGCTGCACTGTGCGCGACAACGAGACTGGCGGTGTTGCCTCGACCCCTTCGTCAAAGAACCGAGCAAAGCTTATTTTTCCGGAACGACCCTGCATCTAAACATGGCATATTCCTTTTTTTTTGGGGGGGGGGGAAGGAAGGTGGGGACTAGAACGGCATTAAAAGAGGAAATTCCTCAAGAAATGTCCTTAAGTGACCTGCATGATCCAAGTTCCCGCGTTCCCCACACAATTTCCCGACCTACTGAATATTAATAGCATTCACTGAAAGACTAAATTACGCACGGCTCGAAATCTGAAACCAGCTGATGCTTGGGACCTTTCATCAGTCTGTCGAGTTTATTGTCACCTGAGGTGCAGGTACAATGGAAAGATTTGCCTGCAACATTACGGGCACACAGGTACAGACTACACGCAGGATAAAAATTATAACTCATGTTTTGGATCCGAGGAGAGCAAATTCCTCTATTCAGGAATACCACGTCATTGACTCCAGCAACCTTACAGGCTCCCAACAGTTGCAGCTTTCTGCATTTCGTCCAGCTTTGAAAGTGCATGAGAGTCGTGGGAGGAACATTGGACCGAACAGAAAGGAAAGGCGTTAGTGAATGGTTGTCATCTGGAGTGCAGGGTGAGGGTGGAGGCAGTTTCATTAACAGCCTTCAAAAGGGTGCTGGATTAGTATCCCCACCATAGATGCTGCCTGACTTGCTGAGTTCCTACAGCATTTTATGTGTGTTGCACAGGGAGAACATGCAAACGCTGCATAGACCTGCTGAGCCAGGGTTTTGGGGAGGGATACCATCTGGTAATATATAGTACAAACCAATGGGATGAATGGCCTCCTAACTGTTTGATTCTATAACAAGTTCCTTCAAGACGGTTCCGAAGATTTTTTTTTTACAAATATGAGAGATTCTGCAGATGCTGGAAATCCAGAGTAACATACAAAATGTTGAAGGAGCTGTGCAGTCTTGGTGAAGGGGCTCAGCCTGAAATATCAACTGTTAATTCCTGCTGAATTCCTGCAGGATTTTCTATGTGTTATTCCAAACATTTTTAGGATCAGTGTCTGGGGGGTAAAAAATGTACCCATGCAGGTCAATGGTACTAGGCAGTTTAATGGTTTGGCACAGACTAGAGGGGCTGAAGGGCCTGTATTTCTGCTATATTTTATATGACTAATTATAATGAAGTTTTCAGTTAATGCTTTATCAACTTTTTAATCCTTGATTGTTTTACATTATATAGATAAACAGAAACTTTATTGATCCCAAAGGAAATTACAGTGTCACAGTACCATTTCAGATGCACAGATATAAATACAAGTGCATAGATAGAAGTAGAAAGAATAAAAAATAAGTTATCACAAACAGTCTAACAGGAGGGAGGCATCACTTCACCAGCTATAGGTTGACTCATTATAGAGCCTAATGGTGTGTGTAGTGTGTAGGTCTCCGTTAGTCTCGATAGACCATGGATTTGCACCTTGGAAAGTTTCCAGGGTGCAAGCCTGGGCAAGATTTTTTTTTAAATGGAAGACCGGCAGTTGCCCAAACTGCACGTCTCCCCTCTCTACACCACCAATGTTGTCCAGGGGAAGGGCATTAGAAGCCTAATGGTAAGAAGGACCTCATATGGTGCACTTTGGAGCAGTGCAGTTATCTTAGTCTATCACCAGAAGTCCAGTCTATTAGTCTATCTTCAAACAAAATAAGTTGAAGGAGATAAGTTCAGATCCAACCCATCCTAATGATGGGAAAAATGTTTAGAATCCAGCAAAGAATGACCAATGATGGGAATATTGAAACTGGGAGTTATCTAGAAAGATGTCAGAGCCATGTGCAAAACGTAAAGTACCCAGTGATCCTCGATCACAACCTCCTTCTGAGTTCCAACTAGCGCCTACCTTCATGCTTCACATTTTATGACATGAAGATGCAATTGAAGCTTAGGTGACAATTCAGGTTCTGGGGCCTTGACAATATTCTGGCTGTAGTGCTGACTACTTTAGAGTTTGCTATCATTTATTCAAAATTCAAAGCTGATCCTAGTTTCCTCCTGATTCGGATCAGAATTAGAATCACTTTATTGGCAGTCTGTGAAACATTACCGGAATTAATTGTGGTTCTGTGTCAAGCTTAAACACAGGACAATGCCACAACAGACAACATAACAGCAACCACAATTTACAAGATAATAGTGCAAACAGCTATGAACAATCAACAAGTAGCACAAAAGTCAATAATTAATTTTAAATGAATGTGAACGTATGAATGGACTAAATTATTATCAACAGAACAAGGAGAGCAGGGAAGACCAGGATGTTGTGCAGTGCAGTTCACTTTATCAAGTCTGAATATCCAGAAATCACAGCCTTAAATATTCTCTACATCAACATCCAAGGGTCTCTAATATTCAAAATTCTAAAATATACAAATCTTGTGAAGAAATTACCTCATAGCAAACCTAAGTAGCTCCATAGAAAAGCCAGTATGGCAGTGATAGATAGTGCTGCTTCATCAACTCGGGATTCATTCTGACCTCAGTTGGTGCCTGTATAGACTTCACTCTTTGGGTTTTCCTCAATGCTCCAGTTTTCCCCCACATCCCAAGAATATGCTGGTTGCAAGCTTAATTGACTGTAAATTGCCTTAGCATGGTGGGGGTGGGGGGCAGGGGAGCTGATGGGCACCTGAGAGACAATAGGTCACTGAGAAATAACTGAGGGAATTGGATCATTCTGTTACTGGCCATTTGAGTAAAGGCCCATTTTATTCAATCCTTCAAGGGATAATTTACACCCACGTAACTTGCACAATGTCTACACAAAGACAAATATATCTTCCCTTCACTGTGCATACTAAGACCATACACAGTACTTCATGATAATCCCATCTAATTTTACCATTACTGTGAGACTTATTGACACTCCAACCAATGTTCCCTCTAATTTGTAATGACCAGTGTGCACAAAAATCTTGTGCAGAGCAATTTTTTACCCAATGACAACAATATGTGCACACTGAATTTTTAAATGTAATTATACCTAAAACTATTTTAAGGATAATAGGTTGTTCGTTGTTTAAAAGAAATAAAATAATACACAAAGATAAGTCTTATTTTTCATAATAATATCAATCTTTTCACATGTTATTAAAGTTGTTTGAAATGGTCAATGAGGGATTTCTCACCGCTCATATGTGATTTGCTTGCTAAATAATGCTTTGAAAAGTCAAGTTTCTAAACATCACTCCACTTCTTCCCACTTGCAACATGACAAAACACACAAGTAATGTCAACTTCTGTATTGTACATAAATATTTCTAGTAGCTGCACGTTCCTGAACTCACGAGCTTTCGGTGTAGCTGTTTTTGCTGCTTAATTAAGCCGTTCTTCTTTATATGATCTAGAGTTCTTTTGTGATTCATGCCCTTGGCTTCTTTGGAGCTCAACATAATGAATCAATCATTTCTTCAGTAAAAATAGAGTTAACAGAGTTAAGCCAGTTCTAAAACCTGCAGACAAATCATCACAAACTCCAAGTTGTCAACATTGTCCACATCAGAAACCGGAAAAGGAAATAAAATTGTGTACAATCGTGAAATATACTTAACATGCCAACAAGGTAGAGAGTGACAACTTTTTGTGCACCTTTTTATTTCCTTCGTGTACTAGTAGCACACGCTCACCTTAGAGGGAACGTTGACTTCCACCTTCTTGCATAAAGACTATTGTCCCATTTCCCTTTCAAAATGTATGTTTCTGGAGGTAATTCTGTGCACTCAAGATTACCTAGCACATGCAGATCTCTTACACAGCATTTTAAATTTTCTTTCAAAATGAATTTCTCTCTAACATTCTAATTTGCACATTCTCTTAATCTGTCTACATCTCTCTACAGATCTTTGCATCCCCAGTGTAATTACTCCCATCTCTGCCTAGAAATGGCTCAACTCATGGGTTCTCAACCTTTTTTATACCATGGACTGGGGGGCCAGTAACTTCAGGTTGGGAACCCCTAGTCAAATTCATTTTAATATTTGTGGAAGATTTTACATTTCTCTTGCTGGTTTACTTACATAGCTATTTATTTGCAAGTTAACAACTCACAGCAAGTTCAAATAATCTTCCCAATTCTCAAGTTTACAGTTTTCTTACCAACTTGCTTTTTATTGTAACCTACTACTATTAACTCCAGTTAATTACTTCATAAGATTATCACGTAATGCTGGACAACAAATTTTTACAGAAGTGTTGCTTCCTCAGAAATTTTTTTATTGTTTATGATAGTCTGCTTGAAGCTGAACACAAATATAATTTCAGACTACTTGTATCACATAGGAATCTGGAGAAAAACTTCTATTGAATATAATGTGTTTAATTGCATAACAGTGCTAACGCTTTGCAATAGTTCAACTAAGCTAAAAGTGTGTTGTTGATTATTTTTGATTTTACTCAGTGTATAAGGCTTCTTGCTTAAGTGTCCAACAATAATCACCCAGCATTGATGGACTCCAGTTGCTCTGATACTGTTTCTCCATGACAGCAATGTCTGGGTGAAACCTTTCTCCATGCTCGTCACTGACAGCGCCAAGATTTGCAGGGAAGGAGACTAAATGGGAATGCAGAAATGAACCTTTAGTGGTCTGCTGCACTTCATGGTTTTGTATGCTTGAAACATGTTGTCAACCAGCTGCACGTAGTTTAGTGCTCTGTAGTTGCCAAGAAAACTTTCAACTACATCCTTGAATGACTTCCACGTGATTTTCTCCAGTCCTACGAGAAGTTCTTTGAACTGCCTGTCATTGATGACCAGTTTGAATTGTAGACCAACAAAAATGCCTTCCTTAATCTTGGCATCAGTTATTCTGGAAAATATCTGTCTCTAAAATCATAGAAACATAGAAACCTACAGCACAATACAGGCTTCCTTGTTCATCACCTTCACAAGATTTTTCATAAACCCCAGGTTTATGTGAAGAGGAGGCAAAAATAATTTTGTTGGGTCTGCAGGTGGATATGTGCCACACTTTTCTACCCTGAAAGCAACTGCTTATGGAGTGGCCAGTCCTTTTGAGCTGTCCCATTTGTAAATGAAACAACAGTACTTGGTGTATCCAAGCTGCTTTCCTGGTAGCAGCCTTTCTAAAACCTGTCCTGCCATGCAGCATTCATCCTGACTAAGCATGCCCGGGCAAGATAGAAAACTTTTCGGCTTACTTTGTGGGCAACATTTTAATTAATTTGAATTATGAATTGAAATAACTAATATAGGCAATTTCAAAACAATAGGGTGTGTTAGGGAAATTTCATGGTGATTTTCATGATCAGCAGCCCAAAATTCATAAGATACACCCGAAAGTATTCAGGAAGCAAAATCTTTGTTGTCCAGTGTAATTTCACACCATTCAGTTCCATTTGTAATGTTTCATGTTGTGCCTCCATACTACGTAGTACAGCATGAGTGGCCATTCAGTGCATCAGGTCTGTGCTGTTTCCCAGGGGAACAATTCCATCATTCCCGTTCCTCATTTCCCTGCAGTTCTGCAACTTATATACCCAGTATACTCATATCCACTATACTCGGATTCACTAGGTTGATTCCTGGGATGGCAGGGCTGTCTTACGCAGAGAGATTGGAGAGATTGGGCTTGTACACGCTGGAATTGAGGAGATTGAGAGGGGATCTGATTGAAAGGTTTAAGATAATTAAAGGATTTGATAGGATTGAGGCGGGAAATATGTTCCAGATGTTGGGAGAGTCCAGTACCAGAGGGCGTGGATTGAGAATAAGAGGTCAGTTATTTAAAACAGAGTTGAGGAAGAGCTTTTTCTCCCAGAGAGTTGTGGAGGTGTGGAATGCACTGCCTCGGAAGACGGTGGAGGCCAATTCTCTGGATGCTTTCAAGAAGGAGCTAGATAGATATCTGATGGATAGGGGAATCAAGGGATATGGGGACAAGGCAGGGACTGGGTATTGATAGTGAATGATCAGCCATGATCTCAGAATGGCGGTGCAGACTCGAGGGACCAAATGGTCTACTTCTGCACCTATTGTCTATTGTCTATTGTCTATCCCAGTAACTCTCCTTTTGATTTGCTACCACCGATCTGCACTAAGGGGCAATTTACAGAGCATTGCTGGAACATGGGAGGAACGCAGAGCACTCAGCAGAAATCCACATGATCATTAGGAGAACATGAAAACTCTACAGGTATCAACTGAGATCAACATTGAACCCAGATCCCTTGAGCTAGAGGCAATAGTATTGTGACACTGTAGAATGAAACCTAGATAATATGTAGACAAAGATGGTAGTACTAAACACTGTTTCCTCAAAGCCGCTGACTGTGCAGTAACTAAAATGCTTCTGCACACATAGCCTTTGTGCTTGCACAGCTGGATTTTTTGTTATGTGATGTTCATTTAAACTACTGTGCAGTTTTCAGGCTGTGTAAAAGTTTCCTGCACAGATTTAGAGGGAACATTGGGCATCAAAGGTACAATAAGGTGCTATATTAAGAGATGCTTATTAATATTCATGCTGCCTGGGTCCAAGCAATAATCATGCCTAACCAGAACCTTTCCCTCAAAATTGTGTGGCTATGTCACCATTAGTATTATCTGTTTTGGGATAAGAATGGGGATGGGGGTAGTGGCTTATAAAGTGTAAACTAGACCAACTGGAGTCAGTTAGGCAGGGAGGTGAAGGTGGCTATTGGCACTGAGTATTTGGAGAATATAAAAGTCAGAATATAAAAGTGGTGGTTATACAAGACGCTGGTGAGGCCACTCTTGCCGTATTGTGTTCAGCTTTGGTTGCCCATCTAAAGGAAAATTGTTATTAAATTGCAAAGAGTGCGGGAAGATTTACAACAATATTGGCATGATTTGACAGACTGAGTTACAGGGAGAGGTTGGACAAGTTAGCTTTGGAGTGTTAGAGACAGAAGGTAATCTTATAGAGGAGTACAAAATCATGAGTGACATAGACACGTAGATAGGATGAATGCACTCCGTCTTTTTCAAAAGGCTGGGTAGTCAAGAGCTAGAGGGCATAGGTTTAAGCCAAAAGGGGAGAGATTTAATAGCAACTTGAAAGGCATTTTGTTTTATACAAAGGGTGGTATGAGACACCAGAAATGTTTGAGACAAATACAATAACAACTTTTAAAAGATAGACAGAAAAGGTGTAGAGGGATGTGGGCAAATCGGACTAGCTTGGTTGGCATGGACAAGTTGGCCAAAGAGCCTGATTCTCTCTATAACTACATAAGTACATTGGCTATAAAGGTGTTTGGGAGCAGTGATTTTGAAAGATGGTATATAGATAGAGTTCAGCGATAAAGTAAAATCAACGAGTATATGTAGTAACATGCTGTGATAAATTTTCTCAGAGTTTCAGAAATCATTTGATCAAAGACAATAGTATAAAAGTTCATAGTGTATCAAGTAATGTGTTGGAATGGATGGAAAATTGACTGGCTAATGTAAAACAGAGAGCAAGCATGAATGTTTTTTGACAAGATGTGATAAGTGATGTGCCACTGAGATCGGTGCTGAGGCCAAACTTCTTACAATTTACAGGACTGCCTTAGATGAAGACAGGAAAAGTATGATTGTTACATTTGCTGATGGGCAGGGAAGTAAATTATGACAACACAAGAAGGTATCAAAGGGACATGTTTTACACTGGATTAATTTATTATTGTTACCCATATCAGGATAATGGAAAAACTTCGTGTGCTATCCAGACAGATCATGCCATTCATAAGTACACTGAGCTAGCAAAAAGAAAACAGAATGCAGAATATAGCTGGCAATGATTTTGCAAATGGAGCATAAAATGGGAAAGTGTGAAGTATCTATTTTGACTACAAATGTGTGGGGGAAAAGAAAAGTTCAGATATGCAGGCATTCTATGCAATGTTTATAGCATGTTTTATAAAATGCTCATATGCAGTACAGCAAATATTAGGAAAGGTATCAAATGTTATTATTTAAAGGGAAACAATACAGAAGTAGGGAAGTTTGTACTTACGTTATATGGGGCATCATCAATAAAACATACCTTGTTTAAGGAAAAAAAACATTAGTACATGAGAAGCAGAACAAAGAAAGTTAACAAGGCTAACATCTGGAAAGGCGCACAAAACACTGCAGATGCTGGAATCTGGAGCCACACAGAAGATGCTAAAGGAATTCACAACATAGACTACCATTAACCATTTCCCTCCATAGTTGTTGCCTGACCCACTGAGTTCCCCCAACATCTCTTGTGTTGCACCTAGAATCAGCAATTTTCTTATGAGGAAAGGCTAGATAGATGATGTTTATTTCGCTGGAGTTTAGAAGAAAGGCTGATGACTTAATTGAAACATGTTTGCTCCTGACAGGTCTCAACAGGTTGGACACAGAGGGGGCATTTCTCTTTGTGTATGAATCTGGAACTAAAACAGGAAATGCTCATTTAAGACAGAACTGAAGCAAAACATTTTCTCGCTCGGGATTGTGATTTTTAAGAACTCACTTCCTTATAGAGGGGTGTAAACAATATTTGATAAGCAAGAGGGTGAGCAGTTGCTAGAGAAATATATAGTCGAGGTTACAATCAGATCATCAATCCTTCAACTATCTGAGGGCGTTTTGTTTTGTAGCTCTGAGGTTGCCATTCCTGTTTACTTTGTGGTATCTAGTTGCATTGGTCACTTGGTTACAAGAAAACAGAAACCAACAGAGTTTGGGGCATAGGTGATATTAGCAATGAATAGTTGCAAGTGAATAGTTTTCTTTGCTAAAGTGGCAGCAATGTCATCACTGTCACATGAAACTAATCTACAGATCTCTTTATGCCGTCAATGGCTCTACATTGGAACAGGTTTAATTAGTTAAAGGAAATTTTGCAGTACTGGAATTCAGTGTGCCTCATTAAATAGTTTGGTCTATCATTGCCTGGATCAGAATTCTAACATCATGCCTTTAACCATCCAGCTGCAGCTCTGAACTTAGGGAACAAAATATTTTGCAATGAGTCACTTTGTCCAGCAATTGTACAAGTAATAGAAAGCTACTATTACAAATATTGTAACCATGAATTTGAGTGTTTAAAAAGAATAACATTGAGCCCTGTTATAGAAGAACACATTAAACTGGGTTTAACATGTTCAATAGGAATCCTTTGCTTTTGTTGTTTTTCAAATTAACTAAATTAGAGTAAGATGTGATCAACTAAAGGCGAGGATATTTGAATAATTGAATTGTCAACTCTGCAGATGGAGTCAATGGCAGATGTTCTTCTAAAATCTTGCCTGAGATAGAAGGACTTTCTTGTAAATATTCCCTCATCTGTGTAAGATTTAAAGTAGTATATATTCTATGCTCCCAGGACATTTCAAAGCAAAATATAGGAACAGTGACACACACAAAATATTGGAGGAACCTAGCAGGTCAGGCAGCATCCACGGAAATAAACAAACAGTTGACATTTTGGGATGAGACCTGCTAATTTTCTTCAGCATTCTGTCTCTTTTGCTTTGGATTTCTGGCATCTGCAGAATTTCTTGTGCATAGGAACAATGATTCAATTTGCACAGAAAAGTTTCCAAAATCTTTTGTACTGTTGGTTGAAGAATTAAATATCTTGTGATACCTAAAATATATTTAAGTCTATTTTGTGAGGGAATGGACCAATAAATAAGGGTTCAGAAGTAAGAGCAATGCAGAGTGTGGGAGAATGAGGCAGAGTATAGTTAAAATTGTGAGAGAAGCTGTAGGCCTGCTCCCAAGGCTCCTCAACAGACTTGGGAAGGTGATCTGAGGTGAGATAAGGATTAAAAAATTTAGTGGCATAAGTATCAGACTTTCGAGGGAATACTAACCAGGGTATTGTAGACCACAAACCCCAGCTCTTGTGCAGTGCACAGAAAACAATTAGAACACTAATCACAAGCACAACAGATACAGGACAATGAGACAGGAGGATTAGACTGGTTGGAAGATGTTTATTACAGACTAGCTGACAAATGGACCAGTTGTTTTTTATAAGAGTGATTCGAGGAACAGGAGACTTCAACTGTGAGGTAGATTGGAGAAGGCAGGGTTGGGCTCTTTAGAGGAAGAGCTTAAGAATAGATTTGGAAAATCATGATAGATTTAGTAAGGATAGACAGAGTTGTTGTTCCCATCAACAGGTTAGTTGTGGAATGGGAGAAGATGAGTGCTAATAGGAAAGTGGGGTGCTTTACTTCTATCTGGCACAGATTCCATGGGCCAGTTAGCTCCTGATTGCCAAAACATGATTCAGCATTGAAAGAATTTTTTCCTTGGTAAATGACAACATAGAACAACTAACCAAAATGTCATAAAAAGTTAAAGTAATGTGGACAGAAAAGGATTTGTTACAAAAAATTTGTTCAGTAGAACAAATTGCTTCCAGGGATTAATTTTAACTGGGTGGTCCATTCTTTAATCAGGAGTGAGAGACATGGTGGCATTGGGTTGTTCAGGCATACAAGGCATGCTAGAGCTCAGCAGGTGACTCATGAGATCATTGTTATAAAAATCAAAATCATATTTTCAAAAATCTGTTTGGGAAAGTACACTTCCTGTGACGTATTACATTTTGGGTGGTAGTTATATTTGAACTCTGATTTGCAGGAAGTAGCACGATGCCCAGAGAAAATATGGTTGATATTAGAATCCTGTTTATCATTATCCTGGATGACTGAAGAGGTATTTGGATATCCAGACTTGCATCAAGATAGGGAGCACATTAGTGTAGACGGGAGAGGAAACTGGTCAGGGTCACTGATAGATTTTAATAAGTGGGCATGCTCTTCAGCAAGGTGGTATCCATCATCAACCTTTCCCACCATCCAGGACATGTCCCCTTCTCATCACTACCATCAGGGAGATAGTACAGGAGCCTGAAGACACACACTTAATATCTTAGGAATAGCATCTTCCCCTCTGCTGTCAGATTTCTGAATAATTCGTGAACACAATCTCACTATACTCTTATGCACTATTTAATTTTCATTGTAATACATAGCAACTTTTTATGCCTTGTCCTGTACTGTTTCCAGAGAAGAATAAATCTCATGGTGTATAGGTATGTTAATGATAATAAACCTGACTCAGAATGGTAGATGGATTTCAATTTGGGAAGGTGAATATTTTCTAAATATTTTTTAGCAACTGAAGGAAAAGTTATAAGGGTCTACATGTATGCAGAGAGCTGGTGAAATGGTACAGAGTAACTAAAAGCTGTGTGATGCCTTTGTCAGGCTGCATGTTTGACACCTAGCCCCAAATTCAGAAAATGTTGCATATGTCATGATATTTGTTGTTTTTGTGGCAGCAGTACCATGCAGTAAACAATGTTTATATAAAACAGTTAAATTAAAATAAGGTGGTGAGATAGTGTTCATGGGTTCAATGTCCATTCAGAAATCTGATGGCACAGGGGAAGAAGCTGTTCCTAAATCATTGAGTGTGTGCATTCAGGCACCTGTACCTCCTTCCTGATGGTAGTAACGAGAAGAGGACTTGCGTGATGGGGGTCCTTAACAATGGATGCCACAGTGACAGTGATGCAGCCAGTTATAATGCTGTCCATCATATATCTGTAGAAATTTCCAAGATTACCCCAAGGGTTGATGCCTTTGACTTTTTTGGCACAAGCCTTGGCATTCCTTCCCTGAATCTCACTGCCTAGGTACTCTTCTATTTTTAAAAATCACTTTAATGACCAAGCGTTTAATCACTTGCCCCAAACTCTCCACGACTTACTGCAAAATATTTTTCTATTTACAGACATGGCCTGACCTGCTGATCATTTCTAACATCTTTAAAGTAATAGTGTATTTTCCAATTTAGTGCCAAATTTTGCCTGCAAACGACGTACTGAAGGATTGTAAGAAGTTTATTACATTAAAAGATACAAAACAAATGTCACAAAAGGGTTAGTGAGTTGTGGGCTCCAGAACATGGTGGCACTTGCAGGTTGCCAGCACAATCTTCACCATCTTGATTTGATACAAAATGATGCATTTCACTGTACGTTTCAATACACTACATGTAACAAATGAAGTTAATCTTTATGTTTAAAAAGACTGCCTGAATGAGCAGATGGAAAGAGAAAATTCCAAGATTCTGCTAGCGACATACGACGGCATTTTGTAGGCAGCTCCCAGAACTACTAGCTGTACATCTTCTGAACTATGATTACTGCAATCTGCAGCCTGTAATTTCCCTTTAAGAAATGTAATTTTGAACCAGCAAACTAGCAAATTTACGATCTCCTGAAGGACTTGGTGAACTTTACTCTTGAAAATGCAGGTATGGCCATCACTGGGGAGCGGAAGAGAGATACTGTGTTGAGGCTCGAGAGCAGAAAACAAATCTGTGTTCAGCTCCATTACTCCATGCTGTTTAGGCGTCAAACCAGATTAAAGCATCTAAATCTAAGTCTCTCTCTCTCTCTCTTCTCGCTTCTAACTTCAGACAAGGAGGTACAGTCTTGATCCCACGCCGCCCGATTTGGGAGCAGTTGTTGCCATCGTGCTTCTGGAACTACTTCATTCACCTCAGCACTAAACTGAATCCACAACAGTAGCTTGCTTTCAGGGACTATGCAGCTCATGTTTATGTATTACAGTATTTGATTACTTTTTTATTGTTTAGTTTCTCTTTCACACATTGAATGTTTGTTGGTCTTCGTTGTGGTGTGGTTTTTCATGGATTCTACAGTGTTTCTTTGTGGTTGCCTACAAGAAGATGAATAATAAATTTGAACTTTGAAGTGTGGAGGATGATGTGGGTGTCATTTCTCGATCTGTGTGGCTCTATCTTTTTCTCAGTGTTAATTCACACTTTGTGATAGAGGACTGAGCTACTGTATTTTGACCAATTGCTGACGGATACAATCTCACCCTCAGCATAGAACCTCCTAATTCAGTCTATGATTCCCAATGTCCAGAGCTCCACAAAATGTAAGGTTAGAGAAATAGAACCACACTGTTCAACAGGAGACACATTGCACATTATATATCAGCAAGGCATGAAATGTTAATTCATCACTAGGCACTTAAGAGACAACTGTTTCTGTGCAGTGCTGAGGGGAATCATCAAATATTCCCATTTCAGACAACTACATCTGAAATCCACAGTCACATCCATGGAGGTTCAGTAAGTAGCATTGTTTTAAGATGCTTAAAAAAATACATATTGAAACTTAAAATAAAATTGCCAAATCTCGAACAGTAGACTCATCTGCAAGTATGATTTAAAGGCAGAGGCTTTAGCTGGCCTGCCTCACTCCACACTCCCAACTATCCTGTTGGTGAATGTACAGTCTCTGGAAATTAAGACCTCAGAGCAAGATTGTTGTACCAAGGGGTATCAGGAACTGTTGTGCACTTAGCTTCACAGAAACATGACTATCCCCCACCAATTTGGATGCAGCACTGCAGCTCGATGGCTTCAAGATTCTCCACGATGACAGGACAGCTGAGTCTTTTAATTAAGTGGGTGGAGTATGCTTTATGATTAATTCATTGTGGTGGACACGTGACAGTTCTGCTCACTCAACCTGCAACATCTAATGGTCAAATGTCATCCATTTTATCCACCATCATCCTGGTGGCAGTGTATATTCCGCCTCAGGCCAACGTCAGGCAGGTACTGGAAGAATTGAGCAACGTAACCAGCAGGCACGAAACTGCACACCCTGCTGCCTTCCCTATCACTGCGGGAGATTTCAACCAGGCCAGCTTAAAGAACAACTACCACCAATGTATCACCTGTGGAACCAGAGGAGCCAATACACTTGACTACTGTCATAACAAGAACACTTATGCCATTCCATAACCATATTTTGAAAAGTCCAATCATTTAGTGCTGATGACACTAAATTGAGTGGGAAAATAAAGTGCAGAGGATATGG
Source organism: Hypanus sabinus (assembly GCF_030144855.1). Taxonomy (NCBI): domain Eukaryota; kingdom Metazoa; phylum Chordata; class Chondrichthyes; order Myliobatiformes; family Dasyatidae; genus Hypanus; species Hypanus sabinus. The sequence continues at coordinate 17,126,194 of NC_082734.1, forward strand.
AGAGTCTGCAGAGAGATTATAGGTAGGTTAAGTGAGGAGCAAGGGTCTGGCAGATGGAGAGCACTGTTGGTAAATGTGAGGTCATTCATTTTGGAAGGAAAAATGGAAGATCAGATTATTATTTAAATGGTAAAAGATTGCAGCATGCTGCTATGCAGAAGGACTTGGGAGTGCTTGTCCATGAATTACAAAAGGTTGGTTTGCAGGTGCAGCAGGCTATCAAGGCAAATGGAACGTTGGCCTTCATTGCTAGAGGGATTGAATTAAGAGCAGGAAGGTTATGTTGCAACTATACAGGGTACTGGTGAGGCCGTATCTGGAGTACTGTATGCAGTCTGGTCTCCTTATTTGAGGAAGGATATACTGGCAGTGGAGGTTCACCAGGATGATTTCAGAGATGAGGGGGCTAGGCAATGAGGAGGAATTGAATTGCGTCGGACTGTACTCAGTGGAATTCAGAAGAATGAGAGGATATCTTATAGAAACATATAAAATGATTAAAGGGATAGAGAAGATAGAGGCAGGAAAGTTGTTTCCACTGGTAGGTGAGACTAGAATTAGGGGACATAGCCTCAAGATTCAGGGGAGTAACTTTAGAATGGAAATGAAGAAGAACTGCTTTTCCCAGAGAGTGGTGAATCTGTGGAATTCTCTGCCCAATGAAGCAGTGGAGGCTACCTCAGTAAATGTATTTAAGACAAAGTTGGATAGACGTTTGCATAGTAGGCAATTAAGGGTTATGGGGAAAAGGCAGGTAGGTGGAGGTAAGACTATGGTCAAATCAGCCATGATCTTATTGAATGGTGGAGCAGGCTCGACTGGCCGGATGGCCGACTCCTGCCCCTATTTCTTATCTTCTTATCTGGCTGTACTTTATACTTAGTGTATAGACAGAGGCTAAAGATGCAGTATCAGTGGTGAGGACCAAGAAGGTACGGTCAAGGGAGGTGGAGGAGTGCTTACAGGACTGCTTTGAGTTGGGCTATTTAATTTTTAAAATATATACTTATTGTAATTTATAGTTCTTAATTATGTATTGCAATGTACTGCTGCTGCAAAATGACATATTTTACAACATGTGCCAGTGATAGAAGGTATTGAAACTTTTACCTCCAAGAATATAAGGAGGAGGAGGACTATAACCTAAACTGTCAGACAGGCTCAAATGCTGCACATGCAGACTCATCTGGTAGAACTGACATAATCCTTCAGATTTTACCCCATTAAAACAGATATTAAACAGATAGAGAAAGTTTATTAATGTATTTACACTATTAAGACATGTTCACATTCTTAAAGCAGCACTGAATTACATTCAGCCATCTCTATCCAGCTCTTATAATAATGAGGTTCTCATCCCACTCACCCCCATCCTCTATGTGAATACAACCTGATTCTAACACAAGCCAAGGAACGAGTCCTATGCAAATGACATCCAGCATGGATAGGTGGTGTTAATCAGGGCTAGCAGTCAAACTGTCTTCTCATCAAGAACCCTGGGCTATCGTTTCTGTAGCATGCTGCGGTCATGCTTCTTTATGATGTCAATCAAACTGTCCCCGGTCACCAGGTCTTGCTGCGCTCGCTGCTTGTTCTTCTGCTGCTCTCTACGCTGCTGCTCAATCAGGTACGGAGAGTTGAGGAGCTGTGGGGGCAGCAACGTACCTGTTGGCTTCACCCTCTTCACCAACTCCAGGAAGTGCCTGCTGCTGTTGTTATTCACAAAGGTAATGGCCGTTCCTCTGTGGCCCAAACGGCCTGCTCTCCCCACCTGCAATAACAAGTATGTACAACTTGTATTAGAGCTCAAGCACATACCGAAACTATGTTGCAGCACTTCCAATATCCCTGTGGCTGTGTCCTTCAAATATCTTTCCCCTCATAGTCTAACATGAAATAATTAACATACAGAACTCTCAAGGCAGCAAGACAAGTTGATGAGGCTATTTAAATACATGAGATTAGGGTAAAGGAGGAGATAGTTTTGGGTCTCTTATAGAGAATTAAGGTGGATAAGTCCCCAGTGGCTGATGGAATATACCCCACGTTACTGAGAAAGGCAAGAGACGAGATTACTGGGGTTTAGATCAATATCTTCATGTCCTCTCTAGCCACAGGCAAGGTCCCAGAGGACTGGCAAGTAGCTAATTTTGTTGTATTATTCAAGAAAGGAACCAGGGATAATCCTGTAACTATAGACCAGTGAGTCTAATGTCAGTGGTAGAGAAGTAACTGGAGAGAATTCTTAGGGATAAGATTTATGAGCATTTGGAAAACCATGGCCTAAGTAGGAAGAACCATCACAGCTTTGTGTAAGGCAAGTTGTGTCTTACTAACTTGATTGAGATTTTTGGGAACATGACACTGGTGATTGATGAAGGTAGAGCTCTAGATGTTGTCTACATGGATATTAGAAAGGCATTTGACAAGGTCACCCATGGGAGGCTCATCCAGAAGATTAAGATGCTTGGGATTCAGGGTGCATTGACCATTTGGATTCAGAGCTAGCTTACCCATTGAGGGTAGTGGTTGAAGGGACTCGTTTGAGCTAGAATGCGCTGCCTGGTGTGGTGGGAGAGGCGGATACATTTGGAATTCTTAATTTGGATAGGCACACGAATGTGAGGGAAATGGAAGGGTTATGGACACTGTGTAGGCAGAAAGGAACAGTTTAGATGGCCATTTGATAATTGGTTCTGCACAACATTGTGGGCTGAAGGAACTGTTCTTGTGCTGTACTGTTTTATATTTGTATGAGATTTTTATTTTTATAAATAGAGCCATAGTAATGCTGATTCTTCAAGACTAAACACACTAAAAGACTGAAATATTCTATCCAGCTCTGAGCACCACCAGAGGTAGGTCTTAGAGGGAATGGAAGAAAGTGCGGCAGCTCTCCTTTGTAGTTAGGATCTGCACATATACAGGCTATGTACAGAGATAGAGAAGAAAGTGGAAGAGATAATTAAAAGTTTTCATGTCACTGAACTTCGATGTAACGGGTAACAAAAATCAAGAAGGAAATACTGCATGGAAATACTATAGATCAATTAGCCCTCTGTGTATGTGCTTAACTCTTTTACCTAACAAAATTGGGGAAAAAAAATGGATCCCATTGAAAATATTGTATCAATTGAACCCATTGTTTTGTTGTTCCTTTTTACACCTTGTGGTGCATTGGGCAGCAACATTTCCATTTCTATAGCATTTTGTCTGGTTATTACGAGGCCCAGTTGCTAGCTGAACGCTCACCCCAGCACAGACGGAAAGCACGCAAGGAGCTGGCCGGATTCGAACCCGGAACCACTCGCCTCAAAGTCTGGTGCAGATACCACTGCACCACTGGCTGGCTAATTGAACCCATGAAAGGGGAAAATCAGACCCATCAATCCATCCAGGTCAGCATACAAGTTGGTTAGGCTAAATAGTCTCCTGCCAATTTGTGACTGTTGTAGATTTCAGAGTTTGGAACAAGAGAGCACAGTAAAAGGAAGTGAGGAATTCACACAGTGAAACAGCATTACCTGGTGTACATATTCATCCATGGTGCGTGGCATATCGAAGTTCACAACCAGTCTGACGTTGACAAGATCTAGCCCTCTCCCAAGAACTCCTGTGCTGACTACAACTTCATAGTCTCCTTGAAGCAGACCCTGGAAAAGATACACATCAGCAAGTCCTGGGGAAATGATGTTGAGCAGTAACTCACCTTTGTAATCACTTAAATGCACCCCCTCCGTCCCAAATTCCTCCCCCTGCAGAACATCATATTCACCCGCCAGTGAGAATGGTAAAATTTGCTAAAGTGCCAAAAAAAGCCCAGAGTAAAGCAGAAAAGGAAGGAAGCAGCAAATCTGTAGCAGCTCAACTTCCGGGCAGCAAAAAGAAAGTCTAATTAATTTAAATTTTTTCCCTGAAATATTTAGTACAATCCCCAGTTGGAGTTTATGTCGCTGGAGACAGAGTTTACGTTGCACTAAAATCCCAAAATTAAATATGGTAAATGCAAGCATTAGCAAGCTAGCCTAGAAATAGCACCGATGGAAACTGTTAGTCTACTGTGAAAACCCAGCTGTTTATTAATGATTTTCCAGGAACAAATGAAACATTATAACATAAGAATAAGGTGTTAATATTTAACCACAGTAGGTGGAATCTGATGGAAAGCCTTCTGCCATGGCAAACATGTATCCCACTAATTCATAATGTCTTCTACTAAATCTTCTACTGTTTCAGTTTATGATACATAATGGATAATCTTCCAGTTGCAGTATGGGTTCAGACTGCCAGCACTCCAGCTATGGCTCAGAGGATTATTCTTTCCAAATGAGGGGTTCAAATTTCACTTCAGAAGCTTGAGTACAGAAATATGATGGACAACTGCACTACTGCAGTGATGAGAAGCTGGCGTAGAAATCAATTTACCTTTTTTTTGCTCTCAGATAAAATGGGTGGACACAAAATATCAAATGCCACTATTTAAGAGGGGGGTAAAAACAAGCTTCTTGGCTGATCAACATAACTGAAACAGTGTGGGCATCTACATGTATCTAGCTTCATTTGATTCTACTATGCTTTTGGATGTCTTAATCTTGAGGTTAAGGATGACTTCGTTTCACTATAAAGGTTGTGCAATTCTGAGATGGATAATGAGGTCAATAAGGAACTACTAGTGGGGTGGGTGAAACTTGTTGGAGAATTTCAATTGGAGATTAGAGAGGTTATACATTCCTTTCAAATGTATATCCTCTCTAACATTCCTTCCTGAAGATATCTGCGATTTCCTATCATGGAGATTCAAGATTCTTGATGCTTTACTGGATATCCTTTGACTAGATATGGCCAGGGATTTCTACTGGTCAATAAGGAAGCTACATTTTCTCAGTGAGTCTTTACGAACACTCAAACCATTTTATATCTTCTGGAAATCTCTAATTATGAGGAATTCTGTATAGCACACTTACTTCAGAATAAGGTGTCAGCACAGGACAACCTGGCTGTCTACCAGAGCTGGTTGTGTGTGACTGGAGCCTGGAGTCAAACATGGACTTACAGAATTCAGGGGAGACATCCAGAGGTTATGCAGATTTCTAAATTGGATCTAAATTTCTAACATGGATCACCTAGGCCTGATGAGTTCCTCCAGCATTTTGTGAGTGTTGCTTTGGATTTCCTGCATTGCAGATTTTCTCAGGTAGGGATCAGTGTTGCCTGGTAGATCACAAGATTAGTAGTGGATACAGTCTTTGTCTTCAAATGCTTTTTCTTTTTTTTTCAGCTGAACACCGAGCTGGAGCAGTAGAAGTAATGGTTAATTATATCTTCAATGCCTGTCTTCACTGAGAAGTTGTTCTCAAGTTATGGGAAAAAATCCATTTCTCCCCAGTTTTGCAATGTGAATCTTGCAGGGGTGGAAGGTAATATCATGCATTGGAAGCAGCTTGGTGCTTGACCTTTGCCTCAGTTTAAGGTCTATACTTTTTATGCTAGAGTACAAAAATACAACTGCAGATGCTGTGGATCAAAGGATACGTACACAACGCTGGAAGAACTCAGCAGGTCAGGTAGCATCCGTGAGAAAAGAGTAGCCAATGTTTCGGGCTGAAGTACAATATGCTAGAGTAAAGCAAAATGTTAAGAAAATTTTCCACTATCTCTCCTTGTTGAACTCTTGAAAGCTTCAGAAAGGCTAGTAGTTGGTGCTGTTCCCTACTGTTTTCTTCAGTTTGTTGCTTAGTGAGGGTCACATCCATTGCAGTCACTGCAGTCATTGAATCTGTGCTATGACCCTGGAGTGAATTGTTTGGCCACTGGAAGGGGGAGCCTTGTGTCATCTTTCCTTAAGTGGAGTACAATCGAACATCACTTTTCTTGAAAGTCACAATGGAAGTGGCTTTGAGAACCTTGGCAGGCCCCCCTCTTCCTTGACCAAGTCATGAATTTTTGCCAGTACTTCCCTGTGCTTTAGAACTTCAACATGGATCTCATTCTACGGGGCTTGATAGTTCACAGTTAGTGTTCCACTTTTTCAGATGTCTGTTAGACTGGGGCAGCACCAGATGTAGTGGATAATTTTAGTGGTTTCAAAGACAGAATTGTACTTTTGGAGATCTCCTCAAGTGCTCCTTTTCATATCCAGGGTCTATCCTGACAAACTCTTTTCCATTCTTGACTCCCAATGGAGTGGATCATTTCCCTAGATGGTCATCAGTTAGTTGCTGGATCTCCCCATGTCATTCCACTGACCATCTGGCCTTTAGCTCACATTTTTGTTGGCGATATCAGTCAAGTCACAATATACAGGTGGATTTAAATTTATTTCCTTTTCTTCCAATATCTCATTTGTATTGGGCAGTGTTGCTGCTTCATAGCTCTGATGACTCGGGTTCAATCTTGATCTCTGGAGCAGTCAGCAGGTGGGTTGTATGTCTGCCGAGTCTATGCATGTTTCTGCTGGTATCCCACATCTCACTGATGTGCTAAAAGATAAAATGTCTGTTGGATACCCTTTGGTATAAGTGATTATACCCAGTGGTTATTTGAGTGAGATGAAGGAAAGGGGATAGCACTGATGGGATTGCTCTGTTGGATGCTGACATGTATCCGAGGAGCGAAATAGTCTTCTGTGCAAGGGAGGAAGGCAGGCTGTTCTTTGAGACATTTTCCTAAATAACAAATCCTAGGAGTCTTTTAGACCTCATCAGAAACGCATGTCAATAGTGATCGGAAAAATGAACCCAGGATAAGTTTCTCTTTTCCAAATGTACAGAGGGGCACAAATTCCCATGGGGAGAATACAAACTCTGTCCTTGTTCTGATTGGCTGAACTGATTCCAAGCAAAGGTGGACGCTGGACAATGAGATTTAGTAAAACACTGCACTAATCATGCACTGGAAGTCAGTCTTCATTTACCTGTAGGATCTGGTTCCGATCGCACTGGGCCTTGTCGGAGTGAATGGCCACTGACTTCAGGCCAGTGATCGTCTCCACGGCATCGGACAGCAGATCAGCTCCCAATTTGCAGTCCACAAATACCAGCACAGGTGGGTGAAACAGTTTGCCATCCTGTACAAGTGCAATAAACAGAAAACTCATTAAAATTTCTACCTTACAAATGATCTGTATGTTACCACAACGGGCAGATATTCATATTTCCTTATAGAAGGTTGCTGTTTGGTCCATTGGCCCTACGCTTGCAGAGCAATTCCACCAATTCCTTACCTCATTTATTTCCCTTAACCATTCCCCTCCCACAGATATCATCAACCCCCCCCCCCCCCATTCTCTTATCACCCACATCCACACCAAGGATAATTTACGGTAGTCAATTAAACTGCAGACCAATAAATCTTTAGCATGTGGGAGGAAACTGGAGCATACAGGGCTGGGGTGTCGGGGAGGAGAACCTACATAGTCACAGGATGAACATGCGAACTCCACACCAACAGCTTCAGAGGGCAGAATACAACTGGCTTTGCTGGAGTTGAGAAGCTACAGCTGTCTGCTGTGCCATTGCACCCAGGATACCACACAGCAGCCGGGCAAGCCTGGACAAACACATCCCCACTCTCTCCTTTCTTCACAACAGGGAATCCTGTGATGACAAAGTATAACCATAGATTGTCCCTGCCAGCTGAGACCGGCTAATTCCTCACAAATCGAAGACCAAACTTGGCTCAGTTCCTGAATTTCTCACCACATTTTATATGTAAATGGAACACAGCTGTTCCCCAATAGTTCCTTACCACATATAGGGCTGGAATGGAGACTTTCTATTTTTAATTCACACAAAACAATTCCAAGTCTACTTACATTCAGAATCTCAAATAGCTTTTTCTTCTTAGATGGCTCCTCCACCCACAGGATGATCTGACGGACATTAGAACAAGGCTGGTTCATTTCTCCAACTGTAATCCTGATGGGATCCTGCAGGAAATGGCTGGCCAGCTGCTGGATGCCTGCTGGGATGGTGGCAGAGACAAGAATTGTTTGATGCTCCTCGGGCGTTTGCTCCAAGATATCCAACACCTGTTGCTGGAAACCCATCTTCAACATCGTATCCACCTCAACAAAAGATCATGCACTTATGTTTTATTGCCAGCAACTGTGCAGCATGTATGTTAATTGTTCTTTTCAGGACTGGCAAGATCAGCCTTTAGTTTCCCAAAAGCTATAGTGGGCTGCCTTCTATAACAACCATGATCCATCAGTGGATCCATCCTCATAGTACTACAGGAGACTTAAACCTAGTGATACTGACAATATATTTCCAAATAATATATTTCAAAATAATGACAATATATTTCCAAATTGGGGTGCATGTGACGAACAGGTGATACTCCCTTACAGCGACCACTTTTGGGGATCTAAGTGGCTAACTTACTTAATGCCCATTATGCTGTTGGCATTTAGGGCAGCAATGAAAGACTTCCATTTCTGTCTGGCCACACCGTTGATCACAGAGAAAGAAAGATTCTTCATTGCTGTTTCAATAACAACTTTTTTCTGACCAATTAGGGTTGTTAGTCCTGAGCTGCACCCCTGAATGTGGAGACTCTTAGTCTGGCTCTACCCTGATTGGCCTGGGTGACCCTACCATGAGCCAAAGCATAAAGCCCCGTCTCCAGCCAACAGAGTTCTCCGAGTCTTTGAGGCACATCAGCCTCCAAACCACAACAAGGCTGTAGTCCTCTTGGATGATAAGCCACTTCAGAATCCATAAAACCAAAGTGAGAACAAGTCATCCTTGATCATAAAGGACAGCCCAAGAAGAAGAAATGCATGAAATCCAACACAAAGCATCTTTAACATGGGCTATGGGGTCTTTCACTGGCAGGATTAGTTGTTAACTGGAACAATGCTATAATTGGAGACTACACTGGATATATGGAGAGGGCTAGATAAAGGTTAGGGAAAAGGGAAGGCAAGTGTGATTTGTATTATCTCCACATGGAAAATAAACTCAGGTATGCATTGGTTGGTTGAGAAGCCTGCTTTCATGTTGTTACTTCTGCACATTGTTCCCACAATGGTCTCCTACAAATCAATTCCTATCAATGCATAGGTACTAGAATACCATGTATAGTTCTGGTCACCCTGCTACAGCAAGGATGCCATTAAATTGGAAAGGGTACAGAAAAGATATGAGAATGTTACCTGGAGTGGATGGTTTGAGTAATAAAGAGAGACTAGATTGGCTAGGACTTTTCCCTGAAGCATAGGAGGCTGAGTGGTGATCTTACAGAGGTTTTAAAATCATGAGGGTATTGATAAGATAAATGTTATTTTCCCCCACGGTAAAAACTAGTGGGCACAGGTTTAAAGTGAGAGGGCAAAGATTTAAAGAGCATCTGAGGGGCAAGATTTCCCCTCACACAGAGGCTGATGGGTATATGGAACAAGTTGCCAGATGCCAGTGGTAGAGGTAGGTACAATTACAAAATTTAAAGGATTTTTGGGCAGGTACAAAGATTGGCAAGACAGGGATATGGGCCAACATGGGCAAATAGATTCAACTCAGTTAGAAAAGTTGGTTAGTATGGATAAGGGTTATGGACAAGCTGAAGAGCCTGCTTTCTGTGCTGTTCCGTAATCGCTGCTTGAGCAGTTGAATTAGGGAGTAAAACACCTTCAGCACCATCTCATCAAACAATTACAGGACATGTCCAGCAGAGTCAAAGTATTCCAATAACACAGTAAAACATTATGATGAGAGGTGCCAAGAGGCTGTTTAGTCTGGCTAGAGTATCTACAGCTGAAGGGGGAAGTCTCAGAATAAGTGGCTTGCCAATTTGGCCTGAAACCAGGGTGAATCTCTTTACTCCAGTTTAAGGATCTTCTGCTCCAGAGGGCAGTGAATCCTCATTCACCAAGTATATTTAAGGCTGAGATTGAAAGACATCTGGTGCTGAGGGGAATCAAAGGTGATTTGTACTGGGCAAGAAAGTGATTCAGATGTCTAGTACAACCTTAAACAACAACAGAGGAAGACTGGATGGACTATATTGCTTCCCTCAGCATATATTCTCAGGAAAACTATCCCAAGCCCAGTACAATAGTAGGTAGCAATTCAAGATTATCAGCTTGTGGCTTCTCATGGGGTCAATACTGCTTAGAGTGGATTAAGAGCAGTCCAACTCATTTCAGCTTGAAAGAGTGGGGTAAGAGGTAATCAGCTAAGCTGGTTTGATCCTGCCTCAAGAGTACTGAATTCCAAAATGTCTCTAAAAGGAGAACACTTTTATATGGAGAGACTAGATAGGCTAGGTCTTCTCCCTGAAGTGTGGCAACCTGAGAAAACTTACCTCATCAACCACCACAATCTGCAGTCCACAAAGGCTGATGGCTTCTTGCTTCAGTATTTCCAGCAGTCGGCCAGGGGTGGCAATAATAACCTGCAGAACAGATCTACCAATCAAAATTTAACATCCTGCAGAGAGGGCTGTTAGAGGAGAGGCACTCCTAGAATGGGTGGAATGGATTGAGATGGGCCGAAGGGCAGTCTGAGGGGAAAAGATGGAAAAGGAGTAAACAGCTTGAAGGGAAGGAACCATTATGAACATCAGACCATTGCAAAGTACACATTATGGATTGTCAGAGTGAATGAAGGGAAGAGGAGGTGGTTCTGACTAAAGTTAGCAATATGACCAAAAAGGGAAGGAATGATAGTCCCTTAGGGAGGGGATGGGATAGGACAAGGTGCAGAAGGCAGGCAGAAAAGCCTCCACGAGTGAGAAGAGATCGACAAACTGCCCATGGAGAACATGAAGAAGAGGCTGGTGGAAATCAGCCACAGATATCGGTTTGGAGGGGGAAGTCCTGTGTTGCCCTGATTCTCCACAATAATTTTGAAATAGCAGAGAAAAAAAATTATACAGTATTCAATGATGTGATGCCTACTATGTTTTAGACTGGAAAACACCAAAGGAAATGTCCTATATTAAACAATCTAGTGTTAGTTACTGCCTTTCTTTGTCCTGCTTTCAAATGCCCTTGCAAGAGCCCACATATAGCTAGCTGGCCCAGCTCAGCATTACAACAGACTGTTACTGAGAAAAACCTTCCCCCAACTACTAAAACGGAGACAGCAGATGAGTAGCAGTAACACAAAGCTGGAAGATTAATTCATGGGTGGAGCACAACCTACAAAGTGGAGACCTAAATACCGGTCATGAGTGGTTGGGTTAACATTAACTCAGCTTTGTAATTGGAGGATAAAGTCTTACTCCAAAATTGGAGCATAAAATCCTGACCAATTTCTCTCAACTGCCTTGGTTGATGTGCCTAATAAAGTGGCCACTAAGTGTACATCTACCCATTAATACAAATATCTAACCAGCAAATCACGTGGCTGCAACTCAATGCTCAAAAACATGGTTAAGAGGTTCAGTTGTTGTTCAGGCCAAACATAAGAATGGGGAAGAAATGTGACCCAAGTGATCTTGGTGATTTTGACCATGGATAACCATGTGTTACCACAGTTGTGTCCAGAAGAACTTTTCTGAATGCACAACACATTGAACCTTGAAGTGGATGGGCTACATCATCTGAAGACTACATACATTTACTCAGTGGCCAGTTTATTAGGTACAGAAGGCTGTTAGCTGTAAAGGGTTTGCAATGTGTTGAGATTGTGAAGCTGCCGTTTGCTATACCCAGGATCTACAATATGGAAGTGTTTTGAACAGGAAGTCTGACCACATGGCAGACACCTTGCATATTAAACCATTATATTCACAAATCTTCATCTGACAGCTGAAGTGTACAGAATTAATCTGCATTTAGGATGCCATTGTGGTATGGTAGTCTAATAATCAAGTTCATATTAGTATCATGATTAGGGAAACTAATCTGGAATACATTAATGTTGTGGCTACGTTAAACCGTAACACACTGGAGCAGAATTAGGCTATTCAGCCATCAGCCCTACAAAGCTACTCCATTTGCTCATGGCTGATTTATTTTCCTCTCAAACACATTCTCCTGTATTCTCCCTGTAACCTTTGATGTCCTTATTAATCAATAATTCATTACTCTCCGGTTTAAATATATACCCATTGACAAGGTCTCCAGAGCAGCCTGTGGCAATGAATTTCACAGATTCACCACACTTTCTGTAAAGAAATTCTGTGTATTCTGTTGTAAAAGAACTTCCTTCTAGTATGAAGCTGTGCTCGCTGGTTTTATTCCCTTAATCTGTCCAAGACTTCCTGCAGACTCAATGCTTCCTCTGCACTGCTTGGCCCTCCACCAATTTTTGTATTGTCTGCATAAAGCTGTAAGTTCTGTCATTCCTATCATTAGCACACAACATGAAAAGTAGCGGACCCAACATCGACCCCTGTGGTATGCTACTAGTCTCTGGGAGGCAGCAGCCCACCAGGAAAGTTCCTGGACTAATCATCTTAGTGAGTGTGTTTGAATACTTTATAGAATCACAGACTATCAGAGCATAAGAGGTCATTCTGTCCAATGTACCAATGACGGATGATGGATCTTTGAAAGAATAATCTGATTAGCCCCACTTTCTTATTACAATTTACCTTTTATGTACCCTTTCACTCCTCTTTTGAATGGTTCACTCCTGATATAACAACTTACAAAGTAGAAAATAATAACATCTTTCATCTGGAATTTATGATGAACCCCATCACCCAGGGCATGCCCTTTTCTCATTGCTACCATCAGGGAGGAGGTACAGAAGCCTGAAGGCACACACTCAATGATTCAAGAATAGCTTCTTCCCATCTGCCATCAGATTTCAAAATGGACATTCAACCCATTAACATTACCTTACTCATTTACTATAATTCACAGTTTTTATTTATGTATTGAAATGTACTGTTGCCACATAACAACAAATTTCATGACATGTGCTGGTCATATTAAACCCAATCCTCATCACTCTGTCACTAGAAACAGTTTCCTCCCATTTACCATTTTTTTTCTGTTTAGTCACCTACATTAAGCCTTTCAACCTTCTCCACCAATTCTTTCATAGAACTTGAATGCGCGTAGTGTCAGAAATAAGACAGATGAGCTTGAAGCTCAGATGAAAATGGGGAACTACGATATTGTTGGGATAACGGAGACAAGGCTGCAAGGGGATCAGATCTGGGAATTGAGTGTACCAGGGTATACGTGCTATTGTAGAGACAGAAATATGGGAAGAGGGGGTGGGGTGGCCCTGTTGGTGAGGAATGAGATTCAGTCCTTAGCAAGAGGTGACTTGGGAACAGGGGAAGTAGAGTCTGTGTGGATTGAGCTGAGGAACAGTAAGGGTAAAAAAGACCCTAATGGGTGTTGTGTATAGGCCCCCAAACAGTAGCGTGGATATTGGGTACAAGTTGATTAGGGAGTTAACATTGGCATGTGCTAAAGGTAATGCAGTCGTTATGGGAGATTTCAACATGCAGGTGAACTGGGAGAATCAGGTAGGTGCTGGACCCCAGGATAGGGAGTTTGTGAAGTGTCTAAGGGATGTATTTTTGGAACAGCTTGTGCTTGAGCCAACCAGGAATGAGGCTATTTTGGACTTGGTGATGTGTAATGAACAGGAATTGATAAGTGATCTTGAAGTAAAGGAGCCATTAGGAAGTAGTGATCATAACATGATAAGTTTTTATCTACAATTTGAGAGGGATAAGGGCAGATCAGAGGTGTCAGTGTTGCAATTAAATAAAGGAGACTATGGAGCCATGAGGGAAGAGCTGGCCAAAGTTAAATGGGCGGATGCCCTGGCAGGAAAGACAGTGGATCAGCAGTGGCAGATATTCTTGGGGATAATACAAAAGATGCAAAAGCAGTTCATTCCAATGAGAAGGAAGGATTCAAAGAGGGGGAAGGGGCTACAGTGGTTGACAAAGGAAGTCAGAGATTGTATAGCATTAAAGAAAAAGAAGTATGACAGGGCTAAGATGAGTGGGAATACAGATGATTGGGAAAGTTTTAAGGAACAGCAGATCTTAACTAAAAAAGCAATACGGACAGAAAAAATCAGGTATGAGCTCAGTCTAGCCAGGAGTATAAAAGAGGATAGCAAAAGCTTTTTTAGCTATGTGAAGAGAAAGAAGATAGTTAAGAACAATGTTGGCCCCTTGAAGAATGAATTGGGAGAAATTGTTATGGGAAACAGGGAAATGGCAACAGAATTTAATGCGTACTTTAGATCTGTCTTCACCAGGGAGGACACAAGCAATCTCCCAGATGTATGGATGGGCCAGGGTCATAAGATATCAGAGGAATTGAGACAGATTGACATTAGGAAAGAAACTGTGATGAGTAGACTGGTAGGACTGAAGGCTAATAAGTCCCCGGGTCCAGATGGTCTGCATCCGAGGGTTCTAAAAGAAGTGGCTCAGGAAATTGCGGATGCATTGGTAATCATTTTCCAATGTTTCTTAGATTCAGGATCAGTTCCTGAAGATTGAAGAGCGGCTAATGTTATCCCACTTTTCAAGAAGGGAGGGAAGGAGAAAACGGAGAACTATCGCCCTGTTAGCCTAACGTCAGTCGTGGGGAAGATGCTTGAGTCCATTATCAAGGACGAAACAGTGGCACATCTTGATGGCAGTAATAGGATTAGGCCGAGCCAGCATGGATTTACCAAGGGCAAATCATGCTTGACTAATCTGTTGGGAGTTTTTTTGAGGGTGTAACAAGGATGTTAGACGAGGGTAAGCCAGTGGATGTTGTGTACCTAGATTTTCAGAAGGCATTCGATAAGGTGCCACATAGGAGATTGGTGAGTAAAATCAGAGCTCATGGCATTGGGGGCAGGGTTTCAACATGGATAGAAAACTGGTTGGCAGATAGAAAGCAAAGGGTAGCAGTGAATGGGTGTTTCTCGGACTGGCTGGAGGTGACTAGTGGGGTACCACAGGGCTCTGTATTGGGACCACAGCTCTGTACGATTTATGTCAACGATTTAGATGAGGGCATTGAAAACTTTATCAGCAAGTTTGCTGACGATACTAAACTGGGTGGCAGTGTGACATGCGAAGAGGACATTAGGAGAATACGGGGAGACTTGGATAGGCTGGGTGAGTGAGCAGATACTTGGCAGATGTCATTCAATGTGAATAAATGTGAAGTTATCCACTTTGGAAGCAGGAACAAGAGGGCAGAGTATTGTCTGAATGGTGTAGAGTTAGGTAAGGGAGAAATGCAAAGAGACCTAGGAGTCCTAGTTCACCAGTCAATGAAGGTGAATGAGCAAGGTCAACAGGCGGTGAAGAGGGCAAATGGAATGTTGGCCTTTGTTACAAGGGGAATTGAGTACAAGAGCAAGGATGTCCTTTTGCATTTGTACAGGGCCCTGGTGAGACCACACCTGGAATATTGCGTACAGTTTTGGTCTCCAGGTTTAAGGAAGGACGTTCTGGCAATTGAGGAAGTGCAGCGTAGATTCACTAGGTTGATTCCTGGGATGGCAGGGCTGTCTTACGCAGAGAGATTGGAGAGATTGGGCTTGTACATGCTGGAATTGAGGAGATTGAGAGGGGATCTGATTGAAAGGTTTAAGATAATTAAAGGATTTGATAGGATTGAGGCGGGAAATATGTTCCAGATGTTGGGAGAGTCCAGTACCAGAGGGCGTGGATTGAGAATAAGAGGTCAGTTATTTAAAACAGAGTTGAGGAAGAGCTTCTTCTCCCAGAGAGTTGTGGAGGTGTGGAATGCACTGCCTCGGAAGATGGTGGAGGCCAATTCTCTGGATGCTTTCAAGAAGGAGCTAGATAGATATCTGATGGATGGGGGAATCAAGGGATATGGGGACAAGGCAGGGACTGGGTATTGATAGTGAATGATCAGCCATGATCTCAGAATGGCGGTGCAGACTCGAGGGGCCGAATGGTCTACTTCTGCACCTATTGTCTATTGTCTATTCATTCCATTATCAGTCTAGAAAATTTCTTCTGCACCCTCCTCTAGATTGCCAGCCTGCTGAAAGTGCTGTGGCAGAATACTTCACCTGTGGTCATATTAGTAACATATAAAGGTTTAGCTTAATTTCCTTCGGGGCAGTACAGTAGTGCAGCGATTCGTGCAACATTTTACAGTACACCGTGTAAGCTCGGGGTTCAATTCCTACCATTGTACTGTCTGTAAGGAAGTTATACATTCTCCCCATGACCTCATGGATTTCCTCCATATGCTCCAGTTCCTCCCACATTCCAAAGACAGAGGTTAGGGTTAGTAAGTTGTGGGCATGCTATGTCGGTGCTGGAAGCATGGAGCTACTTGCAAGCTGCCCCAGCATATCCCTGACACAAGCAATGCATTCCACTGTGTTTCAATGTACGTGACAAATAAAACTAATCCTTATCTTCTTCTGTAATTACTCTGGTTGTAACACCAAGTTTCTTCTGCAAACTTCTAACCTGACCCAGTTTAAAAATAGTCAGTAAATTACAAAAACAGGCTGCCCCATATTAATATCCACGAACCTCTCAGATCAACATTAAATCTCAACTGGTTCCCTCCAGAAACATGCTGTATTTTGCACGTTGGGTAGGATCTGGCTCCATACCCACATCAATGTAGTGGTTCTCTACTACATTTTAGATGGGCCATAAACTTACTGAAGCATAGCACTCTGCTACCAGCAATTTGGAAAGAAATCACAGCAACACTATGTCAAAGAAACCAAGGGCAATAATCCTATTAGTGAAAACACACCCCAAAAATTAATTCCCTTTGAGGACCAGGTTAAGAAACATTTTCGGCACTGTCACAGGACACCACCTTTTACAACCTTTCCCCTTACTTCCTGAGATGACATATTCTCTCACTTCATTATGCACTTGATCTTTGGTAGGAATGCTCCAACCAGAACAATTTATGTCAATGTACAACATGGCTCTGAGTGGTAAACAGCAAAATTAATGGGCAGTGGGAGAGACAGGGTTATCAGTCCCAAGCATCCCCAAAGGCATTTCCTCCATCATTCCACTCTGCCGTTCCAAACATAGCCCCAAAATAAGTGGCTTTCAATATGAATGGTTCCACAGACACAGAGATAATGTCTGGGCATCCAGAAAAGGGCTCCTAAGCCTTGGTACTCCCAGATGAAGTGCTGATGATCAGGGTGAGGTCTGGCTGCATGAGAGAGGTGGTACAGGGTGACTGAAGATCGGCAGAGTACCAGAGCCAAGTCCTTCCATCCCCTCAGGCAGCTCTTCTGATTTACTGTATTCCTGACTTTAATCACTCCACACTGGGTTCCACCTTCAGCTGTCTGAACACCTGAATCCTCTCCTGTGGCCTCTCTGGCTTCCTCTCCTCCTCATGGTTGCAACTTGAAACCTTCCAATTTGACTAAACTTTGCACTAATTGTCCATAAAGTACTTGTGTCAACCCTTTTTCCAAAAAGAACATTTTAAGGCTGTCTGTCTCTCCTTCCATGATGCTGCCTGACCTGCAAAACATTTTCAGCATTTCCTGTTGTTGTTACAGATTACAGGCACCTGCAGCTTTTTGCTTGGAATTGTACCAGGGATGGTTTTGCTACAACAAAGGTGTGACATAGATGCATGGATTGGTGGTGGAGGATGCTGGCAGTGGAATCACTGGTTGGTGGCATTGGGAATTCTGGGACCTTTCAGCAATCTCCTTAACTCAAAAGATAACCCCTTCAATTTTTGTACAGGTTAGAAGGGAAATCCTTCAGTGAGAATCATTGTCTGAACCTGGGCATGGTTTCAGTTGTGGAAATCCTGTGTGATATTGTGTGCCTGCAACGGGCCATCAATAGTGACATTAAAGCAAGTTTCTCAAAGCCTGATGTTTAGTTCCAATGCTGTGGCTTAGATGTCACTGGTGAATAAGCCAGACCATAACTGACCCTTACACAGATGATAGAACCAGTGGCAGTTCTCAGCAAAAGATACAGTTTACAGGGGAAAAAGACGAAGATAACACCAGCCTATATCCCTGATCTGACAAGTACAATTGGAAACTGTATGTGTGTGAAATCTGTGAGGATTGGCCTAAAGAGGTTAAATAACACTTTGTAATCATTATTCACGTTCTTCCAAGATGGTTGGCTATGAGAGCATGATGGTGTTTCATAATATCAGGTGACAGAAAACAAAGGTTTAAACTGAAAGGGATTCAATAAGGATTAAAAAAATCTCTGAAGGCGAATATCAAAGGGCAAGGTGCAGGACGGCACACATTGCTCCAGATCTTACCTTAATGTTTTGTTGAAGTCGATGGAGCTGAGGTGGGAGGGGCATCCCCCCCACCAGCAGTGCTGTCCTCATGTTGGGGAGACCCATCATCAGCTCCTTGGCCTGTCTCTCAATCTGAATGGCAAGCTCACGTGTTGGAGTCAATATCAACCCCACAGGTTGCCGGAGAGAACATTTCTTCTGAAATGAAGGAAAATAATTCTCATTTACGAACGAGGAACAGAAGTAGACTACTCAGTCCTCCAGTCTGGTCTGCTATTTCACCCCCCCCCCCTTTCCATATCAGATCCCTGCCTTTCTGTCATTGCATCACCCTCCAGCAGCTGTCCTGAAGCAGGGTCTTGGCCCAAAATGCCAACTGCTTTTTCATTTCCATGGATGCTGCCTGACCTGCTGAGTTCCTCCAGCATTTTGTGTACGTTGCTTTGGATGTTTAGCATCTGCAGAATTTCTTGCATTAACAATTCCCCCTACGTTCCCTTGAATGCATTGGAAGTTCCTTTCCTTATCTGTTTCCATTATCACCCATTAGCCTCTCTCTTCCAAATCCACTTCTCCCTCTCTTCAACTAGGCTCCATCTGTCTGTCATCATTCACCCCTCCAGAGTCAACCAATAATCTTACAGCCCCTGTCTTATACCCTCCTCCTCTTTGTACTGGCTACATCAGTTATGGGGCCTTGACTCTCCGATCTACCGGCTATTCCCAGGGACACATACTGAGATAGCCATCAAGGGCTGCTGGAAGATCAACTTGATGAAAGACACTCTTCGGGCTGCCCAAAACTTAGTGTTCAGTACAGCAGGATGTACATAAGGGAATGCTGCCGACTGCCACATTTCAGACTGGAGGAGTACGTGGTGAGGGACACACTGAGTTTGCTACAACCAACGCAAGGGCTCTGTGAAGAAGGACCGCAATTCAGACACCTTACGCCTTACGCTACCGCACACAGAGGAGTTGAGTCTGGTGGTGAATCCCCTCGAACTCTGAAAGTGTGTATCACTGATGGTGGTAAATGTTGGTAGCTCAGGATGGGGCATTTGATGTTGCAGTGTTTGCCAAGCTTGGCAATTAGCTTGCAGACGTTTCATCACCAGTCAAGGTGACGTCCTCTGGGAGCGTTCGTGTTATTATAGTCCCCCGTTCGCTTGCCCAAGGGTGCCCTGCAGGCTAGCAAAGGGAAGGATCGCCCTATACCTTCTTTGTTAGAAATGCATCTCCACCCAACAAGACAATTATGGAATTCAAATTCATTTAAGAACATTTGTTTTGACATAAGCAATATAACCAGAAATAAAACTACTGGATTGATTCAAAAACCAATGTGATTCACTAGTTTCAAGAAATCTGCTCAATGTTTGGCCAAAAATCAAACAGACAATACCTTCTGGACCTAGTACTACACTCAGACCTTCAAAAAAATAAACCGAACAGATCACTCAGCATCAATCAAAGCACAGATGATCTTGCTAGTTCTCTTCATAAGCATTTGGGGAGAATATGAAAATCATGATGTCTGTCTCAGAGATTAGAGCATAGAACAGGGGTTCCCAACCTTTTTAATGCCATTAACCGAGGGGTCCGTGCACGGTAGTGTAGCTACACTGCCTAACATTCCCATGTAAGCTGGCTCCATTCGCCATGTTTGGCCCAATTCCCTCTAAACCTTTCCTATCTATGAACCTTTTTAGTTAATCATTCCCTCTGTCAGTTGCTTCCACATACCAACTGCCCTCCGAGTGGAAAAACCTGTCCTTCAGGTTTCTGCTAAATCTCTTCCCTCTCAGATTAAATCTATATGCTTTTTTGTTCTTGATTCCCCAACCAATTGCCACTTGTTGCTGGCCCCAAATGCCACCCAGCCAACTCTGGGCACCTTCTGACTCTGCCTCAGTCACACAGACTCTGTCCATCTCCTTCTGGCCCCACTGTAACCCAAATGCCAAACAATCCTACCCATCTCTTATTGGCCACACCTTTCAGCCAAACCCCACTGGTCACTGCCATGCTTTATCATGTTATGGCCTCCCATCAATGGCCATAGGCCCTGTCCATCACCTTCTGCCCTCGCCCCAATTCAACCTAGCCCCACCTTAATTATCTCAGCTTATACCCCACTGGACACACTGCCCTGTCCACCATTCTCTGGACCTCATCTGATTCCCTTTCCATCTTCTGGCCTTGCTGCCTACCTCCCTCAGTGCTGCCATGATGACTGGGAGTAGGAAGGCCGCCGTCTTCCCTGAGCCGGTGTCAGCCGCCGCTAGCACGTCCTTCCCCACCAGGCCCTGTGGCAGCATCTGCATCTGCACCGGGGTGGGGCTGTGGTAGCCCAGCCGATGCAGGTTGGCACTCAGGGTGTCAGGGAAGCCGCAGTGCTCGAACTCCACGATGGGCCTGAGGGTGGGGCCCTGCACAGTGATACCCAGCTGCTGCTGCAGGGTCTCCACCTGCCCATCTGACAGGCTGGAGATAAAGGGGTGCTCCCGGTACTGGCCATCCGGGACCGCTTCCTCCTGGCTGGACTCCCCTGCGCCTTGAGGGCGGCCCGCTCCCGTGATCTGCTGCAGGTGCTTGGCCTTGCACTCCAGGCTGCACACGTCAGTGTCCGTCTCGTCGCAGATGTACTCCCCGTAGCGGCCGCACATAGAGCAAACCGGCTCCCCCGGCTCCGGCCAGCGCTGGCTTTGGCTGAGGGCTTTCACCGGCTCCTCGTCGCCACTTTCCCCGGCTCCCAGCGGCCCTCCTCCCCCTTCAGCCGCACAGCTCTGGGCCTGCTGGCTCTCGTCGGGTTCGGAGTTGCCAGCCAGGGTCCTGCTTCGCTTGGTCGCGTGCTCATTGCTTTCCTCAGCCCTCTTCACCTTCAGAGACCTGGGTACAAACATTGTCCGGTAACTGCTCAGCACATTCCACTTCCTGGAACAGGGGCAGGGGGCATCTGCGGAGAGACAAGCATCAATTGCTAATCAACAACAAATCCTGTTATCTTCCTATCACTATCCTCATGTGGTCATTTTAAAAACTTTATTATTCCAGCTAAGATGTTAACTTGGAACAAGAGAAAGATATTGAAATAGATCTGCACATGTAATACCAACTAAAACAGTGAATTTAACACAGAGACTGAAATTGCCTGGAAGGGGACACACTTCCTCTGGTTCAGGAGCACCTGGCTTCGTCCCACTCAGGAAGCTTCAGCACAGCAGAATGGGCGTCCAGGGCACCACTGTTAAACCAAAGCTCTGATATTTGATTGGATGCCAATACTACTTGTTTGCATTTTCCTGCCAGTGGCACTTACAAATGCTGTTAGTGTGGCTACATTAGCTGCTACAGATCTACACCTCGGGTGGTGGGGTGGAGATGCGTCTCAACCAAAGGAGGTGCAAGGAGTGCCCTCCCTCCGCTGGCCTGCAGGTCACCCTTGGGCAAAGCGTGGCACCTGCTTAGCTTCCCTATCAGGATCACGCAAAGCCATGAGATCAGGTCATACAAGGAGCTGGTGCATATCACAAGTCCTGGTTACACGGCCACGACACCAGGCAGATAATCTCTGAAGAGTATTGAATATTGAAGAGTATTCACCTGTCTAGTGAGGACACTGCCCAGAAGAAGGCAATGGCAAACCACTTCTGTAGAAAAATGGACCAAGAACAATCATGGTTGTGGAAAGCCCCAAATGCCTACATCATACAACATGGCATATAATGATGATGATGATATCTATACCAATAGGATGAAGAGCAGTAAAGTGCTATTGATATGTCCCAAGGACCTGAAAGTGCAAGTCCCAACAGTCAATTTTACCTTAACCAGAGATTCCAGTTGACAATATCCATCTTTGGCACTAGCCTCCCCACCACTGAGAACATCTTGAAAAAGCAGTGCCTCAGGAAGGTGGCATACTTCATTAAAGATCCTCACCACCCAGGACATACCCTTTTCTCATTACTACCATTGAGCAGTTGGCAGAGGAGCCCGAAGACCCACTCTCAATGATTAGAAACAGCCCTCCTGCCAACAGATTTCTGAACGCTTCACGAACATGACCTTGTTAATCGTCTTTCACACTGTTTACTTTGCAGTTTACAGTAACTTTTCATGTCTTACACTGTACTGCTGCTGCAAAGCAACATATAATGCTCTACAAAACACTGGCGAGACTTGGGGTATGGTGCAATGCACACAAAATGCTTTGCTAGTGGATCAGCTGATCAGGCAGCACCTACAAACAGCTGAACCTTCATCAGAACTGGAAGGTACTGGGGAAAGAAGCCAGAAAAAAAAGGTGGGGGGAAGGGGAAGGAGTGCAACCTGACAGGTGATAGGTGAGACCAGGTGAGGGGCAAGATTGGATGAAGCAAGGAGGTGGGATGTGATAGGTGGAAGAGGTAAAGAGCTGAAGAAGGAATCTGATATGATAAGCCAGTGGACCATGGGAGAATGGGAAGGAGGAAGAGCACCATATGGAGGTGATAGACGGGAAGGGGAAGAGAAGGGATAAGAGGGGGGAGCCAGAATTGGAGTATTGCCTTCAGGTCTAGTCATCTCATCATAGATAGTATGTGGAAGATTAAGAGAGGGCGCAGTGGAGATTTGCCAGTTCGCTGACTGGATTAGAGAGCATGTCTTATTAGGACAGCTTGCTTAAGCTAGGGTTTTCCTCTTTGGAGCGAAGGAGGATGAGAGACAACTGGATAGAGGTGTACAAGACAAGTATCATAGATACTGTGCACTGCCAGTGCCTTTCCCCCAGGCCGCAATGGCTAATACGAGAGGTCATACCGTACTTTTAAACAGGAGATAGTTAGGAGGCTTGTCAGGGGCGAGTGTTTTTATACGCGGAGAGCGGTAATTGCCGGGGAGGTGGTAGAAGCAGATACATTAACATTTAGATTCAGATAGGCACATGGATGAAAGAAAAGCGGAGGGCTCAGTGGGAGGGAAGAGTTAGATGATCTTGGAGTAGGTTAAAAAGTCAGCACAACATCGTGGGCCGAAGGGCCTATGTATACGCCAGTGATAATGAACCTGATTTTAATTCCGTTTTTTGAAACGCTTCCACATCCCACGAACAAAAAAAAAATACAGACACGCAGAAGTGACACTGCAGGCGTCCAAAGTCATGTTCACTGTAATGGGTCACAGAACAAGAAGCATTAAAACAGTTTCAATCGCAGATTAGAGATACCACGAAGAAACACAGGAGGGAGGCGTTTATGTTACCGTGATTATCCTGCCCACTCCGCCTCGTTACCAAGCTATAACCACCCATCCGCTTCACCCTGCCCGCAGTTACTACGCAGATACTAACCGAATCGATTCCAATCATTCAGCTATCCTCCAGAACTTTCTTCAGCTGAGGGAGCCGTGCACGAACCACCGAGACCTCACAATCTACCCCTTACTGTGCCCGACGCTGCATCAAAGTACCGAGACCTTGTGTTGGTCCGGAACCGCTTCAAGCGCACACATTTCCACTGGAAACTGTGCAACACCAGAGAAAATCCGGCTGGAACTCCAACAGTCGTTTTCAAAAAAATACAATTTTCGTTAACGAATTGAAATTATGATTTATCTAATTATTTTAAACTGAATTCCTCTGCTCACGTGCTCTCAATGGATGCTGGAAAATAAACAGTTTAGAAGAAGATGGAAATAGGAGCTCCTGGGACGTCAGTCCTCGGCGCCTGCGCAAGGAGTGAGTGTATGATGGCGGCTGCTCTGTCCAGGGCGCTGAAGCTCCCAGGTAAGTGGCTGGGTCCGGAGAATGGAGCCTTCCACCAATGACGCGTCCATTTAGCCCCTCCACTGTCCTTCGTGGGCCCCGCCCCATCCTCCGATCCCTGTTTGTCCTGCTCCCCACATCCACAAACCTCACCCCCCACGATTTCTCTGTCTTCACACCACACTCCTTTCCTCCCTCCCTCCTACTTCCCAACTACCCTTCTCAGACTCTCTCTCTCAAAATCTCTACTCTCTTCTTCTCCCTCACCTCTGTCTCATTCCCAATCCAGATTACCTGCCACCACGTACCCCTCCCTCCCACTCATGCCCTTCTTCCTTACCCCAACCTCCCCTCTACTCCTCCCTCTTACCATTTCACAATGTCCCTCTCTCTGTTGCGCCCTTTCTCTCTCTTTCTTACCCCTCCTGTCCTCATCCTCAATCCCCTCCCTCTTCCACCTCCCTTACCCTCTACGCCTCTCCTGCCTCCTGCCTTACTCCCCTACTTTCTCATCCCTGTCTCTTTGTGACTAAAGATTGGGCTGAGATTTTGCAAAGAGTGGAAGTCATGTTAATGTGTGACGACTACGTACCTGAGACTAAAGTGTCACTTTCTTCAATCTAATGTTTTCCAGGTAAAAAGTCCCATGATCTAGGAGAGTACGACCCTCTGCGGCAGGCTGACAGTGATGACAGTGCAGACGAAGGTGATGTCAACTATCAGAAAAATGGCAGCCTGCAGACTGAGGCGACCATTGAGGCTGTGCTCAACAGAGACGCAGACACTGTGGTTGAGATGCACTCGTTAAAGGTAAAACAATGCCGGTCAGATCCGCCCAGCTCAGCAGAGGTGCATGCGACTGAAGTGACAGACGAGTTCACTACGAAAACCAGGGCTTCAATTCTTCCTTGCCTGCGGACATCTGCCTTCCTCCTCACTCTTATTTTGACCATGGTCCTGGTCTTAGTCTGTGCTTTCTTTATCCCGTGTCCGAAGAGGCATGCCTTGAAGACTTCGTGGAACAAAAGCCTCGGACAGGCAGCTGGTAAGCGATACTGAGAAGCTGGAGTGTAGTGGCAGCTCTGTTTATGTACGACACCCCTCATGACCTTCACATATTGTGTTGCAGAATGTGGGAGTAAGAGCTGGCAATCCCTTCAGGGTCATGTGACTAACCTCTGAAGTGCTAGGGTGAGGAGGTGCGTATGCTGGGTAGAAACCACACAGGCTCCAAAGGACAGGGAATCTGCCACCCTTTGGCACATTGCAGGTTTGGTGGGTATGATGTCTGGCAGGAAAGCCATTGGAAGACAGATAAAAGCACCAAACATTTCAATGATTAGTTCAGCACGCTTTGATCACTTTCCAGCGATAGGGTAAGCCTATGTGTTGGTGGAGATGTTATGAGAGTGCAACCCATGCCCTCTTTTTGTCACACCAGCTGTTAAGATAGAAGGAGCAAGTGATAGTATGTTTTGCTGCTTGTTGACCCTGCCTGTGGCTCAGTGTCCAGCATCTCCCAATGAGAAAGCAGCAAGGGCCTTTTACAAGTGAAATGCTCTGCATGATATACTTTTTAGTACTGTACACCATCTGCAAGGAAAACACTTCCCTCTTATGTAAGGTAGGCAGTGGTAGGCAGAAGCCTCAAGAGTGAGGGGTGAAATATTGCTGGGAACAAACAGGAATGCTAGAGTTAACGTTGCAATTGTGTCAGCCAGGATCTGATCTTGTTGAATGATGGAGTGAGCTCAAGGTCTCAGTGCCCTACTTCTTTTCCTAATTTGTACTTTGCAGAACGAAATGTGTCATTGCAAGTTACACGGCAATAGCTGGGATAATTACCAAGATTGTGCAACTTTGTTAGTGCAGCTTCAGCAACAGTGTACCCTCAGGGTGGAGACGCAACATTTTCTATTCCGTCAGTCCATGGGCTCCTCTTGAGCCAAGATGAGGCCACCCTCAGGATGGAGGAGCAGTACCTTGTATTCTGTCGGGGTAGCCTCCAACCTGATGGTACAAATATAGATTTTCTAGTAAAACAAAATCCCCTCCCTTCCTCTAGTCCCCACTCTGACCTTTTACCTCTTCTCATCTGCCTATCACTTTCCCTGTGTCCCATTCTCTTTCTCTTTCTCCTATGGTCCACTCTCCTCTCCCATCAGATTCTCCTCCAGCCCTCAACCTTTCCCACACCCCTGACTCCATCTATAACCTTCCAGCTAGCCTCCTTCACCTTCCCACCACCTTTCAATTCAGTCATCTACCCCTTTCCCTGTCAGTCCTGAGGAAGGGTCTCGGCCTGAAACGTTGACTTCATTTCCATAGATGCTGCCTGACCTCCTGAGTTTCTCCTGCATTTTGTGTGTGTATCTGCAGACTTTCTGGTGTTTATAATATCTGGCGTGTACATAGTGCCTTTAAGATGGTTAAATATCCTCTGATCCTTCACAGGAGATTTTTTTTTCGTAGCTAAAAAAGATAACCAAAGTCACTTATAGAACATTTAGAGGTCGGCTTCAGAGAATATCTCAAAGGAGGATGGAAAATGGAGATGGTGAAAGATTTAGAGAGTGAAATCAATTCTAGAGGTTAAAATCTAGTTTCGTCTCAACTTGTTTACTCCAAGGAGAAACCCTTCGGCTTCATTAGTCTAACCTTGGAGCTAATATCTGCAAGAAGATGAATCCCTCGATAGTACACAGTGACAAGTTTGTACTTTGATACTTTGAACTTTGAGCTGAAATTCTCATCGCTAGAACAGTTCTATTACTTTCTCTGGGACCTTCATGTTCTTTCAAAGTTAGTTGACCAGAACTGGATATAATACTCCATTTGTGGGCTAACTATGATTTGTACAACTTGAATCGTTGATTTTGCACTCTATATTTTCCCACCTGTTATTAAATTGCTTAGGAATAGCAAGTGATCTATCTTTCTAACTAAATGTGAAAGACCCTGAATTTCTCCAGGAGGATGCATATGGTTCTCCTATGCATTAACCAATGTCTTGGATAATCATGAAAATGTGTAAGATACGAGGCAACTAATATCCGTCTCAGTTACCAGCATGTAATAATGGATAAGTATAATTGGTCAGTGGAGGTTTGTTCATTGCAGTTTTCTGGCCAGCAATGAAGCAGGCAGAGGACTAATCAAAGAAAGTATTTCTTTTATAGGATGTAATTAGAATTTCTACACTACTTGTTGTCACTGACTGCTGTACAAACATTAAAGATTTGAGAAGGTTGGGAATGGGGAAGGGTGGAACAAAGGGAATGTCTTTGATACGGTGAATAAGAAAATTAAACTGCTGAACGAACTCAGTGGGTCAGGCAGCATCTGATAAGGTTTCAGGTAATCTGCTCCTCTTCTGACCTTCTTCTCCGATCTACCGGTTATTCTTACACCCCTAATCAGCCCGTTTCTTTCCACTCCTATCTGCCCATCACCTGACACACTGCGCCCACTGAATTCTCTTCTCCTCTCTGTCCCATTAGCCCAGCCCACCTCCCGTGTTTGGTTCCACGCTCACCCTCCCTTTCCTCTCAGATTCCATTATCTGTAGCTCTTTGTTGGCTCCTAGCCTTTATCACATTTTCTACTTTGCCCTTCCTCCCCTGGATTCACCTATCACATGTCAGATCTTGCACCATCTCTTGCCCTCACCTCTTTATGCTGGCTGTCTTCCCCTCTGTCTTCCAGTCCAGATGAAGGGTCCCGACCTTCACATTGACTGGTTCTCCAGCCAATTGTGCTTTGGTTCCTGATCTCATCATCGATGGTCCCTTGTGCAGAGGTGGTGGAATGAGATACAGTCGCAATGTTTAAGAGTCGTTTAGACAGGCGCTTAAATCGCGAGGACGTGGTCTGAATGTGGCAGTGGATCTGTGTAGATGGGCAAAAAAAGGCCATCGTGGACAGGATATGCTGCTGCCTCACAGTTTCAGTCCTGACCTCCGGTGCTGTCTATGTGGAGTTTGCATGTTCTCCCTGTAGTCCTGTCTCTTTCCACTGGCTGGTCCTCCCATTCCACAAAGTTGGGAGGTTTCTAGGGTAATTTGGCACTATAAATTGAAGGTGAATGGGAGAGTCTGGGGTGGGGTTGCTGGTGAGAGGGGCCCGATGAGAATGTGGAGAGAGTAAAGTAGGATCGATGTACGATTAGTGAAACTATGCAGTGTCGGGTGGCTCAGACGTGGTGGGTGAAGAGCCTGTTTCTGTGCTGTGTCTCTGACTGCATTTTGTAAGGTCCCTGGTAAAGGCAGCTCCTTACCCACTGAAGGAATGAGGAGCTCAGCAAGTCAGACAGCATCTGTGGAAATGATTAAAGAGTCGACTTCTCGGGCCAAGACCCTTCATCAGAACTGGAGAGGAAAGGGAGGAAAATCCAGAATAAGAAGTGGAGAGGGGGGATGGAGGCAGGTAATGGGTGAAACAAGTGACGGGGAGGGTGGTATTCTGAGAAGCTGGGAGGGGATGGGTGGAAAGGCTGAAGAAGGAAGCTGACAGAAGAGGAGAATGAGCCGTAAGGGAGGGAGAGGGGAGCGATGGGCAGGTGAGCAGAGAAAGTGTGAGAGGGGAACCAGAATGGGGAATGGAAAAAGAGAGAAGGGGGAGGGGAGAGGACGGACCAGAAGTTAGTGAAAGTGATGTTCATGCCGTTAGGTTGGAAGTTGCATGGACGGAACGTGGTGTTACTCCTCCAACTTGAAATTGGCTTCATTGTACTAGAGGAGGTCATGGAACGACATGTTAGAATGGGAAGTAGAATTAAGATGGGTTGCCACCAGGAAATCCCACCTTTAGTGGTGGATGGAGCGAAAGCTCTCTTTACAACCCTCTGATGCATAGATTTACAACCCTCAGGAATTATAGATCTGTATTCCTGATCCCTTTGTACCACGGACACCTCAGTACCCTACAATTCATTGTAAGTTCCACCTAGTTTGTTCTGCCAAAGTGCAACACCTCATATTTGTCTGCGTTAAATTCCATCTCCTGTTTTTCAGCTTTTTTTCTGCTGCCCCAAATACTGCTGCGAGTTTCAACAGTCATTCTTGCTGTTCACTACAACGCCAATTGTGGTGTCATCTGCAAAAATGCTGTTCCAGGTTACCACATTCTCATCTAAATCTTTAATATAGATGCTGAACAACAGCAGACAGCACACCACTAGTTACAGGCCTCCAGTCAGGGAGACAACCATCTACTATCACTCTCTGTATTCTCCCACTAAACCAATGCTGAATCCAATTTACTACTTCATCTTGGCCAAACCTTCTGGACCAGCCTCCCATGTGGGACTTGGTCAAAGTCCATCGCCTTCCTTTCTTCAACCTTATTGGTTATCTGCCCAGCAAAACAAAAACCTCTATAAAATTGTGATGTTGAAAGGGTGAACTTTTGGTCTCCCCTCTCACTGTGGAAGGAGCATGTCAAAGTGCTGGGTTATGGATTGCATTTTCTGATGGTCCTAGGCCATGGTCTCTTTGTGGGCTTTGCTTGCTTGGTGGGTGGTGGGAGGAAGGGAGTGTTGCTTTGGGGGTTTTGAAGTTTTTCTGTCATTCATTCTTTGGGGTTTTCTTTTGTGGAAGTCTGTGAAGAGTAAGAATTTCAGGTTGTGTACTGTATACATTCCCTGATATTGACTGGAACCCTTGAACCATTGAATAAACCCACCTCAGGGATTTCAAGAGGAGATGGTTACAGTAATGGGAGATGAAGTGAAAGTCGCTGTTATGTAAGAACAAATAATTTTTAAGAATAGTTAGAAATGCCCAATAAGCCTTACCTTCTCAAACAAGCTGTCCTCATGCCCTGGATGTTTCAGCTTACCCGCTTGTTTGTGTCTCTCCAGAAGCTTATGATTACTATCCTCCCTGTTAACTTAGTCTTTTGTTTTCCTTCCACAGGTTTCCCACCAGCGATCACCCTTTGGGATGTCAACAATGACCAAGTTTCTGACGTTATTATTTCGTTCAGCTCCACTGGGAAAGTCCGAGACCAAAGAGGCGCCCTCAGGTCACAAGGTAATATAAGGCAGGATTTGGCCAATTCAGTTAACATCACTGTCCCATTTTGACGGGCTTTGTAACCATTTCAGAGTGGTACCTACAAAACCCATCTCTGATTACTGTTGCAGAGTTTTTGAAACCCACTGCTGCAGAATCACACCCTTAAAAGCCCTGGTTTCAAACTCTTGAAATCTACGGTGATATTCCTTGAGGTTCTCCCTGCCTTTCAGTCCTGCCCCTGCATGAGTTATCTCCCAGTCAGTCGTTCACACTCATCATTATCAATCTCTATGGTGTCCTGCACTCAGTGATCTTGCCTCTGAGCTATCTCCCAGGCACTGTGACTCTGCTCCCACCCACACTCGCTCTCCAGACTGGACCGTGACCTTGTCTGTTCTCCCCTTCCCTCCTAATTCTTCCACTCTTGTGCGCAGATGAGGCATGTAACTAAACGCGGGCGTGTAATAGTGAGTTAACTTTGGTGAATGTTTCTTAGCGCTGACAACCTGCTGACGCGTTTGCTAGGAATCAAATGTACTGAACTGGAATCCAGTAAGAAGAACAGCAAGGCTGTTTTTATCAGTGGTGTAGACAAGGCATAGAAGGACACAGTCCTAATGGGGCAAGTGGAATTACTGTGGATGGGCAAAAAGGTCTGTGTGGATAAGTTGGCTTCGAAGGGCCCATTTCTGTGCTGTATGACTTTGAGGAGGTTACATGTGTCTATATTCTGAGTTCTCAGTAACTGGCAGTTCCGCAAACTGAATCTGTTTGTGAGAAACAAGGGAAAATCTGCAGACCAGCAGGACTTCGGGTTTCGGCCCAAAACGTCGACTGCTTATGAGTAAACATAGACTATTATTCGTAGGGGATTTAATGGAGGTGTTAATGGGCATATGTAAGGGATTAGGTTACAGGGAATTCAGTAGTGGAATGGGATTAACTGAATAGCTCTGAGAGTCAATGAGCCAAATGATCTCCCATATTATAGGAAATAAGATGAATGTACAGTACTGTGAAACAGCCTTAAGCACATGTGCCTAAGGTGCCCAAGACTTTTGCACAGAACTGTAGTAATTTTCTGCATTGCACTGTACTGGTGCTGCAAAAAAAAGCAAATTTCATGACATGTGAGTGCTGATAAATCTGATTCTGATAGTGGGAAGGGGGCAGGGAGAGGGGAATCATGGTTGGGGAAAGGAGAAGGGGTAGGGGAGGGAGCAGGAAGCACCAGAGAGACATTCTGTAATGATCAATAAGCCAAATGTTTGGAATCAAATGGCCTTGCCTGGTGTCTCAGGGCTGGGTGTGTCTGCATCTGCATCACCCCCCACTACCGACTCTCCTCCGTGGCACTTCACATTGACAAGTACAGTCCTGTGCAGAAGTCTCAGGCGGCCTAGCTGTGTATAGGTGCCTACGGACTTTGTACAGTATTGTGAGCGTCACAGGTCAGGATAGTTCCCCATTTCCAGCCTCCACGGTCACGAGCAGTCTGCCATTTGATATTGTTGAGTCTGCACCCGAGGAAGGGTGTGGAGCAACAGCACCCTGACGGAGAACGCCAACTGCAAGCTGACAGACCTGTGACCTTGGAGAGGTTACAAGGCCAAGGAGAGGTTACCTCGGTACACTGGGCATCTCGTCTTCACCATCAAGGGGGTTCTGGACAGTGCCAAGTGCATTAGTCTGCATTAGTAGCAAAGTGAATAACCCGGTAGTTGTCAGGAAGTGTGAGCGTGACTTCTTTTTTGTTTCCTCAGCCAGCTTGAAGCTCCAAGTGTCGGTGGCGGTGTTGTCAGGGGCGGACGGCAGTGTTCTGTGGACGACCCCAGCCTCTGAGCGGCTGAAGTTCATCCACTGTGGCGTCGGCTACACTGATGGAAAGGGCACCATCTGCATCCTGGTTGGAGTCAATCATATGCTGAAGGCTGTTAACAGCAGCTCAGGTGTGCAGGCCTCCCCCCCCCCCACCCCCCAAAAACACCCCACCCTCGCCTAAGAGAGCCTGGAAACCTGCCCTCAAAACTTTGTGGTATCTGGGTGTCTCCTCCAGAACGTTCTGCTGCAGGACTCTTATAGAACTGAGCCACTGTAACAAAGCCAAGTTGTTTCAGAACGTACCCACCAGGCCCGCTTGTTACAGAACATTCCCACTGTAACCGGCCCTGTTGCTATGGAACATTGCCACTGTAACTGGCTTGGGATGCTTGGGCTGTTAACCGTGCCCCATTGCCGCGGGTCGTTCCGGCTGTTATAGTGAAACCTCTGTTGCAATGTCTCTGTACAAACGATTGCCTAATTTTCACTGTGTTACAGGAAATAGCTTCTGGGAAATGAAAAGTGTGTACCCTTCCCATCGGAGTCCAGCTGCCCCGCCTGTGCAGCTCCCGGACATTGACGGCGACGGCTTTGGAGACATACTGCTCGGGAGCAGGCCGGCTACATTGGTATGGGACCACTCTCACCTTCAACCAGAGTAACTTCAGAACTCCTTTAAATAAGCCGCTGCTAAACTGGTACATTCTCTTCCCATCTGTACTGTAGTTTTGCTCAGAAAGTAAATCTACGTGGGAGTGCCCATTTGCTGTTCAGTCCGGTGAGGCATTTGACCGGGAGAAGATCCTTCATGGAAATTCACGGCACTGTTCTCGGTTTCATGGCCTCGGGATACGGGGGCACTAGGTTATCAGCTGATGGCTCTTTAATGGGGGATTGCATTAAGCTGCAGTGAATTTGAACTGTACAACAGAAGCAGAGAATTGTCCTGCTGACTGAGCCACCGTTAATGTTGTTGAAAGGACAGAGATTAGTAACACAGTCAGCTACTTCCCTGTCTGGTATGTTGATACTGCAATTCCCATTAACAGTGACGTCGCTTCAGTGCTGAGGATCATTCTGAGGGCTGAGATGGTATGGTGTAAATATAGACTCCTGGCTCAGGGCTGCCCTTTGCAGTAACCCCAAGGTCATTCTCAAACTGAGACCAGTCTGGTCATAGAACAGAAAACAGTACAGCACAGGGACAGGCCATTCGGCCCACAGTGTTGTGCTGAACCAGCTACAAGGCAAATCTGAAACACCCAGTCACTAATCCCTCCTACCTACACCAGGTCCATCTTCATCCATGATCAGTTAACACTTCTCAGTATATTGTTAACTGTGAGAATGGGGCTCTTTGTACTCTCCAGCCATTTCAGATGTGTATGAGTAAGTGCCCTTTACCCCAGGTGCCCAGATCTTGCCAGCAACTCTTGCCTAAGAGCCACATCCCATCAGCGCTCTATTCACACCGCCAGACTAAAGAACTACCCTGTGATAAGACTGTTAGACATAGGAGCACAATTCCGCGATTTGGCCCATCAAGTCTGCTCCACCATTCCACCATGTCGTATTTATCATCCCTCTCAACCCCATTCTCCTGCCTTCTCCCTGTAACTTGGGTCTTTCATTGATTCTATCATGGTTCCTGGATTTACTGAGTATGCCCACAAGGAAACGAATCAAGGTTGTAAACTTTGATGCCCTTACTAATCAAGAACCTATCAATCTCCGCTTTAAGTACACCCAATGACTTGGCCTCCACAGCCGTCCTTAGCAATGAATTCCACAAATTCACCACCCTCTGGCTAAAGAAATATCTCCTCATCTCTGTTCTGAAGGGATATCCTTGTATTTTGAGGGTCTCCCCACTGGTCCTAGATTTCTCCACTGTAGGAAACATCCTCTCCATGTCCATTCTGTCTATGCCTTTCAATATTTGTTGGCTTTCAATGAGATTTCCCCCCTCCATCTTTCTAAGCTCCAGCGAGTGGCCTCTCACTCCCACCCAGTGTTTTGATTGCACTGCTCTAAAGGGCTCACATACCTGTTTCTATCTAGCACTCTGCATCCTCTCACTCCCTCACTCTATCCATTGCACTGGCCTACAGGGCACCTTACACTGTCCCTGCTCAGTGGCTCTGCATGTACTCTGCTATCCTAACTGGGACAGATACCTGGACCTCTCCAGTGCCATATTTACTTCATCAGTCCCCAAGAAGTCACACTGATGGCATTTAGACATATAGAACTAAACTTGTATGTGTTTTTATTTGTCTGTTTACCTGTCCATCCATCATCTATCTATCCATTCAGCATGAAACAGGCCCTTCCAGCCCAACGAGCTTCATTGCCCAGCAACTCGCCTGTTGAACTCTAACTTAATGACCGGACAGTTTACAATGACCAGTTAACCTATTAGCCGGTACGTCTCTGGAGTGTAGGAGGAAACTGGAGCACCTGGAGGAAAGATGAGTTCCACAGACGGGACATACAAACTTCTTACAGTATTGAACTCCAAACTCTGACGCCGAGATGTAATAGCATGATGCTGCGCCCGGTGCCCTCTCCATCCATAACCCTGCACCAGGGCAACCTGCAAATGCACGGTGCCACCTGCACCCTATGCCAGTCTAAGGCATCCATATGCTGTGTCTGAGTCAGTGCTGACTGTGCTAGTCCAAAGATCCAACTATGGGTACTGTGCCAGTCTTGGAGATAGGGACTTGTGTAGTACCCCTGCCTATTGCTGATTTTAAAACTATCGTAAGATCCTTTTTGATATTGGGTAGACGTGGGTGGTGCTGGTAATGGCCAGCTGTACTCATCAAATAATTATGTACAACACCACTACGGGTACCATTTCCTCTGTGTGGTATAGAGGAGCAAGATCTGTGTGTTTATAAAGTAGGTCCATCCTCTTCATCAGCAGGACTCTACATTGCTCTGTGGTGCTGACTGAACTGTGATTTTGCTGAATTGATAACGCTATGGATCTTAATCTGTTGTTACTCAGTGTTTGTTGCCCCAGTAGAGAGGTGCCACAGGGATCTCCGGAGCTTCAGGAAATCATCATCCCTGGTGTATAGACTCAACATCGTGAGCAGTGTAGACATGTTTTTTTACAATGCCATATCAAAAAAGCAGTTTGTATTGAGTTGGAGTCACTAATCTGGCAGTCCGACCGTTTCATTGGAGAGTATTAATAAACCCGTTCGATTTTTAAGACAATCCAGCACTGTCTTCAGTCACATTTACTGTTTTTTTTAATTGAAAAATGTTTAACAGAAGTTGATACAATAGTTAAAAGGCATCTGGAGCCTAAGCGTTCTCCATCTATCTCTGAAATAAAAGCATAGTTTTCAAAAGTAAGGATGTTGTGTCAAGCCTTTGTAACTCACAGATGAGACCCTTGCTGGAGTATTATGACCATTTTAGGCATTACATTCTCATTATGATGTCAATGCCTTGAAGAAGGTGCAGAGGAGATTTAGCAGGACACCTGGGAGCTGAGACTGCCTCTGTTACGTGGAGAGTTAGAGCAGAGAAGGAAATAAAATTCATGTCTCTATTTGGCATTTGGGTTTGAAGCCAAACCCTCTGCATTTGTTAATCAAGTCCAGATAAACAATCAATAACCCCTTGATCCCAACAGGCAGCTTCTCAAGGCCACTCTGATGAGGGTGGCCTTGTGTAGAGGATCAGGAGGTGCTGGCAATGAGTTCACCCAAGTTAGATAGAGGAAGCAGAACCAAAGCTGAATGTTACTCTAATTAATTCTTTCTATTCCAGACCAATCGGATTCATGATGTGTCCTTTGTGTTTGTGTCTGGAGCAACTGGGGCCCTGATTGGTCAGCCGGTAACTTATAATGTCACTGGTGAAGGCAAGCTGATTGGCCCGAAAGCCTGTGTGTCTGGCGAAGGGGCGCTCTACGTTCTCTTTGGCTATGGTAAGCAAAAGGCACAAATTTGTCTTCCCAATCGCTCTAAATGTTTCATTGCCATTTCCTTGCACGATTTCTGCCTTTCCCATCCAAGGCCATGGCCACCTTAGTGCTCACATTGGTGGTGGGTTGTGACCATTTATCAGTCATATTTCTTTTCCAGTGACAGGTAGGTTTCAGTGTTTGTCAGCTGGCCCTGGTATAATCCTGCACCATTTGGGCCAGACCAAAGTTCACGTTTTTTTGTAGAAGTTCAGCCCTTTGTCTTCTTAGTCTCTGACTGGTTGGCTTGGGTATGGAGGTGGTTGTAGACTTCCAGGTAGTCCATTCCTCACTTGCCCCAGCAGGAGGCTTCTCAGCTGCCCTGATGCCCTGGCCAAGCACAGCGCCAACATTTTCAACTTGTACTTGCTACCCCACCTCACAGTGGCTGTGTACTATTGTACTGTTGTGGTAAAGGCTCTGCGTAGCTCCAGGCATTAGTGATTGAGGTGCCGATTGCCTTCTGCTCACTCTTAGCCACAGTCCTCCAGGTATCTGGCAGTGCCTTTCCAACAGAGCTACAGTACTGTACAAAAGTCTTAGGCAGGTATATTTGTGGCGACTCAGCTGATGGATTCAGCAGTATTGCCCCACTTATTGCCCCATGATGGATTCAGCAGCATTGCCCCATACAGAGGGCAACGTGTTTGCCCAGAGTGAAATCAAGTGGTTTGGATCAGCTTCCAACCATGGTTGATGAACCCCATCTGACTGAAGCAACTGTAAGGTGCTGGTAAACCCACCTTTGCCCTCCGCTCCTGTCAGTAGAAACGTTTCCGCTGGGCTCAGTAGCTAAGCCACACATGAAGGTCAGGAGCTGGACTTGGTTGACAGAGGCCATTTGAGAGGCACGCCATTGGGATATTTTATAGGTAGTGGAGTTTTCATTCCACTCCTTATTTTATTCTTGGCCTTCCTCCGCTTGGTTCTGGGCTCCGGATCCTGACTCTGAAGAGGATGCAGTGAGCTTGCTCCTGATCTTCTCCCAGGTGTGTCTTGGGTCTGAGGGTGACTTGTAATCAGTCCAGTTCTGTGTGTTCTGGATTGGTTTAATGACACCAATGTGGGGGGCTACCAACTGTACTACAGATCCTGAAAACAGGAAAGAATGTGGGAAAAATAAAAGCAGGAGCAGGTAGCCAATCAGTCCCTCGAGCTAACTCCCACCGTTCAACAAGATCATAGCAGATCAACACACACACACACACACACACACACACACACACACACACACACACACACACACACACACACACACACACACACACACACACACACACACACACACACACACACACACACACACACACACACACACACACACACACACACACACACACACACACACACACACACACACACACACACACACACACACACACACACACACACACACACACACACACAATGCTGGAGGAACTCAGCAGGCCAGGCAGCATCTATGGAAAAGAGTACAGTCGAAGTTTTGAGTTGAGACCTTTCATCACTCGCTGATGATTACACAATGTTCAGCACTATTTGTGACTCCTCGGATAAAGTCCAAAGAATATTTATCATCAAAGTGTGTATATTATATACAAACTTGAGTTTCGTCTCCTAACAGGCAGCCACTAAACAAAGAAACCCAAAAGAGCCCATTTTAAAAAAAGACTGTCAAACACCCAATATGCAAAAAAGAAAGCAAATCGGCAAACATGAAAAAGTAAGCAGATAATATTCAGAACCAAAGTTCATGAATTGAGTTTGCAGCCATGAAGTAGCTGGTGCAGGACCCTGTTAGTTACAGTCCGCAGCCTCAGTTTAACGCAAGAATGAGTAAGCTTCACTGAGCAGTGAGCAGAACACCAGCCTGTCCCTCGCCTCCGGCCTGAAACCCTGACCTTTTCAATTTGACCCGGTGCTTAAATTGGTCAAATATTGGCTCATTCCTTGCTTTTGGACTCAGGCCCTGCCTCAGCTCACCATGCCTTGGGTCTACCACTTCACGCCCGTCCCGGCAGTGGCCAAACTGGCTCATTTCTCGCTCTCAGTCCTGGGCCCCGCTGCCTCAATTTGGTCTGTACACGCCACACCACCACCATCCTGCACCTTCGAGACTTCAGTTCATACCTCAGAAATGCCAAGTTGTACAGGCAGTTCAAAAGCTCAGCTCTGGAAGAGAACTACAGGCTATTGATTGCAGTGATGGTTGTCCCGAAAAAGAGTGATTAATACAGTAGTTAGTAGATTTGTTTGCTGCCAGTAAGACGTCACTGTGCCCCACCAACGCCATCTTAAACTGGTCAATGAAGTGCCCTCCTGACAAACCTGATTAACCCTAACCTAATCACAGGACAATTTACTATGACCAGTTAACCTACCTGGTATGTCTTTGGACTGTGGGAGGAAACCAGAGGGCCAGGAGAAAATCCACACATTCCACGGGAAGGACGTACAGAGATTCCTTACGGAACAGCCACCGGAATTGAACTCCAAGACTCCCTGAGCTGTAACAGTGTCGTGCTAACTGCTACGCTTCTGCAGCACCCTTTTAATCTACCCTTTGTATGCCCTTGTTATTTTCCATATCTTTTCTGTTCCAAGGGAAAAAAGTCTAGGTTCTCCTCGCAACCTGGGGAGGCCTCATTTGGAGTATTATGAACAGCTTTAGGCCCCTTATCTAAGAAAGGATGTACTGACACTGGAGAGGGCTCAAAGGAGGTGCATGAATCTGGGATTGAAAGGCTTGTCATTTGATGGCTCAGGGGCTCTAATCACTGAAACTTGGAAGAACTGGGTGACCGCATTGAAACCTTTTGAATGTTGAAAGGCCTTGATAGAGCGGATGTGGAGAGGATGTTTCCTACGGTGGGAGAGCCTAAGGCTAGAGGGTTCTTCCTTTTAGAACGGAGATGAGGAGGAATTTCTTTAACTAGAGAGTGGTGAATGTGGGAATTCGTTGTCACGGGTGGCTATGGAGGTCAAATCATTGGGTATATTTAAGGTGGAGGGTGATAGATGTTTGTTTAGTCATGAAGGGATGCAAGGAGAAGGCAGAAGATTGGGGCTGAGGGAAAATGGATCGGCCATGATGGAATGCTGGAGCAGACTCGATGGGCCAAATGGCCTAATTCTCTTCCTATAACCTACGATCTAATGGTCTTATAACTGAAATATTCCATCCCAGACAACACCCTGGGGAATTTCTTCAGTTCTCTCTCTCCAGTAAAGATTGTGGAAGTCATTGAGCAAGATTGGCCTTTAGAAAAATTGAGGCATCATCGACCTCTGAGTGGGATTGACAGGATGCACGCTGAGCAGCCGGTCAGAATCTAGTCTTTGAATAAAGGTTTGGAAAATTGAGACTGAAAGGAGAAAGTTCTTGAGGTAAAAAGCTTAAAGAATGTTTGTAATTTGCCATCCATGAGGGCTGTCATTGCTGAATATAATCAGGATTGCAACTGATAGATTTTTGTGCACTGTGGAAATCAGGGGACCTAGTGATTGAGGCAATAAATCATCTATGAGTGCTGGAGCAGGCTTGGAGGTTTTGTAACTCTCATCTACTTCAACTTTTTTTGTTACTTTGCCTTTAAGTAAAAACAGTTGAAATTTGCATTCACGCTATGTGAATATTCAAAATTGGAAGAGTCCACACATGTGACTTGGGCTGACAGCGCACAGGGTAAAATGGGGACAATTGCTCCCCCTTCTGGAAAGCATAGGGTGGTACAATGAATATTGTTAAAATTGCTGAGCAGTGAGAGAGGTGTTCACACAGAACAGCTCTGAGAACAGGTGACCTGTCCTTGAACGCTTACTATCTCTGACCCACACGCTGTCCAAACTTCCAGCAATATTTTTCATGCCGTTCCAAGAACCAGGGGCTTCATTTCCAGGAACAGCTGAGGAAAGCTGGTCGTGGTCTCCTTGGGGCGAAACAGAGGTGAACAAGGCATTCCGAAACAGGAAGAGCACGGACACGGTAACTGCCCCCTTCAAGTGGTGGTGGGTGGGGGGGGGGTTCACCTGCTGTTAGTTTAATGAAAAGATCCTTATGCTCTCACTAACAGTCATTTCTCTGAAAGGGACCATCCAGGCCGTGTCCGTGAGGGACATTTACAGACAAGCAAATGGCCAGGGCATCTTGCCTCCGTCTCTGTGGAAAGAGGACTCCACTGTGGAATGGAAGCAAGAGGGAAACTTCTCTGGAGTTCTGCAGGTGTACAGGTGACTATTACTTGTGGCAGGTGGAATGGAAGAAAGGGGGCATTGTGTTCTGACGTTGGTGCTGGGAAATTTGGTTCCATGTCCCTTTGATGCACCGGGGGAGGGGGGGTGGTGGTGTGGAGGCTGTCCCATCATTTGACCAGGCTAGGTCAGTCCCTCCGTCCTGGCACGAGGATGAAAGATGGAGAAAACACGAATAATGAACAGTTGTTTAACCCAAAGTCAATGAATGATACAGCTCCAGTCTCCTGACCTCTGTGTGGAGTTTGCATGTTCTCCCCGTGACCATGTGGATTTCCCCTGGACTCTCTGGTGTGAGGGTTAGCAGGTTAACTAGCTGCAGTAAATGACCCCTAGCGTGTAGCAGCCTCTGAGCCACAAGTCTGTGGTCCTTTTGGACCAAAAACACCACAGCCTTGCCGTAGGATTTCGAGGCTTGCATGCCTCAGTGACCCAGAGATCTAGTTGGCTGGACCCAGGGCTTTATGGTTTGGCTCTTGGTAGGGTCACCCATGCCAAACAGGTCAAAGGGTAGTGGCCAGACTAAGAGAGGTCCACCAGGTTTGGGGGCTCAGCCCAGGGCTACACCCTGACCGGTAAAACAAAGCTGTCACGGAGACAGCAATGAAGAATCCTTCTACATCTGAGTGCGACGGTATTCCTGAGCCCCGCCCAGGACTGGCACGACTGACGGGAGTGAAAACGGAGAGGAAGCTACTGGCACGATGAA
Source organism: Hypanus sabinus (assembly GCF_030144855.1). NCBI lineage: Eukaryota > Metazoa > Chordata > Chondrichthyes > Myliobatiformes > Dasyatidae > Hypanus > Hypanus sabinus. The sequence goes on from NC_082734.1 coordinate 17,166,886, forward strand.
GGAGCCCCGAACACCTCCAAGACCAAGACCAAAATTGGCCAAGGACGGGCAGAAATGGAGGACCTGCCTCACTGCCCTGAATGCCAGTGGTGTAACGGGCAGTAAGGAAGTGTGTGCCTGAGCAGTGGTGTAACGGGCAGTAAGGAAGTGTGTGCCTGAGCAGTGGTGTAACGGGCAGTAAGGAAGTGTGTGCCTGAGCAGTGGTGTAACGGGCAGTAAGGAAGTGTGTGCCTGAGCAGTGGTATAACGGGCAGTAAGGAAGTGTGTGCCTGAGCAGTGGTGTGTGGGGGAGGATTGATGAGAATATGGAGAGAACATAGAAATCTACAGCACATTACAGGCCCTTCAGCCCACAATATTGTGCCGACCATGTAACCTAGTCTGGAAACTGCCTAGAATTACTCTACCACGGAGCCCTCTATTTTTCTAAGTTCCACATACCTATCTAAGAGTCTTCTATTGTATCCATTTCCACCACCATCGCTGGCGGTGCATTCCACGCACCCACAACTCTTTGTGTGAAAAACTTATGTCTGACATCCCCCTTGTACTTACTTCCAAGCACCTTAATACTATGCCCCCTCGTGTTAGCTGTTTCAGCCTGGGACAAGTCATCTGACTATCCACACGATCAATGCCTCCCATCATCTTATACACCTCTATCAGGTCACCTCTCATCCTGTTTTGTTCCAAGGAGAAAAGGCCAAGTTCACTCAACCTGTTCTCATAAGGCATGCTCCGCAATCCAGGCAACATCCTTGTAAATCTCCTCTGCGCTCTCTCTCTATAGTATCCTGGAGGGGGCACCCGGATGATAGAAAGGAATTAGGTAAGCGGGTGGACATCAAGTGTGATCGTTTTTTTTTGAATCGTGGTCAGACACTGTGGTCTTCATTCAGTGCACCTTGCACCTGCTATTCACTTTGACAGCAGTTTGAAAATAGAACTCAAGCAGATTCTGCCCTTGCCACGTTTGAGCACAGTGACTTTATAGCCCTACAAGCAACTTTCATCAGCGGTGGGTGTGCTCAAGAGGAAGGGGCGGTTATTATTGCTCAGTTAGTTCCATCAAACAGCAATGTGATGATATTCAGATATCTTGTGATTAATGGCATTAATGTGGGGTTTATCGACCTTGGGGTGTAAATAGTATTGACCTGTACAATGAAATGATTCCTCCCCCCCCCCCCCCACCCCTCTGAAACAGTGGAAGTGTTTAAGTACATCTGAGAGCAGAGGCCAGGTAGGTCAAGGCATCTTGCCAAAGAGGGAAAAGTTTCAGAATCCATCAGTCAGTTCAAATTAATTTGAATGAGTAACTAGTGTTGGTAGGTTAAAGAAGGGCATGTTAATACGGGCCTTTGTGGCTGTCTCGGGGGGTTTGCATGTGATGTTGTCCCATTCCAGGCAACTGCAGTAAGTCACGTAGTGAGAATAATGCCAAAATAAGCTCATTATCTCACTGCTCAGAATAGCAGTAATGTGACCTGTGCTGCAGTCAGTCACGTATTTAGTGAGCCATTTTGGCTTATCTTTCAAGAGATTGCGATGAAATATCAGCAGTGGAAAACGTCCTAAAAGATGACTTTGGCAGCTGAGAGTACAGGTGACCGATGAATACAGTGATATCCTCTGAATCTTTTTTTTATCTATTAACTATTGGGCGAAGGGATTACGTACTGTGGTTTGGGTGTTTTAACTGCAGGACCCGCCTGTGTCCTGACTGTATCTGGCACAAACAGCTCTCCTGTGTACACACTGTGCGACTTGCCTGTGTACAGATCCTGTAGTCTCAGATGTAGAAACTGCAGGGCTCTTTCTGTGAGGGTGCATCCCCTTCAATATTAGATTACTCCTGTATCCAAGGCCAGGGGTTCCCAATTTTTAAAATATATATCATAGACCAATACCATTAAGCAAGCAGTCCATGGACCACAGGTTGGGAATCCCTGGTCCAGCCTTCCTGCGCTCTGTGAGGCTGTAATATACCTACCTGTCGATATTGGAGTACTGCTGTGTTCTCTAGGTTCACTGCACGTTCAAATTGTGGACCCCATGCACCGGCTCGTGTACACACTGTCAGGAGCAGGCTGCCTTTGACCTCCTCTCTGCAGACGAGCCATTCCTGGCCACTGACTCTGCTCTGATTCCCTGGCTGCACACACCAGGTGTGCTCTGGGAGGCTTGACTACACAGGAGGCTGGCTCAGCCTGCTCCCACGAGGAGCGGTGGGCAGATGTGCTTCTTTGTCAGTTTGAAGCAACATCTCTGGGTCTGTATCATAGGGGCCTGGATTCCTGTGGTCATAGAGCCCTGGTCATACCACAGAGAAATAGGTCCTTCTGTTCTGGCCATCAAATCCGATTTGCATTGAGGTTCCTCTGATCCTGTTTTATCCTCCCCATATTTGTCCCGTTCACCCGCACACCAGGGGCAGTTCGCTCTGGCTAGTTAACTCATCAGGCCGAGAGGAACCCAGCACCCAGAGGAACCCCACATAGGGAGAATGTGCGAGCTCCACACGGACAGCACCCGAGGTCAGGATCAAACCTCTGTTGCTCGCTGTCCCGTGCCGCCCCCTCCGGCAGTCGGGAATGCGTTAAGTAGGCAGGCTGGGGTCCTCAGCGTGGAGCTGTGACATGCGGTGGGGCCGCAGCAAGCCTCATCCCTGTCAGCGAGACACGCAAAACGCTGGAGGAAGTCAGCAGGCCAGACAGCGTCGATGGAAAAGGGTAAACAGTCAATGTTTCGGGCCGAGACCCTGCGGCAGGACCATCGTCGCCAAAGACTGGCACTGAAATCCAGGGCAGGAGACTGTACACTGTATGCCTGTCTGCCTTCCTCAGCTGGCTAGGGGTGTGTGCGTGCGTGAACACGCGCGTGTGAGTGTGTGTGTATATATATATATATATATATATATATATATGTGACATGGAACGTACAGCACACTCGGGCCAGTGGTCCTGGCTGAATCACGGCTGCATTCACGGTCCACCAGCCTTTCTCCATCACACAGAGGCAGCTCCTCTCTTTGATGCCACCTTCCTTCCTGCATTGCACCCACTGAATGCTCAACGAGGGTCAGTCTGGTTCCTGACACTGTAACCCCCTCTCCCCCCATCTTAACCTGAAACATGTAACAAGGACACATTGTTTAATAAGTTCAAGGAGTTAAATATAATATCAATGCCTAAAGAGTTCAAAGGATCAGGAAGTAAAGTAAAACAGGATACTGAATCTCAGTGATCAGATCAAAGGAAGGAGCCTCCAGCTCCATGTTTTAGTCTAACTGTTCCCTGAAGTCAGGTGCACCGTATTGAGATACCGTGTGGAATGGGCCCTCAGCAATGCCACTCAGCGATCCCCCGATTTAATCTGAGCCCATTTGTGGGGCAATTTACACTAACTAATTAGCCTACTTAAATGTAGTCTTTGGACTGTGGGAGGAAACCGGAGCACCCGGAGGAAACCCACATGGTCTCGGGGAGAGCGTGCAAGCTCCTTCCTGACCGCGGCGGGAATTGAACCCATGTCACCTGCACGTCAGTCTCAGGGCAAAGCCACTTTCTTCTAAACACTCTGTGTGATTTCAAGGACATGCTTTCTGCCTCTGGCCTCCTGTCCCAATGAAAACAAGCCTCTGTCAATAATAACTTCTAACTTAAAATGTTCTCTCCGAACTCCAGCTCTTCAGGGGAAAGAGGCCTGGCTTGCTCATCCTAACAATAGACACAGTGAGAGAGAAGAAAAACAAGCAATAAAAATAGAACCAAGGACACAAGGAGCTGTGAATTTCCATCACCCTGCCTGTCAGCGAACAATGTAGTGCAGAGACGGGTAAATGGCAGGTATTGTGCCTGCCTGCAGTTCACAGTGGGGCCTCAGCCCACTTGCTGGAGTGCTGCCTCTTTGCTGCTTCCTGCCCTAGTCAGGCAAAGAAGAGGAGTATCGTTTAACTGTGACCTTTTCAGGTCGCTGACCTCCGTTAAGTAGTCAAAGGCCAATAACTGGAAACGTTCTTTCTTGCCACGTGTGCTCCCCTCCGTGCAAAATGGTTACTTCTTCTGTTAGTTTAGTTTATCAGCTTTGGCAATTTAGTCGTTTTGTGTGAAACATTGAATGCGCAGAGGGGATTCTGCTGCTTTCCACAACCTTGCCCCCCACCTGTGATGTAGGAGGCTACGTGGCCGGAGGTGGGGACAGCGTAAGCGGTGTACGAGGAAGCGGAAGCGAGGCGAGGGGGTAGGAGTCCGTGCCAGGAAAAAAGCAAGCCCGAGCCGGCCGGCCCTCCCGTCCATCCGACGCTCCAGTGGACATTAAATCGGACTACAGCTGTGGCAACGAAATACTCGGTGGAAGTACAGAAATGGATGGAATCCCGGACGCCGCCATTCAGCTGTTTATTTGTGTAACAGATTTTCCCCCAAGCCATCAAACTGCCCTCTGCTGTGCCTATTGTCTTGTTTATTATTTATTGTAATGCTTGCACTGTTCTATGTACTTTATGCAGTCCTGGGTAGGTCTGTAGTCCGGTGTAGTTTTGGTGTTGGTTTACGTAGTTCAGTGTAGTTTTTGTATTGTTCATGTAGCACCATGGTCCTGAAAGACGTTGTCTCGTTTTTACTGTGTACTGAACCAGCAGTTATGGTCGAAATGACAATAAAAAGTGACTTGACTTGACTTGATGTAGTTTTGTACCTTTAGTCTGGCAGGAAGCAGAAGATTTCATTGAGAGACGGCCTCACTGGGCTGAAAGGGACGTGAATCCCCACACTATAACTGTCAACAATTAATCTAACATAGACCCAGGGTTAATCTGGGTTAGCATAACTAATCCCATATGATCACTGGATTACACCAGGAATTAGACCATAAAACCATAAGGTAGCCTCCAAGAGGATCACAAGCTTTACTTTATTGTCACCAAACAATTGATACTAGAGCGTACAATCATCACAGTGATATTTGTTTCTGCGCTTCACGCTCCCTGTAGTACAAATTGAAATAAATATAATAAAAATTTAAATTATAAATCATAATTTGAAAATAGAAAAGGGAAAGTAAGGTAGTGCAAGTCAGGTCCGGATATTTGGAAGGTATGGCCCAGATCCGGGTCAGGATCTGTTCAGCAGTCTTATCACAGTTGGAAAGAAGCTGTTCCCAAATCTGGCTGTACGAGTCTTCAAGCTCCTGAACCTTCTCCTGGAGGGAAGAGGGACAAAAAGTGTGTTGGCTGGGTGGGTCGTGTCCTTGATTATCCTGGCAGCACTGCTCCAACAGCGTGCGATGTAAAGTGAGCCCAAGGATGGAAGATTGGTTTGGGTGATGTGCTGGGCTATGTTCACGATCTTCGGCAGCTTCTTCTGGTCTTGGACAGAACAACTTCCATACTAGGTTGTGTTGCACCCTAGAAGAATGCTTTCTACAGTGCACCTATAAAAATTAGTGAGGGTTTTTGGGGACAGGCCAAATTTCTTCAGCTTTCTCAGGAAGTAAAGGCGCTGGCAGGCCTTCTTGGCAGTGGACTCTGCTTGGTTAGACCAAGTCAGGTCATTTATGATATTCACCCCGAGGAACTTAAAGCTTTTGACCTGTTCCACCTGCACACCAAAGATATAGATGGGGTCGTGTGGTCCGCTACTCCTTCTGAAGTCAACAACCAATTCCTTCGTCTTGCTGATGTTGAGGGATAGGTTATTGTCTTCGCACCATGCCACCAGGTTCTTAATTTCCTCTCTGTACTCAGACTCATTATTACCAAATTTGTCGTAGGGTTTGGAGGCTTGTGTGCCTCAGTGACCTGGAGAGCTTTGTTGGCTGGAGTCAGGGTCATGGGCTGTGGCTCTTGGTAGGGTCACCCATGCCAAACAGGTCAAAGGGTAGAGGCCAGACTACGAGTGGTCCGCCAGTCCTCCAGGTTCGGGGTTCAGCTCAGGGCTTAAAACTAGTCAACAAACATTTGTTACAGAAACAGCAATGAAGAGAAGAGAGAGAGCGAGAGAGAGAGAGAGAGAGGGGGAGACAGACAGACACACACACACACACACACACACACACACACACACACGGAGGGCATTCGTTTTTGCCCTAAATGCCCGTGGCATAACAGGCAATAAGTACCATCTGATATATAAGGGCAGAATTGGGCCATTCAGCCCATCGAGTCTGCTCTGCCATTTCATCGTGGGTGATCCTCTCATCTCCATTCTGCCTTCTCCCCGTATCCTTTCATGTCCTGACTAATCAAGAACCTATCGACATTCACCTCAAATACGCCCAATGTCTTGGCCTCCACAGCTGCCTGTGGCAACGAATTCCACAGATTCACCACTCTCTGGCTAAAGAAATTCCTCCACCTCCGTTCAAGTGTAGTGCACCCCTGGAGGAATCTAACTAATTCCTAGGGTAATCCAGGAAATGGCTGCTGATTACTGCCTCTCTGCCAGCCTGTGTAGTGGACCCTGAGGTAATTTCACCAATCCCCTGGCTAAACCTGTGGCCCACACAACCCTCCAATGGTTCTGAGTGTGGTTCTGATGTGTATCTTGCCAGGCGTGAGCTGGAGCTCTGGACAACACTGCCCACTGCTGGCCACTGTGATCTAGTTTAAAGCTCCACAAAAGAATTAGAGGGACAGAAAGATTAGCTTTATTTGTCACATGAGCTTTGAAGCATACGGTGAAATGCATCGTTTTGCATCAAATTAAATTGGCGAGGATTGCGCCAAGCAGCCCGCAAGAGTAACCAGGCTTCTGGTCCCAACTTAGCATGCCCACAACTTACTGACCCTAACCCCTACGTCTTTTTGGAATGTGGGAGGAAACTGGAGTACAGTGAAGTCTGCTCTGTTGAAGGGTCAAAGGAGGCATAATCTAGAGAGCAGCGGAGTCTATAGGCTTGTAGTTAAATTGGACACCAGGCTCTCCCCTAATCTAACAGAGGGAAGAATTGGATATGGACCATGTGAACGTGAGAGTAGGACAGAAGTTGGCAGCAAAAGTCATGGCATTTTGAAGTTCTGCAGGGACGCAGGAAATGGAACCCTGGAGGTATTGGAAAGAAAGGTGAGGGTGGGGATCTGAGTCAGCGAGAAGCAATGGTTATTCCATGTATCCCGTGAAGGGACAGGCACAGGCTGGACCCTAGTGAATTCCTGTAGACTCGCCTCTGATCCAAAGAAAATGAGTGGAATTTGGAAGAAAATTTGATGAGAGGATGAGTTTGGCCGGGCCAGTAGAAGGAGATTCACTAGAATGTTTCAGGGATGGAACAGTTAATTTGTTAGGAGAATGGGCTGGAGCAGGAGAGGCTGAGGGGGGACCAGCTAGTTGTACTGAATTATGAGGAGTGTGGATACGGTAGATGGCAGGATGGTACATCGTGTGTCAGAAGTATTTCTGAACATAGGCTTCAAGTAAGGAGTAAAAGATTTCATAGAGATGAAAGGAAGAATTATTTCACTCAGAGGGTGGTGGCGATTTGGACCGCACAGTCTGAAGGGTCACTTGGAAGATCTACTGGTGGGCCCTGCTCCTGGACCAGGCCAAGTTGGCCATTCAAAGACTGAGGTGGCCGGTAGTCAAGGGCCGTGTTCGTGCCAATTGCCTGCTCTTCTTCCAGGGGTACGTTTGTGCCCAGGTGTCCTCGGAGAGGGAGCATCTGGTCACCATGGAATAGTGGGCCTCCCAGGGAACTGGCTATTTTATAGACAGTAATAATCATATTTTAATTTGAAATTGCTCACTGTCTTGTAAATGCTTGATTGTATTTCGTGTATTTTTGTAGTGTTGTAAAAATAAAGTGGGATGGTGGAGGCAGCGACTCACAATATTTAAGAAGTGGCAGGACGTGTAATGGAATTGCCAAGACATTGCAGGCTTTAGACCCAGTGCCGATGAATAGGCTCAATACAGAAAGGTACTCAGTGGTCAGCAAGGACGTGGCAGACGGGAGGATTATCCTGTTTCTATTCTGTGTGAGAGAGAGAGGCTGAGGAATGATTTGTGCCTGGGTGCTGGTTAGGTGTGTGAGAGGGCAGAACCTGTTGCTTGTGACGTGATAACATTACTTCCCTCTCAGTGGCAACAGCTCTGTCCAAGACCTGCAGACGTTGGACGGGCCGGGGAAGAACTTCAGTGCCTTGCTGATTACCACGAGGAACAGGCTGCAAATCCTGAGGGGGAGGCACCTCCAGCACCTGTGGCAGACAGTCAGCAGCAGTATCAAGGAGTGAGTAACAGGCCAGAAGTCCGACGGTGAGCGGAGACTGGCCCCTCAGCCTCCTACCCTCGCGTTGGCGACATTTTCCTCCCTGCCCACCTCTCAGCCCTTCCATCCCTGACATTCCCACCAACCATCTACTCTGAGCAATGCCCCCTCCCCATTCCCTCCTTCACAGACACCCCACTCCACATTTACTTCATCCACCCACCACTCATGGCCATTTTTTCTCTTCCCCCTTCTCAGTGCATCCACCGACAAACCACCCTCACTCCTGACTGCAAAAATCATTCCCCATTCTCCCCCCTCCCTCTCTGTCCCCATCTCTCCACTCACTTATCCGTCTACCACCCTGTTCGTTTCTCCCAACCCCCTGTCTTTTCCCCTTACTCCTCTCTCATTTCCCCCTATCATGCCAGTCACTCCCTTTCACCTTCCTGCCTATTTCCCCTGTTTCTTTGGTCCCTCTCATCCTCCCCCCACCTACCCTCTCATACCCTCTTCACTCTGTCCTATCAGTCACACTCATACACACCCAGCAACCTACCCTCTGGTTTCCCTCGCTTCCAGCACCCCTCGTGCTCCACCAGACTCCAGAAGTTCCTGAAGTCACGGTATTTATTCGACTGGCCCAGTTGTCTTTGTGGCCAGTGGTGACCTGCAGGGTTGTAATGGTGGGCCATACTGCAATTGCAATGATGATTGATTAGAGTCTTTCTAATGGTATTTGCTTGCCACATCTGTGACACAAAGCCCAGGGACGAGCTCTTCACTCCCGTTGGGTAATTGGAATCATTTTCCTTCCAGTGCTCCCGTGGCCGGTTTCTTCAATGAAGACAGGGTTCCCGATTTCCTGATCCAGGTCACCGATGGAAACAACGTCAGAACGGTATGACTTTGTCCTTTTGGGTTGCTCTTACTTTAGTGTCCTCTCGGCTCTCTCCTACCTTCAGGATGGCGCAAGCACAAGGAAGAGCCTTGGGACAGACCAAGCCAGTCTCTGCCCCCCCCCCCCCCCCGGTTCAGCCACGCTTTCAGATCTGTTGTTTCGCTGGAAATGTCCCGCCTGTGTTTTTTTTTACATTGGACCCACTCATGTTAATAATGCTGAGCCTTTATGAGACTCTACTCAGGCCGCAATTAGAGTATTGTCAACAGTTTTGGGCCCCGGGTCTCAGAAAGAGTGTGTTGTCATTAGAGAGGGTACAAAAGAGGTTCACGAGGATGATTCTGGGAATGAAGGGGTTAACATGTGAGGAGCTTTGGGCCTGTACTCACTGGAATTAGAAGAATGCGGGGGGGGGGGGGGGATCTCACTGAAACCTACTGAGTGTTGAAAGGACTAGATAGGATGGATATGGAGAGGCTGTTTTATGGAGGGGGTATCCAGACCTAGAGGGCACAGCCTCAAAATTAAAGGGCGACCCTTTAGAACAGAGGTAAGAAGGAATTATTTTAGCCAGAGAGTAGTGAATCTGTGGAATGCTCTGCCACAGACTGTGGTGGAGGCCCGGTCTGTGGGTATATTTAAGGCAGAAGTTGATTGTTTCCTGATCAGTCAGGGCATCAAAGGATATGGTGAGAAGACGGGTATATGGGGTTGAGTAGGATCTGGGATCAGCCAAGATGGAATGGCGGAGGGACTCGATGGGCTGAATGGCCTAATTCTGCTCCTGTGTCTTATGGTGTTGTGATTCTGACTGAACAACAGGAAATCAGGTGTATGAGGGTCCAGAGGAGAGCCTGAGACACCACTCACTCCAGTGCCTCTCAGCAGCACCGTTTAGAACTGCACAGTGCTTCTTCTGTCCCACCTGGTGAACTGCGGTGCAGACAAGGCACAGACCTAACAGTAGAGGAAGAAGGTCCAGGCAGGGCGTGCTGTGTGGAATAACTAAACCCAACACCATAAGACATAGGAGCAGAATTAGGCCATTCAGCCCATCAAGTCTTCTCTGTCATTCAATCATTGCTGATTGACTTTCCCTCCCAACCCTATTCTTCTGCCTTCTCCCCATAACCTATGACATCCATTGTAATCATGAACCTACCAAGCTCAGCATTAAATTTACCCAATGACTTGGCCTCCACAACCGCTTGTGGCAATGAATTCCACAGATTCACCACCTTCTGGCTAAAGAAATTCCTCCTCACCTCCGTTCTAAAGTCTTCTGTTCTTAGGGTGTTCCCTTCAGTCCGAGGCTGTCTCACTATAGGAAGCATCCTCTTTATGTCTCCACTATTTAGGCCTTTCGATATTTGATGGGTTTCAATGAAATCCTCCCTTATATTCTTCTAAACTCCAGAGTCTTCCGACACTCTTCATACGTTAACCCTTTCTTTCCCGGGATCATTCTCATAAGCGTCCTCTGGACACGTTCCAAAGCCAGCACACCCTTTCTTAGCCAAGGGGCTCTGTGGTAGCATAATGCCCAGGGCCTTCCAGAGTTCAGAGGTCAATCCTGGCACCATTCTGTAAGGAGGCTGTACGTCCTCCCTGTGGAAGGGCCTACTCCATGCGGTATCACTAAATTTAATCATTAAAGAAGTAAATAAAATTAAACTGCTCTCAATATTCCAATGCCTTATTCAAAGTGTTAACAATAAAATTATATCAGAATCCGGTTTAATATCACCAGCATATGTCGTGAAATTTATTGTCTTTGTGGCAGCAATATAATGAAATACGTAATATAAAGAAAAATAATGAATTAGATAAATTAAATAAGTAGTGCAAAAATAGAAATAAAAGAAATGGTGAGGTTGTGTTCATGGGTTCGATGTCCATTCAGAAATCGGATGGCAGAGGGAAGAAGCTGTTCCTAAATCATTGAGTGTGTGCCTTCAGGCTTTTGTACCTCCTACCTGACGGTAACAATGAGAACTAGGTGTGATCTGGGTAGTGGGGGTCCTCAATGATGGACGCTGCCTTTCTGAGGCATCGCTCCTTGAAGATCTCCTGGATACTACGGAGGCTGGTGCCCATGATGGAGGTGACTAAGTTTGCAGCTGACTTCGATCCTGTGCAGTAGCCCCCACCACCCCCATCCTCGTACTAGACGGTGATGCAGCCAGTCAGAATGCTCTCCATAGTTCTTTATTTCTCATGAAAAACGGAATACTCCGTTGTTACAGGCAATGATTGCAGTCATGCTTTAAGTAATCTGACTTGTTTTCATGCAGACACCACATGTGCCATGCCCCCTTGTACAAGGTTTTACCTTGTTTTACCATGCCTATTGCACAAGGTTTTACCTCCCCTGAACGTGTCCCTCTCTCGTACTCAAGTTTTTCCCCGTGGCATGTTTCTTGCACAGAATTCTTACTGAACTTGATGGGATGCATGCAAGCTGATGCTTCCCCAACCTTATTTATGCCGTGGACCCCTCCCATTAACCGAGGGGTCCATGAAACCCCAGGTGGGCAGCCCCTGTTCTAGATAGTCTCATTAAGGGAAGGGATAAGGTGGGAGATGGCGAATCTTTGGGATTCTCTGTTCACGAATGTAGGGGAACCTCAGTTGCTGAGTACATCCAAGATGAGATCAGTAGATTTTTGGACTCCTAATAGCTACTGGGTGAGTGAAGGAAGATAAAAGATCAACCATGATCTCATGAAATAGTAGAGCAGACGTAAGGGACAATAAACAATCTGTTGGAGGAACTCTGGGGGTCAATCATCATCTCTGGAAGGAAGGAAATTGTTGACATTTTGGACCCTGAAGAAGGGTTATGATCCAAAATGACAACAATTCCTTTCCTCCCACAGGTACTGCTTGACTGCTGAGTTCCTCCAGAGTATTGCTTGTTGTTCCACATTCCAACATCTGCAGTCTCTGGTGTCCAAGTGACTCTTTGGCCTCCCTTGTGCTCGCAGGATTTGCTGGAGCTTTCTTAACATTGTACAGTGTTTGCTGCATAGAAAGGGACCATTTCACTCTGGTATAGGTTCACAGTCCTACTTTCAACCCCTCGTCATCTCAGACACTTTCCCTTAACGCTGCAGCTCCTTGCTTTGGACTTGCTCACCTAAAGTTGCCCACACCTCAGTAAATATATTTAATACAAGGTTAGATAGATTTTTGCATAGTTGGGGAATTAAAAATTATGAGGGAAAAGTAGGTAGGTAGAGATGAGTCCATCTTATTGACTGGTGGAACTGGCTCGAAGGGCCAGATGGACTACTCCTGCTCCTATTTCTTATGCTCCTCTGTTAGTGGGGAAAACCCCCCACTGGATGGAAGCTTGCAGTGATGACTTGTCACAGAGCGGGTACAACACAGCGATAGGCCATTCAGCCCTCTGTGTTCATGCTGTCCTTTTCACACACCTACCGTAATCCAAATTGGCCGCATTAGGGACGTACCATTCTGTGCCTTGTCTATCTAAGTACCTGTTACCTGTCTCCTAAACATAGTCAGTGTTTCTGATCCCACCAGCTACTCTGGAAGTTCATTCCAATTACTGCCTGCGTCAGAAAAACTTATCCTTCAATTGGCAGATTTCCTGTAGTCACGTTGCTGTAGCCTCCATTTTAATGCCCATGAATGAATCTCACAAAGTTTATTTCTAATAGAGTTTAATTATCGATGGGAGCTCGGGCAAGGAACTTTGGCAGGCGAAGCTGGGGTGCCGGAGCGAGGGCTCAGAACCAGCCTCCATCCCTCTGTCCGATGGGCGGTCCGTGTTCCTGTTCTGGGCTGGAGAATGTGGAGCAAGTCCTTCGGTGAGTGGAGAGAAACTATTTGAAAGTGGAGAGATCCCATCAATCGTTGAGTTTTTCTCACCGTTCTTGGCCCACCTTTAACTACTCCTGGGCTTGAGGGACCTTTTCAGAGGGTAGTTGAGAGTGATGGTATTGTTGGGCCTGGAGCCGCACCGGGGAAGGATAGGAGTACCCTTCTCCTGAAGGTCATTAGTGAACAAAAAGGATGTTTACAACAACATAGTAGTTTTGTGATTACCATTACTAATTCCAGATGACTGACTAAAAGTAAATTCCAGAGTTGTCATGGTGAACTCAAGTCATAAGCTCAAATTCAAGCCTCGGGCTCACTCTAGTTTAACTGCAGGACCTCCGTAGTAGGAAAGTGGATGGAGGAGGTCTCTGCCGAGGGGATTGGGAGTGGCTCCGCCGTGGAGGGCAGCTTCACAGTACGAACCCTGCGCCAAGTGGCTCCGCAGTGGGGACTGCAGGAGAGTAGGGCAACTCCGTGGTGGGGAGTGGGAGTGGCTCCATGGTGGAGATTATAGAGTGGTTCCACTGTGAAGGACGGCTCTGTGGTGGGGAGCATAGGTGCGGTGTCTCCAACACGGAGTGAGAGGGACGCTGCTGTGGCAGGCAGCTCTGTAGTGAGAAGGGGGGAGGTGGGGTGGGAGCACCTGCCCTGGAGGAGGGGGAGAAGGAAGAGTTCATTATGAGTGAACTCTCATCTGCGAGGTGGCCTTCCCTCGGGGAAGGACTAAGTGGTCTCGCTTCAGTCAGACTCGAGAGGTGGCTGAGGTACCAGTCGGTGCCTGAGCCACGCTGTGCTGTGTGTGAGGTGTGGCCAGCCATGGCCACCAGCCTGTGTCCGTGCTCTCAGTGTGACAGTGTTTCTGACTGGCCATTGTTCTGTCTACTCGCAGATCCAGAGGACCGACCCCGTCCGCAGCAACCGATACCACCTCTTCCTCCTGCACCCGTCGTACCCTGGTGTGCTCCTGGAGCTGGCCACCAGTTCGGGCACAGTAACTGCATCAGCCAGTGAGTACCGGCTCAGAACTCCAGCGGGTCATGAGATATAGTGCACTGCGCCCCCCAGCAACCCCCCCGATTTCATCCTAGCCCAATCACGGGACGATTTACAGTAACCAATTAACTTGCCAACTGGTACGTCTTTGGGCAGTGGGAGAAAACTGGAGCACCCGGAGGAAATCCACACGGTCTCGGGAAGGAACGCGGAGCTCCCAGTGAGCCGCGACAGGAATTGAATCTGGATCGCTGGCACTGAAGCAGTGTGCAGAATTTCAAATAACATGCAGATTAAACGTGTGTTCTTAAAAGGAACAAAAATAACTCTCCGTGATTTCAAAGTAAGACTGCTGTACTGCTGGTGACCTGTTTGCAGATTGCTGTATGTTCCGGTGGCCTGTACATAATCGGCTGCATGCAATCTGGTGTATGACCAGGGCATACTCTATCAACTCTGTTAATCTATATATGGTCTGCAGTGCGCCCTGTACTCGGTACCCAGTCTGCGGTGCGCCCCGTGCTCGGTACTAAGTCTGCGGTGCGCCCCGTGCTTGGTACCCAGTCTGCGGTGCGCCCCGTGCTCGGTACCAAGTCTGGGGTGCGCCCCGTGCTCGGTACCAAGTCTGCGGTGCGCCCCGTGCTCGGTACCCAGTCTGCGGTGCGCCCCGTGCTCGATACCCAGTCTGCGGTGCGCCCCGTGCTCGGTACCCAGTCTGCGGTGCGCCCCGTGCTCGGTACCCAGTCTGCGGTGCGCCCCGTGCTCGGTACCCAGTCTGCGGTGCGTCCCGTGCTCGGTACAAGCTCTGCGGTGCGCCCCGTGCTCGGTACCCAGTCTGCGGTGCGCCCCGTGCTCGGTACCCAGTCTGCGGTGTGCCCCGTGCTCGGTACCCAGTCTGCGATGCGCCCCGTGCTGGGTACCCAGTCTGCGGTGCGCCCCGTGCTGGGTACCCAGTCTGCGGTGCGCCCCGTGCTCGGTACCCAGTCTGCGGTGCGCCCCGTGCTCGGTACCCAGTCTGCGGTGCGCCCCGTGCTCGGTACCCAGTCTGCGGTGCGCCCCGTGCTCGGTACCCAGTCTGCGGTGCGCCCCGTGCTCGGTACCCAGTCTGCGGTGCGCCCCGTGCTCGGTACCCAGTCTGCATTGCGACCCTGTGCTCGGTACGCAGTTTGCGGCGTGTGTCTGTGCTTGGTACGCGTCTGCATTGTGACCCCGTGCTCGGTACGCGGTCTACGGCATGTGTCTGTGCTCGGTACGCGTCTGCATTGCGACCCCTTGCTCAGTACGCGGTCTGCATTGCGACCCCTTGCTTGGTACGCGGTCTGCATTGCGACCCCATGCTCCGTACGCATTCTGTGGCATGTGTCCATGCTCAGTACCCGCTCTGCAAGTTGACCCCGTGCTTGGTATGCGGTCTGCAGTGCGTCGCCATTCCCCATGTGCGGACTGCGGTGTGTGACCGTTCCCCGTGCACAGCCTATGGTGCATCCCCCATGCCCTGTGCCCAGTCTGCAGCGTGTCCCCGGTCTTGGGCACAGGATGATGCAGGGGCAGGGGGAGTCGAGACCATGGGGGAGGTGAACAGAGGGTAAGAGAGACAGGCAGCAGAGTTTCCAATGAGCTCATACTCGTGGAGTCTGGGAGGCCAGCCAGGAAGCTGTTGGAGTAGTCAAGTGGGGAGATAAAGATGTCTGAATTTTGTCCACAATCCTGAACGGCTCTGAATAAATGTCGCGGCACTCAGGATATCAGTGTCGCTGTTCTCAGGACTCAGCTGGGAGTACATTCTTCCATCACTCCCACGAGGTCTCCCAACACAGCAGGCATTGTGTCTCGTGTGGACTTCAGTCATTCGCTCGCTATTTGTTTTCCTAATCTCTCATTCTGTAGGGAGCAGCCAGCACTGATAAAAGGATGGTCTTTATCTGGCTGGGTGGTGGGGTTTGTCTGAGAAGCTTCCCACTGCATCGGAATGGAAGTTGATATCCGTGTCTTCTGCATCTGGGAATCTCCGGATAATTACTGCGTCGTGTGTTAGAGGCCTGATCCTGGTCCAGTGCCAGATCCCAATCCCATCCCTGTGCATTTGGGTACAGAGCAGATAACTCTACCTGCTCCGCATTGTGTCCAGGTGCGGAGTATAAAGATTGTCGCACTACTAAATATTAATGGTGAAAGAGCTAATTAGGTGTCAATCCTCCACCGCCCCCCCCCCCCCCCCGAGAGATACCGCCAGCCAGGAACGACTGTGATTCACAGCAACACAGGAGAAAAAGGAGCTAGTGCAGCCCACACTACCCGTCAATCCTGCCCAACTTTCAGTGTGATCATGGCTGATCTACCCCAGGCCTCTCCACCTCCTGTGCCAGTTCCTCATCACTGACCTGTAAAACCCCCCAATGATCTCTCCTCCACTATCTATCAGGATAGAGATTCACCAGCCTGCTTGAGGAGAAAGTCCCGTAAACCTCAGATTTAAATGATGATTTCTTGTAACCTCCTCCACTAGCATGTCAACATCTGCCCCTTCAGGATCACGTATCTTTCAATAAAATCACCCCTCATTCTTCTAAAGAATTCTTGAGGTATGCTGACCCCCTTCCCCCCACTTTATGGAGCTGTGCCTGTCTCTCAATACCCTCCCACTTTATGGAGCTGTGCCCGTCTCTCAATGCCCCCCCACTTTATGGAGCTGTGCCCGTCTCTCGATGCCCCCCCTCTTTATGGAGCTGTGCCCGTCTCTCAATGCCCCCCCACTTTATGGAGCTGTGCCCGTCTCTCGATGCCCCCCCTCTTTATGGAGCTGTGCCCGTCTCTCAATGCCCCCCACTTTATGGAGCTGTGCCTGTCTCTCAATGCTGCTCTGTGTTATGGAGTTGTGCCCGTCTCTCAATGCCCCCCACTTTATGGAGCTGTGCCCATCTCTCAATGCCCCCCTCACCTTATGGAGCTGTGCCCATCTCTCAATGGCATTGAGGCATCTTGGCATTATCCGTGATCCTCTCCAGTACTTCTCCAAGTTTGCCCTGCAGTCACTACCCCCATCCCCACAGCTGCATCCACTCCCACCCTACTATAGACAATAGACAATAGGTGCAGAAGTAGACCATTCAGTCCTTCGAGCCTGCACCGCCAGTTTGAGATCATGGCTGATCATCTACTATCAATACCCAGTCCCTGCCTTGTCCCCATATCCCTTGATTCCCCTATCCATGAGATACCTATCTAGCTCCTTCTTGAAAGCATCCAGAGAATTGGCCTCCACTACCTTCCGAGGTAGTGCATTCCAGACCCCCACAACTCTCTGGGAGAAGAAGTTTTTCCTTAACTCTGTCCTAAATGACCTACCCCTTATTCTCAAACCTTGCCCTCTGGTACTGGACTCTCCCAGCATCTGGAACATATTTCTTGCCTCTATCTTGTCCAATCCCTTAATAATCTTATATGTTTCAATCAGATCCCCTCTCAATCTCCTTAATTCCAGCGTGTACAAGCCCAGTCTCTCTAACCTCTCTGCGTAAGACAGTCCAGACATTCCAGGAATTAACCTCGTGAATCTACGCTGCACTTCCTCTACAGCCAGGACCTTAACCCTGGAGACCAAAACTGTACACAATACTCTAGGTGTGGTCTCACCAGGGCTCTGTACAAATGCAAGAGGATTTCCTTGCTCTTGTACTCAATTCCCTTTGTAATAAAGGCCAACATTCCATTAGCCTTCTTCACTGCCTGCTACACTTGCTCATTCACCTTCAGTGACTGATGGACAAGGACCGAGATCTCTTTGTATTTCTCCCTTACCCAACTCTACACTGTTCAGTTAATAATCTGCCTTCCCGTTCTTACTCCCAAAGTAGATAACCTCACACTTATTCACATTAAACGTCATCTGCCAAGTATCCGCCCACTCACCCAGCCTATCCAAGTCACCCTGAACTCTCCTAACATCCTCATCACATGTCACACTGCCACCCAGCTTAGTATCATCAGCAAATTTGCTGATGTTATTTTCAATGCCTTCATCCAAATCGTTAATGTAAATGGTAAACAGCTGTGGTCCCAATACCGAGCCCTGTGGCACCCCACTAGTCACCACCTGCCATTCCGAGAAACACCCATTCACCGCTACCCTTTGCTTTCTATCTGCCAACCAGTTTTCTATCCATGTCAATGCCTTCCCCCCGATGCCCTGAGCTTTGATTTTACCCACCAATCTTCTATGTGGGACCTTATCAAATGCCTTCTGAAAATCGGGTACACTACATCTACTGGATGTCCCCCGTCTAACTTCCTGGTTACATCCTCGAAAAACTCCAATAGGTTAGTCAAGCATGATTTACCCTTGGTAAATCCATGCTGGCTCGGCCCAATCCTATCACTGCTATCTAAATATGCCACTATTTCATCCTTAATAATGGACTCTAGCATCTTTCCCACCACCGATGTAAGGCTGACAGGTCGATAGTTCTCTGTTTTCTCCCTCCCTCCTTTTTTAAAAAGTGGGATAACATTAGCCATTCTCCAATCCTCAGGAACTGATCCTGAATCTAAGGAACATTGGAAAATGATTACCAATGCATCCGCAATTTCCAGGGCCACCTCCTTTAGTACCCTAGGATGCAGACCATCTGGACCTGGGGATTTGTCAGCCTTCAGTCACATCAGTCTTCTCATCACCGTTTCCTTCCGAATGTCAATCTGTTTCATTTCCTCTGTTACCCTATGTCCTTGGCCCATCCATACATCTGGGAGATTGTTTGTGTCTTCCTTAATGAAAACAGATCTAAAGTACACATTAAATTCTTCTGCCATTTCTCTGTTTCCCATAATAGTTTCACCCAATTCATTCTTCAAGGGCCCAACATTGTTCTTAACTATCTTCTTTCTCTTCACATACCTAAAAAATGTTTTTGCTATCTTCCTTTATATTCCTGGCTAGCTTGCGTTCGTACCTCATTTTTTTCTCCCCGTATTGTCTTTTTAGTTAAATTCTGTTGTTCCTTAAAAACTTCCCAATCATCTGTCCTCCCACTCACCTTAGCTCTATCATACTTGCTTTTTTTTAATGCTATGCAATCTCTGACTTCCTTTGTCAACCACTGTGGCCCCTTTCCCCCCTTTGAATCCTTCCTTCTCTGGGGGATGAACTGATTTTGCACCTTGTGCATTATTCCCAAGAATACCTGCCATTGCTGTTCCACTGTCTTTTCTGCTAGGCTATCCGTCCAGTCAACTTTGGCCAGCTCCTCCCTCATGGCTCCATAGTTTCCCCTGTTCAACTGCAACACTGACACCTCCGAGCTGCCCTTATCCTTCTCAAATTGCAGATAAAAGCTTATCATATTGCGATCACTATCTCCCAATGGCTCCTTTACTGCGAGATCGCTTATCAAATCCTGTTCATTACATAACACTAAATCCAGAATAGTCTTGTCCCTGTCGGCTCTCATACAAGCTGTTCCAAGAATGCATCCCGTAGGCACTCTACAAACTCCCTATCTTGTGGTCCAGCACCAACCTGATTCTCCCAGTTCACCTGCATGCTGAAATCCCCCATAACTACTGCGACATTACCTTTGCCACATGCCAATGTTAACTCCCTATTCAACTTGCACCCAATATCCGTGCTACTGTTTGGTGGCTTGTAGACAACACCCATTTGGGTCCTTTTGCCCTTACTGTTCCTCAGTTCTATCCACACAGACTCTACTTCTCCTGACCCTATATCCCCCCTTGCAAAGGACTGAATCTCATTCCTCACCAACAGGGCCACCCCACCCCCTCTGCCCACATTTCTGTCCCTACGATAGCACGTATACCCTTGTACATTTATTTCCCAGGTGTGATCTCCCTGCAGCCATGTCTCCGTTATCCCAACAACATCATAGTTACCCATTCGCACCTGGGCTTCAAGCTCATCCGCCTTATTTCTGACACTTCGTGCATTCAGATATAGAATTTTTAACCCATTTCTCCTCTCTCTGTTTGAATCGCTGCCTATTGTGCTTAACCCAGCTCCCCGAACTCCCATCGGGCTATACGCCCCTAGAATTTTGTTGTCCTTCCTAAATTTACTTATTCTTTCAACACATTTAACTCCATGTTCCGTCAGACCATCCCTCTGTACATGAGTCCTCCTTATCACTTGTTCCGCCCCACCTTTCTCTACTACACACTTAATATTCCGGAACTGTGTAGTCCCCACCTGTCCTTTATTCTTCCTCTCACTATTCTCCCTCACATTCTGGATCCCCGCCCTCTGCAAATTTAGTTTAAACCCCCCCAAGAAGCTCTAGCAAACTTCCCTGCAAGAATGTTAGTACCACTCCAGTTCAGGTGTAAACCGTCCCTTCGGAACAGATCCCACCTTCCCTGGAACAAAGCCCAATTATCTACAAACCTGAAGCCCTCCCTCCTGCACCATCCTCTCAGCCACGTATTAATCTTTATAACCCTTCTGTTCCTTGCCTCACTCGCACGTGGCACAGGTAGCAATCCTGAGATTGTTACCCTAGAGGTCCTGCTCTTCAGCTTCGCACCTAACTCCCTGAACACCCTACGCAGGACTCCCTCACTCATCCTACCCACGTCATTGGTCCCTACATGGACCACAACATCTGGGTTCTTGCTCTCCCTCTTGAGAATAACCTGCACCCGATCTGAGATGTCTCGGACCCCGGCACCAGGGAAGCAACATACCATCCGAGACTCCCGATCTTCCCCACAATATCTCCTATCCGCCCCCCTGACTATAGAATCCCCTATCACTACCGCTCTCTTCTCTTCCCTCCTCCCCTTCCTGGTCGAGGGTCCAACCTCAGGGCCAGAGACAGGATCACTGCAGCTTGTTCCTGGTAGGTCATCCCCACCAACAGTATCCAAAACGGTATACTTATTTTTGATGGGAACGGCCACAGGGGTGCTCTTCTCTCTCTGTCTGCTCCCCCTGCCTCTCTTGACTGTCATCCATTTGCCTACCTCCTGTCTTTTCGGTGTGACTACCTCCCGATAACTCTTATCTATCTCTGCCTCTGCCTCCTGAATGAACCGTAGTTCATCCAGCTCCTGCACTAATTCCCTAACTCGGTCTGATAGGAGCTGCAGCTGGACACAGCTTTTGCAGGTGTGGTCATCAGGGACAACTGTGTTGACCCTGACCTCCCACATACTGCATACGGAGCACACCACTGCTCTAACTGTCTCCCCCATTACCTGATCCTAGATTAGTCAGAATAAATGAAAAACAGGCTTCTTGCCGAATTCCTCTCGTGCCGAAGCCCAGCACTCTGCTCCTGCGCACTCCGCTGCCCGCTCCTGAAAGTGGGCCGCTTTTTAAAGTCCGCGCTCGTCGCTGACGTCACCCGGGACTTGCTGATCTCAAATGGCTCCAGTCTGGAATCTCATCCTGCTCATTTGTTTCTATCTTCATGTTGCCCCCTTGATCTCTGCCTGCCCCTCGTCCAGCTTCTCACCGGGCCCACATAATCTCCCTCTTCCTGTAGGCTCGGTCTCTTGCGTATCTGTTATTACCCTTTCACCTGTTATTGATGGGCATGTATTCACGTGGCTATAAATATACAGACCAAATTCCCTAATTCTGCTTCCATGTCTTTAAAACCCACCCACCTGACCTGCACAAAAGGTCTATTCAGCCCATCTAGTCCATGCTGCCTCCTGGTGCAGCAATGCAATGTTCCCTGTACCTCTCCCCTTATTCCTTTTACCCCTATAACATATTCTCTTTCAAACATGTCCATCAGGTCTCCTCTGATTCTCATTAACTATATACACAAAAGGGGGTAATTTATGGCAGTTAATGAACTGTCTTTCACAAACAAGAGAAGATCTGCAGATGCTGGAAATCCAAGCAACACACACAAAATGCTGGAGGAACTCAGCAGGCCAGGCAGCATCAATGGAAATGAGTAAACAGTCGACGTTTTGGGCCAAGACACTTTGGAGGTCCTGTCGAAGGACCTTTTTCATAGATGCTGCCTTGCCTGCTGGGTTCCTCTGGCATTTTGTGTTTGTTGAATGAACTGTCTTTGGCTAGCGGGGTCGGGATATATCTCTACCCAAGGAGGTGTAAGGTGCTCCTGCCCTCCGCTAGCCTTGGGCAAGGTGTTATCACCTGCTTAGACCTCCCCACCCCAATCAGGGTCTTGTGAAGCCATGGGAGCAGCTGGTGGATGGCTGTATGAGCAGCTGGTGCATATCACAAGACCTGGTTGACAATCTCTGAAGAGTATTGATAATGGCTGGGGTCACCCGTCTTGTAAAGACACTGCCCAGAAGAAGGCAATGGGAAACCACTTCTATAGAAGAATTTGCCAAGAACAATCATGGTCATGGATAGATCACGATCGCCAACATCATCCGACATGACGCATTATGACAATGAACTGTCTGTACACCTTTAGGATGAGTCACAGAGCCAGGGGAGAGCCAAATAGTGACAGGGAGAACGTGGAAACTCCACTTGATTGATCAGGATTGAACCTGGATCTCTGGAGAGGGTGAGGGGGTGGGAGGGGATGAGCTTTTAGATGGTGCTATTTTTGTTCTTTGATAGCAATCCTGTAAAGTGCCCTGGCACATTTTACTGTGCTGTACTTTCTCTGTGAAGCTGCAGCTTGCATAAGAGGCAGGAGGACGCCGCCATTCAGCCCCTCCTCTCTGGTCTGCTCCAGTGAAATTGTGACGGACCCAGTGCCAGCTTCCTGCACTGTCTCTGTTGACTGAATCCCTTGTAAATTCGGGCAGATGGCACTTGTCAGCCGTGGTTGGCAGCTCACCTCGGAGAAGGAAAGCTCTGATCTCAAATTCGTGCTGCCTGGCGGCTCAGGGGGAAGGCTTCAGGAGTAAACTCCGAGGGGGAGATCCGGAGCTGCAATCCCTACGGCAGAGTCCTACGTCGAGTACCAGAGCTTTAAGGGATTCAGTGCAGGAAGCCGCAACCTCACTGAAGAGCAGACCAGAGACGAGAGGCTGAACGCTGACCGGCAACTCCTGCGATGCTGCTGCCAGTCTGTATCGGTCTCTGCCATTCCTTTGGATTCATCAGCCGTGTGGAGAGGGGGAGCCTGCTGAATGGGAGACAGCCTGCTCTCCATATCATACAGCCCTGGCTTGCATGTCACGTAGACAGCTAGGATGCAAAATCCATGGTTGACTCCGACCAACGGAGGCCCCCTGCTTGTAAATGGGCTGAACGAATACTGAGCAACTCCTCCCTTTCCCAAGTGTACAGAGGAATCTTTTCTGTGCCTGGGTATCGGTGTTTCCATACCAGGCTGTGGGGCAACCACTTAGAAGTCTGTTCACATCAACAGGGTTACATCGATGCAAACCTATTTTAAGTTGATTTTAAAGCGATCAACTCTTGCCCTTCTTAATCCATGATACTGTGAAATTTAACGGAATATCTTCATACAGCTGGAATATGGAAGGAGAGGAAGGATGCGTTCCACGTCGCCGTGACAACCGATTCCAACAAGAGTCGGATGGGACCCCTGTCGGTGACCAACGTGGGCCTGAAAGAGGCGATTGTGCACAGTAAGATCAAGACACTGGAGGAAGAGGTGGTCATCAGCTCCGAGTCCATTGTGAAGTTCTTCTCAGAGCTCCGGTTCTGCACTGAGGTTCAGCAGTGTACGGTAAGGAAGCAGCTACTTCCGTTCAATGAGTACCGTCCTCGCCGCCCACTACTTCACAGCATCTCAGCCAGCCCGAGCGTGAAGTGAGACAGCCAGGGCAGTGAATGAGTAGCTGAGACCAGGATCTGGAGCAACAGACAAACTGTTGGAGGAGTTCAGTGGGTCAGGCAGTGTCTATGAAGTCAAGAGGGAGAGTTGGAGCACAGAATCAGGATTGAGTGTAGATGTGACTTCTGCACGGAACTGTATTTGTCCACGTGAAGTGGAAAGTGAGTTTGTAAATCTGGCGGGAATGGCGAGGGTGGAGGGGTATGGGACGGGAGGCCGAGAGAGACTGCCGGTGTGAGGGATGACACACTCAGCCCTGAGACACCAGGCAAGGTCACTTGATTCCAGACAATTGGTTTATTGTTCTTTACAAAATGTCTCTCTGGCGCTTCCCGCTCTCTCCCCTCTCCCTTTTCCCAACCGTGATTCCCCACTCCCTTCCCCTTTTCCCAACCGTGATTCCCCACTCCCTTCCCCTTTTTCCAACTGTGATTCCCCTCTCCCTGCCCCCTCCCCACTCTCAGTCCACAATAGAGACCCAGATCAGAATCAGGTTTATCATCACTCGTATATGTCCTGAAATTGTGTTTTCTTTTACGGCAGCAGTACGGTGCAATGCATAAAATTACTACAGTTGTGCAAAAGTCTTAGGCACCCTAGCTATAGCGTCTAAGACTTTTGCACAGTACTGTAGCTGGTATACAGAAGGCAGAGGGAGGAGCCAGGGGTGCTGGTAGGTGACGAGGAACTCGGTGAGGGGGAATGATGGGCAGACGGAGGGAGGGCAGATAAGGAAAATACAATTGAGATGAGGCGGGGGGAATAGGAAGGTGGTGGAAAAGTACTGTATGTAGATGGTGGACAGATTGAACAGAGTGGGAGGCAGGAGGAATGGAAAAGGGAGGGAGTGAACCTGTAGAAACACAGGACGGTGTGGAACATCGTGTTCAGTGAATAGTTGACCTTTTTTAATTGGATGGGTTACTGGGTAAGTATTAGCCAGAGGAAGTTGGGGCGGGGGGGTCCAGCCAGTGTTTGATGGAAGGCAGTCCCACCTCCTTCCCCACTCGCGGTGCCGGACGGAACTGCAGACTGTGTGTGGCTCCCTCCCAGCCAGGCAACTCCAGTGCTTAGTGAGATTAAGGTCAGTTGTTCATATCCTGGCTGGCTGAGTGAGAACCACCCAGTTAATCCTGCCTTCCAGCCCCACGGGTCACAATTCTCCAAGGTCTTCTCCAAGGTCTTTGTGACCCGAGTTTCTTATCAGGGATTAATTTCCAGATCCATTCACACTGTCCCCCGTCCCAATCGTGACCCCTCGCCCCAGGTCCCAGCCACAGATTTAGTTCTGCCAACCAAGGTCGGGTGGCTTTACTTGATTTCTTGCTCTTTGGGATCCAGTGTCCCATGTCCTGATCCATTGCCTCAAGTGAGTCCTGGCAGGGTGATGAATAAACAAATCTACTGGGGCTGTGAGCGAGGGCTGTCTCTTGGCTGTATGCACTGAGTGTGAGGTGGAGATGTGCCAGGGTGCAGACTGTGGGGGCTGTCCACAGCTTCTGGCCTTGGCTGAACTGAAAGGGCTGTGCTGTCGATCTCCCCCAGCCTCAGACTGTGCTGACGGGCTCACATCAATGTTTCACCAGGATCTCCTTAGCTCCTTCCCACAGGACTGGCAAAGCACCACCTTATGCCCGCTACCCCTGAGGAGGCTTTGGCAGCTTCAGTCTTCCAACTCTTGCGGACAGGGGTTTGGACTTGTTCCTCTTCGCTCCCTTCTTGCTCCAGGAGTACAGATGTCAGCCTGGGTCATTTCCAATTGCCACCTTTTGATCTCTCACCTTCCCCCTGCCCCCACCAGACAGAAGCTGAAGTTTCATTTGGAGCTGTGGGCTCTGTACTGTTGGCTGGTCAGTGAGGGGGCAGAAGAAATGGTGGGCCCATAAAGTTGGAACTTCTCCCCTAACTGAGGGCAGTGAGCAGTGACTTCCTACAGGGCAGAGGTTTGAGTTAAGAACAATGCAGCACAGTACAGTACAGTACAGGCCATTCGGCCCACAGCGACCCTTAAACCCTGCCTCCCATATAACCCTCCACCTTAAATTCCTCCATAAGGCTGATGATTAGACACCATGAGGGGTATCACATTGTCACTGTTAGCAGGGTCGCTGCCTCACAGCACCTGCTTCAATCCTGACCTCGGATGCTGTCTGTATGGAGTTCGCCCCTGAGTTTCCCCTGAGTGCTCCAGTTTCCTCCCTTGTCCCAAATACCTGTCACTAATTGTCTACTGAAAATTGTTCGAAGTATGTATACGTGATACAGCCTTGCGGTTCACCACCTTACAAGACAGCCACAAAGAATCCCGAAAGAACCCATAAAAAATTACCATCAGACACCAAATGTGCAGAGGTAAAAAACAGATTGTGCAGACAATATGAGTAAACAAATAGCATTCCGAATGGAAGTGAGTCTACAGAGCTAAAGCCCAGAGCAGGCTGTGCCCTCAGTTCAACGCAGGGCCAAGTAAACATCGCAGAGCAGTGAGCAGAACTGGCCGAACCTCGCCTCTGGTCCTGACACCCTGCCTTTTCAATCTGGCCTGGTGTTTAAATCATCTGAACATCGGGTCATCCCTTGCTCTAGGACCCGGGCCCTGTCACTTCAGGATGCTGTGGGCCTGGACCCCACCGCCATGTTTTGGCCCGTACCCGACCTTTTCAAATCGGCCCGCCGCTAAGATCGACCAAACCTCGGGTCTTTCCTCGCTCTCGGTTTTGATGGACGGGCCTCGCCTCGACTCCGGATCCCCACCACTCGTCTCTCTGTTGTTGTTTGCGGTGATCATTTATCACAAATTTTTACCAGAAAAAGTGATGGTGATAAGGTGTTTAGTTATTTGCTTTGTTTGGTTTGCCGCTGATAAGTAGTCACTGGGCTTCAACATCTTAAACCAAAAGTTGCCCTAGTCTGTAGGTAAAGGGTAGAATTGGAAGGTGTTAATATGAACATGAGTAAAATTAAAAATAAATGGTTCAAATTAGGATTTGTACAAGTGGGCCACTCTTGGTCAACATGGACTAAATGGGTTGAAGGGCTGTCTCTGTCTGTGACTCTAAGCTGGGTGTTCCCAGTCTGGGGTCCACGATCCTCTCAGTTAACAGCAGGGGTCCAGGGCTTTAAAAAGGTTGGGAACCCCTGCTCTAAGCAGACAGTTCAGTTTCAGCTCTGCTAACTTTGCAATTTTCTTTGCTCTTTTATCAGGTTCCTAACGCGTCCACTTACCGAGTCTGAACTGAATGCATCGCTGTGTACGGAAAGTCCCCCCGTGACCACCGTTTGTCCCTGTGGGTAGCACCCATTCCCTCCCGATCTGTCTGCATCTCATCCGAGTTGAAGGTAACTTCCCGCTGCTGCGCCAGATCGCACTGGGAACCCGGGACTCCAGGTCTCTCTGTTGACAGCGGCCGGGTGTGTGGAAGGGGATACATACTCTCTGACTGACTGCCACACCACCTCTTGCCTGCTTCACGTCAGCCTTGTCTAAGAGGGCACCATTGCCACAAGGAACCAGCTTGGAACGAATGCGTTAGTCTAGTTTTCACCTAGTACTGCTGCGGAGAGCTGCCTTTATAACCATTACAGTGATCCATAATGCCCCGTTATGGCTCCTGTGAAGGAGGGAGTTTGTTATTGCGGGTCCCGGTGATGAGCAGAACTCGTGTATCAGTGTCCGATTGAAGCTGCTGAGCTCAGGGTAATTACTCATAACTTTGGAGATTTCCTTTCTTCTGGAACGACTCCCCGTTTTAACCAATATCTTAACAAACCAGTCCCAGTCCAAACACTTTCCCCACGCCACCGCCTTCAATCCGGCACTTCCAAAAGTCACCGACATTCCAGCTCTCACTGAACTGCCTCTCCAGGAAGCAGGGCTGGAGTGGGATCAGTGGGATGTGAATGGATTGGGCTGGGGGAGGGGTGGCATGTGAGGTCTTGGGATTGAGGATGGGCCTCAAATGAAGGAATTGGTGAATGAGGGATTGGGTCTGGGTGGGGGGGGAAGTGGGGTTTGTGTGCCTGTGGGGTGTGGGTGCTGGGGGGGGGGGGAGGGAGTGGTGTGGGTGCTGTGGGAGAGGAGAGAAGTGGGGTTTGGGTGCTGGGTGGTGTGGGTGCTGGGGTGGGTTCTAGGGGGTGTTTGGGTGCTGGGGGAGTGGGGTGTGGGTGCTGGGGGAAGGGGTGTGTGGAGAGGGGTGTGGGTACGAGGGGTGCTGGGGTGGGTTCTAGGGGGTGTTTGGGTGCTGGGGCAGTGGGGTGTGGGGTGGGTTCTAGGGGGTGTTTGGGTGCTGGGGGAGTGGGGTGTGGGTAGAGGGGAGAGGGGTGTGGGGTGGGTTCTAGGGGGTGTTTGGGTACTGGGTGAAGGGGTGTGGGTAGGGGGAGAGGGGTGTGGGTACCGGGGTGCTGGGGTGGGTTCTAGGGGGTGTTTGGGTGCTGGGGGAAGGGGTGTGGGTACCAGGGGTGCTGGGGTGGGTTCTAGTGGGGTGTTTGGGTGCTGGGGGAGTAGGGTGTGGGTGCTAGGGTAAGGGGTGTGGGTAGGGGAAAGAGGGGTGTGGGTACCGGGGTGTTTGGGTGCTGGGGAAGTGGTGTGTGCATGCTGGGGGAAGGGGTGTGGGAACCAGGGGTGCTGGGGTGGGTTCTAGGGGGTGGGTGCTGGGTGAAGGGGTGTGGGTACCAGGGGTGCTGGGGTGGGTTCTGGGGGGTTTGGGGGCCGGGGGAGTGAGGTGTGGGTGCCAGGGGGATTGGAGTGTGTGCTGGGGGGTGTTTGGGTGTGGGAGGAGTGGGGTGTGAGTGCTGGGGGGGTTGGATTTGAGTGCCAGGGAGAGTAGGTGTTGAGGAAGTGGGGTGTGGGTGCCAGAAGGTTTGGGGCTGGAGATATGAGGTGTGGGAGGTTTGTCATTTTGTATGCTATCCAGACAGACTGTCCCACGCCTAAGTACAGGGTAGGGATGTGAAGTGTGGGGACAAGGGGAGAGGGAGGTGTGAGTGTGAGGGGCGACGGGTTGGTTTAGGTGGAGTGGAGCTGAGTGTTCCTGCCTGGAGCAGGTAGCCACACGTCTGACGGGACAACTCTGCGTCTCTAGCGGCTGGCCTGTCTCTGACAGGTTCTGGGGCCGGCTGCTCTGCTGTAAACTCTGGAACTGGGGCCGGCAGCCCAGCAGCTTCCAGGAGACGAGGCGGGTAGGCTCCGCAGTTCCCAGATGGGATCAGATACTGCCCCACCTGCCGGGTGTTTCCGGCACAGTTTTAATCTAGATTTCCAATATCTGCAATGTTTTTTTTAGGTTAATTTATAAAAGCAAAAGCTGTGTCTCATCGTGCTGCATAAAACTTCAAAATATGATAAGTAACAAATTATATATCTGTATATATAGACATAAATTATGAAGAGGTGTTAATATCCTGAACCAGTATAGATGTAGCTGAAACAAATTTAATATATTATGTGTCTATGATCACAATATTTATTTTCATAGATTCAGAGAGTGTAGTTTCTATGCACAGCCCAGCACTCAAAGTCCTTTCCCGGTATTAGCTGAATCTCACACCTCTGGGTTCAGTGAGCACAGTGGTACATGGTTGTCTCGTTCTGTGCTTGATTTCTGTTGAGCTCCAGACTCTTGCTACAGTTCTTGCTCTTTAATACTAGGTTATGCTTCTGTTAAAGTGGTATGGTAATGCTGGTATCGACACACAATGAATCCTCAAACTGGGCATTCCCTGTTCAAGTCAGATGAGTCCAACCTCTCCATTAACAAAGAGTTTGATCTTACAGTGAATGTTCCTCTGAGGAGGACCCATCTAACTTTATGTATTCTGCAGTTTATTGTGTTATATGCCTTTTCCTTGATACATATGTACTTCTCAATTTTCTGACAATCGTGTGTTTGTAATTGCTGCTGGGAGAGTGGGAATGATATCTGCCTAGGTACGGCAGCAATGAATACGGACACGTGTCTGGGTTTAACTGTGTAAACAGGAGTGGAGCTCTCTGGGAAATGCTTACTGCTTTGTGGGTTGGTGAAACCTGTAGCTTCGCTCGTCTACCTGTGCGAGGATTTCATGTGAAACCCAGGGCGATGCATTGTATCTGCTCCCTCCCTGACACAATGAATAATAGAAACGAGGTGCTGAAAAGCATACTGTTTTGTGTGCCGAGTTTTATTCAGAAGCAGAGAACCAGATCAGTCTGCTGGGGTTATATCCATTTGAGCTTAGGTTCACAGTTTGATTTCACTGCTCATCATTCCACTGTGTACTGGACAAAGAGAGGGTATATCAGAGTTGGTGGGTTTTATACGAAGCTATTATCAGTCCCAGGTTTTGAAGTCCTCACTGAGTCAATACACATCTGTATTTTTTCCATTTCCATGCTTGGTACAGGGAGTGCTCATTCTACTTTGTCCTTTTGGGGCAAGGGTTTCTGTGCCTTCCTGGGGTCTCTCCCCTTTACCCTCTGGGTACAGGAGCACCTGTACCTGCCCAGTGCCCTTGCCATACAGTGCTCTCTGTATTTTCAGCCAAGCTAAGGGGAAACCTGATAGAAATTTATAAAATTATGAGGGGCGTCGATAAGTTAGCTAGATTAGAAATGTCAAATGTCAGAGGGAAGCTTTAGAGATGTGTGGGACATGATTTCTACACATGCTGGTAGGTGTCTGAACAGGCTGCCGGGGTGGTGGAGTTTGAGGTATTAAGGCAGTCACGTGAACTGGCAGGGATACCAATTAAATGCAGGCAGCTGGGATTGGTTTAATTTGGCATCATGGTCTGCACAGATATTGTGGGCCAAAGGGCCTTTAACTGGTTCCCCTTTGCCCTCTTGGTCTAAGGGGCTCTGTACACATCTATTGCCCTTTACTTGTCCTTTATGCCCTGTTTGGACCATTCCCACAGTTGAATAATTCCCTTTCTGCCTGCTCTGGTGTAAGATGAACCTCTTGTGTCGAACACAGCCACTCTGCTGCTCAGGTATATCCTACTGAAGGCCCGACCTGATCGGCAGACCGCGGTTGGGAGGCTGGCTTCGTGAAGTCTGTGTAATTGAATTCTGTTTGACCTACCATACAGCTGTTTCCAGGACTCATCCACCCTCAGATATCCTGTAAATACAATCCCAGCCCATCTGTTTGGGGAGTAATAGAATGCTGCGCATCAGTGAGGGGCTGTGGGAACGTTCCTGCTGGTAAAAGGGATGGTGGCTGAGAGATCGCAGTTTCATTTACCAAGGAACAGAGGGATCTGTGTGCCAGGCAAACCCTTTGGCACTGCTTATAGTCACTGGGGAGCCAGCCTGTGCCTCTCCCACAGTCAGCCCACACTATTCTGTTACGCCGGTGAGTAATCAAATATCAGGACAAGAAGGCGTTAGGTACACTCTCATGTAACCTCATCTCAGTCTGACCACTTCTCCTCAGCCTCCTTTCATTCCGCTGGAACAATCCCCATCTTTCTTTCTGATTCAGATTCATTTATTTTATCACAAGTACATCAAAATTTACGGTGAAATGTGTGATTGTATTCATAACCAATACAATCTAAGGATGTGTTGTGGGCAGCAGGTGGGTGATGCCACGTAGTCCAGTAACCACAATGTTGAGTAGAACAACAAGAACAAACCATTCCACCCTCCCAACCACCGTGTGTGTGTCTGTCTCTGTTCCTCTTCCTCCTCCCCTCCCTCCCCTCATCTACCCTCTCTCCCCATCCTCCTCCCCCCTCCTATCTCATCTACCCACTCTCCCCATCCCCCTCCCCTCTCTCCCACCCTCCCCACCCCTCTCCCCCTCCCCTCCCCTTCCACTCTGTCCAACCCTCCTCCTCCCCTCCCTCTCCTCTCTCCACCCTCCCCTGCCTCTCCCCTCCCACTCTCCCCCTCCCCACCCTCTCCCTCCCCACTCTCCCCTTCCACTCTCTCCACCCTCCCTCCCCTCTCTCTCCACCCTCCCCTGCCTCTCCCCTCTCTCTCCACCCTCCCCCTCTCTCCCTCCCCACCCTCTCCCTCCCCTCCCCTTCCACTCTGTCCAACCCTCCTCCTCCCCTCCCTCTCCTCTCTCCACCCTCCCCTGCCTCTCCCCTCCCACTCTCCCCCTCCCCACCCTCTCCCTCCCCACTCTCCCCTTCCACTCTCTCCACCCTCCCTCCCCTCTCTCTCCACCCTCCCCCTCTCTCCCTCCACCAGACTGGACAGCGGAGAGGATCGTCTGGTTTCCTTTTGAACCTGCCAGTGTCGCAGACTGAAGCCTTGGTCAAACCCATTTCAGTGAAGAGGAAACACTGCAATGGTGGAGCCTTACCTCGATCGTTGGGAGCCGGCTGTGCGTGTTGGAAGTCCATCGTTCTAGCCCCACCCTCAGTGCAGCAGCTGGCCCGGCCAGTGTCCTGGGCCCAGCCACCTTTGAGTTGCCTCATCATTGACCTTCCTTCCGTCGTATCAGAAATGGAAATGGTCATGGTGGCAATACGTTCAATGACACGCACAGCTCGGCAAATGAAGCAACCCATCCTTGCAGCGGCAGGGAACGTTTGGACATGGGATGACGAGTGGTGGGTAAACTTGCCCAGCGATGACCACCTACCCTTCACATTAAATGGCATTAACCATTGAATAAATCCTGAGTTGAGCGGCCACTTAAATACCCTGGCTGCAAAAGCAGCTCAGGAGTGAGGTATCATACGGGGAGTGACTCCACTTGATAACCCAAAACTCAAACATCATCTCATAAACAATTAGGGATGGGCTACCAAAACTGGACTTGTCTGCAACAACTGTATCCTGTCAAAGCATAGAAACATAGAAAACCTACAGCACAATACTGGCCCTTCAGCCCACAATGCTGTGCCAAACATGTACGTATTTTACAAATTACCTCGGGTTACCCATAGCCCTCTAGTTTTCTAAGTTCCATGTACCTATCCAGGAGTCTCTTAAAAGACCCTATCGTATCCACCTCCACCACCGTCGCTAGCAACCCATTCCATGCACTCACCACTCTCTGCGTTTAAAAAAAACTTGCCCCTGACTTCTCCTCTGTATCTACTTCCAAGCACCTTAAAACTGTGTCCTCTCATGTTAGCCATTTCAGCCCTGGGAAAAAACCTCTGACTATCCACACGATCAATGCCTTGTACACCTCTATCAGGTCACCTCTCACCTTCCATCACTCCATGGAGAAAAGGCCAAGTTCACTCAACCTACTCTCATAAGGCATGCTTGCCAATCCAGGCAACATCCTCATAAATCTCCTCTGCACCCTTTCTATAGTTTCCACATCCTTCCTGTAGTGAGGTGACCAGAACTGTACTCCAAGTGGGGTCAGACCAGGGCCCTATATAGCTGTAACATCACCTCTCAACACGTACAAACACACTGGAGGAACTCAGCAGGTCGGGCAGCATCCGTGGAAATGAGCAGTCAACGTTTCGGGCCGAGACCCTTCGTCAGGACTCACGAAGGGTCCTGACGAAGTCTTGCTGAGTTCCTCCAGCATGTTTGTACCTGTTGATTTGACCACAGCATCTGCAGTGTACTTTGTATTTACATTACCTCTCAGCCGCCTGTTCTCCTTTACGCTCTCATTTCCAAGGCTCTCTCAGGCACTGTCTACCCCTTGCCCCACTACCTTTCCCACACAGACAGTCTGGTTATTTATGAATCCTTTATTCACAGAGTTTCACCGTCTGGATCCCAGTGTTGACTCTTGATTGAGTTTCATCATCACATTTCTCAGGCAACCCTTAGGACTGGTAATTCCCTGTCCATGCAAGTTTAGTGGGTTCTTGGCTAACTGATGAGACCAGCCTGGGACACCTAGACCCTTCCACAGGCAGGCTGGTGGATAGGTAGCTTGTGAGATAATATGTTCCTTCTGCTTTTGAGGTACAGCCTTAAGGGTCTCAATATCTTCCCTAAGGCTCCTCCTCCACTTTGAGTAACCGAGGGCCAGAGATTTCAAGGAGTCATTAAGGATGTTTTTCCTCACATGGGCTTTGAGAACATCTTTGGACCTTCCCCACCGTTACCCGGAAATCTCTTTTTGTGGCAGAGACTGGAACTGAGTATCAGCTTTGGGCGTCTAGTGTCAGGCATGGCTAATGGAGGAGAACCACGGCTTCAGTACTGGGGGTGTCACCTGGGAGGGGACACAGACATAGCAGTGGGAATACTTCTCCGGGCCAAGCTTGTCTGCTGCAGGTCGACCAGATCTCAGGAAGGTAGGGGTCTCTGCTCTCTGGTTCACATGAAAGTACTGAGCTACCAGAAAAGGCAGAGGGGTCAGTAAAATTCCACTGTTGTGGGTTTCCCTCTTCCTGAAGCCCCCTTCCCAAACAACCTCTCCCACCCAGCCTCACATACAAAATACTGGAGATCAGGCAACATTAACAGTTGACATTTCGGGCCAAGACCCTTCCCCAGATTAAGAAGGGTGAAGGGAGGGGAAAGAGTATGAGCTGGGAGGTGGTAGGTGAGGGTATAGGTGAAGAGACAAAGGGCTGAAGAAGGGATCTTCAGGAGTCGGAGGGCAGCAGAAATCACAGAGGGAGCAGTGACAGGGGGTCTCTCTGAAGAGACGATTTGTCGACAGTTTATTCCCCTCCGTACCTGACCTGATGAGTTCCTCCAGCGTCTTGTGTGTGTCCCTCACAATTCCTTACACCAGCTTGCAGCTCAGGCTTTAACCAAGTCTCTCTAAATCTGACTGGCCTGAAATTGACATAAAGCACTGTGCCTACTGCCCGTGGCCCAGGCTACTTCTAGTGACTCAGTTTTGTGATTGGTTTCTGCTGCCCTTTGAAGCCATCAAACTGCATGCAACAGACCATTCAGTCCATTGGGCGGGGTTAGCAGTGCTCGTCCCCCAGGGACTCTGCGGAGTCGGGCTCGTCCACTGACCCGGCCCTTACCAGGAGACCGGGAGCCAGGTTAGAGAAAATGTCAGCGGAGCTGGAGGCGGACTGGTTGGAACGGCTGGAGAAATAGCTCAGCCCCCCGGGTCGCTGTTTCAGCCTCTGCTTGGAGATCTTCTGCGACTGATGGAACTCGAGGGCCGTCTTGGTATAAATGTTCAGAGCCGTGACTGAGGACGCCATGCAGAAGGTGAAGGAGAGCCAGGCCAAGCTGTAAAACAGCGTGGGTTACTAGTGAGACCGCCCTGTAAACTCTGCAGCAAACATTCAACACCCACCCCTGAAACGCGTTGTACTCACTAGAAGGACCAGCCGAAGTCCCAGCGATGGGGTATCCAGTCCTTCGGCCCTTGGCTGGCTGTCACTTGGAAAACCTGTGTGTACATCATGTGGGCTATCATCCCCAGCAGGCCTGGACGTAAAAGGAGAGCATCACATGCTGACCTGCACACTGACTGGTGAGCGCCAACACTACACACCTTCAGTGTGGTGAACATTGCACTACAGCGTTACACACTGACCTGCACACTGACTGGTGAGCGCCAACACTACACACCTTCAGTGTGGTGAACATTGCACTACAGCGTCACACACTGACCTGCACACTGACTGGTGAGCGCCAACACTATACACGTTCAGTGTGGTGAACATTGCACTACAGCGTCACACACTGACCTGCACACTGACTGGTGAGCGCCAACACTATACACGTTCAGTGTGGTGAACATTGCACTACAGTGTTACACGCTGACCTGCACACTGACTGTGGTGTGCGCCAACACTACACACCTTCAGTGTGGTGAACATTGCACTACAGCGTCACACGCTGACCTGCACACTGACTGGTGAGCGCCAACACTACACACCATCAGTGTGGTGAACTCTGCACTATTGCGCAGTCAATGGTGCACACACTGAATGGTAAATCCATATACTGATGAACAAACCCCCTGCTACATGCACACACTTACACATACACTCACATTTATTAATGTGCGCTGATGTATACTCGCTGTCACAACACACGCATTCTCTCATTTTCTGTTACATACACAGTTGCACACTTACTGAGTCACACCCATCATCTCTTCACCACAAACACATGCACAATAACACATTCTCTCACACACACATCGCCTACATATATTTACATACATGCACCGACACACTCAAAGGTCCATTTAAAGAGATTATATGTGAACATATCTATGGGCCATATCTAAGAGGATGTAACTATGAAAATGGACAAGGGAGAGCCAGTGGATGTAGTGTACCTGGACTTCCAGAAAGCTTTTGATAAAGTCCCACATAGGAGATTAGTGGGCAAAATTAGGGCACATGGTATTGTGGGCAGAGTACTGACATGGATTGAATATTGGCAGGCTAACAGGAAACAAAGTGTAATGATTAATGGGTCCCTTTCGGAATGGCAGGCTGTGATCAGTGGGGTACCGCAAGGTTCAGTGCTGGGACCGCAGCTGTTTACAATATACATTAATGATTTAGATGAAGGGATTAAAAGTAACATTAGCAAATTTGCCGATGACACAAAGCTGGGTGGCAGTGTGAAATGTCAGGAGGATGTTATGAGAATGCAGGGTGACTTGGACAGGTTGGGTGGGTGGGCAAATGTATGGGAGATGCATTTAATGTGGATAAATGTGAGGTTATCCACTTTGGTGGCAAGAACAGGAAGGCAGATTACTATCTAAATGGAGTCAAGTTAGGAAAAGGGGAAGTACAACGAGATCCAGGTGTTCTTGTACATCAGTCAATGAAAGCAAGCATGCAGATACAGCAGGCAGTGAAGAAAGCTAATGGCATGATGGCTTTTATGACAAGAGGCATTGAGTATAGGAGTAAAGAGGTCCTTCTGCAGCTGTACAGGGCCCTGGTGAGACCCCACCTGGAGTATTGTGTGCAGTTTTGGTCTCCAAATTTGAGGAAGGACATTCTTGCTATTGAGGGAGTGCAGCGTAGGTTCACAAGGTTAATTCATATGTTGAAAGATTGGAGCGACTGGGCTTGTATACACTGGAATTTAGAAGGATGAGAGGGGATCTGATTGAAACATATAAGATTATTAAGGGATTGAACACACTGGAGGCAGGAAGCATGTTCCCGCTGATGGGTGAGTCCAGAACTAGAAGCCACAGTTTAAGAATAAGGAGTAGGCCATTTAGAACTGAGATGCGGAAAAACTTTTTCACTCAGAAAGTGGTGGATATGTGGAATGCTCTGCCCCAGGCGGCACTGGAGGCCAAGTCTCTGGAGGCATTCAAGAGAGAGTTAGATAGAGCTCTTATAAATAGCCGGGACAAGGGATATAGGGACAATACGTGCAGAAGTAGACCATTTGGCCCTTTGAGTCTGCACCGCCATTTTGAGATCATGGCTGATCATCTACTATCAATATCCGGTTCCTGCCTTGTCCCCATATCCCTTGATTCCCCTATCCATAAGATACCTATCTAGCTCCTTCTTGAAAGCATCCAGAGAATTCGCCTCCACTGCCTTCCAAGGAGTGCATTCCAGACCCCCACAACTCTCTGGGAGAAGAAGTTTTTCCTTAACTCTGTCCTAAATGACCTACCCCTTATTCTCACACCATGCCCTCTGGTACTGGACTCTCCCAGCATCTGGAACATATTTCCTGCCTCTAACTTGTCCAATCCCTTAATAATCTTATATGTTTCAATCAGATCCCCTCTCAATCTCCTTAATTCCAGCGTGAACAAGCCCAGTCTCTCTAACCTCTCTGCGTAAGACAGTCCAGACATCCCAGGAATTAACCTCGTGAATCTACGCTGCACTTCCTCTACAGCCAGGATGTCCTTCCTTAACCCTGGAGACCAAAACTGTTCACAATACTCCAGGTGTGGTCTCACCAGGGCTCTGTACAAATGCAAGAGGATTTCCTTGCTCTTGTACTCAATTCCCTTTGTAATAAAGGCCAACATTCAATTAGCCTTCTTCACTGCCTGCTGCACTTGCTCATTCACCTTCAGTGACTGATGAACAAGGACTCCTAGATCTCTTTGTATTTCTCCCCTACTTAACTCTACACCACTCAGATAATAATCTGCCTTGCTGTTCTTACTCCAAAAGTGGATAACCTCACACTTATTCACATTAAACGTCATCTGCCAAGTATCCGCCCACTCACCCAGCCTATCCAAGTCACCCTGAATTCTCCTAACATCCTCATCACATGTCACACTGCCACCCAGCTTAGTATCATCAGCGAATTTGCTGATGTTATTCTCAATGCCTTCATCTAAATCATTGATGTAAATTGTAAACAGCTGCGGTCCCAATACCGAGCCCTGTGGCACCCCACTAGTCACCACCCGCCATTCCGAGAAACACCCATCCACCCCTACCCTTTGCTTTCTATCTGCCAACCAGTTTTCTATCCATATCAATGTCTTCCCCCCGATGCCCTGAGCTCTGATTTTACCCATCAATCTCTTATGTGGGACCTTATCAAATGCCTTCTGAAAATCGAGGTACACTACATCCACTGGATCTCTCCCATCTAACTTCCTGGTTACATCCTCGAAAAACTCCAACAGATTAGTCAAGCATGATTTACCCTTGGTAAATCCATGCTGGCTCGGCCCAATCCTATCACTGCTATCTAGATATGCCACTATTTCATCCTTAATAATGGACTCTAGCATCTTCCCCACCACCGATGTTAGGCTGACAGGTCGATAGTTCTCTGTTTTCTCCCTCCCTCCTTTCTTAAGTGGGATAACATTAGCCATTCTCCAATCCTCAGGAACCGATCCTGAATCTAAGGAACATTGGAAAATGATTACCAATGCATCCACAATTTCCAGGGCCACTTCCTTTAGTACCCTAGGGTGCAGACCATCTGGACCTGGGGATTTGTCAGCCTTCAGTCCCATCAGTCTACTCATCACCGTTTCCTTCCTAATGTCAATCTGTTTCATTTCCTCCGTTACCCTATGTCCTTGGCCCATCCATACATCTGGGAGACTTGTGTCTTCCTTAGTGAAGACAGATCTAAAGTACTCATTAAATTCTTCTGCCATTTCTCTGTTTCCCATAACAATTTCACCCAATTCATTCTTCAAGGGCCCAACATTGTTCTTAACTATCTTCTTTCTCTTCACATACCTAAAAAAGCTTTTGCTATCTTCCTTTATATTCCTGGCTAGCTTGCGTTCGTACCTCATTTTTTCTCCCCGTATTGTCTTTTTAGTTAAGTTCTGTTGTTCCTTAAAAACTTCCCAATCATCTGTCCTCCCACTCACCTTAGCTCTATCATACTTGCTTTTTTTTAATGCTATGCAATCTCTGACTTCCTTTGTCAACCACTGTGGCCCCTTTCCCTGTGGGCAGGAAAGGATTGTGTACGATCAGCCATGATCACAGTGAATAGCAGTGCTGGCTAGAAGGGCCGAATGGCCTACTCCTGCACCTATTGTCTATTGACTGAATTCGCAAGGATTCATCGCTCGAGTCTGTGGACAATTACAAGGGTCTTTGGGGTGTGCAGGGGAATTGATCTTTACAAAGCCTGGCTCACCTGACAGCACCGAGAAGACGGCTGCAAATGCATTGAGCTTGAGCCCGCAGTTGGAATTTCGAGGGAAGCACATCTCCAAGCCCATCAACAGGAAACTAACGGACAGCAAAACAATGTAGAGAACTTCGGAAACCAGCGAGAGCCACAGTATACCTGCACCGCAGGGGGAGAAGGTCAGAGTGCGTCTGGAGCAGGAACAACGTGTGTTGGTCTCGTGTGTATCTGTGTTTCAGTGGAGAGCATGGGGGTGTTGATATGATTGCTGGGGTCAGAATGCAATCTGGTCAGTGGCTTTGTTAATGTAAATGAAATGTGTAAAGACTGGATGTGTTTGGGGGGGGGGGGTTAATGCGTGTAAATTGTTAAAGAGAGAAGGGGCGGGGCAATGACTCGAGCCCGCAGGAAGGAACGGAGCATACAAACGTGAGAGACAGCAGGAAAAAAACTGAACGTCTTTTATCTGAAAGCACCGCGTTCACGACGAGGCCGGAGAATGAACAGCTCCGGCAGAAATGAACAGGAGCCGAACTGGTGATTACGGAGATGAGATACAATGGTGACCAGGCTTGAAATGGAACATTTCAGAATTAAATGTTCAGAAGAGAGGGGAAGATGAATAAAACGCTAACACTGATAACAGATAAAATGGAAGAGAGGGAAAAGGTCCTAATTCAGAAAATGACGAAGTCAAATTGGTTTCAGTGAGGCTAGAAACCGCCGGGGTAGTGAGTGAGCGGGGGTGGGGGGCCGCTATGTAAAGACCCCGAACTACAGTGGGAATGTAAGGCATAGCATAAATCGTTATGTTAATCTACAGATAGATTGAACAAGCCCAAATGCACAGCAATAGCATGGAGGATGACAGGGTGGGTCAGTCTTATTCAATGCCTGGAAGACGAAAGAGCTGACTGGACTTTAAGAAGGGTAATACGAGGAAACACAAACCAATCCTCACAGCGGGATCAGAAGTGGAGAGAGTGAGCAGCTTCAAGTTCCTGGGTGCCAAGATCTCTGAGAATCTGACCTGGTCCCAACATATCGATGCAGCTATAAAGAAGGCAAGACACCGGCCATATTTCATTAGGAGTTTGAGGAGATTTGGTTTGTCAGCTAAAACACTCAAACTCAAGCATTCTGACAGGCTGTATCGCTGTCTGGTATGGGGTTGGCGGGGGAAGGGGAGCGCTACTGCACAGGACCGAAAGGAGCTACAGAAAGTTGTAAAATTAGTCAGCTCCATCATGGGCACTGGCTTCCTTAGTATTCAAGACATCTTCAAGGAGCGGTGCCTCAGAAAGGCAGCGTCCGTTATTAGGGATGCCCATCACCCAGGACATGCTCTCTTCTTGTTACCATTAGGAATGAGGTAGAGAAGCCTGAAGGCACACACTCAGCGATTCAGGAACAGCTTCTTCCCCTCGGTCATCCGATTTCTGAACGGACGTTGAACCCCACATACACTGTCTCCCTTTTTTAATTCTGCTTTTGCATTATTTTAATCCATTTAGTGTACATATATATTTACTGTAATTTATTTAGTTTTCTTTCTATATTATCATGTATTGCATTGCTGCTGCTGCTAAGTTAACAGATTTCACGACACATGTCGGTGATAATACAAAGGGTGATTGATGGGTTCGTGGCCCAAGGTAGAAGGAGTCAATTTAAGAAAACCTAGCACATTTATTTTTCAACATAGTCCCCTCCTACATTTACACACTTAGTCCAGCGGTCGTGGAGCATATGGATCTTGGACCTCCAGAAAGTGTCCACAGGTGGGTGATTGATAAGTTTGTGGCCTAAGGTAGAAGGAGATGAGTTATATAGCTCTCGTTGCATGCACGTGCAGTTCAACTCTTTGATTATGCAGAAAGTTTTAAGTTAATAACTCATCTCCTTCAACCT
Organism: Hypanus sabinus; assembly: GCF_030144855.1. NCBI lineage: Eukaryota > Metazoa > Chordata > Chondrichthyes > Myliobatiformes > Dasyatidae > Hypanus > Hypanus sabinus. The sequence goes on from NC_082734.1 coordinate 17,207,966, forward strand.
TGGGCCACAAACTTATTAATCACCCTTAGTAAACCTGATTCTGATTCAACAAGTCAAATAGTTATTGTCAGAATATTGGATCAGGAGAGAAGACAAATTGATGAGCTGGTGACTAAGGGGCCTTTGGGGAAGAGTGATCATAATATCACAGTAGATTGAAATGATAAAGAGAAATAAAGCAAACTATGGAGGTGTGAGTTGGCCAAGAGAGATTAGGAATTGGTGGCAAAAGGTGAGTAATGGGTTACATTAAAGAATGAACACACGGCTTGCAGCTATTCCAGGCAGAAAAGCTGACAGAAGAAAACAGTCCAGCCAAGGTAACAAGAAGTTGTACACAATATTAGAGGGAAGGAAGGTGCTGACAATGCAATGCAAGGACTGGAGGAAGGTCAGATTTCAGCAGACAACCAAGAAAGAGAAAATATAACACAGAGTGTGCATGTTCCTAAAGATAGATGAGAATGAAAAGATTAATGTGGGACCCTGACACAGTGCAACAGCAGAAATTGTAGCAGGAAAAGAGGAAGCACTGGAGAAATTAAACAATATTTTATCTCAATCTTTGCAAGACCTGGAAATACTGGAGCGCACTGGGACTAGAGTGAAATTAAATAATAGAATTAGCTAACAGGAAATATTATAACTCAGTTCATTGAACTCTGAGGACCTGCTTCCTAAGCCTTTGAGGAAGGTGGTCAAGAAGATGATGGACATAGTGGCTCCATCAGTTTGAGAATGGTTCAGTTCACCAGTGTTTAGGATAACGTGTTCTCTCTCCAGTTTGGTAGGTCCCGAGGAGACTGTTAAGGCCAGGAGGTCAGGGATATATTTAGTTACAAGAAAAAGTTTGCAAACCCTTTGCAACTGTGTGGTTTTCTGCATTAATTACTCATAAAATGTGGTCTGATCTTCACCCAAGTCACAATAACAGGCAAATACAATCTGCCTAAACTAATAACACACAAACCATTGTACTACTTCTCATCAATACCGAAAACACCGTTTAAACAATCACAGTCTAGGTTTAAAATAGTATGTGAACCTCTGGGATAATGTGTTCTACAAAAGTTACTTGGAGTCAAGTGTTCCAATAAATTGGAGATGGGAAGTGTGGGTTGTAGAGGTGCCCTGCTCTATATTAAAAAAAACACACCGTCAGGTTACTCAAGTCAGATGTCCAAAAAAGATCTGTTTTTGTGCACCATGTCTCGATCAAAACAACTTTCAGAGGACCTTAGAGAATTATAAAGATGCATGAAGCTGGAAAAGGCTACAAAAGCATTTAGACCTGAGTGATCATCAGACCACAGTAAGAGAACTTGTCTGCAAATGGAGGCAATTCAGTACTGTTGCTACTCTCCCTAGGAGTGGGCGTCCTGCAAGGATCACATCAAGAGCACAACGTGCAACGCTGAAGGAAGTGAAAAAGAACCCAAGGGTAACAGCAAAAGACCTGCAGAAATCTCTAGAATTTGCTAAAGTTTTTGTTCACTATAAGAAAAACATTAAACAAGAATGGTGTTCATGGAAGGACACCATGGAGGAAACCACTGCTCTCCAGAAAAAAAACCATTGCTGAACATTTCAAGTTTTCAAAGGACCACCTGAATGGTCCACAATGCCTCTGGGACAATGTTCTGTGGACAGATGAGACAAAGGCTGAACTTTTTGTTGGAAATGAACATTGCGATATCTGGAGGAAAGAGGGCACTGCACACCAACAGCAAAGCCTCATCCCACCAGGAAACAAGGTGGAAGGAGCATCATGGTTTGGGGCTGCTTTGCTGCCTCAGGAACAGAACAGCTTGCAATCATTGAGGGAACATTGAATTCAAAATTGTATCAAGGCATTTTACAGGAGAATGTCAGGCTGCGGTCTGTCATCTGAATCTTAATAGCAGAGTTTGGCCTCAGATTGTGTTCAGAAACAGAATTCCCTGTGATTCACTGTTTTCCAGTCCCTATCCCCATCTTTCCCCAGCCCAACTCTCCTTTTCCCATCGTTCCAACTCCCTGAGAGTCCCACCCCATCTTCTCTCCCCAGCCCAGTCTATCCCACCCTGGTGCCATCTCACCTTGCTGTGTGATGGGAGTCAAGTCAATGAAACTCCGGCACTGCTCCCCTGAAATGAGACAAGTCGATAGTCATTGCCTGTATCTGGGTATCTCTCTTACCTTGCCCTATCCTGCACCTGACGCACCCACAGCTACCAGCTCACTACCCAGGGCACAGATACCCAATGAGACAGGCCATTAATCACTGCTCATGAGTGGCTATTTCTCTCCCCTAGCCCAGCTCTCCTCCCGATATATCCATAGACACAAGCTCGCCACCCAGGACACTAATACTCAGTGAGCCAGGCCATTAATTACTGTCTGTGACTGGGTACCTCTAACCCCTCACCCAGCCCTGCTCCTGACATATCCAGAATTACCAGCTCACCACCCAGGGCATAAGTACCCAGTGGCTGTTCAGCCCTTCCAGCTGCTGCATCATCCCAGTGCCTGAAGTCACAGACCGGGGGTAGGGCTTCAGTAACCCGGCAGTGGTGGGGCGATGAACCCTGCCCTGTGTCCGGGTGGTTCCTGCTCAGATTGTTCTGGGGGCGAAGGTGAGGGGGTCAATAAATAAATCCCACAGGGAGAGTGAGAGCTGGGTTCCTGGTTGGAGAGTTGTGCTCTCTTCCCAATCAGATGCTGTCATGAAGGGACAGTCTCACTGGTGTGATGAGTATGAAGTGAAAGATTGCTGCCTGCCAGCCCACAGACTGTCCCGGCGATGCTGAGGCTTCAGGAAAGGCTTAGTGGCCATCACTCAACCCTCGTCCGGTTACAGGGTGTCTCTGCCTCTCACTCTCCTCCCCACTCGACCCCCAAATCGAACTCTCTCCCCAGAGGCACGGGGTCCCAGAGTGCCAGCACTCCCTTCTTAACCACTCAGAACCCTTCACCAGAGCCAACTCAGAGAAAACTTCTCCCCCAGCCCCCAGACATTTGTCAACTGTTACCCCCACAGATGCTGCCTGACCTGCTGAGAGTTTCCAGCATTCTCTATTTTTTATTTCAGACTTCCATCATCTGCAGGTTGCTTTTTCCAGATTAACTTCTCAATTCTCTCAAACCTTGTTTGGATTTCCATCATTTTCTAATTTGATTTCAGATTTATAGCTTTTTAATCTTAAACTGCAACTGTATG